>NC_141687.1:1870484722-1871084722 GCF_964263255.1 Lissotriton vulgaris | reverse complement strand
CCTATTGGTGTCTATTACGCGCATTTCCTGCCATATGCTTTCAATTATCGTGCCCAGACAAGGCCACGATCATTAAAAGCATATCGGTGCGTGCGCACCTCTTGTGGCTTTGTTGTTTTCAAAAGCGATCACTTTAGGTTTCGCGATGGCGGCGTCCCTTTTCTCATCCCCAAGAAATTTCTTTAGAAATTAAGATCTTCTTACATGACTCGTCCTATGCGGAGCCCATCTTCTGCCCTCCTGCCTCTCTTCTCCAAGGTCTCTCTCCTTGCCTTTTTCTAGTTTCTATTGTCTTCTTTACCTCACCCTTTCTCTCTTTCCGCTGTATGTAAAGATGCGGATTTCCTGCCCCGAATGGAACAATGCTTGTTTGATTTGAGATATGCATTATCAAGAAAGCCTAGTGTTTTTACAGCCTGGTCCCGCTGCATGTGTTCTGACAACTCACTTGATGGAGCAGAGCCACTGTGAAGGTATTTTGTGGACAGGCTGGTGCTCCTTCACTGTGATTCAGTGCATCAATTTACAGACACTGGCGAGCAGTGGGGGGAGGGAAGACTATACACAACAAGAGAATGTCTCTGACTGCTACTTTTGCCGGGTATGCGCCATCACCGGCCAGTGCTTCGCACTACTAGAGTTAACGCTCCAAAAGGACCTCTAGTAGGAGAGCCAGGTTTCTAGGTCGAGCCTTCAAAGGGTCGCCCTCCTCGACGTGCAGGTGAGATGATGCGCCATTGGCGACATGCACAGGTATGGCACAGGTGTGATTGGCCTGCGCAGGGGCAGCTTGGTGGTAAAAGGTGTGTATAAGGTAACCGTACCCTGAGTGACTGGAGTGGGGACAATGGGGTCGTTAGGGGGGAGGTTGCATTGGGGCATGACCGGTGTCCAGTGCACCCATACGTGGGGGCTGTCACAGCTGAGCTGTAGCGCTGAAGAACCGGATAAACCCACTTACTGGGTCTCGGCGACGGGGGAACTGCCCAAGTCTTCCATACCCTCCACACTTAGTAAAAGGAGACACAGGATCCTTCGTCTGCAGGAGGATCCCAGACTTATTCAAATAGCCCGGGCTATGGAACCGAGTCCCAAGCTTGTTGGAAACAAGACAGAGGAGGCTGCTGCTTTACTCCGCAGCTTACAAGCCTTTTATGTATTTTCATCCCACTCTTTTGGCTGTTAGTCCATTGTTCAATCAGGTCAGTGTTTGCAGCTGATAACCTGATCAAGGCGATGTTTGTAGTTGATGACCTGGTCAAGGCTCGGCACTCAGGTCATTGTTTAATCCGCTTTATCAAAGCTCGGTCATTCAGGTCATTGTTCAATCAGCCTGATCAAAGCTTCGGTGTTCAAACCAGTGTGCAATCACCCTGATCAAGGCCAAGCAGTCAGACCGTTGTCCAATCACCCTGATCAAGGCCGAGCAGGCAGACCATTGTCCAGATAACCTGATCAGTGTCAAGGATATTTACCAGGCAGGGAGCAGGAGATGGAAAACCAGCTTGTTTACACAGGGCGTGGATGTCTCATGGCTTTCTGTTGAACTGCAAAGAACAGGGGGTTGGGTGTGCAACAGTTTTTGGGCAGAAATGTAGGCTGCAGGCAGGGTTTTGTCATGACAGATAGAATTTTCTCAGGCATCCGCAGAAATGACCAGTTGGGTCCTGTGTGGGTGTTTGACACAAAATGGCAATGCAAAAACAATGGAGTCCTGGCACCAAATGGACGCCGACAAGAAGAACACTTTTCCTTAGACCCTCCTTTTGCCATTGGGTGGCAAATACTCTAGGAAATGTCAATATTCATGAGATCATCTGTTTCTTGTTGGAGCATCATCTTCATATTTGTGTCATGAATGTTAGAGGGTGGAGGCTTGAAGGTCTGGACACACATTGTACAGAGCATTGGCAGGCACTGAAAGCACAAACAGCAGGAGACCAGGACAGCTACTCCCAAGGCAAGGAAGATAAGGACCCTCCACCCCCACTGGGAAAGGAGGCCCCAGATCCAGCCTGTGAAGGACCAGTTGCCTTCATCCAGATGTATTTCAGAAGAAAGGCGATGCAGGCGTTGGATGGCATTGTCACCATGGTGGCCATGAAGCATTTGCTATGTAGGAGACTGACATATTGTTTCTGGACTCTATTGAATTGGGCGGCTGCCATTCTGCTAAGATAGGGACCTCTAGTGACTGTCTGTGATTGGTGGTTGCTGCACTGGGCGCAGGTGCTAAGAGCCCTATGGCGTACCTTAGTCTGACACACCAGCACTACTCTCAGCGGGGAAGATCACAGCCCTACAGCCTATAGGCCTTTGTCAAAGTCAAGGGCAAGCCTTCCTTTGGGAGCGCAAGTTATATCGGGAATAAGTAGGAACAGTATGGTCGGGGAACAACTGTCCTTGATGTTGAGCTGAGTTAAGGGAGGGTTCCACCCTTCCCTTCAGTACACTATCACTCTCTGCTTCTGTAGATGTAGAATGCAATCTGGCATTGCTGAATGGGACAAACGTCGGGACTATTTCTGTCTCAGTCTCTTTGTCCTTCCCTCACCCACTGATCATAGGGGAGGGGCAGAGACACATGCCTGCAGTGTGATGAATGCACCCAACTCTTCCGACCTTCTACTTTCACATCGGTGCGGGTGGCCAGTAACACCTGACTGGGCTGTGTCCAGCGGGGCTCGAGGCTCTTAGTCCGTTCAGATCAGGACCCATTCACCAGGTTGGATAACGTGTCCTGGGCCCTTGCTTTTGTCAGGTATGGCCTCATGCACCTGGTGATAAAGAGTACGAAAGGTGTTAGTTAGACTGTACAGATAATCTGTTAATACAGGGTATTCAACATCAGGCAGTTTCTTAGGCCGCGGGACACCCCATACATTGGCAGGCCTCCCAAACACAATCTCATGGAGGGATAACCCTATCCTGGTGTGGGCCATCTCGGCTACTATTTTGACCATCTTAGTATTTAGGATGCCATTGTACACCTCCACTAGACCTGCTGACTGGGGGTGGTTAGCTGCATGAAAGTTTTGTTTTATACCCAATGCTGTACAGACACCCTCCATTATTTGAGCCGTAAAGTGTCCCGTTGTCCCTCCAGATCAAGCGGGGCAAACCGAATCCTGGGAGGTACTCCTTTAATAGCACTTTGGCGGTAGTGATAGCGATGCAGTGTTTGACAGCTTAGGCCTCCGCCCATCGGCTGAAGGTACAGCCCACCACCAGGACATATTTCAAATTGTTACACCTGTCCATCTGGATGTAATCCATTTGGAGGCCTTCAAAAGGGAAGGTAGGAGGAGAGAATCCTCCCTTAGGAGTAACTGTGCCTTTTCCTGGGTTATACATTAGGCAAATCATGCATGTTTTGACCAGCTTTTCAGCATATGTTGGTATCTTAGAGTTATGGTTAACCTCCCCAGATGGCTCAGACGCCAGCCTGAAGTATCGACAGACAGAGCGATGCTTCCACTTATTTCCTGAGCCGCGGCCAGGTGGGGTGAGGTCGGCACACCTTACGAATCGGAACAGCATTCTGATTCATAAGGCAGTGAACATAAAGGACACCTAGGATTATCAGGCGAACTCTGTTATTGTTCCTTTACTTTCTGGGTGTCACTTTATGATTTTTTTCTTTATCTTAATTCACATTGCAGTAGTATCCAGTTGTAAGGTCCTGATGAAAGCAAGAGACAATTACTGTCGTCCACTTGCAGAAACATGTTTACCAAATATTCAGCTGGGTAGTCCAACATCTATCCGACTACCTTGCCTACTTTTTAGAGTAGACAAACGGGCAGCACCAGAATAAACTATTTACAGTGCCCGTTTATCTTATTTTAAAGTCACTCACTCTTTCCATTTTTTGTTCCATCACTTTTTATACACTGCAACACCAGTCACCCGTGTCTATACCATCTACACTACCAACATCACATTTGAGTGAGACCATTACATCTTTAGGGAGGGCTCTAATCCAGCTATGGTCCCTTAACCTTCTGGCTCTCACTGTGAGATGGTCCTTTGAGGAAACCCAAATGATGAAGGGCGGCTCCGTGTGGTGACTGATGGGCATCCGGACCAAACACCATGAGTTGTCTTTTGGTTGGCTGACCCGTAGTTTAAGTACACTTGGGAGTTTGAGAGTATGTCTTTGGTTTCTGGCTAATACTGTCAATAGGCATCACTATACATGTTGACCCCCTGACATTTTGTTGTGTTACTGGTATTCAAGGGAACAATGTCAGGGCTAGGTCGGTAAATATTTCCCTAGGGCCCTCCTCAATTAATTGTTTTATATCTTAGAGTTATACCATGTAGGTTCCAACAGCTTACATATCCCTTTTGCACTAATGTGAGCAGGACCATGGGCCATCATAACTACTGGTAGCACGTGACTGTCAGGTAACATCCATTATCTTTCCATAGTCGCGCGGACCCAGCAACCATCAATTCCCTCCTTTACTAATTGCTCCTTCCACACCCTTAGTTCCTCAGGAGTAACATGAGACTGAATATCAATCACACTTTGTACTGTGTTTTCAATCATGCCCTCGTCTGCCACCCACCTAGCGGGACCTCCTACATACATTCCTTCCTTTTTTCTAAGAGCTGTTTGTCTTGGCTGTCTGGTCAGCCAGGGCATTGCCTCTCCCAACATCATCTGTCTCTTTCTTATGGGCTTTACATTTTATAATGGCCACCTTTCTGGGGAGTGTCAGGGAGTCTAATAATCGGTGAATTAGGGGGCCATGTGGAATCTTGGTCCCATGTGAAGTAAGGAAATTCCTTTCTTTCCATAGTCTCCCAAAGTTGTGAACCACTCCAAAGGCATACTGGCTGTCAGTGTAAATATTAACTGTTATTCCCTTGCTTAACTCACAAGCTCTAGTGAGGGCCACTAATTCTGCTGCCTGAGCAGAGCACTGCGGAATCTGAGCTGTTTCTACTACTTGCTCCAGTGTCGTGAGGGCGTAGGCGGCTGAGGTGTTACCATCTGGCCCTCTGAGACATGATCCGTCCACATACAGTGTACCTTCTGGTTCTGCAATCGGGGTATCCTGTAAGTCAACCCGTCCCTTCGTCTCCTCCTCTGTCCTCAATATACAGTCATGTGGGTCTAAGCGGGCATCCTGAGTATCCAGTGGGAGTAGTGTGGCGGGGTTTAGTACTGTGCATCTCTTGATGTTAATGTGGCTGGCAAAGAATGTCAATTCATATCCTGTGAGTAGTGCGCTACTGAAGTACTGTGTATTGGTGTTATTAAGGAGAGTATCCACAGAATGTGGAACCATCAGAGTCAGGGGGGAGTTTATGACGATCCCTGCACTCTGACGGACCATGAGGGCAGCCGCAGCTGTCGCCCGTAGGCATCCTGGGGTGAGCCCTTGCAACAGGATCCAAGGGGGCTGAAAAATAGGCACATGGCCAATGGTGACCTCCAAACATCTGGGTCAAGACAGCGCATGCACAGCCGTCTGTTATGTACAAAAATAAAAAATTGTTTGCTATAATCAGGAGTACAGAGGACGGGAGCAGTACACAGAGCCCTCATTAAATCTTGGAAGGCCTGCACATGCTCTCTAGTCCATTGAAAGGAACTTTTTGATATGTCTTTAGTGGTGAGGGCAAGAAGAGGTTTGACCATGGCCGAAAAATTGGAAATCCACTGTCTACAGTATGAGGTTAGGCCTATGAAGGCTCGCACCTGCTTTTGTGTTCGTGGGGCCGTCCTAGCATTGATAATGGCTACACGATCTGCTGTGAACTGCCTTCCCTCCTTCGAGAGGAGATGACCTAAATAGGTCACCTTCTCTTGACAAAACTGAAGCTTTTTCAAAGAGACTTTGTGATTGTGGAGGGCAAGGTGGTGTAACAAACAGAGAGTAGCTTCTTTACATGTTGGGGCAGAATTTGCAGCAATGAGGACGCAATCAACATATTGTAATAGTGTGGAATTATCAGGGAGTTCCAGGGAATCTAGTTGACTTTTGAGGGCTTGACTATAGATGCAGGGGCTCTCGGTGAAACCTTGAGGGGCGTGGCAGAATCGAAAGCTCCGCCCACCAAGAGAGAAACCCAAAAAATGTCTGCTGTCAGGATGTACAGGAATACTGAAAAAGGCATTTTTCAGGTCAATGACAGAGAAATGCGTGGTGTCAGAAGGGACCATCGTTAAGAGGGCTGTAATGTCGGGGGCAACAGGGTATTGGAATATTGTTATTTTGTTAAGGGCTCTCAGGTCAATCCCGAATCTATATATTTTAGGGGAGAGAGCATCTCCATTGGTCTTTTTAAGAACCGGAATAATGGGACTGTTACAGATGTTGCCACGTGTCTCCTCCACTACGCCCTTGTCCATCAATTCAGATATTATTGTTAAAAGGGTTATTTATCCTTACGCGGGTAGTCTATACTGCCGGAGGCGGTGGAGAAGTGCGGCTGGCTGGAAGCCTACCACATGAGGGGGTATTTTGAGACACCCTACATCAGTGTCTGATGATATCCAGAGGGAGGAAGGTAAAGACTGCAACTCTCAACTCTGGTGGGAGGGTACCGGACAGATACATGTAGGACGCTGCAGTGGGGGGAATTGTTAGGGATACACCTTGGGGACAACATGATATGGTCGCATACAGAGCTTCAGTAAATCTATGCCTAATACGTTTTCACTGCAACCTGTAGTAAGGACAAAGGGAGCTTCAACATGTGCAGGGTCTTCAAAAAAGGAGCCCTCTACTCCTTCAAAATAAAGACGACGTCCAGATCTGTTCCAGAGATGGTTTTATCCCCACAAAGAGACATTCCGTCGACGAAGACGTCGACGACCCCCCCGACGACGAGAACTTCCGTCACCACAACTTTGACGATGACGTTGATTTTCTCTTCACCTCAGTCCAAGTTCTTCAGTGGTGACTATATTGTCTGTAAGGGTAACACCATCTTCGTTGAGGGCAGCATCCTCTTCAACGTTGACAACAAAAAAAGGACTTCTGTCAAAACAATTACTGACAGATCTTTCGTCTCCACTGCGGCTGTCGGCAGCTCTGAAGAACAAGGATCTCTTGTCTACATTAGCCTCGCCAGATTTTCAATCACAAGTGCAATATAAACCTATTAAACTGAGCCAGGGGAGCCTCTATGGGGAGGAGGGTGTATTTCACGTGAATCTTTGAAATATACTAATATTAGAGAACCTCAGTTTACAGATAAGTAACTGATTTCCTTCACAAACATACATTTTACCCAATTTCAATCCTAAGAGAACTTTCAAATACTTGCATTCAGGGTATGCACTGTACCTACACCTCTTGTGTTTGTTGCAATAGACTGTAATTTTGCTCCATTTTTAATAAGAATCTAGCTTTCATATAGGGTGCACATGAATCCTGACATGCCTCTTAGTCAGGGCCATTGGAATTATGTGATTTTGCTGGTGCTGCGTTGTCTGCATAGTTATGGATTTGCCACATAAGCCATCTTCTGCATACTCTGCAGCTTTTAACAACACGATGATTTATTGCGCAAACTGATCAAACGTTACTAAAATGCAGAAACTCTTGTAGCGGTACAAAAAGGGGGTGGTGATGGATGGAGCATCTGAATCAATCAAACACTCACCCCCAGTCAAAAGATCTGGGTTTAATCCATCACCGTTCTTTAGCCCACTCTGCCACCCCAGTTCAGACATGGCTATATGCAAATCAGTCTGACCCTGTGCCTCATGGGAACAGTCCAGCCCGAACTGCCAAGCCATGTCTTCCCTGGACCGGAAACAAGCTTCCGAGGACCGGTTTCTTGCATTCCAGCCGTCTTCAGCCCGGCTTGCTTGAATCCAGTGGGAAAGTAAGCACGGGACTCACATCTGAATATACCCTGCCACACTTAGCTGCACAGTGGGAAGCCCTTCGCCAAGGTTGACTGGTCATCATTTTGTTGCTTCTTGCTGTATTTGGGTGGCAGACTGGTACTGAGAGAACACTTTTGCCCATATAGTATTACTGTCACAAAATTTGCAGGATTAAGCCACATAATTTGACTTTTCTTGCTGCATAAGTTAGTAGACCCTGCCACATGATATGGTCCTTGCTGGCAACATCATTCCAGTGGCCCTGCTCTTAGTTCACTAATATAATCACTCTGAGGGCAGGGGTAGGAATGTTTCTCAGTTAATGTTTAAAAACTCTCTCTCCCTTTTATTAAATATTTCAATTGATTGATATAATCCAATGTACTAAGGTAAAAGTTTCTGTTAAATTTTGATATGTCTCCCCTTCCTCCTAGGTGAGTAACTCTTATTCGTGATGGACCGGATTCTTTTTTTTGTATTCAGCCCTGCAAGGCCCCCAGCTCTTTAATCAGGAGCTGAGGCAGGGCTCGCTTCACTCCTAAGGGCACTTCAAGCACCCACCTGATCACTCTTATCAATCAGATACAGCGATTAGATTTCTGTAGCTCTTTCAGCATAAGACTGCAAAGCCCAGGGTAGAGATGGACCCTGCCTGCCTCTATTGAGCCTCTGCTGCTCCTTGTGTCTCACAACACTGGAGTCTTCATAAAGACTTTACTCTGATGAGGCCCCAGTGATTTTGAGCTGAAGCAGGCCCTGGGCATCTTCTTGTGTTTGCTTTGTTCGCCATGAGTTGGCAGGGTATTTCCAGGCGTGGGTCCCTTGCTCACTTTGCCACTGGATTCAAGCTACCCTGGCTGATGAAGGGTGTTAACCAGAAACCGGTCCCAGTATACTTGTTTCTGGTTCAGGGAAGACCTGGCTTGGCAGTTCGGGCTGGACTGTCCCCATGAGGCACAGGGTCGAGACTGATTTTCATATAGCAGGATCTGAACTGGGGTGGCGAAGTGAGCTAAAGAATGATGATAGATTCAACCCAGATCTGTGACTGGGGGTGGGTGTCTGAATAGTTTTAGCGCTCTGTCAATCATCTCATTGTGTTGCTGAGCTGTCCACAATGCCCGTCCCTGGTGCCCGCCCTGTTTCTAAAGACTGTTCTCTTTTCAGTATATTTCTGTAATATCTATAAATAGTGTGTTCCCCCGGATTGTATGTACTACATGCTCTCATTTAGTCCCTGTTTTGGTATTTTGCAATCTTTAGTCTGACCTAATGTCTCTAGACAAGGCTTTGTCTCTTGGTGCCATTTAATGAGCCTGCTACAGGCTCCAGCGGGGCAGTCTCATCAACACATACAGCACATATGAATATCAAGATCATTTAAGACCTTGTGCTCCTAATTGTATTGTAATTGCATTTATATAGCGCTTAGTACCCCATACGAGGCATCAAAACGCTACTCCGAAACCCATAAAGGTTTAGTGATGAATTAGTATAGGGAAGTATGAAAAAGATTGAGAAGGATAGAAGAGGGAAAAGGTTTGCGTTTTTATATAGCACTTGCTAACCCTGATGAGGTGTTAAAGCGCTTTTTCGGCGAGTAGCAGTGGTTCTTGGATTAATTTAATGTAATCACAACATTTTAGAACAGAGACCAGGCTCTTTCTCATGTGTGACTTGAGGGCCTGGTCTTGCCAAGGATCTCTTTAAAATAAAAGGTTCCTAATAAGTGGCATACATTTTCTAATTTTTGTACCCCAACCATATAGGATGCACATTCATCTCGGTGTTTGCCCTGGTATTTTGTGCTCGCAGACAAGCAGATCATCCAGTTTTGATTGAATCTCGTTCTGTAGTAAAGCTGTCACTAGTCCGGCGTGGTTTCCTCTGCAGACTCCAATTATCTACCTCGAAGGATTCAAATTTATTATTTAATTCTCACTGAAGGGGGTTTTAAAATGTGTATCACAATTGAACTGTGTGCAGTAAAATTAACCTGGTTTGACATCTGGATCCAGACCTCTAAATGAGACCTTCAAAATTGCCACTGTACCATAGATGAAGCATTCTATACCACAAACAATACTGCTAAAGAGTTGGCCCTCTTCAGGCTATATTCCATCCAAGGCTTCCAGAAGTGGACCGAACTAGATATTGGTTTGTGTCTGTGTTTGCTGCTATTTTCTAGCATGTCTCATTAGATTCATGTGCTCTGCATAGTTTTTCATTCATCTATTGGTTTGACTCGTAGCATAGTTTTTCCTGTTTAAAGTCTAGAATTGGACACAGGCATGCTTTGAATTACCCACTTTGATGTTGAACCAAAGCCCACATCTCTCCACACCTTTGACCCCTTTGTCTTGGATAGACTTACGCAGTTGGTCCCTTGTCATCTGTGTAACAGCATACAGACTTAGGGATTCAACGCAAGATGTTTCAACGTAGCGAAAGAAACGCTGGGAAATCTGCGCAGTTGTGTGGGGGTTGTCTAGTTTTATGTAGGTTTTGGAAACTCAACACAAGAGCCAGTAAGTGACTCAAAACAAAGCCCACAATCTTAAGGTGGTAGGAACTCAGAAGTAACGTGTGATATAAAAGATGACGACTTATAGGAACGTTCACTGTATCCTCATGAGACTGCTTCTCCGTGACAGTTTGAGTAAACTGAAAGCCCTGCTACCCACAGCTGAGATCAGGAGATCATCCGAGCATAGAGAAAGCAGCAATAAAGAAGGCATAATGTATGCACAACAGTGGGGCTATCTGCCTTGTGGCACCGAATGATATTCTGCCTGAAAATTAACCTTTTCAGATTTCTGAAGAAAATTGTCAGGGTGGGTTTTTGAGTTGAAGAAATAGCCAACGGAGTGCCAAAGGGCGGTGTATTGATGAAAAAAGTGTACCTGAAACCCAGTGTAGGACTATTCTTGGAAATGGGTAGAATGCAGCCATCTGGGAGCAGCTTCGAATTTCACAGTTCCTTCTGTGGGCATGGATTAGCTAGAACTTGTGCAACGGGAAGCTAGGGCAGTGAAAAAAGCAGCAGAACTGATATGTTTTCTACATTGAGTCTGACCCCGCAACACTTGACAATTCGAACTAGCAGTGGTGTGTATTTCCGTTTTCATGAAGGCTGTGAAGATGCAAGGAAGACACTTGTTAAATATTTGTCATTGGTTGAGCACCTGCCAATTAAGACGAATCAAAGCCATGTAACTGACGGATGTAGAGTAACAGTATAGAGTCCAGTTGAAGTTGAAAAATGGCCTGAGAATGTGCTTTGTTCTGTGGGTATAAGCTCTGCCTTTCTAGGTCTGGCCTTGAAGCAGCTTAAGTTGTCTTGCGAGTCTTGATTTGTGGGAAAACAAACAATAATAAAATACATACATATATATAAATGTAGGGCTTTTAGTCAGCCTTCTTCATCCATTGGTGTATTGAAGGGATGTACCATGTTACAACGCATACCGTTACAACTACCTACTATTACAACGCGACCATTACAACGCATACCATTACAACGCATAGCGCTTTGAGGTGCTGGATAGTGGTAAGTATAATTTACTATTCTAACTCCAGTCCCCGTGGACCCTAGGGAAGGTGTTGGATAGTAAATTATACTTATTCCCTATCCTAGAGCGCCCCCCAGCGCAATGCGTTGTAATGGTATGCGTTGTAAAAGTCGCGTTGTAATGGTAGTGCGGAGTAACAGATGCGTTGTAACGTGTGTATACCGTATTGAAGTGTCAGTCACATTTTGATTCCACCCCCACCTGTACCATGTGGAAGTCATCCTGCTGCAGCCATTCATTCGCTTCATGTGATTGACAGCACATTTCTTTGCATATGTGCCCTAAAAGTAGTCCACTCCGTTGCCACGGCTGGTAGGCTAATCTCCTTTTCCATTTCTGCTTTCATTTTGCTTTTAGATTCATCTTTTCCTTGGGTCCTTTTTAGGTCTCGTGGCGTTGAACAGCGCGAAAGCGCCATCTCGCCAAAGACCTATTGTGAGCGACTCTGCTTCCCAGGAGAGGGGACTAGAGCTGGCCGCCCACATCTTGCAAAAGGCAATCGGAGCAGGCCGCGCGCGCGAGAACGCGCTCGCTGTGGCCATCTCCTGGGAAGGGCAAACATACACAGGCACACCTCCCCCTGCACGCATGCGCACACACAGACACACACACGAGCGCATATACACGCACGCACACATACAGAGACTCCCCACCCACCCCCCGCCGTCGCACACACAGAAGCGCACAGCCCCCCCCCCCCTCCCACTCACTCACCGCCAATTCGGTGTTCTGTAGGCTCCGCGGAGCTCTCCCTCGGGCATGGGAGCCCCGCGTCACCGTGAATTATGTCCGCCCTCCAGCGCGTGGAACATCCGAGGCCGGGGCCAATGGACTTCGAGAACGAGACTGCCACTTGAGCTGTGAAACCCCTTGCACTGTTCCTGGTAACTCGTAATGGTATGCAGGGAGTGCTGGCCCTTTAAAAACAAATTTCATTACAGGAAGTGTGTTATTATTTAGTTAAACTTATGAGGTGCTGCGTAATATTACATCCGGCCGCAGCCATTTTAAAGCTGATTTGGGCGTGTCTTTGCACCTGCCTTGTGCCCTTCTGCCGACTGTAGCCACTTAATGCCCGTGGCCCTACAACATGCCGCCTGTCACAAGAGATTTGGCTGATCTGGGCGGAGGAGAGCTCGCTGCCCCCGGGCTCCTATTAGCCTCAGCTGTGGCACCGCAACAGGTCGCGTTCGTTGTAGCCGGAGCAGGAAATGAACCCACTCAGCCACCCAGCCTGCAGGAGCGCGCGGACATGAAGGGCACGTACAGGAGGGCAGGGGCGCGCGCTCCGGCGGGGCCTCCGCAGGCTGATTGATGCCCGTCCAGCGCGAGACTGACTTTTCAATCCGGGCTCCTTTTTATGGCTGAAGGTTCAAAGCCCGGGAGGCCCTCCTGGGAGGAGGGGGGAGGTCAGGCCCTTGTGGGGGTCAAGTCAACACAATCCAGAATTCCAAGTAGAGGACTGACAAGTGAGGCTCCCACACGTGGGCTTCATGTTTGTGTCGGTGGTTTGGGGGTCAGAGGGGAGGTAAAACATCTGATTTTAAAAGGGAAGATGGCAGTAGCTTTTAAGGTACTCATTTTCAAGCTCGGGTTTTGTATGTAAACTTCAGTTTACTTTTTCTACCACGAGAGTCCTGCTTGAACAACCTATGACTTCACTTTGCAGAATTCGGTGAATATTCTGCTAAACTTTAGAACGTGCAGCTTTTTTCATTCATTAAGCAAGAGAAAATTCAGTGAAAATGTTCTCTCTATTGAATCCCTTCAGCCCATCCATAATAAACTCCTCTGGGTTTTCTTTGGGTCTGGTGTTAGCAAAGACCTTTTGACTTTAGTAACATTTTATATGTGATATACATACTTATTTATAGAGGCTCTCATGCAGAATCTTCTTCCATGGTTCTGTTGTTGTCTCATTATCGTTTATCTTTCACCAGCTACAGCAGGCAGCATGGGGCAATGGGTAGCCCACGTAAGCCATTGGCTAATCACTAGTATATGCAGTAGACCTTTGTACTCTTTACCATTCGCACAGGGAGCCTGTGCTGTGATGCACACGATGCAGTACTGAGAGGTACGGTGGGTAACACTCGGAGGATAGCGCCGAGAGGCGAGCAGGAGCAGCGCTGTGAGCAGCAGGGTCGTGTACAGGGGCAGCACTCTGAGGTACAAAGGGAATAGCGGTTGAGGTACGTACACTGTGCAGCAAGGTACACAGGGTGTGCGGCAAGCAGCCAGTAGCATCTCTGGGCTCTGTGAGGCCTGATTTTAGAGCAGCTGTTGGAGCCTTTGTCAGTCTGTCTGGAGCTCAGTCCGTGTGTCCATCGCCTTATCTCTTAGTCACCTCTTTTTCTTTACCTCCCATCAATCAAACATCGTGCTTCGGGCCCCCCCTCTCTCCTCTTGTCTCTGTTGGAAACTCTCTCTGCTCCTCGCTCTGTCTCTGCCTCTCCACCCTGTGGGCTACTCTGTGTGTCTCACTACCTCGGGCGCCCCCTGTCTCGCGGTCTTATTTACCATCTGTGCCTCGAGCAAAAGCACCCTGCAAACACACCAACACAAATAACATAACGTAACCTAACATAACATGCGTATTTGTTAAGCACACGTTCATCCTTGGTATCTTGGCACTGATAACAGATGTTTATGGTTACCCAACTCAATGAGACTCATTTAATCGTCCTCGGAAGGATGAATTGCTGAGTGGACCCAGTCTACTTACCTCTGTCTGTCGGTGTCTGACAGTGCTGTGGGTCTCGGAGTGTGAGTAAACTGACAGTGTCTACCTGTATAACGATGCCATGGGTCTCGGAGTGTCTGCAAACTGTCTAGTTACCTCTGTTTGTGTCCGACCATACTGTGGATTTGAGTATCTGTAAACGGTCAAGTAATGTCTTCCTGTCTGTCTCACCCTGCTGTGTATCTCAGAGTGTCTGTAAACTGTCTAGTTACCGGGATCTGTCTGTGTCTGACTGTGCTGTGGGTATTTGAGTATCTGTAAACTACTACCTTTGTCTGTCAGTGTCTGACCGTACCGTGAGTCTCGGAGTGTCAGTAAACTGTCTAGTTACTTTCCTCGGTCCGTCTGTGTCTGACTATACTCTGTGCCTGACTGTGTTGTTGGTCTCTGAGTGTCTGTAAACGGTCCTCTTTAGTTTCCACTGTCTGTCTGTGTCTCAAATAACGTCAGCCCGCCTTCAGGTGTCTCTGAAGCATCTTCAGCCATGCCTCCTTTCCTCTTTCTATTCTTGCTTCCTTACACTCTCATCCATTTCCCATCCTCCCGTTCCTTTGTTCATTTCTTCCTTCTTCCTCCTTTCATTCAATACTTTCTTTTTATCCTGGTCCTTCCTTTATCCCTTCTTTAATTTTTAATTGAAGAAGTGTGGCTCAATGATTAGAGCGGCAGACCCTGATGCAGAGGTCTAGCCCGGGACCAGGGTTCAATTCCCGCCTCGGCGGGTCTTGGGCGCAAAATTCCACTGACCTGATAATTCTCGCCTCGGTGCCTATTTCAATCATGGAGTCCCACTCTGCAACTCTGGGCAATAGCTTGCTTAAACTCCACAACAGCCCCCACAACGCTAAGGATGCCTGGACTCCACCTTGGGGGTGCCCAGGAGTGGACGCCTCACAGGGAAAGCCAGGATGGGTTCCACAGCGGTATTCGTACAAGCGCCTTGAGACCCTTGCGGGTGAGTAGTGCGCTATACAAGTATCAATTTTACAATTTACAATTTCTTCTTTTCTTACCTTCAACCCTTCCTTCTGCTTTTCTTCCTCATTTCCTTTCTTCTTTCTATTCATCCATCACACATCATCCACTTCCTTTCTCCCTCATTCCTTCTATCCCTTCATTTCTTCCTTTCACATTCTTTTCGCCTCCTTCTTTATCCATTACTCATTTAATTCCTTATTCCATTACTCAATCAATCAATCAATCAGTGACACTTGTAAAGCGCGCTACATACCCGTAGGGTCTCAAGGCGCTGGGGGGGGGGAGCCGCTACTGCTCGAACAGCCAGGTCTTCAGCTTCTTCCTGAAGGAGAGGTGGTCTTGGGTCAGGCGCAGGTCGGTCGGGAGGGAGTTCCAGGTCTTGGCGGCCAGGTAGGAGAAGGACCTTCCTCCTGTAGTCGCTCTTCGGATGCGGGGGACGGCGGCGAGGGCGTGGTTGGCTGATCGGAGGTGGCGTTTGGGAGCGTAGAAGTTGACTCGGCTGTTGAGGTAGCTCGGGCCTTGGTTGTGTAGGGCTTTGTGTGCGTGGGTGAGGAGGCGGAAGGTGATTCTTTTGTTGACGGGGAGCCAGTGAAGGTCTCTCAGATGTCCGGAGATGTGGCTGGTTCGTGGGATGTCGAGGATGAGTCTGGCTGAGGCGTTCTGGATCCGCTGGAGTCTCTTCTGGAGCTTGGCGGTGGTACCGGCGTAGAGGGCGTTGCCGTAGTCCAGTCGGCTGGTGACGAGGGCCTGGGTGACGGTCTTCCTGGTCTCGGTGGGGATCCACCAGAAGATCTTCCGTAGCATGCGTAGGATGTTGAAGCATGCCGAGGAGACGTTGTTGACTTGCCTGGTCATGGAGAGGGAGGAGTCCAGGATGAAGCCCAGGTTGCGTGCATGGTCTGTCGGTTTGGGTGCGGTGCCCAGGGCGGGAGGCCACCAGGAGTCGTCCCAGGCGGAGGGAGAGGAGCCCAGGATGAGGACCTCCGTCTTGTCCGAGTTCAGTTTCAGGCGGCTGATCGTCATCCACTCGGCTACCTCTTTCATCCCTTCGTGCAGGTTGGCTCTGGCGGCGGCGGGGTCGTTGGTCAGGGAGAGGATCAGCTGGGTGTCGTCGGCGTAGGAGATTATGCTGAGGTTGTGTTTGCGTACGATGGCCGCGAGGGGGCTCATGTAGACGTTGAAGAGGGTGGGGCTCAGAGATGATCCTTGGGGGACGCCGCAGATGACTTCGGTGGCCTCTGACTTGTACGGTGGTAGGCGGACTCTCTGTGTTCTCCCGTCGAGGAAGGAGATGATCCATTCCAGCGCCTTGTCCTGGATTCCGACGTTGCTGAGGCGCCGTACTAGGGTGCGGTGGCAGACCGTGTCGAATGCCGCGGAGAGGTCCGGGAGGATGAGGGCCGCTGTTTCTCCGCTGTCCATCAGGGCTCGGATGTCATCGGTGGCGGCGATGAGGGCGGTCTCGGTGCTGTGGTTGGCTCGGAAGCCGGACTGTGAGGGGTCGAGGGATCCGTTCGTCTCGAGGAAAGCGGCCATCTGCTTGTTGACGGTCTTCTCGATGACTTTGGCTGGAAACGGGAGGAGCGAGATGGGGCGGTAATTCTTGAGGTCGGTGGGGTCCGCTGTTGGTTTCTTGAGTAGAGCGCTGAGTTCGGCGTGTTTCCAGCTCTCGGGGAAGATGGTGGTGTCGAAGGATGTGTTGATGATGTCTCGCAGGTGGGGTGCGATGACAGCGTCGGCCTTGTTGAAGACGTGGTGAGGGCAGGGGTCGGTCGGTGATCCGGAGTGGATGGCGTTCATCGTGCGGATGGTGTCTTCGGTGCTGATCGGGGTCCAGGCGTGGAGGGTGGTGGTGGGGGGTGGTTGTTCGGTCATGGTGTGCGTTGGTTGGTTGTTGAAGCTGTTGTGTATGTCCGCGATCTTGTTGTGGAAGTATGAAGCCAGGGAGTTGCAGAGGTCTTGCGATGGGGTGATGTCGTTGTTTCCTGCGCTGGGGTTGGAAAGCTCTTTGACGATGTTGAAGAGTTCCTTGCAGTTGTGTGCGTTGTTGTCCAACCGGTCCTTGAATGCTGTTTTCTTGGCGGCGCGGATCAGCTGGTGGTGTTTCCGGGTGGCAAGTTTGAAGGAGGTCCTGTTGTCCGGTGTCGGTTCCCTTCTCCAGACTTTCTCGAGGGCTCGGCAGTTCTTCTTGGAGCTCTTGAGTTCGTCGGTGAACCATGGGGCTTTCTTGCTGCCGGGTCTGCTGGGCGGGGTCCTCAGTGGGGCGAGTTCGTCCGCGCAGTTGCTGATCCACTTCGTGAGGTTGTCGGCGGCCTGGCTGGGGTTCGCTGAGCTGGCAGGAGGGTGCTGGCTCAGGGAGGTGGCGAGCTGGTCTGCTGTGATCTTGTTCCAGCTTCTGCGGGCGGCCTGTTGCTGGTGGTGGTGGGTCGTTGTTTTCTTGAAGGTGAAGTGGACGCAGCTGTGGTCCGTCCATTGAAGCTCTGTGGCGTGGCTGAAGTCGATGTCCTTGCTGGATGAGAAGACAGCGTCGAGTGTGTGTCCGGCGAGGTGGGTGGGGGTGGACACCAGTTGCTTGAGTCCCAGGTTGGCGAGGTTGTCGAGCAGGGTGCTGGTGTTGCGGTCGTTGTTGTTCTCCAGATGGAAGTTGAGGTCTCCCAGGAGGATGTAGTCAGCGGAGGGGAGGGCATGTGGGCTGACGAAGTCGGCGATGTCCTCGCTGAATTGTGTGCGTGGTCCAGGGGGTCGGTAGATCAGGGTGCCTCTGAGGGTGGTGTTCGGGTTGGTGTGGATCTGGAAATGCAGAACTCACCTTCCTGCCTGAATTTGTTGCTGTCTTCTTTGAAGTTATCCTTCCTTCATACCTTTCTTTCTTTTAAACAGCACAGTACAAACACATTCTCTAGTGTATTTATGCATTTATTTAAGTTATGCTTTTTGTAAAGCACCTATAGCTCCTGAGCCTTTTTCAGACCACTTAACTGACTTGGGAAATGAATATGCTCAGTCGGTGTTTCCAATGTAGTGCCTTTCCAGAGAGTCTTCAAAATGAGGTTAGTGTGCATGCTGTACCTTAATTCCACTGGGTGTCATGTCCTCCGCCTTTTTTTTTTTTTTTTTTTTTTTTACCTGTCGCCTGCCCAAGATCAGGAAGCAGGCAAACTGAACCGGCACCTCCTCACCACTTCTTGTCAGCCAATAGCAACCCCCATGCCAAGCATACAGAAAGAACTACACTGCTATGGCACAGCACTACCAACTGCCTGCCTCCCTGCCCCTACACTGTTACCCCACAATGCAGCCACAGGACAGTGGCTACATTGCCTGTGTCTGCCCTGCAACACGTTCCTGCCATGGTGGTTTCCCACAGCTGGGTGCAATTAATAAGTACAGGGTCCCAAAGATATGTAGCATCGCAGAATAAGAACGAATATGGTAAAGGTAGGCTTTTTTTTTATTTATTAGTTTTTACTTTTATATAGCGCAAACTTGACCCGCAGGTATCAGAGCGCTTTAAATCAGCATGCTTATAACAAGCAACACTAGCACTCTATATTACTGCCAACTTTGCTTAGCATAAGCAACAGCTAACCATTCACAAACAATGTTTATATACCAATTGCAAATTAAAAAAAATAAAATAATGCAAAGCATTGTCATTTACAATGCCAGTAACTCAAACTTTAGTGCTGCGAGACCTATTGCATTGTAAATGCTTGTTAGGTCTGGACTGAGACAGAGCATAGGTTATGGCTTGAGGTTGCTCTTCAAGAAAAAAAACACACAAAGAGCTTAAAGGGCTTTGAGCCCACCCGTTACTTACATCTGGTTGGCTTCAACATCACAATGCGATTTGTACTTTTTATTACTTTTTCATTTTTTACTATTCATTGCATATGTAAAAAAAAAAGTTGACTTGCTAAGTAAGGCCTGATCTACTGGCATGGCAAATAGTTATTTTTAGTCATACAAGCCAAGATTCTTAGAAACGTCTCAAAGTCAATATTCAATCTATGATGCTGAAAACCCCACAACAGTTGAATCTTCAACACACATTTGTAAAAATATTCTATTTTCGTTCTAAGCTATGCATAAGACAGATGTTTGATTTCAGGAGTTTAGCCTGTGAATCTGTAGCGGCTCACGGGGTAACTAATTGAAGCATTCTGCTTCAATTTAGCGAATAAGGAGACAATAAAATAAAATCCAGTGGTTTTTGATGATTGACCGAAGTCAGTGACACATTTTAATTGTGGTATTTATGGCTTTAAATATATTCTTTGAGTGCTCATTTAGGTTTTGTCAAATTGGTTGTATACCACAATACCATTTCATATATGCAACGTGAAATGGGAGCCCCATTTTTCTTCAATTCTGTTTTAAAATGTATTTTATTATTCCAGGAGTGTTGATTTGTTTTCATATTCCTCCTATTTTTTTTATTATACAAGATATCCTGCTTTGCATTACAATATAGATTCTCCAAGTTCGTGTAGAGAGAATCTGGATTTCATTAAAGACACGGAGGCTAGCATTATGCGTGTAACCTTTATTGCTAGCCACTTGCAGCACTTCAAAGTATTACATCAGCAACACCCAAAACATTTGCATTAGAATGCAATTTTTGATAGAATGACCTGAAGTATATTTTACTACTGTTCCAGAATGTTGAATGTGATTTTTATGTTTTTTCAGAACACCCAAAGGATAAACACGTCTCAGTCTGCACAATCTCTTGCTACTCCTGTTGTGTCGGTGACGACCCCAAGCTTGCCCCCTCAGGGACTGCTGTACTCTGCTATGCCTACTGCTTACAACACTGGTAATGGATTTAGAAGTGTGCTCTTTTTAGATGCTGACCATGACTGTTATTTCACACTTTTGAATGCACATAAATATGAAAATGTACTTTGCGTGGTATAGATTGCATTTTTAAGAATACTGTAGATTAGTTGATATTTATTTTTCTTTCTCCATTACTTTCCTTAGTTTGTCTCTTGCTCCCTTTTTCCAATATTTGACTTGTCCATTGTATTAATGATATTTTCTGTGTTAACGGAGACTCCAAGCAGGGTTTCAGGACAGCACAGAATAGGAGCATGATAGAGAATTCGGGAGCAGGTTTACAGGACATACAGAGCTCAAACTCTGTCGTTCCAAAGAGCAGCTTTACTTCAGCTTTGATTGGACTTAAGCTCTTATTACCCTTTCACACCCTTTTCCACATATGCCTTTGGCTACCTTCAAATGGGACTTTTATCTTTCTTAAGCGAATGCATGCTGCTGATGCCCTTTGTCTATTGGATATTATGTAAACACTGTATCCTGCTCTAGGTTTTTCTGACATCTGTAGCAATGGTTCACATTCTAGTGCGGACTACATCTCCACAATGCACTGCTTAGAATTGTCACAAGATCAATCCCACTACCTCAGGAGGTGCAGAAGATTTGGACATGGATATAAACCAGGAACTTGTCAATAAAAGGAGTTCAGCAGATGATGCGGCTTGCCGTGAATTGAAATGCCCACTGAACCGCACCACTCGGACAACTAGAAACTTCGATCCAAGACCCGTCTTTGAGCGGAGGGGAACCTATTAATCCTGAGAGGGCTGCCGTGTGGACTGAGTGGGCGGCTTGTGCAGCCTTTCCCTGGATGGGCGTGCAGCTCTTAACATTTGCGGGCAGCAGAAGCTCCAATGGCTAGTTCTCCCGCACACCTACGTGTCTAAAGGTACACCCAGGAAAGTGGCAGGAGAAGGGGGTTACTGGATCTGTCGAGAATTGATGTGCCTGCAGGGGCGCAGCAGTGAACTCTTCCTCTGCTCTTATGCTCAACATACTTCATGGTACCCAGGAGACTGCTCCTGGGTGTCTCCCGAAGGCCTATTGTAGAGGAGTCCCTCAGACTGCCAATAGCTCGTGCTGCTGGGGTCGTAGCGTGGACCCACTAATTATATGTTGCAACTGCCTGAGAGACTGAGGCACTAGCCTGCATTTACAATTTTCCTGACACTGCAACGGCTGTCCCTTTTACTTGGACCTCCAGGTACTTTTACTTGCTGGCTCTGCCCTGGAGGTGCTGCTGAATGCTGGGAGTCTCTTTAGGGCCTCATGTCCATGTGCCCTCCACTGTCAACTGACTGCTTCCGCTTCGCCGTCCCTAGGAGTTCATTGGCCATAAGATGTGACTGCCTGTCACTCAGACGTTGGCCCAGTCTGCCACCACCCTCTCTTCATTGTTGCTGACACTGTCTCTTGTGCTTGAGCATCACCTGAAAATGCTCTTCTCTGCTGGCCTGGCCCTAAGCCACCTTAGATCGTATTGCTTGGACTACCCACATTGTGCACTTAAGCGAGTACCACTGGGGTACCATTCTACTCTTCACTTTCTCCTATCCTTGTTCCAGCAGATATTGCCCCCTGTGGACAGCTACAGAGAAAATGAGCCACGATGGGCAAGTCTTACCAGCACTAAACTATCGTTTTACTAGTGCAAGGCCTCGAAGGATCACCTTTAGGCACCATTGTCACGGGATGGCATTGCATCAGCACCCATGGAAGATACTACACGCCTATTGGTTGAACTGAAGGTGTCTTGTGCCATTGATGGAAAGCTGGACAACTACACCACACGACTAGACAGCCTCACTGACCCAGTGGACAGGCATGCCACAAGTGTAGATGGAGCAGATCAATGCATTTCTGAACTGGAGGACCAAAATGAAGAAATTTAAATAGACTGCAGGCAGTGGAGCAAAGACTGTTGGCGGTGGCTGCCAAGAATGAGGACCTCGGGGCACAGTCGCACCGCAACATCCTCAAAATTGTGGGCATAGCTGAAACCACCGACATGACCTAGATTAGCTATTTAAGGAGCATCTCTTACTAGAACTATTTGGCTGGGACAACTTCACCAGTATATTTATGGTTGAATACTTCAGCCGATCAGTTGTCGCTCGGCCGGCCCCTGGCACGCTGCCGGGACCCATCATAGCGAGCCCCTGAACTGTCAGGACAGAGATGTGGTCCTGCACCTTCTCAAGGAGGAGCAACACAGACCAGGGAAACCAATAATCGCCCAGGTACCTGGGTGAAGTATATACACACACATTCCCCTTGAAGAAGGAAAACTATTTGAACTTAGTCATTCACTTAGAAGGATTTGGTGTTGTCAAACCATACAATCCCATAAATATTTAAAACCGCATTACATACATCAAGTATGAATCAATGTTAGGTGCGGGGTTGAAAAATCTAGAGAATCTGATCTTGTGCCTAGACCAAGTGGCACTCCGGGCGGTCTCCAGACTAAAACAACTACAATAAAATGCATAAAAACAATAAATAATAAATAAGAGTGGCATGGAAGTAATTAAATGTAATATCTGAAAGAGACAGTTAATTATGGATTCCTCTCCTTCGAATTGACCCCAAGCGTCAGACTGGATCTGGTGTATTTTTTCCTCCGCAGTACCTCTGTGCATTAATAGGTGGCGTCTGTCGACTCAGCGTTTGTTGTTGCATCGTGGACGCTGGAATGACGTTGCAGTATCTACTTAGCAGTCCTTGCTTTTTCCATGCCAGCCAGCGCAGATCCGGAGAGAGCAGTACCTAGAGTCACTTTTTGACTCCATTTTTTGCGACTTTTGTCGACACCTTTTTTGACTCGATCGACTCCTGGTGCACATATGGATGTCACTTCGGCCCGACTTCCTGTCACAAATTGATGTCGGTCACGGACCGCACCTAGTGTGCCTCTGGTGCCTAGAGCGCTACCATGACCAGAAGTCGTGCTCCGTCTGCCGGGCCATAGAACCCGAAGTCTTTGCGGGAGCGGTCCCGAAAGCCTCTTGAGTCCCGGCAGTCCGCTCCGTGCCGTTGGAGGTCCCGGTAGAGAGGGAGGTCATGGGACCACCACCACCACCATTCGTCATCGAAGTCTTCGTCTAAGTCGAAGCACAAGAAGAAGGTGAAGAAGCATTGTTTCCCTTCGTGTTTTCCCTGTCTGTTAGCCGACGGGACTCATGAGGTAGTCGTCTAGCTCCACCTGTGGAGCCTGATGGGTCGACTTGGGCCTTCCCTCCCTTTCCGGGACCCGAAGCGACCCCTGCCCAGCTTCAAAGCTTTTACGGCGGCTCGCCCTCCGTCCCCGCGGACTCGGTTGGGGTCTCTTGGCATTCGATGTTGGCGGCTTCGGCTCCAGCGCCTCATTACCCCCAAGGATACAGGCTTGGATCCTGATCAGCGGCGGTCGACCTTGTGACACCTACAGCTCCGAATCCAGTGACGACACCCCCGCTGCCTACGCCTATTGTGTCCCCCGTGTTTCTTACCACCCTGAGTGGCTCACAGGCGAGGGTGAGGAGGACTTTGCATGCTATTTCCCCCTCCAGTGGCTACAGAGGAGGGTGCATCTTACGCAGTGGTGTTGCATAGGGCAGCCGAGGCCGTAAACCTCAAGCTTCCTACAGTGGCGTTGAGGACTAATCTCCTGACAGAAGAGCTTCAACTGGCAGCGGGCTCCTCGGAGCCCTTGCTGCTGTTCAATGAGGCCCTTTCGGACATCCTTTTGGGCACTTGGTCCAAGCCCAACACAGGGACAGGATGATTGCCGGATGCCATCTCCCAGCCGACCCCATTTTCCTCTATTCCCATCCTACCTCTGAGAGCTCGGTAGTCCATGCCTCAATGTCCAAGGGTGTATTCCCTAATGCGCCACATGTTGGGGAATCCAAGATGCAGGACCACCTTGGAAAGAGGTTTTCTTTCTCCAGCTTGGGACTGCGGTCGGTGAACACCGCATGTCGGTTACTCCCACTCGATGTGGCACACGGTTACACAGGTGCTGCTAAAGTGCTCGGAGGCGGCCGGGGGCATGCTCTCCTGTGCTGTTGCCGAAGGGAGCGACGCAGCGAAGTTCACCATCCGGTATGGGCTGGACACTGCCGACTCACTGGGCAGGACGATTTCCACGTCAGTAGCATTGAGATGCTACGCATGATTGAGGTTCACTGGCTTTTTGGGGGATGTCCGGGCAACACTTTTGGACATGCCCTTTGATGGCCATCGCCTGTTTGGCGACAAGGCATACAACGCGCGTGAGCGCTTTATGTATTCTAGGGCTTCCGCCAGATCCTTAGGCCTCGCTTCCACCTCCTGCCCAGCGTAGTCTGCTTTTTCGCCCCTTTAGTGGCTATGGAAGTTCCGCCCAGAGCCACAGGCCTGCGCAAGCTGTCTAGCCTCTGCGTGGCCGGGGACGTGGATCCCACCGCCTGGGCGCGGGAGGGCGGGCCAGTCTACCAGCACCCATCTGCAGCAGCCTCCAAACCCTCCTAGTCCGACCTTTCAGACCCTTCAATTGCCAGTGGGCGGCAGGATTCACCATCACCTCCCCCACTGGCTCAAATTCACTTTGGACAGGTGGGTTTTGCAGATGGTCCCAATGGGCTACTCCCTCCCCTCCTTCCTCTCCCCTTCAAGGGGCTACTCCCTCACCTCAATTCCATTGCATGTCGGAGGATCAGCTGGCCCTTCTCCAACACGAAATGACGGCTCTCTTGGCCCAGGGAGCCATTGAGCGCGTTCCTGCCCCTGAAGTCAGTCGTGGTTGTTATTCCCACTACTTTCTGGTGCCCAAGAAGGACAAGGACCTGCGTCCTATCTTTCGATCTCAGAAACGTCAACGTTTCCTCCGGAAGGAGAAGTTCAAGATGTTTACTCTGGCTCAGGTCCTGTCTGCTCTCGACCTTGGAGACTGGATGGTAGCGTTCGTCTTGCAGGACGATTACTTCCACATCCCCGTCCTGCCTACTCACTGGCGTTACCTGCAGTTCACGATAGGTCACAAACACTTTCAGTTTACCGTGCTCCCCTTTGGCCTCACCAGCGCCCCTCAGGTGTTCATGAAAGTGATGGCGGTGGTTGCAGCTCATCTGTGCAGATCAGGGGTTCCAGTCTTCCCCTATCTCGACAACTGGCTGTTGAAGGCAGGCTCGCTCCAGGGGGTCGTCTCCCACCTCCAGACTATGGCCGAGCTCCTGCATTCGCTGGGGTTTACCATCAATGTGCCAAAGTCACACCTGATCCCCTCTCAGAAGCTTCTTTTCATCGGAGCGGTTCTGGTAGTTTCATGCTTATCCTCCCGAGCAACGAGTCTGGTATATTCAGGCTATGATTCATATCTTTCAGACTCTACCCTGAGTTTTGGTCAGCATCAGGAGAATCTTTCTGATTGTGTCTAGATCTCGGAGGGCACTGCGCACCAGTTTTAGTGGTGGCTAACGAATCGGGATTGGTTCAACGGCAGATCCTTCTCCCTTCCCCAACCAGAGTTCACCGTGGTGACAGATGCATCACTGCTGGGGTAGGGTGGGGCAGCCACATGGGAGAGGCGAAGGTCAGAGGCCTGTGGTCTCCGGCCGAGTCTGGGCTCCATATCAACATTTTGGTGCGTCTGGCGATTTTGTCCTGCACTTAAAGCATTCCTTGCCTCTGTCCGGGGAAGAGTGCGGTAGGTGTCCACAGACAACACCACCGCCATGTTGTACTGCAACAAACAGGGCGTGGTGGGGTCGTGGACCCTATGTCAAGAAGCTCTCCGCCTTTGAACATGATGCAATAGGGGCATGATGGATCACGAATGGCGTCTTCACTTGGAGGTGGTGCAAGGACTCTTTCAGCAGTGGGGAGAGCCTTGGTTAGATCTATTTGCCACCAAAGAGAACACAAAATGGCAGCAGTTCTGCGCATTAGAATTTGCAAGGCGGCACTCACTAGGCTTCGCTTTTCGTCGTGAGTGGATTTGCGGTCTTCTATACGCCTTTCCGCCGATACCACTTCTGCCCAGAGTGACTTGGGCCCAGTCTCGCTTGATCTTCAGTATTCTTGTGGCTCCAGATTGGGCAAGAAGAGTATGGTATCCCGAGCTGTTACACATGGCCATCGATCCTCTGATCATACTGCCTCTTTGGGAGGATCTTCTGTCACAGCAGCAGGGAAAGTCCTCCACCCGAACCTGTCCAGCCTCCTGCTCCTTGCGTGGAGATTGAGTGGCGACAGTTGACAGCTTTTGACTTTCCTCCCCAAGTCTGTAATGTTATCTTGCCAGCCAGGCGTCCCTCCACTAAAACGGTATACGCCTGTAGATGGAACATATTTGTTGCATATTGTGCAGGAAAGGCTGTGGATCTCCTTTCTGTCCTCCTTCTGAGGTTCTCCTCTTCATTCTTTCTTTGGCCCAGCAGGGCTCTGCTCTGGGCACTCTAAAAGGCTATCTTTCGTGGCCATTTAGGCCTTTCTTCCTCTTCCTGACCAGCCTTCTCTTTTCAAGTCCCCTATTGTAAATTGCTTCTTTAGGGCATTACTCCAGTTCCTTTTGTAATGCCTCAGTGGGACTTGAACCTGGTTCTGACCTATCTTATTTTCACTCCCTTCGAGCCGCTACATAACTGTCCTCTCAGACTTCTGACACCTATAAACTATCTTTCTGGTCCCCATCACCTCTGCTCGCAGGGTGAATGAGCTGCAGGCTCTTTCTTCAAAACCTCCTTTCTTGGCAGTTCATCCGGACAAAGTTGTCCTTCGCACTAGGCCTCCTTTTCTCCCAAAAGTGGTTACTTCTTTCCACAAAAGACAGGCCATCACTTTGCCCACTTTCTTCCTGCCCCGCTTCCTTCTAAAGGGGAAGAGAGGCTCTACAATCTGGATCCAAAACGTTAGCTTTCCTTCTATCTAGATCACACAAAACAATTTCGGGTGTATGACTAGCTTTTTTTTGGTTATGTGGGCTTCAAGAAAGGTCGGGCTGTGCAAAAGTGAACCATCTACCGATGGGTCGTTCTTTGCATTAAAATCTGCTATTCTTTGGCGAAAAAGGAACCTTCGGTGGGCTTGTGCCCCCATTCCACCAGGCCGACTGCAGCCACTACTGCTTTAGGACGTGGTATCCCCCTTCATGACATCTGCCAGGCAGCTACATGGGCTTTCTTGCACACGTTTACTAAACACTACTACCTGGACGGCCAAGTCCGGAAAGACAGCTTTATTGGCCGTTCTTTTTCTCTAGGACATCCTGGTGTGAACTTGGTTAACATACCCACCTTCGGGGTTGGTATTGCTGGGGTATCTATTCTAAGGTGAGGAATTCATAACTATTTGTCTCTTTCAGATGAACAAGTTACTTACCTTCAGTAACGATATAGCTATAAGAGACTGATTATTTATGGACTCCTCACAGCCCCACCCATCCTCCCTGTTCTGCGAGCTGACTTCTAGGGTAAGGGACTTCCCTTCAGGGCCCTGGTTTTGTGCACCAGTGGTCAGTGTCTTGCATGGCTCTGTGCTTCTGGCATGGAATGTCCTGTAAAGAACTAACGTCAGCGCGCAGGGGCAGTGTCTAAGTAGATACTGCAGTGTCATTCCAGCGACCACAACGCCAACGACTAACCTGGAGTTGATAAACGCGTAGTCGACCCGCGGCCAGGGATGTACTTCTGAGGAAAAATTCACCAGATCCAAGAGGTGCATTCTGCACATTACAGCAAATTCAGTGTCCTATATGGTCACACATGCAAGACGAATAGTCTTTTTGTTTTTGTCTCTTTCTAAAGTTCCTCTCTGTTATACCCGGCTCTTTTGAGTGATATTTTCATTGATCGTTATGGATGGCCTCTTGCCACCAATTTGAGAGCTAAACGTCTAGCTTCATCAAAGTAATTTGCTTTTGAGTGCACTGTTGTCTGATGCTGAGGAACTGCCCAGCGGGCAAAGTGTCGCTCCAATTTCTCCTCAGATGGTGGCTATCATATTTTAGTAAAGTGTTCCTTGCAGTTGGTTTTGTGTATTGGTTCATATAAAGTAAGCCACAATCATTGCTAATTACAAGATCCAAGAAATTGATTTGGTGGTTGTTGTATTCCAAAGAGAAATGCAAATGAGCACTTTGGTTATTAAGCCACACATGGAGCGCCTGTGGAGCTTCAGGAGTTCTTTGCCAAATCAAAAACAAGCATATACAATGCAATAGGTCTCGCATTTACGCGAGTTTGAGCTACTGGCATTGTATATGATAATGCGTTTTATTTAGGTTTGGGTTTTAAAAACATAAATAAAACACATTGTCATTTACAAATACTGCTAGCCTAAACTCTGCAAATGCGAGACCGAAGTCAGGCGAACTGAAACCCCGGATCTGATCTGACCTGGCTGCCGTTGCTCTGCTGCTGCCTCTGCGCTCGAGCGCCGTCCCTGCCTCACGGCTCCTTCTTCCAGCCTGCTCTGCCACAGCTAATGCCTGCTGCTGCCTAAGAGGCTGGCATATTAGGTTTTCCTCCTTCCAAGCTCACGCGCCAAGTGCCTTTGACAGCAATCTTCACTTCCTCCAGGAAGTAACCTTCGTCAAAGTTATGGTCTGTTATGGATACTTGAAGTTGCCTGTGTCGTCAGGATCGTCCTCAATGGAGTTCAACGAACTTGACCAGGGTTGTAATGTTTGGCTTGCGTGTGTCCCGGAGCATACGAAGACAGCTCGATGGGTTGACAGCCGGCTGCACAGATGTGTGTGAAAGCTGCGGGACAAGAGTAAAAATCCGACATTGCCCGCTCTGCATTCATCCTTTGGTGCAGACAGAATGAGGATCAGAAAGTGAGCTGTGTGGTAATGCAGTTACGTTCTAGTGTTCCGCTAGGCGGAACAGGAAAGGGAATCAGCGGAAACGGAAGGCGGCCATGTTGCATCATTGGCGCCGACCGTTCCAACGCCGATGGTTGTGTCCCGGCGCTCCGTAATAAAGCAAACAGTAAATCTTCACCAAGTGGTCCTGCATATCATTTATAACCTCCACAATGGCGACGAGTGTTCAGGCGTGACGCCCAACCCACGCGCAGCGTGCCACGAGGTAGAAGCTGGATCGACAGGGGCAAATTTCTTCCGATTTATACGGAGCGTGGCAGAGGACCGAGTGGAGCACAGCACAGAGCGCCCAGCAGACTCCAGACCACAGCTGATACTCTGCGAGCACAGGTAGGCCTGCAGACGCCCAGCACCCGCTCACCACAGGGCCGAGCCTCATTCACAGCCGGCTGGCTGCCACCTCGCAGCGAGCATAGCGATAGTGCCTGTGCAGCGTGGGACTGACCAAGTGCTTGAGGGGACCCCGGCCCAGGCGAGGAGCAGCCGCGCTCAGCAAGCTGGCGGACCTAGCAGGAGGCGGAGGAGAGCTGTCCGACGTTCACCCTAAAGGGGAGGCAGGCTCCCGAGCGGGAAGGGAAGGCAACGCGCAGACACTGCCGGCTCCCGAGCGTGACCGGCAAGAGGGGGACAGTGACAGCGACCTTGAGGCGAGGGACCAGGCCGGACAAAACGCGCCAGGGAGCCCCCAAGGGAGAGCCGTCAACACCCAGCCCGCCAGACGCAGAACCGACAACATGGCGGTACAGTCGTCGACCCTCACGCAGCTCGTACCATTCCTGACCAACTCCGGAGAGCCTGAAAGGTTGTGGGAAGACTGGAAGAGATAATTCCTCAACTACCTCGATGCGTTAGAGGAGGAAGCAGGCCACCATACTCCAGTAAAAGAAGAAAAAAAATCTTGTTACATAATCTGGGCCCGGAAGGGATTAGAGTCTACGACACCATCGTAAAAGTAGAAAGGGACGCCACGGACACTGATGTATTCAGCCACGCTATTGCTGACCTAGACGCACACTTCAGGCCGGTCGTGTGTGTTGCGATTGACCGCTACAAATTTTTCCAAAGGAAGCAAAAGAGTAATGAAACAGTAGATGAATACGTGGTGGCCCTGCAAAAACTCGCACTCACATGCAAGTTTGGTACTCTACACGACGACCTAATCAGGGACCAGATTATCATGCACACTTCAAGCACCCACGTCCAGGAGAAACTATGGGTGAACGGGGATGCCCCACTCAAAGAAATCTGGGCTATGGTAAAGAAAGTTGAACTATCCAAACGCTGCGCCAAAGCCGCAAAACAGGAAGCAGGGGGTACACAGTCGGTGTGCCAGATAATGACGCAACAAAGAGGAGAGCGTCCCAGGCAAAGAGAACCGCAGAAAAATCTGGAAAGCAGAAGGCAAAAGTCCACCAATCCTTCAGATCTGAGAGGGAACAAGGGAGGACGTCAAAGCTGCTACAGGTGCGGGAGTACTACACATCTAGGAAATGACAAGGTGTGCCCTGCGTTCCGAGCAAAATGTTCATATTGTGGAATATTCGGTCACTACGAAAAAGTATGCCGCCGTAAACCTAAAGGGACAACAGTCAAGTACGTAGACCGAGAACAACAGGACGAAGCCACTGAATCGGAGGACACGGAAGATTTGGAGGGAATCCTGTACATAGATGTCCAAGTACTAGAGATGGAAGGGTCAGGATCGGACAAACCCAGATTGGACATGTGCATCGGAGGAATTCCTTTGGAGATGATAGCGGACAGTGGAGCTCCCATCTCCATAATCCAAAGAAAAGTATGGGAAGACAAGTTCGTGTCAATACACGGAGAGAAGCTACACCCCATGGATTTGCGACCCGTCACATACACCGGACAGAAGATCCCGATGTTGGGGTACTGTCCCCTATCGTTTGAGTTCAGAGACCGCCAAGCCATGTGCAAACTATACATAGCGGAGAAAGGCCCTTCGGTGTTAAGCTGGAGAGACCAGGGTGCCTTAGGGATTCAACTCAATCCGGGAGGAATCAAGAAGATCCTACTCATGGATATGGAGAAAAGAGACTACGTCGAGTCGTGGAAACGGGCGTACCCAAGAGTGTTCAACGGCCAAATAGGGGAGCTGACGAGATACAAGCATCTTATCAAGCTAAAAGAAGGAGCGACTCCTGTAGTGCACAAAGTGAGGAACATCCCGTTCAGGAGCAGGGAGGCGGTACAACAGGAGCTGGACAGACTCGAAAAGGAAGGGGTGATCAGAGCCATAGAGAGTGCAGAGTGGCTTTCTCCCTTGGTGGTGACTCAAAAGCCGAACGGCAAGGTCCGGTTGTGTGTGGACCTGAGAGAATTAAACAAGAATATAGTCATCGATGAGGGCTACCACATATTTCTGTGTTCCTGCTTTATTTAGGACTGGTCCCAATATGTCCACTGACAGCATCTCCCAGGGTCCGTCAGGTACGGGGAACTTTCCCAGGGGAGGTCTGATTAGGCTTTGCGACTTGTCTGCTTTGGCACATGACTCGCGTTGTCTCACGTGTCGTTCGACTTGCACATCGATGGCCGGCCACCAGTAAGCTTGCCTGGCCAGGGCCTTGGTCTTTGTGATGCCCTGGTGCCCATCGTGTAGTAGGACCATTAGATGTTCTAGTATGCCTTGGGGTGGTACCACTTTGTCCCCTCAACATTTCCAAGCTGCCATTAACGATGGTTTAGACTGGGAGAAAGAACTGGAAAAGTGATATGGGCATACAGAATCACGCCGGGAAGCACAGGTTATAGCCCCTTTAAAGTTTTGAGAGGAAGAGAAGCATTTACCAAGGACAACATGGCATGGAGGAAGTTGGTGGTACAGAGCAAATGGTCTCCAGCGGTAGTAAAAAGAAACTTGGAGAGAGCACAAGAAGTGTACACGACTCATTTCAACAGAAGTCACAACGTGAAGGAAGCTGAACTGGAGAAGGGAGACTGGGTGAGAGTCAAGCTGGCTGTACTCAAGAAGAAAGGCGAGAGCAAGTTCTCACCTCCATTACAAGTACTAGAACCCTACGCCCGGTCGGCCTTGCTCAGTGATGGGAAGGTATGGTCACAGGATAGGATGGCCAAATGCAGCAAGACCATCAAGTGGGAAAGTGAAGTGGAAGGAGGAGCAGAGGATGTCGTGGAAGACGGAGAAGAGGAAAGTAGCGGAAGGAGAAATGAGGAAGTAGAAGAAGGTGTGCCGAAGGTGGAGGAGAGCGAAGGCGAAGCGAGAGAGAAAAGAAGAGGAGTAGCAACAAAGAAGAAGAGAACGAGAAAGTGATGAGCGAAGGTGGCGAAAGAGCAGGAGAGCAATGGGGAAGGAAAGAGCAAGTTAGCAGTGAGAGAATGGAGAGAGTAAAGACCAGAGCTGGTAGAGAAGTCAAGACGCCCGAAAGATTTAAAGACTATAACATGGACTAGAAGTAAGACTTTTGTTGATTGTTATCACAGTGATTAAAGGGGGGAGATATGTGGTAATGCAGTTACGTTCTAGTGTTCCGCTAGGCGGAACAGGAAAGGGAATCAGCGGAAACGGAAGGCGGCCATGTTGCATCATTGGCGCCGACCGTTCCAACGCCGATGGTTGTGTCCCGGCGCTCCGTAATAAAGCAAACAGTAAATCTTCACCAAGTGGTCCTGCATATCATTTATAACCTCCACAAGCTGTTTCCTGCTGTAACCCTGTAAAGCATGCGTAGACCGATCCTTTTTAAGGAAACTGCAGCCTACTCCCTTAATTGTAAAGCTGAAGTTGGCTCTTGCTGTCTCAATCAGTCTGACCTCGGAAACCGCAGCTATGCAGATATATCTCCCTCCGGTCCCACAAGGGAAAGTGCTATGATTGTTCTCAGGTGTCCAAAACCAGATTTTAAAACTCTAGTTCCAGTGGCACAGGGTCACCGAGGTGACTATACAGTTTCTGTGACAGAAATACCGTGCAGGTGCCTGATCAAAACCCATAGACAAAATCGGTTTCACCTAAAGCAAGGAGTCAGCGGCATCGCTCCCAGCAACATCGTAAAAAAACATCACATGGTTATTTTACGGTGTTGCTGGGAGCGATGCCGTCAATACTTTGGCTTGGATGAAATAATGCGCGGGAGAAAGGCATGCAGCAGCCATGATATTATATTGTACAAAAAAAAGCGAGTTGCTCACCACAAAACGTGCACGCGGGATGATTTAATGTAAAATAAAATAAAAAATATTTGCAATGCAATAGATCTCGCATTGAAATGTCAGACCTATGGCATTGGAAAGAAGTGTTCGCCATTGTCTCGGCTGCCTGTAAAGAGAAAGCCTGCTGAATGTAAACAAAGCATCTTCTGCCTGCAGTAAGAGAAACTCAATAAAGAAAATAGTGCTTACAAGACTAAATAACACGCACCGTGTAACAACCGAAGTAAAACGGCCAGACGCCATGGAAGGTTACACATGCTGACAAGGCGTTACTAAGAAGGGGCTAACAATCCTATTTACAGATCAGAAGCTAGCATTTACGAAGGACAATGAGACAAGGCAATGACGAATATGGGTAGAGAGTGGGCGGGGCTGATATTCCATACTTCACGATTAGCCCCTCAGAGCAGCGCATGAGTGCGGACTCTTGGCTCGACCTAAAAAACATTAACTCAACCAACCAAGCGAAACCGCTTGCCCTCTGTGCACTGTTGCTTATCACTGCTGGGAATATCTTAAAAAAAGCTAATCAAATTTCTTTCATAACATTTCGCAAAATACTCAACGTATGGTTTTTGTCAACACTTTTTTACTGAAAGTTTACAGTTGATCAGAACATTATTCAATTTCATAATATTCAGTTTACATTTACAATACATTCCTTTAACAATCCATTGTTTCTTTTAAGAAATGCCAAGTTGCCCTATGCATTTCGGGCCCCACGGCCCTTCGTCAGGGGCTGCATCTGAAAAACATTAAAACAATACATTCACAACACTTATATAACCTCGAATGACACAGGTTACAGTCATTAACTGCCATGATTCCTATACATCATTACATCATCAAATAGTATTATTGAAAGGGATTTTGCAATTGGTAACTTGTGTTATAGTGGAAAAAATAAAGGGAAAAAAACGAAACTATAAAGTGACCGTTAACAATTGTTATACTGAATAAGCCAGACCGGCTGAAAAAATCACTCACTTATGAGTGGAAACCTGTGATATTCAAGAAGAACTGTCCTGACTTTTCAGAGTTGTTCAATAATGAACTAGCACCTGAATGTTAGAAAGGAAAGAGTCTCACTCCACTTTAAACAGCACTGTTAGGTGAGAGTAAGAAGTGCTGGGTATACACTCAGAACTAACCTTGTTGGGAGCGACACTCTAGTTTCATGCAGTTTTAAACTTCTGGATTCCGCGTTCCAGGGTGCCTAAAAAAAGCACATAACTTTAGTGACCTCGTTCTGCTGAATGAATGCTGTGCATTTTAAATAGGAAGACGGGTCACAAACCTGTGTTTCAACAGTCTGCCCTGCGGAGTCTATATGTCTATATAGCAACCCCATTTCCAAATATGGGAGATGAAATGCTTACAGGCAGAATACATAGTCTTTTCTTGAAGGTTTTCTACATATAAATTGGCCTTGGAGTTGACTGTGTAAGACTCCCTTCCCATTTTGGACACAGTTACACCCCCTATGCAGTCTAGCAGGTTACTTGAATTGGGTGACACCAGTGGCTTAGAATCTTGTCCAGTCTCCTCCTGGTTTGGCTACAGAGGCGAGTTCCGCTCTGGTGGAAATTCTCAATCGAGTTTCAGTTGTACTGCACTTAAAACTTCCTCCTGTGGAATTGCCAACAGAGACTTTACTTAGCATTCTACTTCCTGACCAGTCTAAAGTAGAGCCTGTCCTTCCTTATGGTGACTGTCTTTTCGATGCCCTGTTGGGTGCTTGGGCTTAGCCTGAACCAGGGATCCCTGTAGATCGCTCTTTTTCTCACAGGCATTGCCCGGCCCCAGAGAGCCCGTCTGAGAGATTTGTGGGACAAGCTGCTTTAGCCACCCAAAGTATTGATTTTATTCCTACGGAACAAGAGGCCAGGAAATTTTACACTTGTGGTAGGCGTATTTTCTCCTCTTCTAGGTGTGCCCTGTGATCTCTGAACACTTCTTGTGTCTCTGCTCTCACGCCTTGTGGGACTCAGTGGAATGCCTCTTGTCCTTCCTTGAGAATGCTCTTGTTCCATTGACTGGAAATAGCCAACAAGCGGCCACACTTCGCATCTGCTGTGATATGGATACCACTGATCATGTTGGTCGGGCTATGGCCTTATCCATTGCTCTATGTCTGTTTGCATGATTGCGTACATCCAGGTTTTCAGAAACTGTGCAAACTACTTTGACTTGTCAATTCAATTCAAGTTTTTATTGTTTGATTAGTTAAAATCATTACCAAAACCCCCCTAGAAAAATGGAATAAGAACTGCATAGGCGAATATCATTATCGTGCAATAAAAAGATCGAAATGCATCACTATTGCGTAAAGATACATGGCTATAAAATTCAATTATTAAAAATATTACTTTGACAGTTTTAAAACTAGAGTATCAAAATTTCACAAAATATACCCCTTAAAAACGATGTGGGGGTGTTTTAACATGAATTTAAATTTAGTCTTCATCGGCTTGCAGTAGGAGACTGTTGACAAGTTTTATGAATTTAACTTCTCGGCAAGCCAGGATACACGACGAGCCCTCCAACCAGCGTATAACTGCTTGTCTGCTGGACCGGATGTTCAATTCATTAAAAATGGATTTCAAATACTGTCTCCTTTGGATTTGGATGGCTGTGCAAGCGCATAGTAGATGGATTAGAGTTTCTTTTTTAAATCCACATAGTCGGCAGGCTTCTGAATTAAAAGCTGGTTTCCATGAGGGGTATAGGTCCTTAGACTCATGCACGCCCATTCTAAACTTTAAGAAGCTCATTTTTAGATAAGAGCTGAAATGGGCGGATAAATAAGCTTGTGGCTTTGAAAATCTGTACGAGTTTATGACTGTCCATTCATGCCGCCTCCTGGTGAGTGCCATTTTGTTCTCCAGTAGAGATTTCTTTTTGGCTGCAACATTTATTATTTTGTTGAAAGTTCCTCTATCCGTCCCTTTGTCCCATACTGATTGTACTTCCATCTTAACCAGAGAAGTACTTAGGAAGCTCCCCCAGGAGTTTGGAATTTCCTGCTCCCTCTAGGACTTGATTTCTTCCCAGCATAGGCTATTCAGAGAGGCCGGGTCAGAGGAGCGGAGAGTATGGCAAAATTTTAAGAAGCTACTCATTCCCCTGTACATCTGATGCTGGAGACCGAATTCCAATCTGACCTGGGCGGGCGAGGCACTTTTCGGCAGATCAAAGACAGTTTTGTAAATTTTTGACTGCAACTCATTCTGTAGGTGCAAGTCTTTGCCACACCAAGGGGCCAAGCCATAGGACAAACTGGGTTGGATTTGAGCGACCATTACTTTTAGCAAATGGGAATAGTTTGGGCAGTCCAGTTTTTACGTATTAATCTATAATACTTTTGCTTGTCTTTTGATGGCACCTCCCTTTTTGGTGCGCATGTTGACTCCGCTTTATGCCGGTTCAGAGATGGTCATGGTGGTGCAGAGTCTTAACTCTGTTATTGTACTAGGTTGTTGTGACAAATTGTTTCCCCTTATTTCAGCCGTGATCAGCCTTCATAGGGTAGAGTGCCTCTCTCCCTTCTAGGGTGACACCCGGTGTGGTATTCCTGCAGGTGCTTTTCTTCTAATTATTCTGTCAGTGACTGATTTAGTTTCCTATCCTCTGGGACATATCTTACTTTCGGCTTCGTGGGGGCCTGTTCTGATAGCCTCCGTTTGACACTTGATTTTTGTTTCTACCCGGGTGCTTACTCTGTCTGTGTTCTGTTAAGTTGTGCAAATGCACTATAGCCTGTTTTTCGGGGATCTTATTATGTATGCTGTAGGGACATCTTGGAAGCAACCAATATACTTGATATCCCGTATAGGAACTTCGTAATCTTTTCTTTTCTCCTTATTAGTGATACTCATACCACAGGCAGGCAGACTCTGGTCCTAGGTACAGTTTTCTTGTACAAGATCTTTTTCAAATTTATCACGCCTCTGCTGATGTTAATCTTCAGCAGTTTGGTATTATTTCTATCTGTTTTTACCCTTTAGGTGATCCTACCTACCTAATTGGGTCACAGCCACTACTGTTGATTTTTGCGAAGATTACATACATATCTGCAATAGCACCCCTGGGGTTGCTGTTGCGTCTGCTGTTCTTTTCAGTTCTGTTCCCCTGGGACCCAGTACCTTTGGTTGTTAGAGCTATGTCTTGGCATCCTTCTTTCACATGAGGCTAGGTTTCCCTTTCTTTCCACATCTTCCTTCCTCATCGTAAGTGGACAATCTGGTCTCTTCCTCACAGCTCTGAATGCTACTCCCACCTTTCGTGATGTGATTTTTCTGTGGGGAACTACTTTCCCCTTTTTCCTACCGCCCTTTGGGGAAGATTCTGTTATCCCCCTCCCTTTTTGTTGTTGGGGGTATTTCATTACTTTTTGTTGGACATATCCTACCTTCTGTCCAACCACTTATTCTGCTGCTTATGCGCGATCCTCCAATGTTTGGTGCCTTCCCCCTCCCCTTCCTGGTTTGTTCCCCATTTACACTGTACTTTCAGTTTTCATCTAGCGTTTTAGTTTGGTTTATTGCCTGTTTCCCAAGTTTCCACAGAGCATTGGTCAGGTTTCTCACCTGTTTCTCAAGCCTCATGAACAATGTGAGATTGTCTACATCAACTCTGTTTTGCCTATAGTCTCTTCCAGCCCTTTTGTTTCACCCTAGCGGTCGTCTTCCTCTTCATCCTCGTGGACTCCTACCTGCCGTTTATTCTTCTTTTCCCCTGTTGCCGCCTGCTGGCACCCTTCCTCAATAGGTGCTATCTACTCTTAGGTGGCATTGTGTTGCTATTTCTAAACCTTGTCTTTCTGTCCCTACCACAGTTACTGTCAGAACTTCTTTGCGACGGTAAGATGTGTAATCTCTGTCCTGCCTTGATTACCTCTGTTTTTGGAGAACCCTTTGTTCCTCCACTTCTTGTCCTTCAGCTCTGGCAGAGGACGTTGGCTACCTTCGATAGTATGCATATACTTTTGCTATCCTGTATAACTTGTGTATACGGGAATTTTGTTTTTTCCTTGGCTTATTTATTGTTCTATACATTTATCTTTGATTGCATGTATCTGCATATATAGATACCTTTCTCTTGAATAGATCTCTTGTAGATGTCTTTTACTTCATTTATATATATATATATATATATATATATATATATATATATATATATATATATTTGGTAGAATTGCGCAAAGTGCCATGTCTTGCAGTGCATTTGAAGTACTGATGCATGGTGGTGGTTGTGGTCCGAGGAGTAAACCACATGACCACTTGGACTACACAACATAATTGCACTCACCTGTGAGCAAGGCTGGAATGTTGAAACGCGTTCGAATTTACTGAGTGCATTTCTCTCCGCATTTCATGACGAATAAAGTCTACTTGTTAGCAAGTCGATGTTGGGCTCTTTCCTTTTTGGTAGCAGAACTGCAATTTCCAGGATCTCCATTACTGGCCCAAGAGCCCACCCTGCAGGATTGGGGGCCCAGATAAAGTGGAGTTTGTTTGGTGTCATTAAATGGAGGGGCATGATCCGCTCACTAAAGCGCCAGCACAAAGGACTTCCGAGGTATTTGGCTGCTGTATGTTTGAGAAAGGGAGAGGAGTCATTCATTATCATTTTTCTACAACATTGCATGGCAAGTAAATATCTTAAGAGGTGCGGAGGCACCAGCACAGTGCCATTACAGAATATTTTACCAGCAAGCATCTGATAATATGTGGGACATTGGCTGTGGAAATGCTATTTGGCAGAATTGCGCAAAGTGCCATGTCTTGCAGTGCATTTGAAGTACTGATGCATGCTGGTGTTTGTGGTTCAAGGCTTGACTTCTCCCTTGTACACATGCTACAGTTCTGTGTCCATGGCTGTTCATTAGGCCTGGGTAGTAAACTCCAGTCTGTTCGCTGAGTTTTCTGTGCTCCGCGGAGGTCGGGAGTGCAGAGAACTCTACTGCGCATTGTACAGCAGACTTCAGCTCTGGTAGAAATTCTACCCGAGCAGCAGAAATACCAGCGCGAACTGCAATTTGCACTGCACTCTGCCACTTACGGAACTCCGCTGACTTTTTTTGTAACTTCGCAGAGTTTAACGTAGCAAAACTCCACGAACTACGCCCAGGCCTGCTGTTGATACATACTCCACTCATGAGGGTTGTATATAAAATTATACTAGTTTGCCCTTCACTCCGCCAAATACTGTTTCCAATGCTCCATTCCTTGTTAGGCATCCGCAGTGGCGAAACTACAGAAAGAAACCAGCTGAGCACCCCAACTAAACTCTTCGCTAAATTCTTCAAAGCACCTCTCAGAGCCCACAAGGCTGTAAGCCCCTGCCTTCATTATGTATATACCAGGAGCATTTGTGATTTGCTCAGGCAGAGCTGCCTGGCAATGTTAATGTTGTGTTGCTTTATGCAAGTTTCTATATTTCAAGAAAATTAACACACTAAAGTGCCACACAGGAGGATAGTGCAAAGTGTTTTATTTAGAAAGAGTGAATATGTACAAAAGTTTTACAGGACACGTCAAATTCTCTATGAATGTCTTGCTTATTTATTGAACTGGACTTATGGAAGTTATATGTTCTTTGCACAGCATGAACTGCCTTTCTGACAGCACATTCCATGATCAGGGGCCTCGCTCCATGGGGTACAGTAATATTTTCCACTAATTCTACAAAAGAATTCAAAAAGAGATGAAGTCTTCTACAGTTGCCCACCTCACTACAGTGGGCAAATTTGTTAATGTTAATATTATTGAAATTTGTAGAGCGCAACTGTTACGCAAAGGTGTCCTGGCGCTGTGTGAAGCCCTATAGAGGCCTAAAGACAGAGTGACTATAATCGGAATTTAAGCAGAAAAGAGCCATGTTTTTAAGGTCTTCCTAAATGCAAGTAAATTAGTCATGCATCTAAGCTGTAGCAGGAGACCAATCCAGGCCTTAGCTGCGCAAGCCACAAAACTTCTGCCACCCCAGCTGGCTTTTTGTACCCAGGGCACCCATACCAGGTTTGCCTCTGCTGAACGAAGTGATCTATTTGGTACATACCAATGAAATTGTTGTTTAAGTTACTCCGGGCCAGCTCCTTGAAGGTCTTTATAGACTATGCACAGGGCTTTAAACTGAATTAGTTTCCTTACAGGCAACCAATGAAGCCTTCTAATCTCTGCCGAGATAGAGGCATATTTTGGTATACCGGTAAGCAGTCTAGCCGCTGCATTCTGTAGAAGCTGTAGTTTGTTCATAAGCCCTTCCTGAAGGCTGATGAAGAGGCTATTGTAATAATCCAGCCTAGACATGGTTAGGGCAGTGATAACTGTTTGTATACTGTCTTTTGGCAGGAATGGCAATTTTTTTTACAGGATATATGAAGTAGATGAGGCCACCGCATTAACATGATCTTTAAAGCTGAGTTTGTCTTTCCAAACTCTCAGATTTATTACCTTGTTGTTAAGAGTTGGTTGAGGACCCAGTGTGTCCGCCCACCATGCAGGGGTCCAAAAGCTGGCGTCCTATTGCCAAACAACACAACCTCCGTTTTTCCTGATTTGAGTTTATGGCAATTCTGAGCCATCCAAATTCCCACATCTGTCATGCAGTCGTGGAGCCGTGATACCATTCCCAGCATCATTCCTGGCATCAGTGATACCACATTTTGGGTGTAGTCTGCGTAAGAAGTCAAACTAAAGCCAAAAGATTCAATCAGAGGAGCCAACAATAGATAAATATTAAACAGTGTCGGGCTCATGGAAGAACCTTGAGGGACTCCACAAGGCAGTGAATTTGGCAGAAAATTTGCCAAGTGCGACTGTTTGAATTCTATTAGAGAGGAAGGATTCAAGTAGTTTCCAGGCGGTGCCTGGATTAAAGTGTAATACTTGTTTTATAGAAGCCCAAGTGTTCTGCGTGTTAAAAATGCATTTCCCAAGGTGCCTCTTTTCTAGTGACATCACCAGCGTAGATTTGGACTTGCTATCCCGTCTCATACTCTGAAGCACACTGATCATTACGTAAATAATTAGATACGGTGAAAAAAGCATCTTTTGACATCATAAATAATAGCTAACAAAATTTGAACGAAAGTACTTCTTTTTCAAAGTGTGCAACTGTTAGCTCAGTTAAACTGGCCAAGCTAAGGAGCTTGAGTTGCTAAAACATTGCATTGCTACATAGTACTGCATCTGTGTTTACTTAACGTACACCCACAGTACATTTCTTCACTGGGTTTTATATTCATACCTTGCTGTCTGTTCACTTACCTTTGCATATCTGTGACACCTGTGTTTGCCTAGCTTTTTAGGTTTCGCCTGGCGTCCGCTGCGCAGCAGCGTTCGCGCAGGCGAAATCTTATGTTAGAACAGTATGTGGCTTTGTCCCGCCTCTCTTCCATTGGCTAGCTCCATAAATGGAGGCTAGCCATTGGAAGAGAGATCTGGCCGTCATTGTCCGAGGCGATTCGTGGGCGTTCCGGCGTTTTTTTTTCCCTCTCCGCCCCTTTTAAAATGTCATGCGGCGGTATGCGGATGTTATTTTTTTTGGGGGGGGGGGGAGGGGGGCGGGGCGGCATGTTGTGTTCAGTTCATCGTGGCTTTTGCTGGAGTGGGCTGCGCTATTTCTGTTGCCGGGATGTGTTCCTCGATTTGCGAGCAGGTAAGCAGCATTTTCTTATAATTCTATTGTAACTTTGTACGTCTTTCCGTTTTTGTCGTCTCTGTGTATTGTTGTGGCTTCTCTCCGTCTTGTCGTTTCCGTGTATGGCCGCCCACAGAATTGGTGTAAACTCGTGGCTGTCATCTTTGTTTGCCGTCTTTGCGTGGCTCGTCCCCCTCGCCCCTCGTTGCTTGTTCTGACTTTGTAACGCAATTATCTCCAAGGTTGTGATACTGCATACGCCGGCACCGTTTGTGGTGGTGGTGGGTATTTGCTGTCTTAAACGTGTTTATGGGCGACATAGCAATTAACTAGAGTATGCGATTATTTAACGCTATGGGGGGGCTCTACGCAGCCATTGCGCTGGATGCTGGGGTCGGACACAAGCAGACGACTGGCCCGGGGTGCTCACACCTCTGGGTTGTCCTCCAGAGTCTCCCCCGTGGCACCGCAGGTCCGATCACTCTGGAGCTGCCGGGCCTCACAAGGTCGACCGGGGCACTCCCGCTATCCTCTTTGTCGTCTTATTTTTGGCCAGGTAATTTCATTTGCAGATAACCTAGTTTCTTGCAATGTAAAACGTGGCTCGTAATAATACCCCGCCTGTGAGACCAGCTCACAGAAAGAGTGGTGCACACCGGGCTATTCAAAGTCACTATACAATCCGTGTACCTCTTCTGTAGTAATCTATACAACCCGTGTGCCTATAGTGATCCGAGAATCAAGTCATCCCTTAACCTCAACACCTTACTTATGTGTTAACGTAGAAAAAGCACTTCTTAGATATGCATGTATTGTAATGCAACACTTACTAAAGTTTAGCACCTGGATCTGTTACGCCCCTCTCCTCTGTGACCACACACCACTTTCAAAGTGTTTTGTATATCTCACTCGTGCTCTTTACCTGCACAGAAGGAGCCCTCCCCTCCCACTGCTGGTCGCGCCTCGGCACAGGGGCACATGTCACTTAAGCTGCACTCCTTCGCTCTATCCCAGACTTGCCTTGTGTGCGTCTGTGTGTGTGTGTGTTGGGGGGGCTCTGTGTGTATGTGGGGGGCTCTGTGTGTGTGTGTGTGTGTGGGGGGGGCTCTGTGTGTATGTGGGGGGCTCTGTGTGTATGTGGGGGGCTCTGTGTGTGTGGGGGGCCAAGGGAGACAATGACCCTGTCCACCCGACAATTTCACAGTCCACAAAAAGTTACTTGTGCTTGCTGTCCTGTTCCCCGTTGCTTGTGCTCGCTGTCCTGCCCCTCCTTGCTTGTGCTCGCTGTCCTGCCCCCCTTGCTGTCCTCCCCCCTTGCTGTCCTCCCCCCTCGTTGCTTGTGCTTACTCCCCTGCCCCCTGTTGCTTGTGCTCGCTGTCCTGCCCCCCTTGCTTGTGCTTGCTGTCCTGCCCCCTGTTGCTCGTGCTTGCTGTCCTCCCCCCTCAGTGCTTGTTCCCCTGTCCCCCGTTGCTTGTGCTCGCTGTCCTGCCCCCCTTGCTGTCCTGCCGTTGCTTGTGCTTGCTCCCCTGCCCCCCCGTTGCTCATGCTTGCGGCCCCCCCATCTCATTGCTTGTGCTTGCTGTCCTGCCCCCTCGTTGCTTGTGCTTGCTCTCCTGCCCTGCTATTGGCATTGTAAATAACAATGCCATTTATTTATGTTTTTTAAAAAAAAACATAAATAAAAATGTCATGAGCAAAGCCAATAGCTCTAACTTTTGCAAAGGCGAAACCATTGCATTGTAAATGCTTGTGATCTTTGCTGTTGTCTGTGATAGGCAAGCTTTGCTTACATACCCCTGCCAAGTGATCATCTTAATTATATCCAGGACACAGTGCTTATCCACTCATGCCTATCCACTCTGGACTTCATGTGTCCCCTATCTCTTCATCCATGCTACGATGTCTCTGTTCACTCATGTTTAACTTCATTATCCATGCCATAGCGCCTGTGTTTAGGCTTTACCTGTATTCTGCGCTGCCTGTGTTGAGATAACTTTACATCCATGGTGCTGGGCTTCACTAAAATGCACCTTCGTGACACAGTACCTGATTACATGTATCTATACCATTTGGATAGCAACGAGCACTTGACCTAGGGTACTGGACCTCACTGATGCACAGAAGTTGAATCGCTGCCGAGCTCGAGAACCGGTGAGGAGTCCTGGTTTGGAAGCCTCGCCTTTGCTTCATGCACCCACTGAACTCCTTTGTACATTTGTTTGAAACTCTATGTCCAATCCGATGAGTTGAGAAAGGAGAGAAATAAGGAGATTGGGTGGAGCCGCAGGAAGACGTTCGCCTCCCTGACGGCGTGGCGGAGAAGTAATGGTACAATGGTTGGTTATGGAGACACACTGACGGGCAGTGTGTAGGAGTAGGGCCACTCACTTTGGGATGCCGCACAACCGGTTGAGTGTCCCTAACAAAAAAGGAGGTAGCAAACAGGGCATAAATAAGACTCACACAGTAGCAAGTTGGGGCCTAACTACAAGTGAGAAGTTACCCCTCACAACCAAAGGGCGTTAAGACCAACCAAACAATGTTCCCAGAAGGGATAAGAAAAGAGAAAGGACTACAAGGAACTAACCAAAGAACGTTCTGTGCCATTTATGAACTGTGATATGCCTACAGTATATCCCAAAATAATATGTATGACATGATGAGTATATGATTTATGACCCAAAATATGACAGTTGGCAAATGATAATTTGACATGGGGTCATACAAATTATAACCAAAGTATATGTATATAATCCTAATAAACTCCGGCCAACAATGACCACTATAACCACAATGCATGTTGGCTGTTTAACACAAGGTTGGTTTGTGTGTAATGCATATACACTGGAATGGGCACAGTGTGGGGGATTATGATCACTCATGTTTAACTCCATTATCCATGCCATAGCAACTGTTTAGGCTTCACATGCATTCTGCGCTGCCTGTGTTGAGCTAACTTTACATCCATGGTGCCGGGCTTCACTAAACATCACATTCATGACACAGTACCCGATTACATGTATCTTTACCATTAGGATAGCAACGAGCAAATGACCTAGGGTACCAGGCCTCACTAATGCTCAGATGTTAAATGGCTGCTGAGCTCGAGAGCCGGTGAGGAGTTCTGATTTGGAAGCCTCTCCTCTGCTTCATGCACCCACTGAACTCCTTTGTACGTTTGTTTTTTAATTCTGTGTCCAGTCCGATGAGTTGTGTGTACCTGAAAGGTTACCAGGCACGCCCTGCACTGTTTCTATTACTGAAATGGAAATAATATTGAATGTGTTCTGCTTACCGCTGTTCCTATTTGTTATAATCTGAAAGCCACACTAAGTATAGGTAAACGGCAATGAAGGTTTACAATAGTTTTTGTTGCTATTCTTTATTAATTTTGTCCTCAAACAAAGAATGCACTCGAGAGGGATTTTTTTAACTGATTCGTAATGAATTGTGTAACTGCTTGTCTATGTAACCAAAGCAGCGAAGAAAAGTATGTAGGGAGGCATTCTGTAAATTGTGACTGACATTTTTTTCTGGAATATATTAAATAAAATACATGCGATCGTATTTGAATTTGTTGTATTTCGGTTTCTTTTCAGATTACTCCCTAGCTACTGCAGATCTATCAACACTACAAGGCTTCAACTCACCAGGGATGCTGTCTTTAGGGCAAGTGTCTGCCTGGCAGCACCATCATTTAGGACCAGCCACTCTCAACTCTCTTGTGTAAGTGTTTACCTAAACAGTGCATTTCAGAATTGTATACCTCACCGTTAGAATTCAGCTCTTTATCAGATGTCCGTTCCATATGTGGGCAGTAAAGAGCATTGTTTTATTTGGCTTTTTATAATAAAGGGTACCTTGTTAATCAATGTAAACTGTGAAAAGTGTATTGAGTCATTTGAAGAACTCTCTGGCAGACCTCCTTGGAGAATGCTTTCTTATACTTTAGACGAGTTCCCACAACACCCTAATCCAGCTGTTTACAAATCTGAGAAATGGCAATAGCTTCCTTGAAGTACTGTGCTCTCATCTTTAGGTATTGGGTCTAATCACAAGTGTTTAGTCCACTCGTTAGTGGGACGCAAGAATTAACACTCCGTACAGTTAAAAAAACACTTGTACCAAAGGGCCACTCAAGAATGTTTATCTAAAATAGTAGTATTCACAACAGTGGTTGTTTGAAGTGGGCCAGCAAAAGCAATTAAAATGTGTACCTATCTTCATTCAAAGTTAGCCCTAGTTTGTCAGGAGTTTCAGTTTAAGCCAATGTAATTATTGGGGCATACACAAAGTGAATATTTCTTCTAAATCCAAATATGGGTCTTTTTTTAGGTGAACGTGTTAGAAAGGCGAGTTGGGCTGCAAGCAAATTAGTATGGCAATTGGATGGGGCCAAGACACATTGGCAAACATTTTCTTGAACCCGAGCTAAAATCAGTATACTCAACAAAAGCCATAGGTGAAGACAGCTTTTGCAAGAAGGGCCTTTCCAAGGACAATGCAGGATCTGTAGTCTTATTTTGCGAGTCGGGAGAATCTCCTGGTCATCTGCCAAAAAGACTGCAGTGCAGAGGAAATTTAACTCCAGTTTGGAGAATGTCGCGGCTGATATCTAAACAGGGTTTCATGGCCATATCTTTCTGGAAGCCATGTTCAGTTTAATCTATTTTCAGCAGTTCTCAGCTGGTTGCATTAGGTCATGCTTTGATTTTCTTGAGGAGTATTCTGGCTCCCCTTTGTTTGGCACCACTGCATAAAACGGCAAGGATGATGTTGAGTATGATAATTTACACCGTGGGGAAGTTGTTCTCCAGGTTGGCGAACGTAACAAAAGAGATCCTCTAGATAAAATAAATTCTAATGGGAACTGTGATGACATGTTATTTGATTCAGGTGCTAAAATGTCTTTGATACCTAAGGACTTCTATAAGCGATAACTTTCTGGTCGACCTTTTCAAACCGATATCTGTTAATTAGATTATGGTGGGCAACTTTTTCAGTTTGTAGAGTATTTCAGTGGAGTTTTGGAATACAAAGGGCATCTAACTGCTGGGAATATTTAGGTATCCTGCAGAGGAGACCGTATTATTAGTTGGTTCCACCAGAAAGACTTAGGAGTCATATTAGAACCCAGCAGTGAACCGAGTATAATTTTGAAACAATTGCCTGTTGCTGAAGCTGATTAAAAAAGAAATGGGAATGGTGAAAATGCAGACCCACGTCCGGAATTTAAAGAGGTTTTTGAGGAGAAGTTGGCATGGTTGACTGATTACACACACAGAATTGTTCTGAAGAATGGTGTTACTCCTGTGGCATGCAAAGCGCTCAGCGCACCCCTAGCTTTGAAACAAAACATGCAGGTTGAACTTGAAAATTTCAAGAAGAGGGGATAATTGTCAAGACTGAGGCTACAGAATGGGTTGCGCCTGTACCTCGAATGTCCAATGCCTCGCGATAATTCCTTTTGTGTATTGATCTGAGAGATCTCAATAGAGATGTGGTGGTAGATAAGCATCCACTCCCGAATATATCGGAGATGCTTACGCAATTGAAGGGAGTTTGTATTTTCTCAACTATAGACCTTAAGGTTAAGGCAGCATATTACCAAATTAAGCTGGATGTTGACTCCGTGGATTTGACTACATTTATTAGGCCATTTGGGCTGTTCATATTGATTAGACTATCGTTTTGGTTCAATTCTGTCGCAGCAGATTTTTCAGCGAGCCATGAAGGTGGTGTTAGATGGGCTTCCTAGGGTGAAAATCTATCAGGATGATTGTTTATGGAACTAATCAAGAAGAGCATGCTTGTAGGTTAAAGTTAGTCTAAGAAAGGTTTAGGATGAGAGGCTTGACATTGCAGGAGAATAAATGTAAGTTTAACCGCCCACAGGATGATAGGAAAAACCTATTTTTTTTTCTTTAGATAACCCTTACACACCAGGGTTGCCCCCTTGGTGGCATGCGTCGTCATCGGGTGCTTCACGTTCTGCTGTGGAACGGGACATGCTGCGACCTACGAAGTGCGTGGGCCCCGGGGAATTCAACTAGCTTAATATGCTGAGGTGCCGCTTTGGTGTTAGTGCGACTACAAGCTTACCTTGGCTCTGGAGGACCCATGAGCAAAAGTTTGGCCATTTATATGTATTAAGCAATATGCCAAGTAGGTATTGAGCAACAAAACAGGTGCGATCAATCCATATTCATTATTTTAGCATGCAGTGTATGTGCTGGAGTAATAATTAAGTACTACCTTAGGGATGGAATCAGGAAGCTTATTTCCTTGGCCTTGGGGATAAGCTTGAAAATTGTAGATCCATAGGAAGGCAGGTACATTATCACCTAGACTTCCCACTTTTTCTCAGTTTTTTTTAATCGTACTGCCTAAAGGATAGAATAAAGGATTCAGGCAGGTATTTTAAACCTTCTACACACGACTCCTCCAACTCCTATTCACTTTCTTCATCCTATTTTACTATTCAGTGCTCCCGCATAGTTCGTAGGTTGAGGCACACCCCATTCCGCAGTGGAACAGGAAGAACCTGATGATGAAGCATGCCACCACGGGGCAACCAGGGTGGGTGAGGGTTATCTAAAAAAATAACATAGGTTTTTCCGATCATTTGTAACGGGTTAATCTACGCCAGGACGGATAGGCCTTCATTTGTTTGTTGGAAATTAAATCGGTAGTAGGTCGGGTCTTTTCGTCAGGTTTACCTTTTACCTCCCCCTGTGTTTTTTGATAAATGTAAGTTCAATCAAATCGAAATCAACTGCCTGGGTCATAGGTTAACCAGAGAGGGGGTGAGACCCAAACAACAATTGGTTAAAAGCATAGACAATTTACATGTGACCTTTTGACTTTTCTGAATACTATATAAAGTTTGTGCTTTCCTCTGTCAGCCACACACAAAATAGTTAAAAAAGAAAAAAAAGGGGGGAGTTACATTTATTTGATCCTCTTTATGTGAACAAGTATTCTAGGATGTAAAATCAGCACGTAGTAATGCCCTGTCTTAGCAAAGTTATGATTTTAGAGACCACCATTTTGATCACTGATGCCAGCTCAAAGGGGTTGGGTGCGGTACTGAAACAAACTAAGAAAGGATTAGAAAGAACTATCTGATAGATATCTAGCTGCAGATTCCTTAACTTTAGAATGTTCCCAGGCGCCAGTCTGGATGCGGGGAATTTCCAGCAGTGCCATCCTGACTTCGCCCATGGATATGACTTCAGTGGAGCCATACATGTCCCTCCCGGCTCGCTGACGTCCTTTTTCTTCTTTTCCGTGTCTCCACACGGGCTCGGGAGAAGCGGTTCTTCTTGCTTGATTTTGTTTCAGGCCTTTTCGACGGGAACAGTGTGTGATGCCTTCAGGCTTCAAGTCGTGCACGACTTGTTTGCGGCACATGTCGGCGATGGATCGCCGCGAGATCTGCATTTGGTGCTTGGGAGATCACCATGACTCCGAGAAGTGCGACACCTGCCAGAAGTTGAAACCGAAGTCGGATATAGTTGTTGATCGCCGGGATGTCCCGTGAGGAGTCTTTGCACCGCTGGTCTCTATCACTAGCAAAGGCTCCTGTTCGGGGCAGGTCACAGTCGTTTCCGCGGACCTCGCTCTTCTGATGCTGGTAAGCACAAGAAGTAGTCACAGAGGTAGTTGACCTCACATAGACGTTACGTCGATGCCCACTGTTCTCCGTCTTCACCGGACAAGGGCCTCCAGGAGTCAACCCCACACCTACCCTCCATTTCCTGGTGCTAGGACCCAGATGGAAGCCTATTCACAGGCTTTACTGCCCATCTTTGGGTCACCCCCTCTACTTGGCGCGCCTTCGGGCCCCTCAGAAGGGGTAGGGTCTCAGGTTCAGACTTGTCCGGCGGGTTCGCCCTCGGCGCCGATCGAGAACCCTGACTCTGGTTCCAGAGTCACTGCGATGTCGGGGCACGGACCAGAGGCGCATCCCAGTCTGACGTCGAAAATTCCTGTGGCGTCTCTGCACAGCTCTGTGGGGTGCTCAGCACCGACGCTGGATGCGGCTGCAGCGCGGAGCTAGACTCCGAGTCGCTGCCGTTCTCTCCGCAGTTCCCCATCTCGGTGGATGTAGAGTCGGCACCAGCCCGCCGGGCGGACGATTCTTCGGTGGTCGTCGACATTGAGGCGATGCCGGTGCCATCCACTGCTATTCCTCTGTTGGTGGAAGAGGATAAGGCCTGTGAGGGCTCCCCACCACCAGGGTTGTTTCGATCCTCCTCTGAGCAGGTGCCCATGGGGCACTGGCAGGCCTTTGGACATCCTCGGGCTGTGGAGCCTCTACCATTGGGTGGAAGGGTTAACCTACAACTGTCCCCTACAGATGGCTTATTGTCGCCACATAGAATGGCCACAGAGGCTAGTGCTGCGGTTGCAAGGGCTGTTCGCAAGGCTGCAGATATCTTACAGATGCAGCCTCCCTCAGACTCTCTGCCTTCTGATCCCTTGTTGGATCTACTTCACCAGGGCGCTGTGAAGGTGGAGCCCTTGCTGCCCGTTTGTGGGTCATTATATGACATTCTTCTTGGGGCTTGGGCAAGGCCCTCATCGGGGGACCCTGTGGATCGTGCTATTGCACATAGTCATCGCCCAGCTCCAAATGACCCAGTATGTTTGTCCCTCCATCCTAGGGTTAAGGGCTGGTAGTCCAGGCAGCTTTAGTCTCTACCCTCCTTCCATTCTTTGGTGCTTCCTTCCTCTAGGGAGTCTCGCTGGTTGGAGTTGTGTGGTCGTCATGTCTTTGCGTACACTAGCTTGAGCCTTTGGTCACTGAACAAGTCTTGCATGTTTGCACAAGCTACTTTTGCCCTTTAGGACTCGGTCGAGCATCTCCTTCCATCTTTCCAAAGCGCCTTCGAGCTACCCTGGTTCGGCTACTTCATGATGGCCGGGAAACAGCACTGTTTTCCATTCGGTTGGCCATGGACACTACTGACTCTGTGGGTTGGGCTATGGCCAGGTCAGTTGCTCTGTGTCGCCATGCCTGGTTGCGCGATGGCAGTTTCCCTGAAAATGTTCAGGAGCGTCTTAGGGATCTGCCCTTTGATGGGGTCATTCTTTTTGACAGTCACGCCGACTCAGCGGTTCAGCGCCTCATGTCTGGGTTCCCATGACTTCCATGGTTTATAGTCCTCATTGCGGACTTTTAATTTCGTTTGCAATATTGTTAGTGCTTTTCTGGTATCCGTCTATAGGTTCAAGACGTTATTTCCTGGATGGACTGTACGGCTAATCAGCCGTTTTTGCCCTTATTTGGTACAGCTAGGCAGCTTTGCATTTCTGTTCAGTTTTGAAGGCTCCTGCGGAGTCTTCTTAGGATGGTTATCGTATGTCGTTTTGGGGAATTGTCCTTTGGGTCATACTGTAGGCTTCTCACTTCGTTCTGCTCTTCCTACTGTGTGGGACGTCCCCACTGGTGAGACCCAGCTGGATGAAAGACAGCTGTTTGAAGCTCAACTCAGAAAAGACCGAAGTCCTCATCCTCGGACCCTGCACCTCCGCCTGGGACCACACCTGGGGTCCTCCGCCCTCTGGAGTCCACCTACCCCTACAAACCACACACGGAACCTCTGCATCATCCTCGACTGCTCCCTCTCCATGAACCGCCAGATCAACGCCGTCGCCTCTACCAGTTTCGACTGCCTGCGAATCCTCCGCAAGACCTTCAAATGGATCCGCCCCCCCCCAACTGCAGAAGGACTGTCACGCACGTGCTCATCACTAGCAGACTTGACTACGGCAATGGCCTATACCCTTTAATCAACAAAACCCTTCTACACAAACTCCAAACCATCCAGAATGCCGCAGCAAGACTCATCCTCGGGACACCGCGTCACAAACACATGACCCCTCACCTACGAGACCTCCACTTGTTCCTCTTCGAGAAGAGGGTCACCTTCAAACTCCTCACCCACGCCTACAAATCCCTCAACATCGGATTGGTATTGTGGGGTTTCTGCCATGCGTGGTTCACCCCAGCGTGTTCATGTCTTCATTTCTTGCCTTTGGCTGTTGTTTGGGCCTTTCGCTGTATGCTTACCTAAGTCGCAAGTGTCCCTTGTGGGCATGTTGTCTGTTCCGCTCCAGAACGGTTTCTTTTTCGTGATTTGTGCGAAGACATGTGCGGTAAGCACTGGGTATGTTCGCTGTCATGGGGTGCCGGCTGTAAACCTTTCACCACTGACCTGGCTGTGTTCTATTCTGGTGGTATTGTCTACTCCCCAATCCCTGGTGTGGGAAAGTGCTTAGGTCTTCTCTTATGGCTCAGACCCTGACTGTTTTTGCCTATGGGCAGTGGAATCTACGCTAGACTCATCACTGCTGCATGTTGCCTGGTGCCCTATTTCTCTGTGCACTTTCAAGGCAGGGGCTCCAGTCCCTCTGCTCATTGCCGCCCATTGACTCGGGTACTTCTGCTCCTGGCCTCTGTTGATGTTATTGGTGGAAGTATTCTTCTGCAGGATACTCATTGTCCTTATGCAGTATCTGTATATGGCTATGTATACATTCTTTGGACACTCTGCGTTTGTATATTACTAACTCATTCCTCGTTAGTTTATTGGTCAGTATTCCCGCCTGTCGTGCGGGAGACTAGGTTTTTTTCTCGATGGGGTGGAGGATTATGTTTTTTTAGGTGTCTTGATATTATGTCCTACTACGCTTCGCATCAGTGTGTTGATTCCTATTGTGCGGCCTCCTATTATCTAGGGCATGCTCTTCGAGATCCCCTCGTCTTTCATTTTTCAATTGTTTTTCATATATATGTATATATGTCCTGAGATATATACACACGGCGAGAGGGCAAACATAACTAAGTTCTTCCTTGCTGTAGTATCAGGGGTGTTTGCCCCATATTCTCTCATTCTCTCTATCCCTCTATCTGTCTCCCTCCCTCTCTCTCTCTCTCTCTCTCTCTCTCTCTCTCTCTCCCTCTCTCCCTCTCACCCTCTCTCTCCCCCCCCTCTCCCTCCCCCCCCTCTCCCTCCCTCTCCCTCCCGCTCCCCCCTCCCTCTCCCTCCCTCTCCCTCTTTCTCCTTTGGGTATGGTTGGCTGGTTGACTACTTGGTGATGCGCCTGTTTCTCTCTATCAACACATACATACTGTTGATGCTACATTTCATTGGGCTTTTGAATGTGTGGTGTAGTTCTCACGGTATACAATTTCTGCTTTTGTGTATCCCTGTCATCCACATACATATATCTCTTGGTAGTTATGGTTCTGTACATCTCTGCATGGTGACCTCTGTCCCCTCACATGTCTTTTTTTTTGGCATGCTTAGTTTGTATGCTTTCACTCTGTTTTGTCCCTTCTCTTGCGAATCCATGGCATCCTGTGCTTGGTTAAACTTATTTTTGCGTACGTTTATGGAATTTCTTCCATTATGCACTGACCGGAATGGTTCTGTGATTTCCTTTCGTCCCTATTTGAACGAGAGATGTCGTGTTCCGTCCTCTGATGGATTGTGGTTCCTTTGCCTCCCCTCGTTAATGCTCCTTTACATCGCTTAATGGGTCTGGTGTCAGCCACGGTGGCATTGCTGTCCTCACCGTGTGTTAATGTCATTGACAGATTAGTTCACTTTGGAACTTGGTGAGGTTCAGTCACAGACCCTCCTCCAATGGGGTATAGCTTTGGTATCTATTCTAAAGTTAAGGAATCTGTGGCTAGATGTCTCTATCAGATGTACAAGTTACTTACCTTCAGTATCGATTTATCTGGTAGAGACACAGTCTAACCGCAGATTCCTTAATGCCCACCCATCCTCCTGCTCTATGAGGGCCTTTTCAGGTTGAGTTCTACCCTCTCGCCTATTTACAGGTGGCCTTAGTCTTCCTGCGAGGTGGTCTACTTTACCTCCCTCTGGGGCAGGATGTCTCATGCTGTTTTATCTGTTGTTTCTCCACCCTTTTGTCACAACTGGGTGGTGGGGTTATATGTCCTTCCATGCTCCTCCACCCTGGTTCTTCCAGTGTGGGGGGTTAATCATGTTCTTCTACCCTCCCACCCTTATCTATTTTTACCCGTTACTTTTGGGTCTCTTTGTCTATGCTACAGTCAGTTGGTTTGGGGGTCTGTTTGGCTTTGCTGCAGTCAATAGGTCGTTTATGGGGTGTATAGTTGCACATTCTATGTTGCAGAAATGTCAATTGCCATGAGTCATGTTGTTTAAGTCTTGTTGCCCTTGACAGTTACATCCTGTGGTTGCTGTCTGTCTATCGTTTGTCATGACATTAATTTCCAATGCTGTTGTGCCTCATTGGAGGGCATGGCCCTTCGCTTCTGTTAGACTTTTTCTAGAGGCAGATACTCTGTTCTCCCCCTTCAGTCCCTTGCAGTATAAAGTACTCTATTTCTAACTTTTTCTAATGTTACTCCTCATTCTATGTTTCTTGTTATTGTTTTGTCAAACATTTTTGATCCTTTTCCGCACACTGTTCCACTCTCTCACAGTTTTTGTAGTGGCTCCGCGCTGTGGTGTGGAAAAGTTCCAAAGTAGAAAATTGACGTCCGCGTGCAGGGAGAGACTTATATGGCTTTAATGACATCATATCCGTGTGCGACGTCAGGACAGAGCCATGCGAAGCCGTCCCCCGGCACGCAGAGGTACTGCTGAAAATTCTCCAGATCCAGACTAATGCCTGGAAAGATTCTAAATTTAAGAAATCTGCCGCTAGACTGTGTCTCTACCTGATGCATCGTTACCGAAGGTAAATAACTCATTCATTATGTTCATTTAGAAAAGCATAGAGGGGCGGTAGAACAAGTATGCTTTAATCAAACGTGAGGCTCTTTGCATTTACTGGGCAATAAAAAACGGATGTTTCTCTGGGGGTGGAGTTTGAGGTTAGGACAAGGCTCTAAACCCCTCAGAGATATTTTATAAGAAGAACTTTGATGCAGTTTAAGTTACTATCTGTAAATTGGTTGTGGCTTCGCAAAACTTAAGAAGTTTCAAGGTGGTGTATAGGCCTGGAGTGTAGAACAGGGTAGAAGACTGCTGGTCATGTTTGAGTCCTAAACAAAAAGAGCATGATCCTGATGTGCTAGATGACATTTTGGACCAAAATGAATATACAGTTTGTGAGGTCACTGGTGGGGTGGTTGGCACAGATGAGTTGAGGTTTTGCTTGGTTGAGGATGAAGTCCAAAATGAAATAAGAGGATTGGTCAGGAGAGGATAGATCTCAAACAAGGGTGTGAGTGAGAGGGGTTTGAGGTCTTGGATGGTGAAGGTTGGTTTATGTGAAAACAATGAGTTGCTTTGGAGAGGTATTAGATTGATACTTACGAGTAAAGTCAGAGAAAAGCTTATACAGTGGAGTCACCATGGGTATTAGGAATTTCAAAAAATAAAGAGAGGATCATATTAAATTTCTGGTGGCCGAAGATTGACACGCAAGTTGAGAGGTGTCAGAGAGTGCATGGAGTGTTGTTCTAGCGATAAAAGTTGTAAAAACCAGTTCAACCGATGATGATGGACAACCCAGTGAGAGTATGGCAGGAAGTAGCTCTCAAGGGGCCAGTTAAAAGTACAGCTGGCCAGTATTACGTGTGGGTACTAATGGATATGTTCCCACTGTTGGCCCGAAATTTGCATTATGCATACTGTGGAGACTAGTAAGGTAATTGCTGTTCCCAGGGATCTTTTCAGTAGCGAAGGGTTCCCAGATTATATTTTTGTAGACTATGTTCAACTGGTGTCGATGGATATGGAGGAGCTTCTATCCTTAAGGGGGATAAAGCATAAAAAATGTTCTCGCTCGCATCCTGAGAATAATGGGATGATAGAGAGGTTCAACAGAGTGTTAAGAGTCTATCCAAATTTGCAAGGCACAAAATAAGGTTTGGAAAGTAGATTTTTTGAAAAGGGTTGAACTCGACCGCCTTGCACTCTCTTACTGGTAAAGCGCCTGTTGACTAGGAAACCAAATACTGTAGTAAGCCAGTTGTGGATGAGGAATGACCAGCCTGAGGGGGTAGGTTGTAAGGAGGTTGACTGGCAAGAATCTCAACATGTGGAAGAGAAAACAAAAGTTTGATCTCTGTAAAGCTGCTAGCCCTATTGCTGTGGGTGTCGGAGATGTGGTGAAGCTGACCACAGTAAAGTGGAACTTTAAAGTTCTCTGAACCTTTCCGGTTTGTAGACTTCTTTCCAAATTCAGTAAGCTTAGTAACAACCACATTTGAAATTTAAATGGAATAGTGGTGGTATGTGCAAACCTTAAACAAACAAAAAAATATATATTTCTACTGGGAGATGTAAAGAAGGTATAACAGGGCACAGCGTAGTTCCTCCCAAGTTCATGGAGGATTATGTTTGAGCATACATGAACAAAAACAATATGGAGGGGTTGGAGCACATGAGGTGGCTGGGATGTTTCCCTGGATCTCTTGTATTTGAATTACAATTATATATCAGCTCCCTGTGTGGTCGACCGTCATTTACTACAGTTTGTCTAGAGCCACCTCTTATCCAGCTTTTTTCAGCACAGCAGTTCTATGCAGTGTCTGTCCATATTTAGGAACTTCTCTACTGAACTACTACAGAATACTTGTGCCCACGAGGAAGCTCCTTCTGTTCACTTGACTTCCAGGTATTTTTACATTTTAGCACAGAACATCATGGCTAGAAGCTACATCCAGGCACTAGTACAAGAGATTGAATGGGGACTGACACTTCCACATATAGCAATGATCTTCAGTCCTTAAATCATGCCGAAAAGGAAGATATATTTTTATTCTTTGCAGGAAGACAATTTGTCTCTTGTGATTTTTAAAAGGTTCTGGCTCACAGTTTCTCATTATAAAGGGAATGTCACTCCTTGGATTGTTTTCAGTTTTAGACCCAAAAACTACCTTTGGGGCAATGCCTCTTGTCCTAAAGTACGCAGCTTTCATTGCAAAGTGGGCCCAAGAAACTATTGTGGGAGCTTCTTTGTGGCCCGTTTCCTCCCATATTTTTTCTGTAGCTATTATAGGTATGGAGAGGTTTTTTTCTGAGAGCAGCTTCCTGTTGGTTAGGTTTGCACCACCTGACATTTGAATGTTAGGTCTTCCCCTTGGTGTAGCTCATGATATTGTTCTCATTTGTCTGATTATTGCCTTCCCTTCCAATTGTTCAGGAGGCTGTTATCTCACTTCTGAAATAATAAAGATCTTGAGTACTAGCATTATCTTTGCTAGATAACCACTCCAATCAAGCAGTTTTTCTAGTTGACCATTCACTCTGAGGGCAAAGATATTATAAGATTTTGGAGATTTCAAACCATATTTCCAAAGGAAGTATTAGCTAAAGTAAAGAATGTTTTGTCGATACACAGCTCCAAAGGATGGATGGTTGATGGCACACTGGATATTTGGGACTATACATAAAAAGTAATATTTAACTAGGCGTACTCGCCCAAATACCCAGATCAAGATAGACCAGATAAAGATAGACCTTCCTTTAGTGTATGGAAGAGACTGATATAAATATGAAATGTATCACTGGATTGTAGTTGACAGATTGTGTTTCTGATAGCAGATTCCGCACCTTTTGAATATTCCCAAGGCATCAGACTTGATCTGGAACCTTTTCAGTAGTAACTTGGTGTGCCATCAGTGGCTCAGCGCTGATGCTTTTACTCTCTGGAAATTACATGTGGGGCTCATATAGATTCCACCCCTGCGCGCTGTCAGTTCCTTTCTTTCTGCGCCACCAGTCACTAATGCGAAGATCCGTCTTTCAGATATTTTTCTGTTGTTTTCCTCCAAAACAACAGATTACAAGCCCTGTTGGAACTGTCGCAAACAAATGTCTGTGACAGATCCCCAACCAGGTATGCCTATGGTGTCTGAAGTCAGGCAATGACTCCAAGGCCTGCAGTGACTGTGTGTCACATGGGGGAACGCAAGGGAAAGGTCTACGACATCAAGCACAAAAATACATCTTGATGGAACTGCTCCAAGTCTCGGTCCAGATCCAAAGTTCTGTCTCTATCCCGATCTTGCTCATGGAGTCATCAAAGCTTCTTGAGGGATCGAACTTCCTCACTGTCAAAACCAGGTAAGTCTAAGAAGCAGTACTAGAAATCGAAGCTGGATTCCATTCGCCTGATTGGGGAGGGGGCTACACACTTCATTTCACTCCTGAAGACAGACTACTTCAGAGCCAATCCCGCAGTTGGTTCTGACACAGAGTTCTCTCCAGCCATGCTACAGTTAGTCTGATCCTTCCCGACATCCTCTGGTGCACTTTTGTATCCTCAGGAGTCGATGGACCTTACATCTGAAGTACCGCCTGCGAGCTCTGCCCTACGCCAGTTGGGCCATATAAGCCCATCTTGCCTCTGCCTCCACTTCGACCCTGCTTCCAGCACCCGCCAGCTCCATTAATGCTGGTGGAGGAGGTCTAGATTGTTCTTTCTGATGCCAAGTTGACGCAAGTCCGAGAATACATTCCCATTTTGGACAGATTAAGACAATGACTATTACCTGGGTGATGAATTTGCTCAACCCTACCAGGGTGATAATTGTTACGAGAACCTCTAGGAAGTTAGTGGTCTCAATATCTTTTCTGAAATCGGTCTCCTCTCATCCTCTAGACCTGCCACAGATCTGCTTACTATGCCATAGTGATGCGTAGGGCAGCTGAATTCCTTGTCTGCCAGCTACCCACCATGGAGGTTAAGACCACCGTCTTGACAGAAGTCCCCCAGCCGGGGCAAACATTTTCTGATCCTGACACTGACTGATACCTTATTGGGGGTGTGGGCCAAACCTCGCTCTGGCCCCCCAGTCAATTGAAAAATTGCCAGAAGCCATCACCCTGCTCTAGACGACCCTTCTTTCCTTTCACAGCCACCTTTGCCCTACAGTCTGTTGGTGCATGCTTCCAAGAGTTGTTAAAATCCTTCCCTACCATTCCCCCTGATAGAGTATCTGAAACTGTAGAGACGTTTGGCAGACGTGTATTTGTGTCTTCCAGTCTAGCCCTCTGATCAATTAACACCAGCTGCTTAGTGGGCAGTTACTCCTACGCCCTTTGGTTTTCATTGTCACAAGTCCTCACTGGTGTACCCTGCTCTCGCTCAGTGGATTCAGGAAGGTCGAGTTGTGGCCAAGTTCATTTGTTGTGACTTGGACACCCCTAATTCCATTGTCATTCCATAACATGCATGGCTGTGATCAACTGGGTTCTCAAGCAATGTTTAGTCCTCCCTGATGATTATGCCTTTTTCTGAAACCCTTCTGTATGGGGATGAACCTGATTCCACTTTAGTGCTTTTTAAGGAGAGCAGGGCTACTGCACGCTCTTGGGGACTCTGCCTCACCTCACAATGTGCAACAGATCTACCACTCTTTTCGTGACATTGTCCATGGTACTCCCTTTTGTCAACCTCCACAGGGATCCCAGTGGTTTTGCAGTCAAGGTCCTGCTCAATCTGCGCCCCTCTGCCCCTGCAGCCCAACATGCCAAACCTCTTTAGTGGGCCATTACTGGAGCACTGTCACCCAGTTGGAGGCAGAATCTGCCGATTCTTCCCTGACTGGCAGGCAGTAACTTCGGACAGGTGTGTTCTACAGATTGTTCGCCTGTGCTTTTTTTGAACCCTTACTTTCTGACCCTGCTGCACTTTCCAACTCCCCCATCCCCAGCAAGTGATGGAGTACCACTTCTCTATTTTTTAGCAGGAAGTGCTAGCCCTTTTGACCAAAGGGGCTGTCAAGAGAAGTGCCAGAAGTACTTTGTGGTTGCTATTCCTGCTTTCTGGTGCCCAAGAAAGATGGAGGCCTGCAACCTATTTTAGATCTGCGCCATCTCAATACCTTCTTCTGATCGAGGATTTCAAAATGCATACATCGTTCCAAGTCTTGTATGCCTTAGACCCAGGAGACTAGTTGCCAGCTTTACCTATACATGTCTTACTGGTCCATCCGTGTTACCTACAGTTCATGGTAGGAAAGAAGCATTTTCAGTTTGTTGTGCTCCCTTTTCTTTTGGCTTCACAAGTGCCCCTCGGGAGTTCACGAAAGTGATGGCAGCACATTTTCGGAAGTCCAGGGTGCCAGTCTTCCCCCACCTTGACGACTGGTTGGTGAAGGCAGGCTCGACCAGGCAGTCACCGTCTACCTCCAGACTACAGCATTTTGTGCATTTCCCCCAGGAAAGAGTCCAGGACATTCAGGCTGTGATCCCGATCTTTCAAGCTCAGTCCTGGATTTCAATGAGCTCTACTCTGAGGCTTTTGGGACTAATGGCCAAGTGCATACTGTTAGTGGAGCGGACTACAAGGCATATTTGGGCTACACAGTGGACCCTGAATTCAGTCGGCCCAATATCAAGAGGACCTCTTTGACCATCTTCTGATTTCAGAAGAGACTACAAAGGATCTGTAGTGGTGGTTGCTGGCCTACAATTGGGCCTTCAGCACATCCCGCTCCCACCTAGAGCTGACTGTGATGACCGAATCATTTCTTCAGGGCTGGGGCGGCCACCTGGGAGAGGTAGAGAGCAGAGTCCCCTGGTCTCCAGTGGAGTCCGTATAAATGTACTGAAGCCGAGTGTCATCCGCTTGGGACTAAAAGCCCTCCTTCTGTCCACCAAGGGGAAGCTGGTTCAGGTACTTATGGACAACAACACTGCCATGTGGTACTGGATCTAACAGGGCAGGGTGGGGATCGCAGACGTTTTGCCGGGAAGCCTTGCACCTCGAAGTCCCTGGACAGCCAAGGAATGTTCCTGATGGTGAACAATCTGTCAAGATCTCTGAATGTCAAGGTGGACGAGTTAAGCCACTGGCACTAAGTGGATTATGAGTGGCAGTTACACCCGGAGGTGACCCAGGGTCGGTTTGCCACCCCCCAGAACGTGCCATGTTAGCGCTTCTGTGTTTTGGAATTTTGAAAGCGTATCTCTCTCAGAAGTGTTCCACCTCAAGTGGAACTTGAGACTCCTGAATGCCTTTCTGCTGATACCGCTCCTGCCCAGAGTTCTTAAAAAGATCGGCACTGACTCGACCCAAGTAATCCTACTACCTATTTGTTGAGTATGGTATCTAGAACTCCTGGGCCTGAGCATCTGTCCTCCAATCAGCCTGCTCCTCTAGAAGGACCCTTTATTGGAGCAGCAGGACAGAGTTCTGCACCTGACCCTTGGCAAATCTCCATCTTTGTAGTGATTTACGTTCTGGGACCAATTTGGTTCTTCCTGGTTTGCACGTGTTAGCTGTTTTAGGCTGCCACTGCTTCACACAGCCACACATAATACATTTGTGTTTGTGACATTATATTATTTTAGAAGTACACTGCACATATTATTTGCTATTCATTGACTCTTCTTGGGATTCAGTCTGAATATTTCGTTCGAGGTCGAACAACATGGCTACTGTTTTCTTGTGCCCGGTCAGCAACATCTCTTAACATTTTCAAACACAACACGGTAGCACAGCTGCCATTTTATAGCACAATAGTACTTATTATATAAACCATGTCTCGCTCCCTTGGAGAGCAGAGAGGAGAATCTGAAAGAAACAGGTTAGCATTAGATTCCTTACCTTAGAACAGGGGTATTCAAACTGTGGGGCGCGACCCCCAGGGGGGCCGTGGAGCAATGCAAAGGGGGTCGCGCCTTCACAGTGTCACTTCTGCCATGACCTCAAGGGCTTCAGCCCCCCTCCTCCCCCATCCTGTGTCTCAGCCCGGGCTGCTGCAGTGCAGCTCGCGCTCCTGGGGCCTCGCTGGGCAGTGTCTGGATGGAGTCTTATCTCCGGCCTGAGTTTTTCACAGGTCTTTAAAGACCATTAGCATATTTACATGCCTTTGTTAATTGATTACCAAAGCTTAGTTTTTTTAATGGTTCCAGTACCCCCTGGGCCCCCACTCTGCCTATTCCTTACATTTGTATTTTTACACTTACTGCTGTAGTGTGAGAATGCATTTAAAGAAAAAAAATATAAAGTTGAGTTGCCAAAAGAAACATGCCTGCTATGTGTTGTTTAAAGATCCTGCAGAGACCTACTCTTGACACTAAATTGAGTTATAAATAAAAAAGAATGTATTAATTAGTGATGTGACTTTTCTGTCTTTATTTTCTTTAATTATTAGTCATGGATCATTGAGGCATCCCTAGAACACAATTAAAAGTGCTTTCTATGTATATTTGCTGTTTTAAGTATTCACAGATAAGTGCAAAAAATACAGCTTTAGGTGACTGCTTATTTCTGGGCCATCAAAATAATGAGCTGGTAACCCTAATCATTAGACTGGAAGTTTGTTACAGGATCGGCACATTATTTATTTCCTCCACCCTCGAACCCTGATTAATGCCATTAAAGCAACAGTTTAACTTATATCTGAAACCCTACGCTTCAAGTTTCTGGGAATGCACCCTGCTTTCAGACTACTCACTTCTCATTCTCGCCTTCACTTTCACGTTCACCCTGCACTCCCAGCGATCGCAATGCACTCACACTGATCACCATGCACTCATAGCGATCACAATGCACTCATAGCGATCACCATGCACTCATAGCGATCACCATGCACTCACACTGATCACCATGCACTCACACTGATCACCATGCACTCACACTGATCACCATGCACTCACACTGATCACCATGCACTCACACTGATCACCATGCACTCACACTGATCACCATGCACTCACACTGATCACCATGCACTCACACTGATCACCATGCACTCACACTGATCACCATGCACTCACACTGATCACCATGCACTCACACTGATCACCATGCACTCACACTGATCACCATGCACTCACACTGATCACCATGCACTCACACTGATCACCATGCACTCACACTGATCACCATGCACGCACACTGATCACCATGCACGCACACTGATCACCATGCACGCACACTGATCACCATGCACTCACACCACTCACCATGCACTCACACCAATCACCATGCACTCACACCATTCACCATGCACTCACACCATTCATCCGCTCACCTTGCACTCAGTGATCACCATGCACTCACACTGATCACCATGCACGTACACTGATCACCATGCACGCACACTGATCACCATGCACTCACACCACTCACCATGCACTCACACCATTCACCCGCTCACCCTGCACTCAGTGATCACAGTGCACTCACACCATTCACCATGCACTCACACCATTCATCCGCTCACCCTGCACTCAGTGATCACAATGCACTCACACTGATCACCATGCACTCACAACATTCACCCACTCACCCTGCACTCACAGTGATCATAATGTACTCACAGTGATCATAATGTACTCACAGTGATCATAATGTACTCACAGTGATCATAATGTACTCACAGTGCTCACAATGTACTCACAGTGCTCACAATGTACTCACAGTGCTCACAATGTACTCACAGTGATCACAATGTACTCACAGTGATCACAATGTACTCACAGTGATCACAATGTACTCACCGTGATCACAATGCACTTGCACTGATCACCATGCACTCACAACATTCACCTGCTCACCCTGCCCTCACAGTGATCACTCTGCACTAAAACTTTGCTTGCATTGTTCACTCTGTACCCCACCCTGCAGTCACACGAGCACACTTCTCACCCTGCCCTCAAGTGACACTTCACTCACCTGTCCCCCCTTTACTGCTCAATCTGTAGCTCACTCAAACAAGGCCATCACTAACCATGCACTAATTCGTCCCACTCTGCACTTACAGCCGACCCCAAATTCATATGGTCACCTCACTCACCCTGCAGTCACTCCTTTTACCCTACTCTCACACTGTTGCATTGCTCACCGTGCAGTCACATGGGCACTCTTGTCACCCACACAGTGCAGAAGGTTAAAGTGCCTGGTACAAAGAAGATGTACCATGCACATTAAAGAACTGAGTGTGAGTAAACTATGAGTAGCGCTATAAAAAAATGAAATGTTTGTCAGACAGGTGCTATAGAGAGATGTGTATTGTTGGTGAATGGTAGTGAGGGAATTCATGGAGAAGGTGGAAAGACTGTTGCACCGTGTGCGTTCAGTGCTTGGACAAGCCCTGGCTGGGACTAGTGGATACCCTGCTTCTGCCTATTATTTACATTTGTAGTGCGCTACTGTTACCAAAAGGTGTCCTGGGACTAATAACCATCTGCCTGCAATGTGAGAGAGGGATCCGTGGTTGGGAGAGGAGAGAAGAGAGGGATGGAAGGAAGGGGGTGAGAGGAAAGGGGCATGGGTAAACTGCTTAACTGCACAAGACCGCCACGGTTTGCATGCACCCTTGCTGCTCCCGGCCATGGCCAGGTGAGCTTCTAATTTGGCAGCGCGTATTCCTGCGGATTGGGAGGCCCTTCACAGAGGTTGACTAGACACCTTTCTGATGTTAATTGCTGTATTTTGGCTATAAACTGGTACTGATGGGGTGAAATCTTTCCTCAGTATTACTGTGTTTAAATCAATTTTACAATTAAATAATAAAGCAATGCTACCCCAAAATACGCAGCATCACAGAACATTATTTACATTTTCTACTCTCACAATTTAGTCAAGCCTGTCGCATAATTTGGTCCTCACCTTCCTCATAACCTAGAGGTTTAGAAATTTTTGTCAGGAGGGGGGTCCTTACGCTTGAAAATGTTGACAGGGGGGTCTCGGCATCCAAAAGTTTGAGGACCTCTGCCTTAGAATATCCCTAGGCGTCAGACTGGATCCGGAGATTTTTGCGTAGCAGTACCTTTGCGCGTCGGTAGGCGTCCGCGGCTCCGCGTTAGTCGTCGGCGTCGTGATGACGTCGTCGGAGTACTTAGTCGCTGCCTCCGCGTGCTGACGTCAGTTCTTCTTTTTTCCACGCCAGCAGCACAGATCTGGAAAAAGTGGTACCTTAGTCATTTTTTTACTAAACTTTTTACGATCCCTTTTGATCATTTTCGAGTCTTTGACTCTGTACGGTGCCGGTAGGGATGCCAGGTTTTAAGCCCTGTGAGGACTGCGACCGACTGATGTCGGTTACCGACCCTCACCGCCGGTACGTCCACTGTCTCGGCGTCGACCACGAAGACCAGACCTGTCTCGACTGCCGAGCCCTGACATCGAAAGCTAGGCGGGAGCGGTCCCGCAAGCGGCTCGAGCTCCGGCAGTCGGCCCCGCGCCGCAAAAGGTCCCAGTCCGGACAAGGGTCAAGGGACCGGTCGCGGGGTCGAAGCCATCATAGTTCCGGGAGTCGCCATCACTCCTCAGGCTCGAAGTCGTCAGGTAAGCACAAGTCGAAGAGACGTCATCGCTCTTCCGACTCCCCCCTGACGTTCATGCGACACGGCCGGGGGTTCAGGCGTCGGGGCCTGCCCCGTACGCCTTCGAGCCCAGCGGACCCGTCTGGTGGCCCTAGCAGGTCGGGTGCTTCGGCCCGACGCCGGCGGGTGCTTCGACGCCGGCGGGTGCTTCGACGCCGCCGACGCCTTCGGGGCGGCGCCACAGGGCCCCACTGGATCCGCTTTCGAATCCGGTTAGTCGCCGGTGGACTTGACTACCTCACTGGCGCCGGTCCCTCGGGTGTCGGTCCGGCGCCGCCTTCGGGCGTCGCCGTCCCAGATGCCTCCCTCGATCCGGTTCCGGCGTCGGAGCGGCGCCGCTGGGAGCCGCTTTGGGGGTTTTACTTCAATGAACCGGCCCCATCATTTGACATCCCTGATTATCAGGAGATGGGTGATGAGGAGTATTGGGAGGGGTCTGAGCACCCTCTGACACGTGAGTGTCAGTCCCAACAGGACTGGACAGGTGAACTTGGGGATCCAGTGGTCTGGACACTTCGCCAGACACTGGTTTTGTCTCACCTCCTACCGTGGCTACGGAGGAGGGGGCAACCTTCAGTGTGGTGCTGAAGCGGGCGGCCAGGGCCTTGGGCCTTGAGCTCCCCGTTGCGGCCGTGAGGACTAACCTCCTCACTGAGGTCCTTAAACCGCAGTCCAGCTCGGCTGAGCCTCTGCTGCCGTTTTAATAAGGCCTTAAATGAAGTTCTTTTGGGCACTTGGTCCAGGCCCGCTACAGGTCCACCTGTAGATAGGAACGTGGCCAGACGCCTCCGCCTGGCCCCGGGTGACCCTTGTTTCCTGTCCACCCATCCCACCCCGAGAGCCTGGTCATCCAGGCCTCAAACTCCCAGAACGCATTTCTGTCGGCTCCGCCTGATCGGGAATCCAAGAGGTATGAGCAATACGGCAAGAAGGTATTCTCCTCCTTGAGTCTAGGACTGCGGTCTTCCAACACCGCATGCCTCTTGGGCCGCTACACCCACTCCCTGAGGGACACGGTCGCGGACGTGCTGCCACAATGCCCGGCAGAGGTCGAGGCTAAACTCGCCCAAGCCCTTGCGGAGGGTCGAGATGCAGCACGTTTTTCCATCCGGTGTGGGCTGGATACCACCGACTAACTGGGCAGAGTGATGGCAACGACGGTGGCGATTCGACGCCACGCCTGGTTGAGGTGCGCCAACTTTTTGGCCGATGTCCAGAATACACTCATGGACATGCCGTTTGATGGCTGTCTCCTTTTTGGCGACAAGGCAGACCATGCGCTTTAAGGACTCCATCGCTACGGCCAAGTCCTTGGGCCTCTCGGCCCCGCACCAGCAAACTGGTGCCTTTCGCTCCTTTCGTGGCCAAGGAAGGGGCGCCCCCACACGTGTTGCCAGCCACGCACCGCAGACCAATTTCCAACGCCGTGGAAACCGCTGTGGAGGCGGTCAGGGACAACGGCGAGGCCAGTCAACACCTACCACTGCAGCCAGCATCCGCCTCAAAACCCTCCTAGTCCGTGCTTTCAGGCCCATGCGACGCCAGTGGGGGGCAGGGTTCGCCATCACCTCCTCCATTGGCGCATTGTCACATCAGACAGGTGGGTGCTGCAAATCGTCCGAAAGGGCTACTCCTTCCCCTTCGAAGCGACCCTTCCAGCCATGCCACCGCAATACCACCGCGTGTCGGGGGATCACTTGCGACTTCTGCAGGAGGAAGTTACGGCCCTCTTGGCCAAGGGGCCATTGAGCGCGTTATTGGGCTTGAAGTAGGGTGTGGTTGCTACTCCCACTACTTTCTGGTACCCAAGAAGGGCAAAAGGGGCCTACGCCCTATCTTGGATCTACGGAACGTCAACGGCTTCCTCCGGAAGGAAAAGTTCAAAATGCTGACACTGGCTCAGGTCTTAGCTGCCCTGGACCCAGGAGACTGGATGGTAGCGTTGGACTTGCAGGACGCTTATTTCCACATCCCCGTCCTGCAGGCCCACCGGCGCTACCTGCGGTTCACGGTAGGCTACAAGCACTTTCAGTTTACCGTGCTCCCCTTCGGCCTTACCAGCGCCCCACGGGTGTTGGCGGTGGTCGCAGCTCATCTGCACAGGTTAGGGGTTTCAGTCTTCCCCCTACCTCGACAACTGGTTGTTGCGCGGGCTCGCCCCAGACAGTCGTCGGCCACCTCCAGACGACGGCAGACCTCCTGCACCAGCTGGGGTTCTCCATCAATGTGCCGAAGTCACACCTCTGCCCCTCCCAGAAGCTCCTCTTCATCGGAGCGGTTCTCGACTCGGCGCAGTTTCGGGTTTATCCTACCGAACAGCGGGTTCAGGATATTCAGCCTCTGATTCCGATCTTTCAGCCTTTATCCCGAGTCTCGGTCTGGTTGACGCTGCGGCTTCTGGGGCTGATGGCCTCCTGCATCCTTCTGGGGCATCACGCCCGATGGCGGATGCAGGCTCTGCAGTGGGACCTGAAGTTTCAGTGGGACCAGCATCAGGGCAACCTGTCCGACCATGTCCTGATATCGGAGGGCAATGCGAGACAGCTGCATTGGTGGCTCACGGACCACAATTGGGTCAGCGGCAGATCCCTCTCTCTTCCCCAACCCGAGGTACGTAGTTGTGACGGACGCGTCCCTCCAGGGCTGGGGAGGCCACATGGGAGATGGCGGAGATCAGAGCCCTCTGGTCTCCAGCGGAGTCCCGGCTCCATATCAACCTTTTGGAGCTGCGGGCGATAAGTCTAGCACTGAAGGCATTCCTCCCCTCTGTCCGGGGGAGTGTAGTCAGGTGTTCACGGACAACACCACCGCCATGTGGTACTGCAACGAACAGGGCGGGGTGGGGTCCTGGACCCTCTGCCAGGAGGCTCTGCACCTCTGGCAGTGGCTGGAACATCAGGGCGTGACCCTGGTGGTTCAACACCTGGCAGGTTCTCTGAGCGCCAGAGCGGACAAACTCAGCTGCCGGTGCATGATGGATCATGAATAGCGTCTGAACTCTGACGTGGCGCAAGGTCTCTCTTCTGCAGTGGGGAGAGCCTTGGTTAGATCTATTCGCCACCGAAGAGAACGCGCAGTGTCATCAGTTCTGCGCGTTGGAATTTCCAAGGCGGCACTCACTCGGACGCCTATACCACTTCTGCCCAGAGTGCTGAAGAAGATGAAACGTGACCGGGCCCAAGTCATCCTTATGGCTCCGGACTGGGCATGAAGGTACTGGTATCCCGAGCTACTCGGTATGTCAGTCGATCCCCCGGTTCCTCTCCCTCTTCAGGAGGACCTACTGTCGCAGCAGCAGGGGACGGTCCTCCACCCGAATCTGTCCAGTCTCCACCTCCATGCTTGGAAATTGAGCGGCGACAGTTGAGACCATTTGACTTGCCTCTTGAAGTCTGTAATGTCATTCTGGCAGCCAGGCGTCCCTCCACAAAGTCGGTATACGCCTGCAGGTGTAACAGATTTGTGGCATGGTGCACATCAAAGGCTGTGGATCCTCTCTCTGCCCCTCTTTCTGCGGTTCTTCTCTTCCTTCTTTCTCTTGCCCAGCAGGGCTCTGCTCTGGGCACTATCAAGGGCTGCCTTTCTGCCCTTTCAGCCTTTCTAAGGCTGCCTGATCAACCATCTTTGTTCAAGTCCCCTATTGTAACTCGTTTTTTGAAAGGCATCTAACACGTTTCCCCCTGTTCCGTTTGTGATGCCTCAGTGAGACTTGAACCTGGTTCCTACCTATCTGATGTGCGCTCCCTTTGAGCCACTTCACAACTGTCCTCTCCGCCTTCTTACTCTGAAGACTGCTTTCCTGGTTGCCATCACCTCTGCCAGGAGAGTGAGTGAGCTCCAGGTTCTTTCATCCAAACCTCCTTTTCTTTCTGTCCATCGGACAAGGTTGTGTTGCGGACAAGACCCTATTTCCTGCCCATAGTTGTCACAGCCTTCCACATCGGGCAGTCCATCACCTTGCCCACCTTCTTTCCGCCTCCGCATCCCTCTAAAGAGGAAGAGCGGCTCCACCGTCTGGACCCAAAACGTGCGCTCATTTTATCTGGATCGCACACGACAGTTCCGGGTGGATGACCAACTCTTTGTTGGTTACGTGGGCGCTAAGAAGGGACGGGCGGTACACAAGCGGACCATCTCTCGGTGGGTCGTGTTGTGTATCAAGGCATGTTACTCCTTGGCTAAGAAGGAACCTCCTGTTGGGCTGAGGGCCCATTGCACTTGGGCCACGGCGGCTACTACTGCCCTGGGTCTGGGAGTCCCCTTGCAGGACATTTGTCAGGCAGCTACGTGGGCCTCGCTGCACACATTTGCAAGACACTACTGCCTGGACAATCAAGTCCGGAGGGATAGCTTCTTTGGCCGTTCCGTCCTCCAGGACTTTCTGGTGTGATTATTGGTTCGCAGACCCACCACCGGGGTTGGTATTGCTGGGGTATCTATTCTAAGGTAAGGAATCTAATACTAACCTGTTTCTTTCAGATGAACAAGTTACTTACCTTCGGTAACAATATATCTGTAAGAAACAGTAGTTAGTATTAGATTCCTTACCGCCCCACCCATCCTCCCCGTTCTGCGAACCAATATCTAGGGTTAAGGTCATCCCCTTTCAGGGCCCTAGCTTCAATGGCACCAGTGTTGGTTTTTAACATGGCTCTGAGTTTCTGGCGTGGAAAAGCTGTGTCTAAGAACTGACGTCAGCACGCGGAGGCGGCGTCTAAGTACTCAGACGACGTCATCACGGCGCCGACGACGGACACGGACGACGCCTACCGATGCGCAAGGTTACTGCTACGCAAAAATTTCCGAAACCAGCCTGACGCCTGGGAATATTCTAAGGTAAGGAATCTAATACTAACTACTGTTTCTTACAGATATATCGTTACCGAAGGTAAGTAACTTGTTCATTACAGCAGCGAGACCAGTCCTAGTAGGGAGGCCGGCACCCTTATGTAAACTGAGTCTACACTTATGATGCGGGCCATCTAACTACACACGCCAGGCATGGGGTCTGGTTCTAATCCCAGAGATCACTAAACTATCCCTGTGCTCACACAGTGAGGGTAGGCCTAGATAGATCTTTAGTTGCCGTGGTCGGGTTGTTCATTGTTTACAGCCTGCCATTAGTGTTGATTACGTTGCTAAGTTGTATTTGTTTACTAATAGTAGCACACATGCTTCAAAATAGACTAATTAAGTTTCAATAAAAATATTGTAAACTCCTTTCAGGTCTGTCCTTGTTTACTATGTACATGCATGAGTGAGAACGAAAGGTGATAATCTTTTTCCAGAGTTCCCCTAGGGACTAGAGGTTCATGTTCTAGGGTTGCCAGAATCACCTGCTTCTCTGGAACGGTTAGGAGTTCAGGTAAGACACTGAGCTATTCTGATTTGGGCCTACAGGTACTGACATGGTAGAGACTCAATCCCTACATTCTGACATCCTGTTCTCCCAAGGCACAATTCTGCTTCCCAGCAGAATCCCTGCAACATCTTTGTGCTTCGAGATTGAGCAGCAACTGCTGAACACCTTCGACTTTCTTTCAGAGGTGTTTGATGTAATTTTGGCACGCAGGTGTCCCTTGATGAAAACTGTTTATGCTTGCCATTGGGACAGATTTGTAGTCTGATACCGCACTCCCCAGATTAATCCCTTCAGGTACGGCATTCCCCAGATTAATCCCTTCCAAGCCAATTTATCTGACATTCACTTGTAAAAACGGTGGACTGTTTGTGGGGTTTGCTCATGGGGAAAAAAAGGCAGAGCTGTCTAGAATAGAACCATCTCCTGCTGGACCATGCTCTGCATACAGATCGACTAAGCATGGGCCTCAAAAGCAGCCTGGAGAAGGACTGTATACTCATTCCACGAGGACCAAAGCTGCTCCCACTGCGCTAGCGTACAGAGTCCTTTTCTTAAACACATGCCAGGCAGCTATGCAGGCGTCCCTCCATACATTCACAAGGCACTATTGTCTGGACAGTCAAGTGGGCCGAGTAGGGCATTTTGCCTCTTTGGTCCTGCAGGACTTTCTAGTTTTAGTTTATTCACAGACCTGCCTCCATCAGGTGCCTATTCATAAGTTGAGGAATCTGTGGTTAGAAGTCAGAAGAACAAGATACTTCCCTTCAGTAACCTTCTTTCTGGTAGAGGCTATCTAGCCGCAGAATCCTCACTGATCCTCCCCATCTCCCTGGTCTGTGATTAGATTCAAACCATTAATAAGATCCAAAATCTAGTAATCTTCACACTGGTCGCAACCAATTCACTCTTGGGCGTCTGCATCTGGGGGCGCGGACAGCCTTGAAAGCAATATTATTATAATAATATTATAAGGCAAGCTAGTTAATAGGGTAGCATGTATCCTTGCCTTGACCGCAAATAGTACATACTTTCTTTTTGTCATTTAAACAAAGTGAATACTACCCACACTCTTCTCAAATCAAATTTTTTCATTCTCTACCTATTGCTTTCCTGTCTGCACAATTCGTGTGTGAAATGATTTGTGCTGATTTTTATTGTTACTGTTTATTCCTGTTTGCCAGTGCTTTTTAGTCATTATTCCCACTTATTTTCTCTTAAGTTCATTGCGGATTCATTTTTATCGTCCTTTCTTTGTACACCTCACATTTTCCCAGTTTTTAGAAATCCTCTGTCTTGTTCTGCTTGTCTTTGTCAAACGATTTTCATCATTTAGAGCACTGATTAAATGTTCAATTACATTTTGATGCAGTACTATTTGTAATCATTTTGTCTTATTGTCTTTCTTTGCAGAGCTGGAGGGCAGTTACCTCAGGCATCAAGCTTATCCATTAATACCAACCAAAATGTCAATATCAAGTCCGAACCGATTTCCCCTCCCCGGGACCGCCTACCACCATCTGGATTCCATTCGCAGCAACATCAGCCACCACATCAGCAACAGCTTCAACAGCATCAGCAGCATCAGCAGCATCAACAGCATCAGCAGCAGCTCCACCAATCTAGGCAGGAAATGGGACGTTCCCCAGTCGACAGCCTTAGCAGCTCCAGTAGCTCGTATGATGGCAGTGATCGGGAAGATCCAAGGAATGATTTCCATTCGCCCATGGGGCTTGGAAGACCCTCCAACTCCGACGACAGAGAAAGCCCCTCCATGAAGCGCATGAGGATGGACACCTGGGTGACTTAAGACCTCAAGTGGTTCCATTCTTTTGGTTTCAAATATAAACTGTCCAGAGATATCCAAGTTGATAAATAAGGACATGAGACAAATCTAGTTACACATATACGCATACACATGCATAGGAATATAATATACATGTGTGTTTTTGTGTGTGTTTGTGTGCGCGTCATGCACGGACTAACGGATACCTACTGCGAACTCTTGACATGTCTGCAGAGGCTTCCCGGTGCTTGAAAACGACCTTAGACTTTATCTGGCACTTATATGGATTTTTTTAATAAATATATTGCAATTTTGCAAATAAACCTTTCCTCTCCAATGTAGTCCTACCACGCCAAGAATTGAGCAGGACTGCTCAGATGGATTCCTTGAATTCGGACTCTGAGTGTGGTTGAGCTACGAGGCCGCATTGGAACAGCAGAGTCGCGCGGGGTTGAATTTCAAAAATGCAGGAAACTAAGAAAGCAATACTGTAGATAATTCACATAACCCTACATATAGCCTGGGGCTATCGTGCACAGCGTGTGCATGAAAAGGGCTGATGCTACCAAATTTGTTTTGCACGTGCAAGGGAAATAGAATTTGCAGGGAAAGAGTTGAAGAAACAGTTTTTAAAAATTAGGAATAAGCACGCGAAAGAGAAATATAGAGAGCACGCATGAAATATTAAGAAAATAGTAGCCTAGACACAAATAGAGCATTAAAAGAAATACAAATTAATATATTAAGTTATAATTGGAACATGTTGGAGATGTCTTTTTACATCTATATCTTAAAGAGATTAAAAAAAAAATGGATTTTAGCTCCTGTATATTTTATATTAAAAGAAGACTATACCCCAATGAAGTGATGATTATATATAAAGTTCTATACTTTTAAAGATGGCATTCTGCTATGAATTATTTATATAAGCCAAAGCTGTACGTTCTAGCTTTTTGTAGAGTATAGATTTATTCTGTATCAACTTTTTTAAATGTTTGCTTTCAAAAGACAAAACTACTTGCAGGGAGATGCTTGGTGGGGTGGGGGGGAAATGAAGCCATGAACTCTTGTTACTCTATTTGCAAATTAAAATGTGAGCCAAACTCTTCTTTTGTGCGAATATAGTATCATATATTTAGCTATATATATGTATGTATATATCTATTTATATGTTTATCTTGATCCTCTTTAATGTAGTTAGATAGCTACTATATCATCACCATATTCAAACTTGTGTGGGATTATTGCCTACTTGAAAAAATCAGGTGAATTCACAGTTTTTAGGCAGCGTGTTAAATGTTTTATATTATCTTTTATTTTGAATACTGTGCTTTCTTTGGAATTTAATTATTGATGTTATTTTTCAGAATTTTATTAGAGTTGCACTCAGTTTTGTCCCCTCACTACTGGTAAATGTGTGATGTGCTGTTGTGATCTCTGTACTATATTGTTAAGGCTTGCTTGATGTTTCTCACCCATGTATGTACATAAAATGGTAAATCCAATCTGAGGTTTCATTCGTCCCACAAACCTAGAGTGCTGTAGCTGAATTTAGAAATATACTGTTATGTAATGACTGCCTTCTAAATAGAAACATTCAAGTGACGTGGAAAAGGCAAGTAGAAGAGGGATAATCCCTCAGTTATCCATAGAAGAGAGATGGAAAGGGTTTTGTTGGTACTTCTCAAACACATTTTTCTGCTTCTCGAAATTCAGATGCAGACCACTTTAGCCTGAGAAATACGACGTCTTTGAATGAAAATTGAAAGCAAAAACATAATGTAGTCCTCTCAAATGGTATTTAGGGGATGGATAGTGGCTTGTTCAAGTGATTGGCATTGAGTTGAGTGCGCAACCGCGAACTCTCTCACTTCACCCATCTTTAACTATTTAAGGATCACGGGAAAATAAACTTGTCTGCCTTTCCCTCAGAACTATGGACTGTAAACTAGGGGTGCTGTGAAAGAGGAATACAGAACCTTGCAACAAGTGCACCATTGATATGGCCGTAAAAATCCATGTGCCGACTGTTATATCGCTCAATCAACACAAAATGGCCCTGTAGATTCTTCTATTCTGATGCAGTTTTTATCACTTGACCGAAACACGGATGTGTCATACAGGTAGCATCTCTGACTTAATAGCGCAGGGTTGCCACCAGTTCTTTACAGTGGCACCTAACTGCCTAGAGACTCTGATTATGATGTTCTGGCTATCTGGTTGTTTTAGTAAAAGTTTGGATATTATTTTGATTTCTGCCCTCACAGCACTGCTCTGAAAGGGTGTGGGTCTGTAATTGATCTTATGTCCATGGACCTTCCCATTCATGGAATAGTCAAAGGCTCTGCGCTCTTGTAGGCGTTGCACAGCACAGTCTCCCGCTATCATATGTATTCCACTATTTACCTTGTAATGTGCAAGAAATATCAGTGCTGTCCTGGTTTGATGCAGTTCAACGTTTTCACAAGCATTCACACAAAGACATGAAAATGATCATAACTTGACTGGAGACATTGGGCAAATATTATACTTGTTAATTTATTAAGTCACTCTTAGCGCAGCAGTGCTGTTTGTCAGTCCTTTGATGACAACTTACAGTGATATTCACTTTAAAATATGCGATGTAACTATTTTATTTTTCATTTTACTATGTTTTCTGTAAAATATGTTTTAATTAAAATGTCATTTTCATAATAAAACAATTAGGTATGCTCATAGAAATAGAAGGGGCTTGTTCTCTTCCAACAGATATCCGACTAGTATTAGTATTATTATGGATAGCTTGTGGACATATGAGGAATACACTGGTTTAAAACCTTGAGTTTTACAGAAACTAAAAAGAGATAGAAAATTATTGGAATCAGAAGGCAACAGTAAGGAGAGAACCAACACAGTTGAATGGCACATTGTACGCAACATTAGCTTAGGCTGCACGTCTATTAAAAAAAATACATGTATTTCTTGTCTTTCTGGATTTTTAGAGAACTAGTTCACCTCGTATTTTTCACACTGAAGTACATAAAAATGTGCTGAATGGAATGCTTGAAATAATCTCAGCCACTAGTAAATACTGTGGGCCGCATCACCATCCATTGTCGTTTTGCACACCATGCAACCTCACTTTGGACTTAGTCATATGCAAATCAGTCTTGACCCTGCTCCAATAGGAACAGTCCACCCCAAACTGCCACGCCAGGTTCTCCCTGAGCCGGAACACAAGCCACTCAAGACTTGTTTCACAATTGGTAGGGCTCATCAGTCAGTGTAGCTTGATTCCAGAGGCAAGGTTTACACTGGTCCCACATCTGAACATACCCGTCCCACGAAGGGCGTCACACTGAATTATACAAAAAAGTCATAATCTTCACACATCACAATTCGTGGTAATTTCAAGGGTAAGTCCTACACTGGAAATCCTTGATACGTAGAGAAACATTTCCATGCTTTTTCCACACCAACTAATGAAAATAGCCTTCCGCACATTGTAGAATTGTTTTAAACATTAGTAGCCCATTGGATCTGCACGTATTGGAAAATCAGCTTCTTTTCATGAATCACACATGGTCCTTAGCAGAAACGCAAAACATTTAGGCCTACATTTTGTCATTTGCAATTAAGGAAAAGTATAACTATCCGAACTTGAAACACCCAGGCGAAAATGTACTAGGAACTGGCCACAAAGCCTGCAAGTCTTGTATTGGAGGCCTGGCATAATTGTAATTACGCCAAAGTAATTGGAGTAATTTTTACATAATTCTTGTGATAAAAAATTACCGAAAGTGACGCAATTATGCGAGCTCGCATTATTCTGAGCAATGTTCAGCAAAAATGGCTTCCCAAGAGTGGCTGCTGCTGTTCTTGTTCTGTTTTCTTAGCACAAAGGCATCTTGAGTCCATTTTGGCACTGAAGTGCAAAAATTCCAGGTTACCATCCTTACGTAATATCACTTAATTATGCGACATCAAATTATTACTTATGCCCACCCCTAGTATTTTTAACCCTTCACGTAAGCAGTGAAAAATATTTTCAGGTTTAAACTTTATCTCTGGTCATTCATGCGGGCCAGAGATAAAAACTCTTTAGTATTCTTATCCCTTTTATGAGCACACTTTGTAATAAACCTGGGGACTGCTGAGATGGGTAGGTCCGGACTAGGGAGTAGGATAAGAGTATAGTTAGGCTCCCACATTCCCATATATATGTGTGTGTGTATGTGTATATATGTATATATATATATATATATATATATATATATGTAACACCCAGTAGTGTAGTGCATTTTGATGTGAAACCACAAACTACACTTATTAAAGTAAGTTTCCTTTTTGGGACATCTCAAATTTTCTGTGTCCCATATTTTTTCATTGTCAGCAAAGTAACACTAGAGTGGGCACACTATCTAAGTGATCATCATAGACAATAGAATTAGGAAAGAAAAGCGTACTGACTGTCTGTTTTTTGTGTGTGCCTTAATATATGGCTTTATAGATTGTCTCTACAGTCTCACTACTTCTATGCAGGGTTTTTAGCTGCTCGCTTCATAGGACTTTTATGTCTTGTGACTATGTCCACAGAGCTGCACTCCTGAAGGCCAGACGCCGCATCACCTGCCGCAAACCGCCTAAAGAATATGTGATTCCTGTCTCATGACTGTTAAGCTTCAGCAATTTTTACTGTTGAGGACTCTGGCAGGTGCAGAAGCAAAGAACTAACTGTTTGCTAAACTATTGCATCTGTCCATCCAAGATCGAACGATATACCCTTAATCTCCGATTACCTTTCCCGTGTGAGAGAAAACACTAAGCAAGACTCAAATATTATTTTTGGAGGCATCTGTAAAGTGTTTGCTTTTGTAAAGGAGGATGATAACGGAACAAACTGTTAATTTGATTTATTTACCAAAAGATAATAACAAGTGTGGCATCTTTTAGTCAATTTTAGTAAATTAATCTAATCTATACAAGTCACTTTTTGCAGTAAAAAATGAAAGTTTCCTGTTCATACAATGTTAAAATGACAAGCCTTAAAAAAATGGTGCGTGCTTTAATTGGAAAGAAATGTAATAAAAGGAACAAAGGAAATGATAGCCATACACGTTGCAAATTGGTATTGATTAGTAGCCAAGCATTAAATCGATATTCGAAAAATTTAAAAACGACACCGGCTGTTAATTAGTTGTGTTGGGGGGAGGTGGGAGTTGGGGTATAACTTCTGGCCCATAAGAGATTTTACAGACATTTTCCGGTGTACGTTTTCTGCAGCCTGCTTTATAATAATTCTGCTTTGGTTATGAAAATAACGTTTTAAACAAGATTTGTGCATTTCGTGTAAATACGTTGTTGCAGTTCACAAAGGAAGCTTTTAGTGGTTCATTGACATTCAACTCATGGGAGCTCGAGCAGGACTTGACTGCCATCCAAGGAAATGTAACCTTTTAAGAGACATTTTTTCCAAATGTTTTTCTCCTTATCTCTACTGCTGACCTTAAATATTGTAGTGGATATTTTATCAAATGGTTGAGTAAATGCTAGCGGTTGTTGTAAAATATTTGTATCCTGCATTCAACTAAGTAAAAATTCTACCTTCTCTGTGTCCTACAGACTCTATTATGTTTAAGTGACCAACAGCTCCCTCTATCTTTGCTCTTTTTTGTTTAGCATGCTATTTTTATATGGCCATGGTTGCTCGTATTTTCTCATTTTGAGCCAACAGTAGCTCTTACTCGATCCATTCTTGTGCGGGGATTTTAAGTATGTGGTCAGTTAAAGCACTCCTTGAAAAAATGATAGTAGCAGAAGTCTCTTTATTAAATAGGAAATTGAGGCTTTAGACTACCAACAATTTCTGTGCTGCCTGACTCTTTCCTACCAGAAACAACTGAACTACCGTGTGAGCTAGAGTCGTAACTGAAAGCTGCACCCAAACCAGCGCCTTGTTTTCAACTGTTTTCTGAAGACAGGAACCTGCCTCTTTTTTTTTTAGAAATGATTGCCATTCTTTCCATGGTGTCTTCCTTGCTTTTTACTTTTACTTTTTTTCATCGCCTTCTTTCTTCTACATTAGGATAACTTAATCAACAATTATCTAATTTCAAGGTGAGCGTGGCCACAACAGTGGTGGAGCTGGACATGTGGATCAGAGCTCCTTTGTAATCAGGCCCATAATCGTAGTGATCCTTGGAGGACTGTGCTCCATCACCCCACATGCTACTGCCCACGAGTGGGTGAACCCTCTGGGCACCCAAGGGACAAGCGGTGCCCACCCCGGTGCTGCTCTAGGATTGCCAAAGGAAGGCCATGGCCTTGCTGGGAAGTTAAAGATGCCGGTGCCTGACAAAACGAGCAGTGACCGCAGCGGCAGAACTGAGTCTGGTGCCAATGACCTGGAGTGGTTGAGGCCAGAGAGAGACACCCCCCTCCACGTGTAACCAGTGAAACAACAGGATGACTGTCCAAAACACTCCTCGCAGGTTCAATGCCACGCCTTGATCGGCCTGTGACCTGGTGCAGGAGTATGCAGGAGCCAGAGATGCCAAGGCATGGTCCTCCCAGCACGCACCCGTCCCAGTGAGGTTGTCAAGCTCCCTCTGAAGTATTGGTGACATCCCTCAAGAGAAAAACGAGGGCTGGAAGCACCCCACAGAGATACTCTGGAGACCTAGCCCACAACAAGCTGAATGCCGGCAATGCTTTCCACATGCAGAAGGCAGCACATAGTGCGCCAGCAGAGAGCAGAAATGCTCCAAATCTTTGTATATAGGGAACATTTCTGCTGTCTCCCTTTCACACAATGCAGTGCAGCAACTGCGCTTGCAGCCCTGTGCTGTGTGAAAGTTTAGTAGGTGTGCACCCAGTTCTTTGCTCTACCACTAATCAGCATAGATCAGTGTGCTGAGAACACAGTTCTAAATGTTTTTGTTACAAATTGCGCATCAAATAGAAAGCATCATTCTGTCCATTTCAATCAAGCATCTAAAATGTGTATAACTTTCAAGTGTTTAAGTGAGTAAAATGGACAACTCCTCTAAATTGTCTGATTTTGTACGTCCTCAAGCATAAGAAATGTGACTAGGATGAAAACTAATGTAATAGTCTTAATGTTGGACTTTACCCTTTCACACTTGCCAAATTGCAATGGAGACAACATATGAACATATGTTACCTTATGTGTATTTGTATAGAACACACCTGGGATGGTATCCTGGTGATATATATATATATATATATATATATATATATATATGTGTGTTAGATCGGCTAACTATGACCGTGAACTATTTTTTTTATTTTTTTGTGCAAACGTTAACGTTTGAACGAAAAAAACCACAAAAAGTCGCTGGTTATCGTTTGCCGATCTAACTAACTTGTGTCCCTACCATGCACTGCTTATGACCTCACATGTGACATGTTCTATGACATCACTAATGACATCATCCAATGAGTGTAAGTTTGTTTTACAGTTTACAAAGTGGCGGGTAATTACCATATTACTTTTCTATCTAATTTTGTACAGCCAATGAGTGAAAGTATTTACAAAAAACACATTTGCTCCTAATGCATCATAGGTGTGTAGAGGTATTGAACACATTATAAATCTTTGTATTGAAGAGTAACTCTGGGTGCAGGTGACGACATGTTCCACACAAGTTTTTTGGTTCTGCATAAACCGTTTCCAACAGGTCTAAGATTCTACGTATTACATATTTAATATTGTAAGCAGCCTTGAGTTATGAGACAGGATTGTCTCAGCATGACAGTTTCTACTTCGCATAGAAGACTGTGTGCACCAGGTACTAACCTATGTACATGTGCTTGTTTTGCTTCAGAAGATAGGCTATCTGTAAAGTTTTCAAACAGTACGAAGGCTGCAGGTAGTATGATCTTTAGCACCTTCAGACCTTCGTTATTTTAAGTGAATAGTCTATCTTTGGACATGTTTTGATAGTTTACACTGTGGGTAATATATACTTGATCATACTCTGTGATGTATTTCTGATGAGTCTGTCGGCAAACTATGTGGTACAGAGTAAACTCTCTCCTTAGAGTATACCGTGTGCAGGTTAGGTTACCCATTTATCTGTGGTTCATAGTCAACATGAACTCTGCTACCATGAAGTGTATGTTCTAGGGTCTGTGTTAATGTAAAGTAATATTTAATTGCCAACCGTAAATGCAATTCCCCGCAGCACATGGCCAGGTCATGCCTTGCCTTCGCAGAAAGCACACAGCAGACACAATTCTGGTTTTGAAATCCAACAATCGGGGGGCATGGGGAGTGGACGCCTAGTCTATTCTGTGGCCTTGCCAGCTTCTGTATGTCTTCCCCCCCACAGAAAACACACAGCAGACACAATATGTTTTTGAAATCCAACAATGTTGGGCCATGGGGAGTGTATACCTAGTCCATTCTGTGGCCTTGCCAGCTTCTGTATGTCTTCCCTCCGCTTCCTGTAACAAAGAAATTGTTGGTAAAGATTCAGAGGGAAAGAGCTGAGATAGTAGTGATGGAACCTTTTTGGCCCAGGACACTGTGGTTTCCTCTGCTTCTTTCAATGTCTCTTCTACCTCATTGGAGAATTCCTCTGTTCCCTTCTCTGGTTTCTCAATGGGTTTTCCCTCTGACTCATCTTTCTTTTGGCCTGAAAATTGAAAGGTATGGGTTAAGGAGTAAAGGGGTACCTGATCATCAGGCAGCTGTAATTCAGCAGTCTGTGCTTCCTGCTACTCTCTCTTTCTATTAGACGTATTGAAATAACTTTGAGATGATTTGAGCGGAATTGGTTCTCTTTCTACTACGTCGTCAGTGGGCTGCTATTCAGACTTTTCATTGTCCCTGTGGTGCATTCCCATTTAATGGGGTTTGGTCCTTTTTGTCTTCCTTGGGATTTGCAGATGGTTCTTACTTCACTTCGGGGTTTTCCCTTTTACCTCGGTCTTCAGGGGAGTTAAAGTGGCTGACTCTGACGGTTGTCTTTTTGGTTGCAATAACCTCAACTAGGTGTATGGAGGAATTAAGGACTTTACTGTGTTAATCTCTTGGTTTACGGATTCTGGTTGATGATGCCATTTTGAGAACGGATCCAGGTTTTCCTCTTAAAATCCTTCCCTGCCTAATAGGGAGCAGGACGTTTTTCTCCTTTCCGTTTTCCAAATACTTTTGAAGCTGAAAGGTTGCTCCATTTGCTAGATTTTAGGAGAATGGTATCGCTTTATTTGGATCGTACCCTGGATTTCAGAAAATCAGCCAACTTGTTCATTACTTTTGGGGACGGACTAACCAAGGTGGCATTTATTATTTCCATTAGTCGATGGATCAGAGAGGCTGTTTCTCTAGCATAGGCGTCAGCTAATGTTTGCCCTCCTGCCTCTCTATTCAGGGACGCTCTACTAGAGAGTTGGTGGCCTCTTGGCCTAATTTCAGTGGTGTTTAATTGCAGATTTGCAGAGCTGGCACCTGGGGCACTCCACATACTTTCTTATGCCACTACTAGATTGAAGGAGTAGGATTAGGTAAGGATTCCTTTGGTCACAAACTGTTTGAATCCATTTTGGAATTTTCATGATTTTTTTTTATTGCTGTATTTCAGGAGGATTCTGCATTTTTTATCTTTCTTAAATAAAACTAAACTGTTTTGCAGAATATCTGATTACTGTGACTCTTTGGCCAGTATTAGCTCTGATATTTCTCACAAGTAATAGACTGTGACAAGAACGTAGGGATAATTCTCCTACGATAATCTTCATTATGCTTAGTCCGAAGTCCTCATTATAGTAAATACGGCCCTCCCCGAGATTACTGAATTTACTAGAAAGGCACGGGAGCAAAATAAAACTATGGATTTTAGGCCCAGATATCTGTAATGGGGTGAATGTTTGACATTGTGCAGTATTCTGTCCATCAATTGTTCTTCATACTGGTTACTGGCCTTTGGCCGTGCGCAGTGGGAGGTTGATCACAAGGCCTGGCTTGCTGCCAGGCCCTATGGCCAAACACTGCAAAGGCAGCCAATCCCACAATGCACAGGGCCTTTAGTCGTGCACAGCAGGGGGTGGGGTTGGCCGTAGGACATGACCTGCAGCCAACCCCCGCATTCAGCCAACCCCATGCTGTGGCAAGACCCTGTAGCCACACCCCAAGACAGCCAACCCCACACTGGACACTGCCATCAGCCATTTGCAGTGGGGGGGGGGGGGGGCTGGCCAGAGGGCCTGGCTCTAGTGACCCCATCACCCAGGTCCTTTTTAGTTTTATGTATATGTAACTCCTAAGCCCCTGGGACCCCATCCATCAAGGCTGTACCTATAAGTTAAAAGGGGGAGGGGAGGGCCCATGTGCTAGACATCTTCCATACAATCTCATACCTCTATTGTGTGGATGTCAGATTCACCGGGAGGGGCATTTTGCCTGCTCAGTCATGCAGAACATTTTGGTTTCCAATAGGTAGTGCTTTGGTAGCTATTCAAAAGGTGAGGAATCTACGGATAAAAGTCTCTATCAGAAGAACAAGTTACTTACCTTCGATAACGCTCTTTCTGGTAGAGACTCTAGCTGCAGAGTCCTTATGATCACTCCCATCCTCCCCATTTTTTGATTGGACTCAACATTGTAAAAATAGGAATCTGGCCTTGCTTTTGATCAGTATCGCTCTTGGGACAATGCGTCTAGGGGCGCAGACAAACTAGAAAGCAACTTATGTCTGTGTGCAGCTGTGGTGCTTACATGGGTTCCGCACATCAATTCAGGAGTAGAACCGCATTAGTGGGGACCCGCATGGGACCACTTATTGGTACACGAAGATACTTCTGAAAAATCTTCCTGATTCAGTCTGACATCTGGGGAGTCTTCAAAAGGTGAAGAGTATGTGGCTTGATATGGTCTCTACCAGAAAGAGTTTTACAGAAGGTAAGTAACTTGTTTCTTAAGTACCTAAATATTCTCAGTAGGCAATAGTTCTAGTCATGCTTCTAGGGTGGCAAGTAATTACTTCTAAAACTGAAATAGCCTTCAAAAGAATTACACCAGACTGTTCTAGTCCACAATAATGTTCTGATCTAACCATTCAAGTGTAACTCTAGAGATGGAACTAGTAAAGATCAACCCTAATTATTTCTGAGTCTGACTCCCATTAATTATTATTCAGTGGGGCTATGCATTGACCTAGTGTATTTTCACTGGAGCTCCAAACCTCATCCAAATATGCACATCCTTAAAATACTCACCAACTCTGAAGTTCCAGGCATATGTCTTTTCAAAATAATCCATAATTAAATTGCCATAGAAGGAAGCAAAATATGTTCCAGCTGCTGAACTGCACTACTGTAAAATAATAATACAATGTTTCATTGAAAAATGGGGCACTATAAATTGAGCCATTGTAGAGGGAAGAAACATCCAGAGGAACAAAAGATAATCGTCCACAATAGGCAAATGTAGGAGGCTGGATTATGTAAATGTAGCACCCTGCACTAATCTCGACAACCCTTATAGTGATTTTAGTGGTCTTACACAACCTTAGAAAGCGTTCTAAGTGGTAGCTGTGGAGAGCAGCCTTCAGGCTTAGTCCAGAAGGAGTGTAAAGCAAGTTGTTTTACCAGTACTTAATCTTTTAGTGTACGCTCAATGAACAAGAACTACACAGTGTAGTTATACAAATATGTATTGACTATAAACACTCACTAACACATTGCAATATCTCCTACCCAGAGATATAACCACAATACACATACTTTTGAAATAGAGCACATAAGTAGCACAAATACGAAGTGGTCTCTAGGGGGACTCCAAACCATATACTAAAATTGTGGAAGGCGCACCACGACCTAAGTCGAGACTGGACCCAGAAGACATAGAAGAGTTGGGGACCTAAGGAACCACCCAAGGCCAGTACACCCACAGAGGCTGTGTGCAGAGTGGGAACTCGATCGCAGACTCAGTACAAGTGGATGGGTAAGTCGCGGTTGCAGTTTTTAATAAGGACCCTTACCAGCGGACCCTGAAGAAAACTTGTGGAAGATGGAAGGTTGGAGAGTCATCCCACCCATGGATACCTCGAGAATCAGAATACCTACACCAGGGAAACTGGGTGCACATGTGCGAAGTGGTGTCGGAAACTGCCGTAGACCACAATGGAGAACTTTAGTGAAGATGCCGCTTGCGACAAAGGTGAAAGAGTCCAATGGAATCCAAAGGCGGATTCAAGATGAGTGCTACCTGAAAGCTGGAGGTACAGCGTCCATGCCACTCAGGAGTGACCCGGAGACATGGAAGACGAATGCCCACTGATGTTGGAGCTGCAGGTGAGTTAACAGTGCCCCTGAAGTTGCAGCTGTGCGGACATGGCAATGCTGTAGAAGATCAGGAGCCGTTCACGAGCTGTCCTACGTTGGATGTCACGAGCCTTGGTGGGGTCAGTGTCCGGCAGGGACACCAACCAGCAACTGCATCCAACGTAGTAGTCAAGAAAGGTACAGTGTCTGGACCAGCAAGTTCCAAATGTCTCACCATGAGCAGGTAAATCAGAGCAGGCCCAAGCAGGCAGGGGAGTCCACTGGAGCCAAAGAAGACCCTCAAGAGGACCTATGGACCGAAGTCACAGGAGTTGCAAGAGGACCTCGAGCAGCTCACCAAAGGATGAAGGCCTACTGTGCAGAGGATGCGGTGCAGGCAAAGATTTTTGCTTCAGGAGATGCTTGAGGCTGGAGCTTCTTCGATCCCAAAGATCTCGGGTGAATAGTCAACAAGCATTAAGCAACGGCAAGCCAACGCAGTGCACAGGGGTACTGCTCTAGCAGTTGAGACGAGGGATACTGGCTTCAAACTTGGTGTGAAGACAGGGCAGGCCTTGAGGGAGTTGCAGAACCACCACCTGTGATGCTGAACCTTCCGGACTCCGTAGGACCTTGAAAACAGCAGGCTGGTCAGCTTCGTTGTGGTGCCTGCAGATACAGGGAATACAGGGAAGTGACTACTTTTCATGGGAGATTCCTTCGGGTGTCTTGTGTCCACTGGCCTGTAGAAGAACCTCTATGCAGAGCAGGCACAGAAGATGCAGAAGACTGGCAGGATGACGAGACCAGGAGCAGCAGGAATCCTCCCAGTTGCAGTCTCGGTTCCCAAAGCGAAGTCCAATAGTGCGCAGACGTTGGAGATGAAGTGGTTTTGGATCTGAATCTTGTCTCACAACGAATCTGAGGAACCACCCACAGGTAAGCCCTTAAGTACCCTATGGAAAGGGTTAGGATGATTCAGAGGACCCTCCCACAGGAGGGGCTTGACAGTGTGGAGAATACTACCATGTCCTTTGTCCAATTTCGTGCCAGCGCGGGAGCTAACTGCTCTCTTAACTGGTTCCAACTGGAGTATGCAAGGAGGGCACCAAATGTGCCCTTCAAACATTCTAGAGGCATAGGCAAACTTCCCCACCCTGTCCCAACACACTAAGTCCTCTCTAGGAGGTGGTCCCATCTCCCTATGACAGGAAACCTATTGTCCTATTGTTCCCCAGCTCAAGCTTGGATGGCAGAATCATGTCTCTGGTCGGCGGCAGCCATAGGTTGCTGTCCGGGTCTAGAAGACTGGTACTGGAAGCATTACAGTGCATGTAATCCTACCCCAACACTGTAAACATGGAGTCATACCTCCAACACTGTTTGTACTGGGGGGTGCCTGAGAACTTTGGCCATGGGAAAGACCCGGAAGCAAGGGGGCGGGGGGTCCTCTCCTGGACAACGCGGAGCTGGACACGGATTGGGGGTTGCGTGACCCAGCGTCTAACACTCCTGGAGAACTCCCACAGCGCCAAGTGGATCAAATCTTGCAGGCCATATTGGATACTAGAACGGCCCTTCAGCAAGATATTGCACAGGTGGCAACTGGTCTGCGTCTTCTAAAGGCCGATCATACTAAGCTTTCTGATAGAGTGCCACAAACGGAGGCCCAGCTGGACGAAATGGGGCCTGGTCAGCGCAAGTTGGATGCTCAGATGGGATGACCATCTCGAAAACGGCTATAACGAATCCGATCATGTTTGGTATCAAACATGTTGGAATCGTATGTCCATACCATAAACAGTGTGGGAAGTATGATTCCAAGCACTGGAAGAGCCCTCTCTTAGGTTCTCAGTGTTCCCGGTGCCAGTCTTCTAGACCCGGACAGCACAAAATGGTTGCTGCCGAGCAGACACACATTTCTGCACCTCCTGCTGCTGAGCCAAGCTTGAAAAACCAAAGGAACTGATGGACGGAGCGTTGACAATACAAGCACTCACCCCCAGTCAACTGATCTGGGTTTAATCCATCACCGTTCTTTAGCACACTCTGCCACCCCAGTTCAGACATGGCCATATGCAAATCAGTCGGACATTGTGCCTCATGGGAACAATCCAGCCCGAACTGCCAAGCCATGCCTTCCCTGACCGGAAACAAGCTACAGAGGACTGGTATCTGGCATTCCAGCCTTCTTCAGCCCGGCTTGCTTGAATCCAGTGGCAAAGTGAGCAAGGGACTCACGGCTGAGCATACCCTGCCAACTTATGGCGAACAAAGAAAAACCAAAGGAAATGATGGACGGAACGTTGACAATACAAGCACTCACCCCCAGTCCACTGATCTGGGTTTAATCCATCACCGTTCTTTAGCCCACTCTGCCACCCTAGTTCAGACATGGCCATATGCAAATCAGTCTGACCCTGTGCCTCATGGGAACTGTCCAGCCCGAACTGCCAAGCCATGCCTTCCCTGGACCGGAAACAAGCTACCGAGGACCGGTTTCTGGCATTCCAGCCTTCTTCAGCCCTGCATGCTTGAACTGGGGTGGCTGAGTGAGCTAAAGAATGGTGATGGAATAAACCCAGATCAGTTGACTGGGGGTGAGTGTTTGATTTGCTCAAATGCTCCGTCCATCATTTCCTTTTGTATCGCTTTGTTCGCCCTAAGTTGGCAGGGTATGCTCAGACGTGAGTCCCTTGCTCACTTGGCCACTGCATTCAAGATAGCCTGGCTGATGAGGATTATGAATCCGAAACCGGTCTCAGGATGCTTGTTTCCGGTCCAGGGAAGACCTGGCTTGGCAGTTCGGGCTGGACTGTTCCCATGAGGCACAGGGTCAGACTGATTTGTATATGGCCATGTCTGAACTAGGGTGGCTGAATGAGCTAAAGAATGGTGATGGATTAAACCCAGATCATTTGGCTCGGGTGAGTGTTTGATTTGCTCAAACGCTCTGTCCATCATTTCCTTTTGTATCGCTTTGTTCGCCCTAAGTTGGCAGGGTATGCTCAGACGTGAGTCCCTTGCTCACTTGGCCACTGGATTCAAGATAGCCTGGCTGATGAGGATTATGAATCCGAAACCAGTCCCAGGATGCTTGTTTCCGGTCCAGGGAAGACATGGCTTGGCAGTTCGGGCTGGACTGTTCCCATGTAAATGTAAATGTAAATGTAAGGTGTTTTGTAGCGCGCTCAATTACTACCGGAGTATCCTGGCGCGAATGACCGCTGGGGAACCCGTCCTGGCTTTCCTTGTGAGATGGTCCCATGCTGGGTATCTCCAAGGTGAAGCCAGGCATCCCCGGCGTCTGTGTGGGGCCGTTGTAGAGATGAGGCAAGCTTAATGCCCAGAGTTACCGAGTGTGATCACTGCCCAAAGTGGGCACCGAGGCGAGAATTATCAGTCCGCTGACCCTGGTCCTCGACCCTGCCGCGTCGGGAATCGAACCCTGGTCCCGGGCCGTTCTCAGCCTCCGGGTCTGCCGCCTCTAACCAGTGAGCCACACCTCTCTACATGAGGCACAGGGTCAGACTGATTTGCATATTGCCATGTCTGAACTGGGGTGGCTGAGTGAGCTAAAGAATGGTGATGGATTAAACCCAGATCAGTTGACTGGGGGTGAGTGTTTGATTTGCTCCAACGCTCCGTCCATCATTTCCTTTTGTATCGCTGAGCCAAGCTTGAGCAGAGGAAGGTGGAACAATAGGCATCCTGTCACTGGGAGGTGCGACACCTCCCAGGCAGGGTTTAGTGTATTGGAACCAGGTGGCCCCGGAGAAATTTGTTCTCCCCAACAGAACCTCTCCCTCAGCAAAATGGTACACTGAGGAGCTCAGGCTCCATCGGCAGCATTGCCGGAACCTGGAGAGGCGTTGGCGAAAGCAGTACTGCCCGGTGGCCAAGCAATCCTACAAAGATGCTCTCGGCTAGGGAATTGTTCTTAGTGGTGAATACTCTTTCCACCCCCCCTTCAGGTTCAGGGATCGAACCTTCACAAATACTGTGCAATTCACTGGCCTCTTTTTTCCACTAAGGTCGCCAACATCTACTCATCCTCCTCTGGGAACCTTAGCTGGGAGGCCACGGAGCCAGGCTCTGAATTATCCATCTGTCACACTGCCTTCCCCTCCTTCCAGCCCGTCACTAAGGACCAGATTAGCAGGCTCATTGCTGCTTCTAAGTCTGGCTCCCCTCTTGACCCCTGTCCCCCTGCAATGATGAGTGCTATAAACGAGGCGATCTCCTCTCCTCTCACAGATATCTGCAATACCATCTTTCAAACAGGTATCTACCCAGAGGTCTGGAAGAATGCGGTCATCAAGCCTCTGTTGAAAAAGTCGTCGCTGGATCCCACAGTTTCGGCCAACTATAGACCGATTGCTGGCCTCCCCTTCCCGGCCAAAATATGTGAAACGCTGATGAACCAACAGCTTTCAGAGTTCGTCTCGCACCATCTCCTTGATGATACTCAGTTTGGGTTCAGGAAGGGCTATGGGACCGAGACTGCACTAATAAAAGCCTCTGATGAGATCAGATCCATCATGGACCAAGGAGGAGCGGCAGTCCTCATCCTTTTGGACTTGTCCGCGGCTTTCGACGCGGTCGATCGCGCAATTCTGATCGACCGTGTCGCAGCCTTGGGGGTTGTCGGCCTGGCCAGAGATCTCATTTCATCTTTCCTGGCTAGTCGAACGCAGACAGTGAAATTGGGCAACTTCTACTCCCCCGTCTTTGTGCTCCCCTGTGGGGTCCCCCAGGGCTCCTCGCTAAGTCCGACGCTATTCAACATCTATGTGACGGACTTAGCGAGGGTGATAAAAGCTCATGGGTTGCGTCTGACATCCTATGCAGACGACACCCAATTAGTCCTGGCGGTGCACAAGGATGGTCCAGTGGTGGCAGCAAAATTCCAGGAAGCAATGCTTGCTGTCTGCTCCTGGATGTCTACGAATTGTCTGAAGCTCAACTCGGATAAGACCGAGGTTATGACCTTTGGCAACCTTATCCCGGATTGGTCATCCATCTGGTAGCCCAGTCAGATGGGTCCTCCGCCTGTCCTGGTTGCCAAGGTCAGAAACCTGGGAGTTATCTTCGACAATAAGCGGTCTTTCAATCACCACGTAAACAAAGTTGTTTCATCTGCCTTTTTTATCTTAAAGAAAATCAAGAAACTCATGCCCTATCTTCCGACTTCTGCAGGAAAAACCCTTATTACCACGTTGGTATTCTCTAAGATGGACTATGGGAAACGCCCTTTTTCTTAACACTCAGAAACAAGTGCTAAATAAACTTCAGTCCATACAGAACGCGGCAGCGAGAATTCTGCTAGGCATTCCCCGACATCATCCGACCACCACAGCCATTCGTCACCTCCACTGGCTTAAAGTGGAAAATCGCATCAAGTTCAAGGCCCTCTGTATTGCTTACAAGGCTATCCACGACATGGGCCCCAGGTTTCTGATAGAGGCCTTTCAGATTTACAGCCCTAAAAGACAGCTCAGATCCGCAAACATTTGTTTGCTCCCAGTTCCCCGAACCACAACTGTGACTTGGGGGGACAGGCGTTTCATGGTAGCAACACCTAAGCTATGGAATGCCCTTCCTCTGACTATTAAAACAGCTCCGAATCTTGTCCGCTTTCGTAAGCTTCTTAAAACATGGTTATTCAACCAGTAAGGCTTCTGGGTATTGGTCCTTCTGAATAGTCACATGCGCCGAGACACCTTCGGGTAAATGTCGCGCAGTAAAAATATCAAAAATAAATAAATAAATAAAAGGTGGGTGCACTTGCCAGCTCCAGAAAGTCTGCATGAGGGGCACACTTGGTGTCCCTGTGCATAGTCCAGTTCTGGAAACTGTTTGCTCCAGCTCTGGCATGAAACTGGACAAAGGATATGGGAGTAACCCCCCCCCCCCCCGTCCAGACTCTCCACTGGGAGGGTATCCTGAATCTTCCCAACCCTTTCCCTAGAGTACTTAAGGGCTCACCTGGGTGTAGGTCCTTAGATTCGTCATGGAATAAGATTCAGATCAGACACCACTGCCCTTTCCACTGTCCTGGCACTCTGGACTTTGTTTGAGCCTGACTTCGTCTCCCTTTCAGTCTGCTCCATAGTCTGTGCCTGTGTATCATACAGGAACCTTCCAAGGCCTGTGAAGCATCAAAGACACCTGAAGTAATAACCCTTGGAGTGAAGGAGTCACTCTCCTGCATTTGCAGGCACCACAACGAAGTTGACTGGTCTGCAGATCCAGAGCTCTTCCGGACTCCATGGGCATTGTAACAAAGGTGGTGGTTTCCCCCAGCTCCCGAGGCTGGCCCTGCCCTGTCACCAAGTTTGGGGCTAGTATCCCTCGTGCCTCATGGGGGTTGTAATCACCAAACCTCTGTGCACTATGTTCAACTTGCAGTTGCAAAGGCTTGTTGGCTTCTTTTCAAGAAGAACTTCGGGCTTCCATTAGCCCCAACCTCGAGCACCTCCAGTGACTAGAATCTTTAGCCACACTGCATCATGTGCATAGTGGCTTGCATCTTTTGGTGAGCTGCTTGAGGTCCTCTCGCGACTCCAGTACCTCCGGCCTGTGGGTCCACTTGAGGGTCACACTTGTTACTTTTGGGCTCCCACGACTGCTTGCGGCCTGCCTTTGGTGAGTCTCCTAGACCTTGCTGGTCCCGACATTGTTCCTGCGTTGATCAGAGATATGGGCCTGTAAGAGGAACACTCCTGTGCGGGTTTGTGAATGGCCACAATTGTTGCTGTTCCTTGGTGTTGTGGTAGTTCCCATCTGTCGAAGCCGGCCTCATGCATGGCTACCAGATACTGTGTAAGTGTTGTAGCGATACGTTTGTACCACCCTACCTCTATTTTCAGGCGATGTATGGCTTGGTCCCGCTTAACGTGCCATGGGGAACCCTCGGACATAAAGATCTGCTTTAAAGAGTGTTTGAGATTCTTTTCTAGCACTTTCAATGCTGTGATGCAATAATTTATTAGGTCCACCAGAAGAACCAAGTCTGATCTCTAGCCTTAGCCTGGTGTTTCTAGCATGTCGGGGTGCCTGCAGCACTGCTTTGTATGCTTTTACCTGAGCTGCATTGATAACATTTGTTGGAGCGCCTGGAAAGGCTAAGTGACCGTTAGTAATTGCGGGCATTAGTTAGGCCTGGAGTAAAGTCAGCATGGGCTCTATCGATGGACTAGCTAGACGATAGCTCCTTTGTTTTAGGGCCAGAATTAATTCTTGGCCTTAGCTCCCTTATATGTTTAGATGCTGTGGCCCGCTCTGTTAACCATACCCCCAAATAGATATAGGCAGTAGATGTTCTTATTCGATGCTCGCCAAGCGACCAAGTTGCTTGCTTTTTATGGGGTATCTTCCAAAGATAATTATCTTTGTTTTGTTTTTGTAAATTTGCAGACTATTTGCCTGGTTGTACACTGCCAGACGTTTTAATGCTCTTTGGAGCCCCACCCTTGTGCGATCCATGATCAGTGTCATCTGCATATTGGAGGGTGCCCAAAGTCATCTGGCCAAATCTTGGAGGTACTAAGCAAGCATCTTTTTAAAGCGGTCCCCGATCTGCCATATACAGATTGAATAGTAGAGGGGACAGAACACAACCCTGCTTTAGCCCAGTGTTAGTATTGATTCTTGAAGTTACAGATGTTGGGCTTAGTTTAACATGAACCCATGCCCCCTCATAAAGAGATTTTATGGCTTTTAAAGGGAGGACTGGATCCCCCAGGCTTCAAGATTTGCCCATAATCGAGCGCAATTAACTCTGTCGAAGGCCATGGAGTATTCTATAAAGCAGCAAAACGGAGGCGGCTTGTTGCTCGTTACCACTTGCTGCTTGTTACCGCTGGCTTCGAGAGGTAGGATAGAGCTAAGATGTTGTCCATAGTGGAGCTGTTTGCCCTGAAGGAAGTGTGGTAGATCTCTTAATAGTAGGCTGGCATAGATCTTTGCTTCAATGTCAAGCAGGGGTATGAGTCTGTAACTAGAAGGGTTCGAATGATCACCCTTCTTGTATGTAGGAAACACAATGGAGCCTTTCCAAGATTGTGGAACTGTAGCAATGAGATTATGAGTGATTGAATAGTGGGGAAAGGGTGGAAGCAAAAAAGGCTGAAGCGGATTTAAAGACCTAGGCTGGAATGCCATTTGGTCCTGGGGCCTATTGGTTTTGGTAGTCTTGATGGTCCTGGCAATCTCACCCTCTGTATACACATCGAACTGACTGGGTGATATAGGTTCTCCCTAAGCCTTTTGTGGCTTATTAACTGTTGCTGCGACCTGGGCCCACACTAAGCTTGAAGGGCCCTCACTACAAACCAGCGATCAGATACTCCTTGTCGAACCTCATTGTGTTTGGGTGTACTGAGCTGTGTGGTGGTGATGGAGTGAGGATTCGCACGTAAAGCGACTTGCTCTTTCTCATGAACCTCGTTAACTTGTAATAGTACTAAACAATCCTGTTTGTCATTAATATTACACTTTTACAGTACACGCGGGTGTCCTAGAGATGCTTGCATATGTGTTCATTAATCATAACTCCGCTTGCATACTACAGAATTGCCGCTTTGCAGAAATTCAGTCTGCGCATGCGTCGGTCATACCCATGTGATGTGACGCACTCGCAGATTTGGAGGGAGAGTTCCTCATGCGCATTGTAGCTGACATGGCCGCTTATTTTTAACCACGCGACCTGCTTGCCCATGCTGCTTTGCATTTCTATCTATTCCTGCTTAATCATTAATTGCTATAGTTATTATGAAGTAAGGGGTGCAGTGTAGATTATCCTGGTGTACAGTGTATTCTATTTTTCTGTGTTATTAATTTGTTTTCGCTTACTTTTCATGTACCACGTCTCCATGGGCCGGGGAGAGGGGGTAACGCCATCTTTGAAACCTGTTCCATCCCTGTCACGTGATGAGGGAAAACCCACACTGCGCAGAAGCAGAACCAAGCCAGCTGGCTTCTGAAGCAAGGCGCTCCTGGGAAGATCACCTCTACCCTGGGAGAAGATGCTGAATTTCACCTAAAACTGATACATTTGTTTCTTTCCACTGTGTACACCATTGTCTTCTTCTACACGTATGCCTGGGAAAAGGAATGTAAGGGGTGGGTACTGTCATTTGAATATTTAATATGGGAACCTAGAATTTTAGGTGGTGGCTATGACCTAACCACCTCTGCTGACCAATCGTAAGTTGGGGCCTTGTCAATTGCAACATTTGTGGGTGGTCTGGGGACCCAAAAGGGGTATAACTAGCCTAGTTTAGTTAGGGAAAATTGTCCGACTTGTCCGAATAGCTGACCTGTCACCGACCCCACGCCTCTATAGGTGATTGATACAGAGAGCTGCGGAGCGCTCTGTCCGAATTTCCACAAACTCCAAGGGGTGGAAATAGTCTTAAGTGCTGGCGAAGCACTTTGCTGGGAGATTCGAGAACCCAATCGGGGTTACTGGCGGATTCCGTGCAGTGAGGGGGTAGCGCAGGCGTTGCATCCGAAGCTGCAGGTGTTGGTCGTGCCCTTTGATGAGCCCAGTCCTGACCCAAATCCTGAGGGGTATCCTGTCCTGAATTTCCGTGAGCTGTACCTGCTCACCTTCTGACATCCCAAATCCTTGAGCGTATTTGTCCTCGTCTTTCCCGAAGCTGACCCGTGGCCAGGGTTAGTCCTCATTCCTGTCCTCGGTAAATATACCTGTGGGTGTCCATCTACTATCCTTTCCTCCTGCTCTTTAATAAAGCCTCTATGCCCATGATATTCTCTCTGTTCTCAGCTATTGATGCATTTGCAAATTGTTTGTTAGCATGTTCCATTTTTCCCCTTTCCTGTAGGACATATTGAAACTGTTTGTGCTTAAATAAAAGTGTGGTGAATATTTAGGATCTAAGTTAGATAGACTAAGATTAGGGTTTGAATCGCATATAAAATTTTGAAACTCTCCAACTAATGTGTTTTAAACTTACCGTCCCTAGTTTAAACCTGAAACTGGATAGCATGTTCCCTGTTACCTTTACCCAATAGAATCCCAGTTGCCCTCAATGGTGTTTTCTCTTATCCATAGTTACATAATTTTTGTGATTCTGCTTATTGATGTCTTTATCAGCATTTGCCTTATACTTTTGTCACTTTAAAATTTTACATTCTTACATAAAGACTTTAAAACGCCTCAGGTGTCTGTGGTCATTTGGATAAAATACAAAAGTGATGTTAAATGAATAGTTTAAGTGTTTAGAATTATCTCATCACCTATCCTCAAACAGGTCCTGATCCATCAGGAAGGGCAAGTGCCTGTGGTAAGTCAGGTGTTATGGTAATAGTGTTACAGAAAACACATATAGAATACTGATAGTGGCATGTAAACTCACTTGACTCACAAAATTGTATTTCGCAATCACGTCATGGGCCCGAGTGCATGAAAATCTGGTAAACTTTGAGCCGGGTGACCTGCGCGCTCTATCAGTATTTTCTGGTAGCAGAGCTATGGTTAGGACTAGTTAGGATAGGTAAATAAGATAGTTACTGTTGAACCGTGAAAAATAAAATGTGCTGCTGATTTTTATATATGCTGCTATAATAAGGATTGTTGTTTCATTTAAATGTCATAGAATAAGTTTATTATATTTCATGGAATATTGAGTATATTACTAACCAATTGTGAGTGATTGTTTTATGTTGTGGGGATCCCCGGGGAAAAGAAATAGCAAGTGGTGAGTAGAATCCACTTGGCTGTGAGGTCACTGGCTAGGAGGGAGATTAGTGTATGGTTAGGCAGAACTGGAAGCGCTAATTAGGATTTTTTTCTGTTCCATTAACCCCTTCGCTGCGGATGACAAAGCCAGCTCGTCATGGGCGTTACCTGCGCTGCGCGGATGACGAGCTGGCTTTGTCACGAACCGCGCGATTTTCAAATGTCAGCGCACAGCGGGAAAACCCGTAGCGCGCATGCGGTTAATGTGTAAATGATAGCTACCAAAACTGTGGTGAAACTCCCGTTGTGATATCACCTAGTAAGGGTCACAGACGGCAGGAGTAATAGGTTCTTGGAGCTTGAATGACAGCAGGAGAGGACATTGGTGAAAATTGACTTAGTATATATCCCTGAAAGAAGTAGATTAGTCAAAAGAGTAGCAGGTTCTCTATTGCTTGTGTGAAAAGGATAGGCGGAAGGGATCTATCCGTAGTGGATGAAAAGTAGACTAAAGTGGTTTACTTGCAGTAAAAGAAAAACTCTCTTTTTAAAACCCTTAAGCACAGTGGCAAACGTTTTACATTGTTAACTAAAATCCGTACTTGCACTTTAAGAAAAATTCAAAGTTTCCGTTACCTTGTGAAGGAGGGAGTCTGTCGCAAGGCTGCGCTGACGTCACTCCGTGCCGCGCTGGTATTGGTTGAGCCAGCGGGTGTGTAGCGAAGCCAGAATTGTAAGGGAGGGGTGAGTGCCGCAGAGTGAGACCGCGTCTCACGAAGGGGTCGCGCACCCATTGGTCAACAGAATTTGCAACCTTAGTGCTGATTGGTTGCTGTGAGTTGAAAGACGCACTAGCATTGGAAGCCGATACGTAAACAAAATTGAGCGAACCGAGCTTATAAACTGTTTCAAGAGGTGTATGTGGTATCCTGAATTTTTACCGGATCCCAGGAATCTAGGTTGTCATAAGGAGTTGATGATCAGAGGTAGACCTCACAATATGTACGGAGTTAAGAGAAAAATGTCTTTTGCCGAAAAGATAAAGAATTATTTCAAGAAAGACTAGCCCATTCGAACAAGAGAGGGAGTGATCATTCCCCCTCCTAATACTCCCGCATCATTCATGATGTTTGATAAAGGATACCATACTTGTGTGTGGTTGGAAAATTGGGTAAAGTACACTGAGAATGACTGAGTCTTAGCATTTCCCCTCGATGGTACCTTTAATGGTAGAATCTTGTTTAACTTGAGAACCCGAATGAATGAATTACACCCCCGACCCAGACTAACGCAGTATGAAGCTTTAGAGGAATGGGAAATTGAGGCAATAGAGCAGGGGTCTCCAACCGGTCGATCGCGAGCTACCGGTAGCTCGCTGGTGCCCTGTCAGTAGCTCACGGCCTGACATCCACTTTAGTAGCCTATCATTGTTGTTTTTTGTTTTTTAGGCCTTTTGCAGATGCTTGACTCCCTCGTAGGTAGCAGCTGCTATTTGAGCCTATCTGGGGCGGGGTGAAGTGGTTGATGTCGGCCAGCACATGGGCAGTGTTTGCTGGCCTCTGAGAACCACTATGCGCTCCTATTGCTGCATGTCTCCAATCTATGATCCTGTGCATTTTTGCGGCCGGCGCGGCAGCCTTGAGGGATCTCCATGCTGAAATATCCGCCAATTTAAGCCAGACAGACATGAGGTATGAGGCAAGAGCAGCTTTATTTTTTTTTTAAATAGAATGCTGTGCAATCCGTTATTTGAGGCTTCTAAATCAAATACGAGCAGTACTTCGAACAAGTTGGACCGAATTCCTTCCGAATGGCTATGGATGTTAAAATGATGTAGCTCTTGTTAAACTAAAAAAATGTTTCATTTTTAGCTCTGCTTTGCCGCCTTATTGTTCGGGTGATAAATAGAGGTTATTAGTTGTGCATTGTTGCGTTTGGTTTTTGTTACATGAAAACAGATTGTGCTGTTTTATTTTGAGTGAGACAACGGCAGGCTGCCACCTCGTCATTTATGCCTTCCATTATTGTGCTTGTGTTGCGGCGTTGTCACAGTTTCCTTTTAACATGGTGTAGTTTTCAGTGCATGCCAACACATCACAATTCATTGCAGGGCCGAGGTCACTCACTGTGGGTTAATGCCCCCTCCGTGATCTGCGTTTGACCCAGTCACGGTTTTCAAACCTGTCTCGTTCACTGACTCAGCTATAACCCCACCCCACCCCTCAAGGTCTATAAAATAAGTACCATGGGTTTGTAATGAAAGCAATCAGTTCATTACTTGGATATCAATGGGTGAAGCTGTGTTTTACAGTTGCACGTTATAGGACATATCTTTTCATTACATTTTAATGAAATAATGGTAGAAATGTAATGTAAAATTAAGTTACTGGCTCTGGTTTGTGGATAGGGAGAACACCTAAGAGGTGCTTTTAAAAAAACAAAATACATGTTAAATTATGCTTTTAATTTCATTATATTATAATTATATCATGTGAGAAGTGTTGATTTTAAGCACGAGGGAAAATAAGGCTTCACATTTCACTTCAAATGTATCCCGTTTAAAAACGTTCCTCACCCTTGCAGTGGCCATATGTTTCTGTTAACGAGGATAATAAATCAACAAGGAGAGCTGTGCAAGGGCCAAGCTAAGGTCTGTAGCCCCTTCTTTGTGAGCAAAGAGTTGAAAATAATGCAATCAGTGGCACAAAAGTCATTCAAAAATATGATGGAATGTTAGAAAATAATGTTTATTTTTCCTACATGCCTAAGCATTTCTTATGAACAGCATATTATGGTACTGGAGATTAAGAGGCATTTTTAGAAGTAATAGCTCCTAATCATGAACTAATCATGAACTCCCACCATCCTTGATGACAATTCTATGATAATGACCTAAGTGGCAAGTCATGTGAATCATACATTTGGAATAAGTTATTACATGGAATACATTTATGGTCTGTTACGAGATAATTTGTACAGTGCAAATCCTGAACTCAGGCATTTCAAGGTCTAGTCATGTGATAATGTAGAAAAAGGAGGTATGATGTAATAAAATAATTGTATTGCAGCATTTGTTTATACAGCTTACTACCCTGCAAGCTAATCCATGTAGTAGGGTTTGTGGTGGGAAAGGGGGTGTCTTTATTTTGTGAGCCTATGTGGGAAGTGTTGCATGTTGTGCATAATGACCACCAGGGTTCAGTTAAGGAATGTACTAATTTGGTGGATTAAAAGGTGTGAGAGACAGATGTGCAGGATATGGTTATTAGTATGATTGCAGCTTTGAACAGCACTGCACGTCCATATGATTTCTTATGGTTGTAGTCTTCTTAGCTGGTTATGGCAGAGGGTAGGAGTATGCAGTTTGTTGAAGTGGAGAGCCAGGTCTTATACCAGGCTCTCTGGTTTCATATTGTGCATTGCAGACACTAAATGGGTATCTGTTTATCCGTCGTCGATGAAGCTGCGCGTGGAAGGACTTTGGGAAGGATTCACAAGTTGCTTGGCCTTTAGTAGCTCACAATCATTTTCACAGATCAGAAGTAGCTCTCACTGCCGAAAAGGTTGGAGACCCCTGCTCTAGAGCGAGACAGACCCCGAATGGATAAGGGAGTGAAGTGAGCAAATGGTATCCAAAATTACATTGAGAAACAAAAGAGCAGAAGATGAAGCAGTGGAGACAGAATATGATGGTTGAGGGACTGTTTCCGATGTTTGGGGTAACAGAACTAGCAGGTGGAAAAAAGACAGAGAAAAGTCGACATTTAATGGCCATGGGGGATTCGGAGGATGAATATCTGGAGGATTTATTGATGAAAAATCCTCCTCCTTATGCTGAAGCTTCGGGAACTCTAAGTTAAAAAAATCCTTTTCTTCCCCATTCCAGAAGTAGAAGGGCAAGCGAGACAGATGTAACTGGCACTGGTAGCAGACCCAGTAATAGTGATGACTTTTGCAGACCTAGTACAGCAGTCCCAAATTACCGACCTTTTGGTGAGGATAGACCAGGGTCCGCCATTCCCACTGCCCCGAATATATACCCTCCTTTGGTACCTCAAATAATGCATGATAACTCGCCAGAAAGAGTTTTGAAAGAGCAAGAAAGAGATGCCCTGATTAAGCAACGAAATGATCTAATTCAGACTATAGCACAGATACATCCCAGCCCTGATTCCCTGACAATCCCTGTAACTATCGGTCCTGCTATACCCCTTTATGGGGATAGGCAGGCTAGTCCTAAAACCCCAGTCATTACTCCCATCCCAGCACCCCCCAGAAAAGAACCACTCGTCGTTGATGACCAGGCAAGCGAATGTGAGTCTGTAATCTCACTGATGGAGCTGCCCATAAGAGAACCTGGTACCAGTGAATCACGGTCAGGGAGTCAGGCTAAAGCCAGGGAAGTCTTAATCGAAACAACATCAGGGATCCGGAGTGCCACAGTGGTGACTCCAGAGGAACTAGATAGATGCAATAAAGAAATGGATCGAGAAACTTCCCCGCCCAAACCTTTGGACATTTACCGGCTAAGGGTAGAAATGGAGGAATTAATGGCAGGAAATGTGGGATTAGACAGATTAAATACTCTTAACGAAGAAGAGTTGCTGTTCATCAGCAAAAGCCTTACCCGGAATACTAGAGTGCTCCATGAAAAACTAATGGACGCTGCTGCGGACATGGGGATTGATGTAAGTCGATCCAAAGTCCTGCAGAAACCTTATAGGGCAAAATTCTCAGATAAGGATTTAGAAAACCTGAATGTGTCAGGAAAGAAAACTCAGATTAAGGAATTGCTGAACATACTGCAGATATGGGGTGATCTGGATAAATGGAAAGCCAGGTGGGCAAAGAAAAAGGAAGACAGTAGGGTAAAACCAAAAGCGTCTGAATTCGTGTTAAAAGAAGTAGGTCAAGCAGAAAAACTGTATCCCATGAGGGAAGTGCCAGGTGGGAAATATGTACATGTCCCGTGGTCCCGGCATGACATTGTGTCATTTACCAACGACTTTCCAAGATTAAGGGAGAAGCCAGTGGAGTGGTATAGGCAGGTGGAGCGTTTTGTGAAAGTCCAAAAATGTCTCCTGAAGGACCTGGATGGGTTCTTTGACATTGTAGTTCCTGTAGATTTATGGACTGATTGCAAGATAGCCATTAATTGGCCCAGTGAAGAATTACCAAGAGACTCCCAAACTGGAGCTCCTTCCCCAGATGTAATGAGAAAATCTGAAAGAAACACGTTAGTATTAGATTCCTTACCTTACAATATCCCCAGGCGTCAGTCTTGATCCGGAAACTTTTGCGTAGCAGTACCCCTGCACGTCGGTAGGCGTCGTCTGCAGGCGTCCCCTGCGGCTCCGCGTCCGTCCTTGGCGTCGTGCGCTGTGATGACGTCGCTGGAGTATATAGACGCCGCCTCCGCGCGCTGACGTCAGTTCTTCTTTTTTCCGCGCCAGTTAGCGCAGATCCGAAGAGCAGTACTCCGGTCTTTTGACCAAGTTTTTTGATCTTTGAATCTTCTACGGTGCCGGTAGGATGCCCGGTTTTAAGAACTGTGACGACTGTGACCAGACGATGTCGGTCACGGATCATCACCGACTCTGCCTCTGGTGCCTGGGCCCTGACCACGACGTGGACGCCTGCGTCGTCTGCCGGGCCTTGACTAATAAAGCTAGGCGGGAGCGGTCCCGCAAGCTGCTCGAGCTCCGGGTGTCGGCCCCGCGTCGAGAGCGGTCCCGGTCCGGCCGGAGGTCGAGGGAGCGTTCGAGGGAGCGATCGAGGGAGCGCTCGCGGAGCCGTCACGGACGCTCCGGGAGTAGTCACCATTCTTCTGGTTCCTCAGGTAGGAAACACAAAAAGTCGGGGCGTCGTCATCGTACCCCCGACTCCCCCCCGGCGCTCGCACGAGACGGCCGGGGGTTCGGGTGACCCCACCCCCGCGGCTCCGCGTGAGTCGCCGACGCGGCCTGCTCCATACCCTGCTGTCCCTGGGCAAGGCGCGTCCCCCGAGGAGATTGAGGCGTTCCTCGTGGCCATGAGGGCTCTTTCTTCTCCGGCGGGTTCCGCTGCGCCTTCAGGCCCTGTGAACCCGTCTGGGGGCCCTAGCGGCTCGGGTGACCCTGTCTCGACACCGTCGGGTGCTCAGGCCCCGGCGCCGCCGACGGCTCCGATCCCGGCACCGCAGGGGCCCTCGGGGTCGACGCCGGCTGGTCAACCTGCCTCTCCGGCGCCGATTCCATTGGGGCAACCCGCGGCGCCAGCTCCGGGCGGCGCCGTCCCCATTCCCTCTCCGAATCCGGACGCGGAGTCGGACCGGCGTCGATCGACGCCAGGCTCGACGCCGATGGGGCCTGTGAACCCCGAGGAGCCGGTCTACATCGTTGACTCAGAGTATGGTGAGGATGTAGAATGCGGAGAGGGGTGGGAGGGGTCCGAGGACCCTCTGACACTCGAGTGTCAGTATGACATGGACTGGACAGGTGACTTGGGTGACGCCAGTGGTCTGGATGACTCCCCCAACCCTGGTTTTGTCTCGCCTCCTACCGTGGCTACGGAGGAGGGGGCTGTCTATTCAGTGGTGTTGATGAGGGCTGCCAAGGCCTTACACCTTGAGCTCCCCGTCGGGGCCGTGAGGATTAACATCCTCACCGAGGTCCTCAAACCGCAGTCCTGCCCACAGGAGCCACTGCTGCCGTTTAATGAGGCCTTAACGGACGTTCTTTTGGGCACGTGGTCCAGGCCCGCTTCAGGTTCGCCTGTTGATTGGAACGTGGCCAGACACCACCGTCCGTGTGCGGACGACCCCAAGTTTCTGTCCACCCACCCCACCCCTGAGAGTCTGGTGATCCAGGCCTCCACCTCCCAGACCGCATTCCCGTCGGCCCTGCCCGACAGGGAATCGAAGAGGTACGACCAGTATGGCAAGAAGGTCTTTTCGTCCCTGAGTCTGGGACTGCAGTCTTGTAACACCGCGTGCCTCTTGGGCCGTTACACCCACTCTCTGTGGGATACGGTCGCGGAACTGCTGCCTGAATGCCCTGCGGAGGTACGGGCCAAGCTCGGCAAAGCCATGATTGAAGGCCGAGATGCAGCAAGATATTCCATCAGGTGTGGTCTTGATACGACCGACTCGCTGGGCAGAGCGATGTCCACGACGGTGGCGATTCGTCGCCACGCCTGGCTGAGATCCACCAACTTCTCGGCTGATGTCCAGAATGCTTTGATGGACATGCCGTTTGATGTCAGTCGCCTGTTCGGCGACAAAGCGGACCACGCGCTCGAGCGCTTCAAGGACTTCAGGGTCACGGCCAAGTCCTTAGGTCTCTCGACCCAGCGCCAGCAAACGGGTTCGTTTCGCTCCTTTCGTGGCCAAGGAAGGGGCGGTCCCACACGTGCTGCCAGCCACGCGCCGCAACAGAATTATCAACGCGGTGGCGGCCGTGGAAACCGCCGTGGTGGCGGTCGGGGACAGCGGCGAGGTCAGGCCACACCTCCCCCCGCAGCATCTGCCACTAAATCCTCCTAGTCCGAGCTTTCAGGCCCATGTGACACCGGTGGGAGGCAGGGTTTGCCATCACCTCTCCCACTGGCGCACAATAACATCGGACAGGTGGGTGCTGCAGCTCGTCCGAAGGGGCTACTCCCTCCCCTTCGAGACAACACCTCAAGCCATGCCACCGCAGAACCACCGTGTGTCGGGGGACCACTTGGCACTTCTGAAAGAGGAAGTTACGGCCCTCTTGGCCAAGGGGGCCATCGAGCGCGTTCCTGGGTCAGAAGTAGGTTGTGGTTGCTATTCCCACTACTTTCTGGTACCCAAGAAGGACAAAGGGGGCCTACGCCCTATCTTGGATCTAAGGAACGTCAACGGCTTCCTCCGGAAGGAGAAGTTCAAGATGTTGACTTTAGCTCAGGTCTTGGCTGCTCTAGACCCACAAGACTGGATGGTAGCATTGGACTTGCAGGATGCGTATTTTCACATCCCCGTCCTGCCGGCCCACCGGCGTTACCTGCGGTTCACAGTAGGCCTCGAGCATTTTCAGTTTATCGTGCTCCCCTTCGGCCTTACAAGCGCCCCACGGGTGTTCACCAAAGTGATGGCGGTGGTCGCAGCTCATCTGCGCAGATTGGGGGTCTCAGTCTTCCCCTATCTAGACAACTGGTTGTTGAAGGCGGGCTCGCCCCAGACAGTCGTCGGCCACCTTCAGATGACGGCAGATCTCCTGCACCAGCTGGGGTTCTCCATCAATGTGCCGAAATCACACCTGTGCCCCTCTCAAAAGCTCCTTTTCATCGGAGTGGTTCTCGACTCGGCGCAGTTTCGGGTCTATCCTCCGGAACGGCGAACCCGGGATATACAGGCTTTGATTCCAATCTTCCAGCCGTTATCCCGGGTTTCGGTCAGGTTGACGCTGCGGCTGCTGGGGCTGATGGCTTCCTGCATCCTTCTGGTGCATCACGCCAGGTGGCGGATGCGGGCTCTGCAGTGGGACCTGAAGTTTCAGTGGGCCCAGCATCAGGGCAACCTGTCCGACCATGTCTTGATCTCGGAGGGCACTGCGAGACAACTGCAGTGGTGGCTTACGGACCGCGATTGGGTCAGAGGCAGATCCCTCTCCCTTCCCCAACCGGAGCACGTTGTTGTGACGGACGCGTCCCTCCAGGGCTGGGGAGGCCACTTGGGAGAGGCAGAGATCAGAGGCATCTGGTCTCCGGTGGAGTCCCGGCTCCATATAAACCTGCTGGAGCTGCGGGCGATTCGTTTGGCACTGAAAGCGTTCCTCCCCTTTGTCAACTGGAGTGTAGTCAGGTGTTCACGGACAACACCACCGCCATGTGGTACTGCAACAAACAGGGCGGGGTGGGGTCGTGGACCCTCTGCCAGGAGGCTCTGCGCCTCTGGAAATGGCTGGAACGTCAGGGCGTGACTCTGACGGTTCAACACCTGGCAGGTTCTCTGAACGCCAGGGCAGACGAACTCAGCCGTCGGTGCTCGATGGATCACGAATGGCGTCTGAACTCGGACGTGGCGCAAGGCCTCTTTCGGCAATGGGGAGAGACTTGGTTAGATCTATTCGCCACCGAAGAGAACACGCAATGTCATCAGTTCTGCGCGTTGGAGTTTCCAAGACGGCACTCGCACGGCGACGCCTTTCGGCGCGAGTGGAGTTGCGGTCTGTTATACGCCTTTCCGCCTATACCACTTCTGCCCAGGGTGCTGAAGAAGATCAGGCGCGACCGAGCCCAAGTCATCCTTGTGGCCCCAAGTCATCCTTGTGGCTCCGGACTGGGCTCGAAGGTACTGGTATCCCGAGCTACTCAGCATGTCCGTCGGTCCCCCGATCCGCCTGCCCCTTCAGGAGGACCTTCTGTCGCAGCAGCAGGGGACGGTCCTCCACCCGAACCTGTCCAGCCTCCACCTCCATGCGTGGAGATTGAGCGGCGGCAGTTGAGGCCATTTGACTTGCCTCCTGGAGTTTGTGATGTAATTCTGGCAGCCAGGCGTTCCTCCACGAAATTGGTATACGCCTGTAGGTGGAACAAGTTTGTGGCATGGTGCACAGCAAAGGCTGTGGATCCTCTCTCTGCCCCTCTTTCTGAGGTTCTTCTCTTCCTTCTTTCTCTTGCCCAGCAGGGCTCTGCTCTGGGCACTATCAAGGGCTACCTTTCTGCCCTTTCAGCATTTCTAAGGCTACCGGATCAGCCTTCTTTGTTCAAGTCCCCCATTGTGACAAGATTCTTGAAAGGCATCACTCACATGTATCCACCTGTTCCGTTTGTGATGCCTCAGTGGGGCTTGAACCTGGTTCTCACGTTCTTGATGTGTGCTCCCTTTGAGCCACTTCATTCCTGTCCTCTCCGTCTCCTGACCTTAAAAACGGCCTTCCTGGTTGCCATCACCTCTGCCAGGAGGGTGAGTGAGCTCCAGGCTCTTTCTGTCAAACCTCCTTTCTTGTCCATTCATCCAGATAAGGTGGTTCTGAGAACTAGACCTTCTTTCCTGCCCAAAGTTGTCTCTGCTTTTCACATCGGGCTGTCCATCACCCTCCCTTCCTTCTTCCCGCCTCCGCATCCTTCAAAGGATGAAGAGCGGCTCCATCGTCTGGACCCAAAACGTGCGCTTTCATTTTACATGGATCGTACACGCTAGTTCCGGGTGGATGACCAACTGTTTGTTGGCTACGTGGGTGCGAAGAAGGGACGGGCGGTACATAAACGGACCATCTCTCGGTGGGTCGTTCTGTGCATCAAAGCGTGCTACTCTTTGGCTCGGAAGGAGCCTCCTGTTGGGCTGAGGGCCCATTCCACTCGGGCCACGGCGGCTACTACTGCCCTGGGCCGGGGAGTCCCCTTGCAGGACATTTGCCAGGTGGCTACGTGGGCCTCGCTGCACACCTTTGCGAGGCACTACTGCCTGGACAGTCAAGTCCGGAGGGATGGCTTCTTTGGCCGTTCTGTCCTCCAGGACTTTCTGGTGTAGGAATGTATTGGTTCGCATACCCACCACCGGGGTTGGTATTGCTGGGGTATCTATTCTAAGGTAAGGAATCTAATACTAACGTGTTTCTTTCAGATGAACAAGTTACTTACCTTCGGTAACGATATATCTGTAAGAAACATTAGTTAGTATTAGATTCCTTACCGACCCACCCATCCTCCCCGTTCTGCGAACTGATACCTAGGGTTAAGGACATCCCTTTCAGGGCCCTAGTTTCAATGGCACCAGTGTTGGTTCTCACATGGCTCTGCGTGTTCTGGTGCGGAAAAGCTGTGTGCAAAGAACTGACGTCAGCGCGCGGAGGCGGCGTCTATATACTCCAGCGACGTCATCACGGCGCACGACGCCAACGACGGACGCGGAGCCGCAGGGCACGCCTGCAGATGACGCCTACCGACGCGCAGGGGTACTGCTACGCAAAAGTTTCCAGATCCAGACTGACGCCTGGGGATATTCTAAGGTAAGGAATCTAATACTAACTAATGTTTCTTACAGATATATCGTTATCGAAGGTAAGTAACTTGTTCATATGACCAAGTCATACAATACCTAAAAGACAAGGTGCCCGCAAAGGAAACAGATTGGACCCGAATAGATAGAACTACCCAGGACCACAATGAAACGGTTCACTCTTATTATGAGAGGCTGTTGCAGGTATTCAAGACCTACAGTGGCATCGATAATATTGAAATGAAGGACATGACTCATTTCATCGATTTGTGTTAAGGTTGAGACCGGAAATATCCCAGTGGATTAGGGATAATAAAATGTGTTGGCAGGGAAAGCCCATAGATGATGTCCTCAAGTAAGCCAAGTACTGCGAGGATGAAATGGAGAACAAAAAGAAGGCCCTGAAGGAGAAAGTAATGTGGGCACAGGTGAAATTGGCTGAGCAACAAGAGAAACAGTTAAATAAAATGAATAGCAATGTTCAAAACACTAACCCTGGGGGGGAGGGGAGGGGAAACCTCGAGTAAAAATGAGTAAAGAAGAGGCTAAGAAGAAATTCCCCTGTCACGGGTGCGGGCAGATAGGGCACTGGAGAGACGAGTGTCCACATTTGCAGGCTGGTAATGCCCCCATAAATGGTTTAAATCCACAGGTGCAGAAAGAGGGGTCACGAAAGAATCAGCAACAGGTAAATCCACCCCCATTGCCTAGATCTCCTAGACCTAATTATAAGAATCAGGCTCAACAGAATGAGAGGGGTGAAGTGTGGGAAGGACAGAATGAGAGAAATCTGGCAACCTTACAGTTCCTGTTAAATGATACATTCCTCTGTGATGATCAATACTGACGGGGCCTGAGGGGGGAGGAAGGGGAGTGCGTGCTTGGTGCATCCCTACCGGTAGACCAGACAGGGCCATACATTGAAGGAAAGGTTGAAGGAAATGATGTCACCGTTCTGTTGGACACTGGTGCTACCCGTTCGACTGTGAGAACAGCGGACGTTCCTAACCTACCCCTCTCGGGAGAAGCAATCCAAGTAGTGGGCGTATCAAACCAGATAATTAGCACTCCTGTAACTGAACCCATGGAGATTTCTATAGGGAATTTCAAAGAAATGCACAGATTTGTGGTCTGCGATTCCAGTCCAGTAAATCTACTGGGACGTGATTTGTTGTGCAAAATGAACTGTACCATCTTTTGCACACCAAAGGGTGTTGAAATTCAGACCCCAGATGATGATGGCCTGTACAAACTAATGTTGCTAAGGCCTGATACCGCAGTTAAAACTCTGACCATTCATGACTTACCTGAAGAGCTCCAACAAAAGGTAATACCAGAGGTGTGGGATTTTCACCGGGAGAGATGTAGGATTAATGGCAAATGTGGACCCAGTTAAAATAGCCATTAAACCCAATGCTACCTACCCGAAGACTAGACAGTATAAAATAAGTGCAGAGGTGAAAGCTGGAGTCGCACTCAAAATAAACAGATTATTGGAGGCAAACATAATACAGGAAGTAATGAGCAGTCCTTGTAATTCCCCCATAATTGGAATTAAAAACCCTAGCGGAAAGTACAGGGTAGTGCAGGGCCTGCGAAAAGTAAACCAGATTGTTGTACCCTGTTGTCCCCTGTTGTCCCATTGTGCCAAACCCTGCAGTGATTCTGTATCAGATTCCTTGGAATGCAGAATGGTTCACTGTCATAGATTTATGCCACGCATTCTTTTCCATCCCATTGCATCCAGACAGCAAATTTCTTTTCTCGTTTGAGTTTGACAGTCATGTCTATGTCTGGAATCGTGTCCCTCAGGGGTACACAGAAAGCCCCTCAATCTTTAATCAGATTCTGAAAAGATGCCTTGAATCTTTAGTTCTACCGAAGGAGTCTGTCCTGGTTCAGTACATAGACGACCTTCTAGTGGCGTCTAAAAATCAGAGCGACTGTGTTATTGACACCGTTGCCCTGCTGATTCATTTGGGCAGAGGTGGACATAAAGTATCCCCTGAAAAATTACAGTTTTGTAAGAACTCAGTGAAGTATCTGGGACACCAAATAGAGAAAGGAATCAGAAGAGTTACTTCAGAAAGAATTAGAATAATTCGAGACATGGAATTACCCAGAAGGAAGTCAGAATGTTCCTAGGGGTTGTGGGGTACTGCAGACAGTGGATTGTGGGATTTGCTGTTCTAGCCAAACCTCTGATAAAAATGACCAAGAAAGAGGCAGATGATCCAGTTAGTTGGGATGATGAAAGCATGACAGCCTGGATAAAGTTGCGAACCTGTCTGTGCTCTGCTCCTGCACTAGGCATGCCTGATTACTCTAAGAACTTTGAGTTGTTCTGTGATACATGAGACAATTGTGCACTCTCAGTCCTAACCCAAGAGCATGGTCTGACTAGACGTCCAGTGGCCTACTTTTCAGCCACTCTGGACCCAGTGGCTGCTGGGCTTCCCGGGTGTCTGAAGGCAGTAGCTGCCACATGCACGAGTCTGGAACAGAGTGAAAACATTGTTATGGGACATCCTGTAACGGTTTATGTTCCACATTCAGTTGTGATTCTGCTAACCCGAACCAAGACCCAATATCTCACTCCTAGTCGGCTGACTAAGTATGAGAGAATTCTTATTGGTGAGGAAAATGTAATAATCTCCCGATGTAACATTTTAAACCCTGCAACCCTGTTGCCCCTCACCCAAAATGCAGAAATAGAGGGTGAAATTGAGCATAATTGCATTGCCCTAACTGAGTTTAGCACCAAACCACGTCCTGATATAAAAGAAACGGCCCTTCCTATAGAGGACCTAGTGATGTTTGTGGATGGCTCCTGTTTGAGACATGAGGATGGCGGGTTGAGTGCTGCCTATGCTGTAGTCACCCTGGGAACGACCCTAGAAGCATCCTATCTCAGTGAAATTAAATCCGCCCAAGTGGCCGAGCTGATTGCATTGGCCAGAGCTTGCAAGCAAGGGAAAAATAAACGAGTAACCGTATACACTGACAGTCAATACGGTTACGGGGTTGTTCATGACTTCGGCCAGCTATGGTTGCAAAGAGAATTCATGACTTCCTCAGGTACCCCTATCAGAAATGGAACAGTGGTGCAAACCCTACTGGAAGCAATCCAGTTGCCCAAAGAATTGGCAGTAGTCAAATGTGCTGCTCACAAATCTGGTAATGACGATGTGACAGCCGGAAACAGATACGCTGATCAAATTGCCCAGTACTGCGCCCGATACAAAATGTCCCTGAAAATAAAATTGTGGGGGGGCGGAAACAGCTGCCAACTTATGGTGTTTGAGAATGTTTCTACCTGGAAGGAACTGAGAGAGTTGCAGCAGGCAGCAGATGAGGATGAAAAACACAGATGGGAGACTGAGGAATGTCAGCTCAGGGAAAGGGATGGTATCATGGTTGATAAGATGAGTGTGCCTGTGTTGCCAGATAGCATGGCTGCCCCAATGGTCCGGATGAGTCATGGAGATACCCATATTGGAAGGGATGCAATGTGCCGTATGTTTGACGAAGTGTTCTACAATTCAAAATTCAGGAATATCGCGGATATGCTTTGCCAGAGGTGCCTGGTGTGTCAGCAGTTCAACGCAGGAAAGAGGACTGTGGTAGAGCAAAGTACAATTGGAAAGGCAGAAGGTCCCTTTGTCAGACTACAGGCAAATTTTATACAGTTGCCCATGTGTAAAGGATACAGATATGTCTTGGTAATAGTTTGCCTATTGTCAAGGTGGGTGGAAGCATACCCAGCAAAGAAAAATGATGCTATTACTGTAGCCAAGTTGTTACTCAGGGAGCTAATACCTAGGTACGGTTTTCCAGAGACAATTGAAACAGACAGAGGTGGGCACTTTGCCAACGACATCTTAAAAGAACTCTATACAGCATTCAAGATTGAGCCCAAGCTACACTGTGCTTATCGTCCAGAGGCTTCTGGAATAGTTGAACAAGTGAATGGCACTATAAAATCGAGATTGGCCAAAATGTGTAATTCCACAAAATTTAACTGGATAGAAGCTTTGCCCCTTGTCTTGATGGGATTGAGGAGCATCCCAAACCGAAAGACAGGCCTGAGCCCCCATGAAGTGCTAATGGGAAGAGTGATGCGACAGGCATGGGTACCTGGACACAAACTGCTGAGTATTTCTGATGATTTGGTGCTAGAATACTGCAGGTAGCTGGGTGACCAAGTGCGTTCTATCTCTCACCAGATTGGGGAGACTGCTGTCGAATGGCCAACCACTCCAGCCCATAAACTGAGACCTGGAGATTGGGTGGTGTTGAAGAAACACACTCAGAAGAGTTGCCTTGGACCAAAGTGGGGAAAACCGAGGCAAGTGATCCTTGTAACTACCACTGCTGTAAAGTGTGCTGGCGTGCCGAAGTGGATCCATGCCAGCCATACCAAGAAGGTAACCGAAGAAGAGGCGGCTGAGGCTGAAGGTGGTACAGCTGAGGAGACTCCAGACGAGGGTCCGGATCTAGCTGACGTAATACTACCGAGCACCAGTCAAGATGAATGGTTTCCAGCCGACGACCTGATTCTTGATCCAATAAGAACCAGAAAATCTTCCTACCTAGATAGAGAGTGGGATAGTGAGGGTGAGGCAGGATTAGAAGGAGAAGATCAGGTTATCGAGAATCACGTCAGACCTGATCAGGAAATAGGCCAAGTAGGGACAGACCAAGTCATCGACACTCCTCCAGAGACTCCAGAAACTGAAAAGGGACAGATAGTAATTAAAGCTGAAGTTCATGCGGAAGAAAATCAAGGGTTCGAAGTGCATGAACAGGAACAGATAGAAATAGACTAACGTGTTCAGGAAGCAGAGTCCAAACCAGTTGAAAATCAAACACAAGTACCAAATACACCTGAACAAGGCCAGCTTAGAAACCAGGCAGAAGAGACTGATGAAAGACCTGGAACTAGTCAGACAGGAACGGAAAAGGACACTGCCAAAACAATAGTGCCACAACGGAGCGAAAACAAAAGAGTTCACGAAGAGGGTCAAGTTTCTTCGACCACTAAAAGGCTCAAGAAGAAAGGTGAACCAAGATATATAAAGAGGCTGAAACTAAGACTGAAAACTGTAGAAGAGAAACTAGAAGACCGAAAAAGAGCTACTAGTGAAAGACAAAGAGACGGAGCTCAGCAAAATAGACGCAGTACCAGAACGAAGAAACTAAATAAAAACTATTGGAGTCCTGAATGGACCTTTTTGGTGTTGGAAGAGATTGATGACCCAGAAGAGAGTGACAGAAGCGATCAAGATTCGATCGAGGATCAGAGTTCTGAGGTAGAAGACCCACCTTGAAAAGTGAAACTGCGTAAGCCTCTTGTGTAAAGAAACAAAGAGGGGTTGGAAAGCCACCTGTAAGCAAAAATGTCTGATTCAAGTGTAAATGGAAGACCTAGAGGGAATTGTTGTAAAACTTGCTGTAAGATATGCTTATGCAGCGTAGCAATAGTTGTAGTAGTATGGATAGGACTAACAGTCTTTATACCTTTTATGATAAGTAAAGATACTAACCTGTACCCTACTAAAACGATGACCCCAGATTCAGAAGTTGTACATACTGAAGAAACACCACGAAGTGTAGAAATTTAGCCACCCTTGCCCCGACCCTCTGGAACTACCTTCCCCTTGAACTTCGTACCATCACTCTGTACTCACAATTCCGTAAACACTTCAAGACCTATTTGTTCACGAAGTCTTTTGAATAATACTCCTTCAGCTCTCCCAGTCTTTTAGCCCCGGATCCTGTTAGATTTAGCGCCAAGAAACCGCTGGTATATGTGCGCTCTACAAGTAATTTTAAACTCAAACTCTAGAAAGACGTGACAATTCAGTCAGCCTGAAACGAACACGACCTGACTTAGAAGCACCAGATGAGGAAGGACTACATTTTCACAAAATGAGAAACAGATCACATTTAAATGTCTTTGCAAATCTTTTAGTGCATTACGTAGAAGCTATGGAAATAGAAGATTGTTACGTGTGTATGAAGCTACCTACTTCTGTAGCTGAAGGCGTGACCTATCATCATTGACACCTGACCTATGGAATTTCCTGTAGTATATTAGCAAGCTTATTTTATAGAAGTACTTTACAGTACTATTATTCAAACACTGACGTGATTTTTTCTGAACTGCCTATTCGGGGGCACCTGAATATTGTGCATGTCAGGAGTAAAGTGACTCGTTACATGGGAGAATACTTTCTGACAATAGGTGACATAGATTTAAATGAAGCTCGAAGAGATAATTTGACTTGTTCATTACATGAGCAAGAAAAAATGTTTTTGATATTGGCAGAAAAGAGAAGGGAGAGTGTCCAAAGAAAGGCCAATGATAAGAAACAGAAAACTCCTAAATGGGCTGAAAACATGGAGGGCACCTCAAATGGCGAAGCAAGTCCTGCGCTGTTGGATTTTGAACGAAAAGGGAAGCTCTGTCTTCATAGGGAAAAGACTAGTTATTATAACAATGTGTTCATCGGTTCCAGTGAATGCGAACATAATTACAAGGTAATTGGAGGTTGGGGTTTCAAAAATGGGTCAGAACCTGTGTTTCCCGGAATTTATTATATATGTGGAAACAAGGCTTATTTTAAATTGCCGGATCACTGGAATGGAAGCTGCTATTTTGGCATTGTCTTCCCGAAATTATACCATGTGAACAACGCCGCTGGAAGCAATGAAAATACTAATGGTTTAGTACGTAGTAGACGTGAGAGTGTAGGAGAAATTATAGGTGATATATTTAGTGCACTAATACCTGGAATGGGAGTGGTTCTGAATACTCACCGTATCTGCAAATTGTCTACAGTAGTGGATCGGTTGTCAACTGACACTGCTGCTGGATTCCTGCTGGTCAATACTGAAATGGTTGCGATCAGATCAATGATTTTACAGAATCGCCTTGCTCTTGATACCTTATTGGCAAAAGAGGGCGGAGTCTGCAGAATGCTGAAGGCGCAACATTGTTGCACTTACATTCCTGATAAAAGTGTAGAAATTAAGAAATATGTGCAAAACATAACTAATTTGGAAAAAGAACTTAAACCATTGGAGGTTGATAGTGCCTGGAAGAGACTGACTGATGGTCTCTCCTCTGTAGGTAGTTGGTTTACTAACATAGGCCGCAGTCTCGTGGGAAAAATACTGATGCCAATAACTGGAATAAGTCTGATTGTGTTCATTATAATAATTTGCTGCAAATGGCAAAAGTGTAGGAGGAAGTATACAGTGAATAAAAGAGGAGTCAAAAGAAATACTGATGAACTGGAATTAGAGGAATTAAGAAACCAGATATATAAGAAGGCCAAAGGTTTCCATCCCAATAAGGATGCTGAAAAAAGGCTTAACAACAAATTTGTCGAGATAGAAATGAGTGAGATGTGAGAAAATTGAAGTTGGCATCTGTTTCCATTAATAGTGATGATAGTAAATATCATCAAAGAGGGGATTGATGGAGTGAGGATTCGCACGTAAAGCGACTTGCTCTTTCTCATGAACCTCGTTAACTTGTAATAGTACTAAACAATCCTGTTTGTCATTAATATTACACTTTTACAGTACACGCGGGTGTCCTAGAGATGCTTGCATATGTGTTCATTAATCATAACTCCGCTTGCATACTACAGAATGGCCGCTTCGCAGAAATTCAGTCTGCGCATGCGTCGGTCATACCCATGTGATGTGACGCACTCGCAGATTTGGAGGGAGAGTTCGCTCATGTGCATTGTAGCTGACATGGCCGCTTATTTTTAACCACGCGACCTGCTTGCCCATGCTGCTTTGCATTTCTATCTATTCCTGCTTAATCATTAATTGCTATAGTTATTATGAAGTAAGGGGTGCAGTGTAGATTATCATGGTGTACAGTGTATTCTATTTTTCTGTGTTATTAATCTGTTTTCGCTTACTTTTCATGTACCACGTCTCCATGGGCCGGGAAGGGGGTAACTCCATCTTTGAAACCTGTTCCGACCCTGTCACGTGATGAGGGAAAACCCACACTGCGCAGAACCAAGCCAGCTGGCTTCTGAAGCAAGGCGCTCCTGGGAAGATCACCTCTACCCTGGGAGAAGATGCCGAATTTCACCTAAAACTGATACATTTGTTTCTTTCCACTGTGTACACCATTGTCTTCTTATACACGTATGCCTGGGAAAAGGAATGTAAGGAATGGGTACTGTCATTTGAATATTTAATATGGGAACCAAGAATTTTAGGTGGTGGCTATGACCTAACCACCTCTGCTGACCAATCGTAAGTTGGGACCTTGTCACTTGCAACATTTGTGGGTGGTCTGGGGACCCAAAAAGGGTATAACTAGCCTAGTTTAGTTAGGGAAAATTGTCCGACTTGTCCAAATAGCTGACCTGTCACCGACCCCACGTCTCTATAGGTGATTGATACAGAGAGCTGCGGAGCGCTCTGTCCGAATTTCCACAAACTCCAAGGGGTGGAAATAGTCTTAAGTGCTGGCGAAGCACTTTGCTGGGAGATTCGAGAACCCAATCGGTGTTACTGGCGGATTGCGTGCAGTGAGGGGGTAGCGCAGGCGTTGCATCCGAAGCTGCAGGTGTTGGTCGTGCCCTTTGATGAGCCCAGTCCTGACCCAAATCCTGAGGGGTATCCTGTCCTGAATTTCCGTGAGCTGTACCTGCTCACCTTCTGACATCCCAAATCCTTGAGGGTCCTTGTCCTCTTCTTTCCCGAAGCTGATCCGTGGCCAGGGTTAGTCCTCATTCCTGTCCTAGGTAAATATACCTGTGGGTGTCCGTCTACTATCCTTTCCTCCTGCTCTTTAATAAAGCCTCTATGCCCATGATATTCTCTCTGTTCTCAGCTATTGATGCATTTGCAAATTGTTTGTTAGCATGTTCCATTTTTCCCCTTTCCTGTAGGACATATTGAAACTGTTTTTGCTTAAATAAAAGTGTGGTGAATATTTAGGATCTAAGTTAGATAGACTAAGATTAGGGTTTGAATCACGTATAAAATTTAGAAACTCTCCAACTAATGTGTTTTAAACTTACCGTCCCTAGTTTAAACCTGAAACTGGATAGCATGTTCCCTGTTACCCTTACCCAATAGAATCCCAGTTGCCCTCAATGGGGTTTTCTCTTATCCATAGTTACATAATTTTTGTGATTCTGCTTATTGATGTCTTTATCAGCATTTGCCTTATACTTTTGTCACTTTAAAATTTTACATTCTTACATAAAGACTTTAAAACGCCTCAGGTGTCTGTGGTCATTTGGATAAAATACAAAAGTGATGTTAAATGAATTAAGAAGAGGGCGGTGATAAGGCGAAGGTAGTAGTCCTCAGGATGGAGTACAAACTAGCAATGGCCAATGCAAGGGTAGAGTGGGATTGGAACCACTGGCATGATCTGTCTGAAGCCCTAAAAACTAAAGACTCTAGGAAATTTTGGGCCCTGGTAAACAACGGGATGGGGGAACTCAAATCCGCAGTAGAACCTAACATCGCCCCCTCTGTTTGGGAGGCTCATTTCGGAGCACTTTATCAAGAAACCACTCTATGGCCCGAAGGGACGGCGGTGGAGTCCCCCTGCACCCCGGATATTGGCCTGGAATTCTCCCTAGGTGAGGTGGTGATTGCACTGGAGCGCCTAGCGCTGGGAAAGGCACCGGGGTTGGATAAGCTACCCGGGGATCTTTTTAGACACCATCCTGACATCTGGGGTCCGTACCTTCTTATCCTTTTTAACGCTATATTAGGAGGTATGGCAGTCCCCTGTTCTTGGCTAGGGGCTGAAATTGTGCCGATATATAAGAAAGGGTCTCCTCTGCTCCCGGCCAATTACAGGCCGATTAGCCTTATAGATGTCCCCCAAAATCTCTTTGCGCGCCTCATTCTGAACCACCTGCTAGACTGGGTAGAGGATAATGATATAATGAGTCCCCTGCAGGCTGGCTTTAGAAAAAACACGTCGACCATGGACCAGATCTTCCGCCTCGTCGTCCTCTACTGGAAGACGGTGAGGCTAGAGGGGGGAAGACTGTACATGGTCTTCGTGGATCTGAGGTCAGCCTTTGACCTAGTCCCGCGCAGGAAACTTTGGGAGGTGTTGGAAAAGCTAGGAGTACCCCCCCAGTTTCTTAACATCATAACCAGGCTACACGAGAACAACTATGCGCAGGTCAGGTGTGGGAGGGATGGCAATCTTTCGTCCAGGTTCCCTGTTCGTCGAGGGGTGAGGCAGGGTTGTGTCCTGGCACCGACCCTGTTTTGTCTCTTCATCAATAATGTCATTTCATATCTGGAAAACGTTAAGGACAACGACGCCCCATATTTGGCAGGCAGGAGGGTTCCGGCAATCATGTTTGCAGATGATACCCTCCTGCTTTCCAAATCCCCTATGGGGATCCAGAGGATCCTGGATGGATTTGGTCTCTTCTGTCGTCAACACAGTCTGGAGGTGAACACAGAGAAGACCAAGTTCATGATTTTTAATCCACCAAACAAAACCAGGCCCAATCCCACCCTGGGTACTGTCAGCCTTGAGAGGGTGTCTACTTTCATATATCTGGGGGTAACACTGCAGGAAAAGTTATCATGGGACCGTCAGATAGCAAGATCAAGGGTCAAACTGTCCCAGCTGTCGGGCGCAATCCTGAAGGTGGCCAACACTGCCACCTTCAAGCCCATAAGCCCGGCCCTTGAAACTTATAGGACTCAGGCCAAGGCAGCGGCTATGTATGGCAGTGAGCTTTGGGGGTACAAAGCAGGAAAAGACCTACCAATAGTGGAAAACAGTTTTCTAAGGCGCCTACTAGTTCTTCCACGAGCCACGCCACTCCTGCCATTGAGAATGGACATGGGTCTTCCCCCTATTGCAGAGGAGCTTGTGTCAAAGCCAGTGAAGTTTTGGCACAGGCTTTGGTCCACAAATGAACTTCATCACTATAGGGAGGATCTTACCCATGTCATGAGCCTGAACTGCAATAGCAAAATCCCCTGGCTTGCCTTTGTAAAAAATGAACTGCTCACCATGAACCTTTTTGAGCTATGGGAGGATCCTGTGCGAGGTTGCCAAAGGATCTCATGCAAAGCCTTGACCCAAATCTATAAAGACAGGTCCCTTGCACATAGGATGGATGCTCAAAACAGCGGCACCCTTACTGCGCGATTCCTGGAATCCAAAAATTCTTATGTTTTTGAACCTTTTATGGATTTTATTTTCCCTATCCTGGCGAGGAAATTGTTTGTTCAATGGAGGCTAGGCACACTCCCCACTAAAACATTTACCTACAAGTGGACCAATGGGGGTGACAAAATATGTCCTTGTTGTAACATCCATGAGGAAGATGACCTCCACATCTTGTTTGTGTGCCCCGCCTATCAAAGGCCCAGAAAATATTGGATAGCGCCGCTCTGTAGAAACCTGGGGTTTAGAAAGTACACACAGGCATTTAGAATCATGAAAACCAGCACCTTGGGTCACATTGTGTTCGCTGTATCCAAATTTTTAATGGCAGTATGGCTGATCAGAAAGAAAAAAGCCCCCTGAACCATTCTACTGTTATTATAATTCCTTTCCTCGCTGGATGAGAGAGAATTTTATACAGTGTATTTTAAAATGTATTTTAATGCATGTAATGTTGTACTGCATCTTTTATGGTCTATATGGCCGAAATAAAGAATTTCTGGATTGGATTGGATTGGAATAGTTTAAGTGTTTAGAATTATCTCATCACCTGCCCTCAAACAGCTCCTGATCCATCAGGAAGGGCAAGTGCCTGTGGTAAGTCAGGTGCTATGGTAATAGTGTTACAGAAAACACATATAGAATACTGATAGTGGTGTGTAAACTCACTCGACTCACAAAATTGTATTTCGCAATCACGTCATGGGCCCGAGTGCGTGAAAATCTGGTAAACTTTGAGCCAGGTGACCTGCGCGCTCTATCAGTGGTATTTGGGTCAGCAAGTACTGTGGAATCATTAGCATGCCATCAACACACTCTTCAAGCAGGTAGCGAAACATGTACAAATGTACCGCACAGTCCAATAACACTTTGCAGCTGTTGGGTTCTTGGAAATAATTAAGCAACAAGTTGAAACGAGAGCAGAGCTTTGTGAATGAAACCAAAAGTGATACGGGGCTTAGCCGGTGCCGAGCCTCCTGCTGCCTCACTTGATGCACACGTAAAGGGAGGGAAGTGAATAAAGCCGCAAGGTGGAAGGGAAATCCTTTCACTTTGAAGTCAGAAATAAGATCTCAATTTACTGGCACCATTGTAGTGGCGCTGATTCTTATGTGGCATTCAGTATGGCGAAAAGAGACCCTTGCCTTAACATAAGACATTATAACGGATATTCTGAAATTAGATGGGGTGGGTAACATCACTTGGTTAACCTACGTTGAATCCAAATTGAAAGCGGTAGGGCTACATTGCCTTTTTTTGGACCCTACTACCTGTTGTTCAATCTCAAAAAAAGACCTAAAAATGCAATCGCTTTCTAATCGGCAGATAAAAAGGGAGGCAAAAAATGTTAATCTGACAACAGTAAAGACACACTTGACTTCCCCCCGCATAATGCAAAAAGATACAAATACCATAATTAACCTTCATCACCAAGTACAGCATAGGTACATTCTGGTGAGATTTCGTCTGAATTATATACCTGTAATGTTGGGTTTTCCTCATGTTTGTTGCTTCTGCCCTCCCATTTTGTCCATGTTATCAGCAATCTGCTCAGAATGACATGCACTTTTTGTTTTTCTGTAAATGTTATTGTGATGCAAGGAAGCGATTTATAATCCCCATAATGTGCAAGATAAAGGTCAGACAGTGTTGTGTAGCCCTTTATTACCTCCAATCATTACCTGACCCTTTTGTTTGTTGTTCTTTGGCGATCCTTTTGCTATCTGCATTAAAAGAGAGGCGTACAATTTGCTAAAATTATATACCGAACAATGAACTGATTTTATTGTATTGTGTAAATAATTATGAATTGTACTTTATTACCATTTTTATATATGTTATCCATACTGTAATGTTGTGATCCACTGCAAAATGTCTCTTTTTATTGTGGTATACTTTTTATGCCTTCATTGTGTTGGCGAAATAAAGTTATTCTGACTGACTGACAAGATCTCAATTTACAAATAAAAGTCCCTGAGCCAGTAACTAAGATGGGACAAGTGAAAGCTACCAAGAAATGGTGGCCTACTCCATGGGAGGGAACGAACAAAAAAAAAAAGGGGAACGAATAGGAAAAATAACCACTTTTTTTTAAAGGACACTGGCAAATGAAAGCGGGGTGGGCTTTAAGTCCACAAAATAGAATACAACAGGTCTTGAAAAGACAGCGCAAGCGCAGTCTAGGCTCGACCTAAGAACAACTACTTTGCTAACTCCCAGGACAACAAGTAACCACTTGCAAATAAATAAATGACCAATGGTAGTTTATCATGAAATTTTATTACCTCTTGTATTAAATTAGATATTTCGTACCAAATCTTACACACAAGCAATTGGCCTTCCTTCACAGAAGAAAGAGTGCAAACTTTTTTTCTAATTAACACTTTCATTTAAATCAGCCATTTGGCTTCGTTACACTCTAAACATGTCAACATGCCTCGAAATGAGGCACATTTGCAAAAAACTGGCACATTTACTGTACATTTTGTGATGACCAATTGGTTTAGAGAGTTGCCTTCAAACAGAGTGGGTTCCTAAATTTCACTCTATAGCTCACTGGATTTTTCTCAATATGCATAACTCTCTAGTAGCGGTGTTTGAGGCAGGAGAAAGGGGGGGGGGGGATACAAATTGGACACAAAATAGGGACTGAGGACAGGAAGAAAGGAATAAGCCAGGGCATGCGAAAAAGAGAACAGTGACCATGGTATACTCATCCCAACAGGTCCAGGATGCAGACTGAGAAGAATGTAAGGGTTGGCTAATGTATTGGGTGCCAGACCCTTAAAAAATATAAAGAATAGCACTCCAAACGTGTAAAATTTGACCTTGACATTTTACAAAATCGGAGATAATGACTACGATCACAACTAAACCTACAAATAAAGTTGATATCCAGTATCCGCCCCTCAATGGGAAAACGTGTAGAATCTGATGCCTCCTAAATCCACTACCAAAAAGCTGGATGCTACTCTCCTCCTCCTCCAACAATAGCTTGTGGACTCCATTGTCCTTACATGTTCCTCTGCATATGCTCAGAAGATTCACTAGTCTCTCTTGATGCCTCCGCACTTCGGGAAAAAAATGACTTGTGCAGTCTAGTCGGATTGCACCTTCGATATGGCTGTACCTTTTCCCACTCTTCCATTCACATATGTAAAATATCTGATTGTTTCCCACTGGCAAATACACCCAATTTACCCTGCATCAATACAGTCTGCCAGAAACACCTATTTTATCTCTACAATGTCACTATCACTGAAAGAAAAATATTTTCTTTCCTAACCAAAAAAGCAAACATTTGTTCTCCTGCTCCTATACCTCACCAACTAAGCACTCTTATCCAAGTCCACCCGAACCCCACATTCTCACTGGTGTTACAGACGGCCAATAGAAAACACTGCGCCTTCATCAGATGGCAAGTTTTCCCAGGGCACCCCAAGAAAATATATTGAAAATATTGCACATCATAAAATAACACAAGAACAGACATCATCCCAGAGATCTAAACAACAGTTTCTGATTGTTGATAACTGGCCTATACTAGCCGTGGGTAGCTCATGGACTTTGACACCTTTCAGCAGGAAGAACATTGTTACAAATCCTGTTTCTCCACAATAGCATCAATACAGCTGGGAAAGAAACATTCCACCTGGCCTTTTTACCTTCCAAAGGTGCCACTATCATAACAATCCACAATAGAATACTATTGTATCAGGTCAGTTATAATTCATTCAAAACACCTATATTATAAACATATACTTTCGACACATACAGACCTAGAAAGCAGTGTTACGAACTAATTGTTACACGTACAAACGGGCTAACAGCAGCATTATTAATGGCATTATGTTACTTTAACACTGAATCAGCGTCACTTTCAGTACAAATACGTATATGGGTTTATATCCAAATGAACCCCAATGAGTACGTTCTAGTCCAAACCTGCACCCAAACATACACACAAGCGGCAGCCATCTTAGAGATAAAGTTAAGATTCGTCTATTGACACTTGTGCACATAAACTGAACAGCCCTGACAAAAACGTCTACTGCACAAAGACCAAAAGGCATGGTGAATAGCAGAGGACTTTGCTTGCTGAAGAGATGTTTGAATCATTGATTTCATAACGACTTATTACTGCTTCCAAGAGAAATGATGTCAGCCAATCCGCGGCACCTAAGCGACACCCTGTAGACCGATGAAAACTTGCAAGACTAGAAACTTTTTCTAAATTCTGCTCTTCTCAGGAAAACGAAATATAGGCAGAATGAGCATTTCAATGAAGCTGTGAGGAGTGCCTCTTCTGAGTGTGGATGGAGGGAATGACTTAGTAGCTAAAGCATTATTTGTGTGTGTAAAGTAACACAGATGGATCGGATAGGTAGAAGAAGGTCCCACCTGTAGTCTAGAAAGATTTTCTAGTACCCTCTACGCCTGCTCTATTCTTGTCCAAAAAGCTGCTGAATGTGCATACTGCCCAGCCTAATGAGCCACTGGATAAGCATCAACATGAGATTCATTCTTAAAAGTGGGCATTATCACAACAGTTTTTGGCACGCACGCAAACATATTCATGTACAGCTAACAACTGTTACTTCTTCGCGATCTGAATGACCATCAAACTGACTCTTTACTAAAGCATCTTTCAAATGGACATGCAACAATTTTTCAGAAGCGAGGAAACACTTTGGAACACAGCACTGGAAAGAATGTCTTGTATGTGCGTGAGTGTCAAGGAACCCCACCCATCGAGTGAAACCACGCTTACAAACTTAGGCTGCTTACAGTTCATGCTTGCGGACTCTGATGAAAGATTGATAGTTCAGAGTGCCCTACTTTCAGTGCACTAATTCCTCATCACGTAGCTAATATTTGTATCTTATGTGTCAAGTTAAAAACGGAAGTGAACGTTTGCTTTTTTATGGGCTTTTGGTTGCTGTTCAATACAAAACAAGTAAAATAAACTGGAATTAAACAAATCGATTTACTTTTCACGGTGTATATTCCCACAAAGCACGGAGTCCCACAATGAAATTAATCTTCATTCTCCCATTGTTTTTTTTTTGTTGCAGAATTCGACTATTATTGGAGGGTCTGACCCTATGTATTATTAAAAATAGGTTTACAGCACCAACAGCAAAAAGAGCATTAAATGGTACTAAACACATCAAAATGAAAGATTTCATGAAACATGAGGTGTGTGAACGGAAAGCATACTACCAATTAACTACAGTATGGTGAAAACGGAGGAAGACAGACTTAACTGGAACTTCAGTGACTTCCCAACAACAGTTTAGGGGCAAGTCAGTCATATGTCAGGCCACCACATAATCTGACTGTTCCAGTTCTACAGCCACTTTAGGCCAGAAGACATTTCTCCAGGTTTTTTTCTATTGCAGTATACATCTGGGGAAACATGAAAAAAGGCTTGTACATAAGACGTGCTGTGATCGTGATTCGAAGCAAAACAGAAGTCTGGTCTAGGTAAGTTATTTGTAATCAAAGAGGATCTGGCTAGATTAGTTGGATGGTGACAGTGGACTCTGAACCAATAAAGATTAGTGAGCAGTAATCCACTGCAAATCAAGAGCTCCATGCCACCCCTTAGGAGAACGACCATTAATCCTACACCAAAGATGGTCAGTGGTGCCATATGGTCAGTGGTGCCATATGGGGGTTTCAAGTGGATAGAGGAGCCTTTCCCAGTTATCAACTGTGTCTTTCAGTTTACAGCTCTGCCAAGTGTAAGATCAAGTTTATGATGGATATACAAAAAAATAGAATTTCACGTAAGGGCATGCTAAAAACCATCTCTAATCATCTTGCAGTTTAAAAGTCCTGCCTTGATTGAAAGCTTGGAATTCACAGAATAGAATTCCCATGTTTGGTATAAAACGGCTACAAGGACACTTCTCTGCTGCAAACGAGACTCCTGGTGGCACACCTAATCATTAAGGTATTAAGAGCAACAGGAAATTAGATGATAGCCTCAAGGTTCCTCCCAGGAGACAGGACTCCACTGCCATCAGAAGTGGAGGTTTTGGTGAGCCTTCCAAAGAGCCCACAATGAAAATGCCATGTGCTTGAACTGCTATTTCACCTTTCCATTCTCCATAGTATGGACAAAAGTTAAAGCAGAGAAGCTTGCAGCACTGGGGAATGACCAGTCTACAGTGCCCTGAGATCACCCCTCGCTTCACGAATACTAATACCCTCCATACGGCATAACATGTGACACACAAGCAAATTCTACACAACTCTCATTCATTTACAACACTGAAAGCCACTCTCGAATGACAATCAAATAACTCTGTTTGCTTTTAGTTATAGAATTCTATCTAAGCTTTTGTCACCAAGGTGCCTTACAAAAGGTTTTTTAGTCACTTGAGTCTGAAGATATTACCTAGACTCAGAGCTCAGAAGAACACACATGTAAACACATGCAACTGTAGACACGTATATGGAGCTTCTGAAAAAACACCCAATACCGAGAAAGTAAAGTGAGGTAGACTTCTCACCACATTACTCAAAATGTTCAGGATCACACATACACAATATAAAAAATAAAATCTCAGCTAAAACACATACACTAAGCTTATCAGGCGAAGGCATTTGGTGAAATGAAGCGAGGTAATTCGTATAGCTTATGCTGGTTGCTGTATGTGCCAAACACAGATTTATTTCCCGTTTTAAAAGGGCAATATAACCTTATCAACCTTTCAAACTTTTTTTAGTTTTAATGAATTTTTAATATGAAAATGTGCATGTATTTCGCAGCTTGCACACTCTCCCTGCCCTTGGTATCCAAGATGAGATTTTAAAACGTGGTGTTGACAGAAAGTGGGAGACACTTCCCTCACTCTCTAAAACAATGAAAAATGTCAAGCTGATGAAATGAGGGCCACAGTGACAAGGTTTTGGGTGGAAGTGGATATGATACTTAAAGGAAAAGGTACAAGGAAACATTACAGATTAAACTTTAGTTAAAGAACAGAGCAGCGCCCAAGAAAACACCAGGCTTTTCAGAAATAGTCTCACTGCTGTACATTGTTACCAGATACACAGGGGTATATTTAGGAGCCCCTTTGCATTGCTTTAAAACCATGCAACAAGAAGCAAGAGTGGTGCAAACTGAGATTTATAAAGCCAAGTAAGAACACCTTGCATGGGCCTGCGTGGCTTTTCATAAATTTCAAGTAATGTAATGCAGGGCAAATGGCTGTGTTGCATTACTCTGCATAAGGGAGGCATTTACATGGGTTTTGCAAGGGGGTTCCAACACAACATCAGTGGATTTTGACGCATTCTTGCTGCGTTATGCCACTTTTTCATAAAGATAGCCCACCGTTTTTAATCTTTAGGCCTCAAGATCATGTCACTTACTTTCTTAAAAACATATTTTTTCAACTACTACATTAAAGGATTCGGAGCTCTTTCCTAGGAATCGGAAGAACATGTAAATACACTTTACTTTCATAACGGAAATTAAATACAATTTCGATAAACATATGCTTTTACAAAAGACCCATTTTCTCTAGGATGGGTAGAGACAAATATTACATTGCAGCATTCCCAATGAAAAGGGTGGACAATAAATGCTGCCATTTTTAACAAGCAAAAAGTTAATAAGTGCAAGAATATTTTTTTAAATTCCATTTCTTCTCCCACCTTGAGAACAGAAAAACTGTACTATGGCCCTAATTACGAGTTAGGAGCAAATATGTGTCAAGAATTTGAGTTGCCAGCATTACAGTTTCTGATATTTGCACGCATTTTACTCCCATTTCAAATGAAACCCCACAAATTGGAGACTAAAAGGACACTGGGCGGTATTATGTATGGCATTCCTTTTTCCATGGGGCTTAACACACTGATTTAAACCTGCTCTGAGCAGGAAGTAAATCTGTACAGGGGCCATGGGGTCAGGTCTGAGGTGGAGTGGGTACAGGTTGGCTGGAAGGAGAGTATCACATGCACTCCCCGTGCCTTGTCTAAAAGTAAGGCTGGGGCCAAGGTATAGGTCCAGACAAAATTGCCGCCCTTTCTCAATGGGGATTTTACTGGCAGGATTGTCTAGTCAGTTAAAATCAGGCCTGTAGTTCCCGAGCCCAATCAATCGCGGAGTAAGAACAACAGTCCACTCAAGACTGAAAGGAGCAGAATTCCACGCAGAAATATCATTCAACTCATAATCAGGAACTGTGTGTTAGAGTTGTTAGTGCTTGGATATTGGTTTGTAATGCCCCCTCCCTCGCAGGGTCTACGGAGGTTCTATTTTTAAACACAATGCTGTATTTACCTGCTACAAGAGTAGCAGCTAAATAAGCACAACTAGATAAATTATACCATTCGGGGAGCACATCTTGTAAAACAGTAGATTGTGCTTCTCTAAAGGCAATATCAGTAGCCCTAACATTGCGAGGATAGAAGGGAAGGCCTTAGAAGAAACATGCACTTTAGTCATAGCAAGCTATAGGGCATCAAGGAATAAGCCAGATGGAGATGAATACGCAGGGATAACCAGGAAGGAATGGGGAGCTGCCGGAATCCAGCCTGCCCGTTCCTATCCTGACCCTTATGCCTCCATTCATGTTTGGGGTCAGTATGTGTGCTGCCTCTGTCCCACATCCTAGGGAGTGGTTGAAGTTGTTAGTTGGATGGGAAGGATTAAATGTCAGTTCAAATAATTGTGAGAGGAATAGACTGGTGAAAACAAATACATTTAAATACGAAAATAAATACTGATAGAACCAATCTTACGACGAAACTACCTTGCATCTCTATATCCAGACTCTTGTGTGAAACTCATATCCAGTCAGTTTGTGAGCTTAGGGGCACTGCGCAGGTTGTTTTATCCAAAATGAAAAAGATAAGAGGCCCAACCAGTAGTGCAGAAGATAGAGTACACCACTACAACATGGCTACAGTTGTAATCCACAAGTCTGCTGGATGAGAGGCATGTTTCCAGTCACATATGTCAGTCAGCACCCTTAATTCTGGTCTGTCAGCCATTTCAGTGGATAAGGAGATGGCTTTTGCCAGATGGAGAGTCAGGCAGTTGGCACTTTTGCATCATGGCGCGTTGTGTAAACAAATTACCACAGGGAAAAACGAGTAACTGGGAAATTAAGAATAACAGTGAATAATCACAATTCAAAGGTATATCAAAATCTCACTTGTAGTACAGCAGCTTTAGACAGCAAAAGGATTCAAAGTATTTGCAATCCTTGCACTCATAACGGAGATATGCTAACACTTTAAACATCATGACCCTGTGTTATGACAAAGGTTCTTTGCAATGCCTCACTTTGGCACTCTTTAAAGAGCTCAAGAAGTACTGAACATACTGTCACACCACGGAGCTAAAAAAAAATCTTTTAAAACAAAAACACAGAACAGATCAAAAAATGCCAAAGCAGGGCCTACAAACATGTGCCACTGGGAGCAAACTTTACGCACTCAACCAACTCTTCCTTTATGTCTTTTGTTCCTCTTGGCTTGTGTATGGGTCATTGTAATGTTGTGCTCTCTCTGATTTGAGAATCCAGACCCGCTTACAGCAGGGGGGTGAATCCACAGTCTCTCTCAGTGAGCTGTTTTAGTGTGGTAAGCTATTGTGGTGTTATTCCATATATGTTCCGCGTTGGTTGAGCTTGGAGCCTCTGCAAAGTCTAGGGTTTCCTTGGCTGGGCTCCCTTCTTGAGTTTTAAAATACACTATGTAAAACACTGGCAAAACGATCCCTATCAAGAGCATGAAGAGAACGGCATTCCACCATCGGATGCCACAGTCTGCACCAGAGGTGCTGCTCTTATCAGGGAAGGAGCCAGAGGAAAAGCCGGTGACAAGGTGGGAGGGAAAGGTAGCTGATGATTGTTCTGTAGACTGCACCGCTGCCTCAATGTTTTGATCAATCTCCTTAAAATATTCTGTAAGGTCCGCCCGACTGTTCGTGTCATCGACGTCTGGGGACTCAACCAGTTTGAGTCCTAAGGAGGAGACTGTGGGCTGCAGAGGTCTCAATTCGCCCCGCCCCTCGGTCAGAATCCCATTGGGTTTCACAGGTATCTTGATTGACTTTAGAGCATAAATGTCCTGCTCCCTGATGAAGTTGTTCACACGTTTGATGTCAGCAACCTGTAAGGAACAAATAAGGGAGTAACTAGATTAGACACACCGTAGTCTCAAATATTCCAAAAACATGCTTTGTCTACAGTACCAAGAATACTAACATCCGTCTCTTACAAACACATGCATTGAAAGGCAGGAAAGAGACAAGTTGTTTGGAAGATGGTCAGGAACGGGCGTTATGTAACACAGGAATTATAAGGCAAGAGCAGGGCTGTCTGACTTATGCTACAAGAAAGATTAATAAATGAGGAATATTAAAAGAGTAAAATCATTAATGCTGGTTTTTCTTGTGAATGGTTTTGTAACTACTATCAATATATACTGAAACTAAATATTGAACTGCTGTTCTTCACTCCCCTCCCCAAAGAAAAATGTAGTATCTAAAGATTTATACTACGAATTGTGCTGACGTATGCAAGGGACGACCCCTTGCGGCCTCTGTGTAATTGGTTTAGGATTACATCTGATAAGTTTTCTTTAGTTTGTCCCCGTAAATTCAATAAAAATCACTTACTAAACACAATTGTTTCTTCTTGATTTAAACCATAGGACCACAGTTCACTTACTAGGGTTTTCAGCAAATCATCTTTCTCTAAAAGTAAATTAGTTCGAATAAACTATATACATCCTACACTTTCTGTTATGTAAATCTGTGTGTCACACACCTTTAAACACATTAATTAAAATAGAAGGTCTACCTCTTTTGTACGTTCCAATGATGCCATATTTTAAAATCTGACACTACACTTATGTACACAGTGTATGGCTCATCCCCTCTACCTAACAGACGTGTCGAAATCATCATTCTCCTAGTTCCTTACCAAAAACAGCTTGCCTAACAGGTCTCAGTAAAATCATTACTATTAAGAGTCTCTCTAGGGTGCTCTATAAGATTAAATAGAAAATTAAATAAGTAATTAGCTGTTTATAAAAAACAATCGGTTTTAGAAACGTGGCAGAGTAACACTTGTTAACTAAAGTGTTGAAATAACTCGTTTAAATGAGCTAGAAATACATTATACAATAAAAATGGAGAAGTCTGGCATTAACACATTGACCTGGATGTGATCATGTGGGCAGATCACATACCTTGTTTGACCTTCACATGTTTTCAGCATTGCTATCTCTTTGTGTCATACTGGTGTTTTACTTGAGAAATCTGAATATGAACAATGTGATCTGCCCTCTGGCAACACATTTCTGATGTACGTGATCAGAGAACTGTTGAACAAGCAACTCTTCTTTAAGGTCTGGATGCTGGCAGGTGACATTTGCTTGTTTGTTTTTAATATTCCCACCCGGAAGAAAATTAATTATATCGCAAGTCCCCCACTGTGTACGATCTGCTGCGGCTGTAAAAACCCACCAATTTGAGTGGCTCTGGAAACGATTTTGCTTTGAAAAAGGATTTTAATTTTTTCTGTTGGTTCCACTTTTAATAAAAATATAGCCAAGAAGTCTAACTTCAAATAGAAGTATTACATAGGGTTGCTGGACCAAGCATCAAGGTGAATGGTAGACAGAAATATATTTATTGATGTACGATTAATTAAAGTCATTAGAAAAATACATTATTTCTTACTCACTCCCCCAACCCAAAGTGAAAAATGTAGGATATTATTACCATCTCCTCTGCCTTAAAGGCTATAACTTATATTAAGAGCGAGTTTTTAAATGCTTGTAAGCTTCCGCTCCACTTGGTAACTACACTAAGCAGGGAGCCTCCAGTCTGCACTTCCATCGTTCTGGCATTTACATATATAAACAAAGAAACCCCAAAGTGCAAATGGCAGGGTATTGTCTTAAGGACGAGCTTTAAAATGATTGCAGGCGTTCAACTCCACTGGGGACAATGCTAAAATGGGAGCCTTCAGGTTCCACTTGAATTGTTCTGGAGAGTGTATCATTGTCCATGCCACCCATGAGGTTATAATATCAATTCATAGATTATTTTTAAGATTTTATTCTGCACTGCAGTTACCTTGATTTGATAACTGGCAGGATTCGTCCTTTAAGCAGCCCTGAACTGAGGTCTTACAGGTTTGGTTTAGAGCACCAAACAAACCCCCAGGGCTTTCAATTCTTCGCAGATGTATATCACAGGAATCAGAGACTCCTTCCCTTGATCATACAGTCTGCAACAGTTGTTGGTTTCTCCCTTTTTATGTCCATACCAATAGGTTCATAGTGGGATCAGGACAAATCGGAGTCACATAAGCTTGTATTTGGACTGATTTGAGAGTGGCAGACTCAAGTATTCTCGGGCAGAGCCGAGTAAGTAAAGGTCTACTACCCAATTGCCATGTGCTTTGGACTCTAGGCACTTTAGATCTTGTTCCACTGAGATTATCCTAGCATTTTCCATTAATGATTTTGACGTGAGGGTAATTGGGAGATAGCTCTAAGTATCAGCCCCACCTTCAAGGCGTTGATTGAGGTTGCTAGTAAAGACCCCCACAGGGGGTTAGGATCCTGGATTGTCTTTCAGGGATGTTTCATTGTGACACTTCCGGAGGATTTTAGTTTTTGGCAGTATGTCACATACTTTGCACAGAGCACCAGTTCCTGTTTAGCAAGGTTAAATTCCAACATAATTTGTACATGGTTTGTACAATCCATGAGGGCAAATAGCCGGCAGCAGCTCCATAAGAGATAGTGGGCATTAATTTGTTCGCAATTAACGTCAATTCTTTGGGGTTTTGACAAGTCAGTTTCTTTTTTAGACAGCCCGTAGAGCAAGTCATGATTCTGACTGCTGCATTTAGGGAATCTAGTTGCACCCCTTTGCTACCCATTCCATCTAGACAAATGCCCAAGTATGCTATAGCTTTTTACTCTTTCTAGCCAAGTGTCCCTAATGAACTAAGCATCTTGTTTGATTAGTTTCTTGCCAAAAATCCTTGTTTTCGTTTTAGAGAGGTTGCTGGAGATAGCATTGTCTGTGTAGTAGCAGGCTAAAGCATTCAGTGACCTCTGAAGGCCCACCGGGTGCGATCTAATAAGTCTATAACATTGCACATTGCTGGATTTGGACATTTTTCCTGGCTACACATGGGGTGGACTTCCTGAAAATGTCCAAGTTTGTTTCCATGCCTGTCATGTATAAGTTGAAAGAGGGGGGAATGGGTGTCAGGATACATCCTTGTTTACAACCTTTGTTCGAAATAATCTTTTCAGAAGTGAACCAGTTTGCTGCTACCTCGATTTTTACCCACATCTCACTGTATAGTGACACAATAGTTTTAGCAGTGGCATTAAAATTCCCTAACTGCTTGGTTTTGCCTATAGGCAGCCTCTTGGAATGTTATTAAACTCCTCTCAAAATAAATAAAAGCCACATATAATGGAGGGATTTTGCTAATGAAATTTCATCGATCAAAGTAGTCAAGGTTAACAGGTTGTCCTCAAGATTACAGTTCCTTTGGAACCCACTTTGGAACCATGGGATCAACTGCATGAACGGGTCTTCAGCACGCATTCGTTCTACCTGCAAGTCGTTATCACCACTTGCCTCAGGGGGGTGCAGGATTTTGGAATATTTTAATTTACTATTCCAACTCCAGTCTGTGCAACAGCAGGTAAGGTGCTGGACTTTAATTCCAACACCATTCCACCAATGTGCCCCTCTAAAGAAAGTCGTTGCATGCAGAAAAAATATGTGCTAAAGAGGCGTTCCTTCTGTTGCTGGCTCTTTGAAGGCACAGTGTGATTGGGGCTTTGTCATAAAGGACGTTTCTCCTTTGGCCCACCCTTCAATCTCATCATTCAGGAGGCGAACATAGAACTTTCCCACCCACGCCCAGTAAGGCTATCATTCGTTAGTTTTCTGGGTACTTGTTACTTCCCTTCTCATGTATTTGAACCAAGATGGACCCTCTCCAACTGTCCGGAACAGCACTCGATAGAAAACAATTCGTAAAGGCAAACATTAGTATCAGGGTCCAGAAGTGAAGCTGGCAAGCCATGTGGCCTGAACCCCCTGATGTTCTTAGCTGTCTTAAGGTTTTGCCCACCCGTTGTTTGTTAGGCCATGTGTTAACTCCAGATGGTTAATTTAACTTTGAGCTTGGGGGATTGTTTGTATTGCAGCTGTTTGAGTGGATTCTGCAGATTTTAATAATGTCACAGGCAACCCATTTAGTCCAGGAGCCCAACATTACTACTTGGCTTAAGGTTTTCTCCACCCATCGTTTGTTAGGCATGCATTAGCTCCAGATGTTCCATTTTAATTCTAGCTTAAGGGACTGCAGCAATTTGGATTAGACTGACTGATATAGTTGATTTATATATTCAGAACACTGCTTTGGGGAGATATTACAACCAGTAGATTTTTTGATTTGATTGGGATCATTAGGAAGGCCTCAGAATTTCCTTGGGTCTTTTGTGGCATGAGGTTTTGCCCAGCTCATCTCATCTTTAGTTTATTCAGCCATTTCTGCTTTCTGAATGCTTGCCTCAGATATTTAACATTTTCTTTCAGTCTGTTTGGTGTTAAATTCCTATAGCTGTAGGTTCATAGTGTTTATTTAGCACTTTTCTTAACCTCCGGGCTTCCTGTCCCTACTGGATTGGAGGTTCTGCTCCTTTGTGTTTCTTGTATTTATCTCTATTCTTACAGCTCTTAGCTCTACTTTGTAGTGCTATTACCAGTTTTTGCCAGCACTCATTTGCATTCCTATTGCGCTCAAACCCCCCCCTCTATATTAGTCAGATTGTATTCTTGGTTATTTTTGCTTGTGGGGGTCTCCTCCAATTTCTAATCGATTCATTTGATGTGTGCCATATCACTTTGTTTTACCATGAGCATCCATCCTTGTATTAATCTTGCATGTCAAAGCTGCGTGGTCACCTGAATTTTTTGGGAGTTATATGGAAATACTTTATGTTGTGAAAATACTCTGTACAAATCCATATGTAGGCTAGAGTTGCCAGTCTAAATGGTGACATGTGTGAAGGCAGCAGGGCTGACAGTCTTGACCCTGCCGTTCAAACACCACATAACCAGGGCTTCTAAAGAGTTTACTAGTTGTTCTCTAAACACCTCTTTTCTCTGGATTTGCGGAATCACTTCGTATATGTTCCAAAATTAGAGTTGTCAATTTCTTTCAACTCTAAATTACTACTGGACCAGACTAAATTTGTATTAAAATCTCCGACGATCAGCATCAGGGCGTTTGGATATTCCATCTTCAGGACTTCTAAATTTCTCTCCAATATCCTTGCAGAGTCTCTTTTTCTCTTTGTGCAAGGATGTAAATACATATTTCCAATGATTAGTATTTGCTGCTGCCCCCTTATTGCTTTTGCAAAAATAAAATCGCCTTTTCCTGCCAATAGTTTTGATGCGTTGGCAGTCAAATAATTCTTTACCTGTTAGTCAAATCATCAAGTCTTACCTGGGCAACGCATGCGCTGTCTCTTAGAGACATGGTGTATCTAGATATGGTTTGAAGCACCGCCTATCTTTATATTTGGCTCCTTTTACGGTCCTTTGTAAATACTTGCCTTTGTTTGGTTAATATACTGAACAGCCCATCCTTTTGGTCTTTTGTGATCTCCAATGAGGACTGCCCCTGTAACAGGTATCATTTCACTTGTTCCACTATAGCAACTGCTAAAGGAACTTTTTTTTACTTGTCTAAGAGCAGTTCACACACGGTAGCACTGTGTTTTTACTCATCTGAGATTCTGTGTAAACAGGGCCATAATTCTTATCTAGTTGCAATTGAGATCAAAAGTCAAACATGGTTTCCCCAAGCGTGGTGTTTATTTTAGGGTGCAAATCCTTTATAGCTGGCTCTGTTGTCTGCTCCCTCCCAAAATCCCTCCTTCTCTCTGGCTGTATTTGCTTGTTCGTACTGTGTGGGCCCTCCTGACAGCTCAATATGAGGCATGATGCCTTTGTCCAGTCCTGCTCATTAAAGCCTCTGACCGTTGCTGAACTTTTTATACAGCGCAAACTTGATCTGAAGGTATTTAAGCGCTTTACATAAGGACACATTCATTTCGTATAGGCACACCAAGAATTACGGGATTTGCCAAGAGTCACAGGATGTTGAGCGATACAAAAGGGGATGATGGACCGAGCGTTTGAGCAAATCAAACACTCACCCGCAGTCAACTGATCTGGGTTTAATCCATCACCATTCTTTAGCTCACTCAGCCACCCCAGTTCAAACATGGCCATATGCAAATCAGTCAAACCCTGTGCCTCATGGGAACAGTCCAGCCCGAACTGCCAAGCCATGTCTTCCCTGGACCGGAAACAAGCATCCTAGGAGCGGTTTCGGATTCATAATCCTCATCAGCCAGGCTATCTTGAATCCAGTGGCCAAGTGAGCAAGGGACTCACGTCTGAGCATACCCTGCCAACTTAGGGCGAACAAAGCGATACAAAAGGGGATGATGGACGGAGGGTTTGAGCAAATCAAACACTCACCCCCAGTCAACTGATCTGGGTTTAATCCATCACCATTCTTTAGCTCACTCAGCCACCCCAGTTCAGACATGGCCATATGCAAATCAGTCAGACCCTGTGCCTCATGGGAACAGTCCAGCCCGAACTGCCAAGCCAGGTCTTCCCCAGACTGGAAACAAGCATCCTGGGACCGGTTTCGGATTCATAATCCTCATCAGCCAGGCTGACACTCTGACCCTTTTCCCACGAGGCACAGAGTCAGACTGATTTGCATATGGCCATATCTGAACTGGGGTGGCTGAGTGAGCTAAAGAATGGTGATGGAATAAACCCAGATCAGTTAACTGGGGGTGAGTGTTTGATTTGCTCAAACGCTTCGTCCATCATCCCCTTTTGTTTCGCTTTGTTTGCCTTAAGTTGGCAGAGTATGCTCAGACGTGAGTCCCTGGCTCACTTGGCCACTGGATTCAAGATAGCCTGGCTGATGAGGATTATGAATCTGAAACCCGTCCCAGGATACTTGTTTCCGGTCCAGAGAAGTCATGGCTTGGCAGTTCGGGCTGGACTGTTCCCATGAGGCACAGGGTCAGACTGATTTGCAAAAGGCCATGTCTGAACTGGGGTGGCTGAGTGAGCTAAAGAATGGTGATGGATTAAAACCAGATCAGTTGACTGGGGGTGAGTGAGTGATTTGCTCAAACGCTTCGTCCATCATCCTCTTTTGTTTCACAGGATGTTGAGCCAGCACCGAGACTCAAACCAGGTTCCCCTCCTTCAAAGTAGACAGCTTTGGCCATTATGCTACATCCTCTCCCCTGGCTTGCTTGCTCAAATGGCAGATAAACAAGTTTCCATTGCTGGCAGTATTACTGCACTGGGTATTCAAAACCAAGAGCTTATATAAACTACAACCTCATATTTTTTAATATGCAGGCAAAAATGTACCTTTTAAAAGTAGCCCACACACGTTAACGCTATAATCATTCATTTCTTAAGTGCCACGTTTTATTATTCCTATACAGAACCCAGATATATTAGCTTACATGTTAACAGTATGCAAATTAAAAATATTTCCCCTTTTTTAAAAGATTAAAAATGGCTGAGACCTATGGAAATAACTGGGAAGTTTAGCCATGGCTTGGTATAATGTAGAACGTCTCAAAGTATCGGACAGTGAAGTAGCCCGTGGAAAAGCTGTCCTTTAAGGCATGGCCGATACTTCGAACACAGGACAAGGATTGAGGCAGACTTCTGTCTGAAGAGGTTATGCTGCGTGGCACCCTCCCGGACTCCTCTCAGAGATCTCCTGTTGCATTCTTGAGCCCATGGTGGAAATGTGCAGACATCAGCGTGAGCTGGTTAAAGGCGAAGGAGCAACCGAATCCTCAGCATACAGGGATGAGGGTTTGGGGATGGCAGCCAAAAGAGTAACCTTCTTCCTGACGCTCTTTGCAGCCGCTTTCTATGCCATTACCTCTTTCCTGATTTTGTGGCGAAGAAGAACATGCTGACGAGCTATGGGTGAGGCTCGAGCCAGGGATGTTGCACAACAGCTGCAGTGCCAGCACTGTACTTTGAGCTCCTATTACCCTGGGGAACGGGATTATTCCATATCACTGATTCTGCCCTAGCTCCTCTGTTGCATTAGAGTTTTATGTGGGGCTCTCACAATAATAAAACAATGTTTTTTAACTGTGGAAAAATAGAGTTTTGCATTTCTATTACAAAGAGGTACTCCGGCAGGTGACAGTTATTAGGTATTGCAGCACTCTTATAGAAGTGTTCTCAAGGCCGATCTGTTCTATGCAGACGTTGTCATGAAGCCCCCTTTTTAAAAGGATAAAAGGAGTATAGAGTCATTGTAAATTTTCATAGTGTCCATCTGACAGTAACGAAATATTTGAACTTCCCTGGAGCCTGCCATTTTCTCAGATTCATTCGTGGTTTTCATGAGTATTCAGTCTTTGGAAACTAAGGGGCACAGTATTACGATGTCGTGGGAGTGGAACTACCCGGCCAGTTATGGTCGGTGCCATTTCCTCCCATTCCCTCCCCCCCTCTCCCTTTATTTCACTGCGATCTTGGAACACCCAGTCATTTCCCCAGAAAAGAAACAATTGAAAAGGGCATATTTTCAAAATCCATGCATGTGGTGCCTGGCACACAGTGCATGGTTGGATGTTTGAGGGGGCGGGCACTACGTGTCCCCAAGCCCCATAGAGGAGGAAGGGTTGCCCTGCTGGCGGCCCACAAAGTCCCTTTCCGTATGCCCTCCCTTCCCCCTTCAACTGCCTGCTTTGTCTGCTCTCCAGCTCTTCGGGCTCGCTGCTGCCCTGCCTTTCCCGCTGCCTTTCTTCTAAAATTAAACTTTTAGCTGAATTTTAACACATATCTGAAGCCTACAATAAACCTGTTGCTCTTCCCTTTCAGCAGACAAGTGATTTGTGTCTTCAGATTACAAAAGGACCACTTTACAAAGAGATGGCAAACAGCCGGAATGGGAAGCAGAAACCGTGAAAAAATAACATGCGCCTTCTGGGAGATATTCCCATTGATTCAAAAATGTCAATGTTTGTGACTAATGTTTGAGGTCACCACGAGCATCACGCTCCTGTCTTACCGCACCTTACTGAAGAGCCAGCCCTGAATGGAGGATCGTACGTTTGGATGTTTCTTGCAGCATCATCGTGGTGTCTTATCAGGTAACAGTGCCCTTTGAGGCAGAGTAAACATGCAGCACTATAAAAAGAATGCACTCCTTTTGAAAAATGCAATCGCTGCAAACAAAGTAAGGTTTGAGGCTTGTGTGCATGCATGGGCTGGGAACCTAAACATCGGGTGAAACGTCTGTTGAACTGCACGAGTGAACCAGTGTTTCTCTAAGTAACTGCACACCTTGCCTTAATCAGCATAATTTCACTGAACGCCACACACTTCCATAACACATAATTCAACTCAACAACACAACATACCACATACATCCAATCCATACCACAGAATTCCACATTATACTACATAATTCAACAGCACACCACCTAATTAAACTCCACAACATAGCACTCTACAACATAACATACATTCCACATAAATACACTCTATGAAAACCAATTCCACTCCACATAATTCCATTATACTCAATACCACATAATTACTATCCACATCTTTCCACTGCACACATTGCCACACAATTCCACCACGCACAATTCCAATCCAACCCACATAATTCCACTCTACACCACATACATCCACTCCACCCTAAACCAAATACACATGGGTAAAAGACATTGTCATTTACAACGACAATAGCTCTAACTCGCATAAATAAGAGACCTATTGCATTGCAAAGGCTTGTTTTTTATCTGTTAAAGAGACCCTGCTGCTCGGATGTTCTCCATGTGGGGAGGGAATAGCTGGGGTTGCAAATTCTTTATTATCTTTGAGGGGCTCCGGATCCAACTGCCAAGTCTCTCGAGGACAAAGGACATAGTTTTCGACTAGTTTGTCAATGTCTCTTTTCTTATCATCATCCCGAGATGCCTCTGCCTTTCCAAAAGCATACCTTCATCTCTTTTGCATTCACGTATAAAACTTCTTTTTCACCATTAGAAGTATTAGTTTAGTTCTCCTACGTGTCACTCCCAATTTGAGGGTGGACGCTTTACCTGTTCCAGGCATCACCATGCCCTGGTAATACAGGTCCCCTCAGCCATCCACAATTTGATCATGTGGTGTGAGAGAATATCTCAACAAATCAGAACGACTCAATTTGCATGTGAGAGTGGAGGTGGCAAAGAGAACAGTGGGACACAGAAAGAAATGCCACAGTCAGACCCAACATTGGTCTAGATTCTGGCAGTCTTTGAAAGATTCGGACAAACTCTAGAGAATATATGAGGCACCATATCGGTAGAGGTGAATCTTCAATGAGTAGACCTCTTCATGGTCAACAAAGGATCTCATAAAACAGAAAAAGACAGTAGACACCCTCAGGTGAGAAGCAATAAATCTTAAATCTGTGGTGTGTTCTCTTTCAGAATTGGGGCGCCTACTAGAAAATCAGCTGGAGGACGTAGAGAGTAGATCCAGAGTGGGCGAAATGAGGTACCGACAAAGTCTTGGTAAAACAGTGAATTAAAGAGATCCTAAAGCCGAACGTATTTTCCCATGACTTTACAGCTGAAAGCGCAGTTAGTGCCAAAATCCTAAACTATTGTGATATGGATGCCATACTCCAGCATGCCAGAAAAGAAGCTAACCCTGTGTACGATGACCACACCATAATAATCTTTTCAGACTGGACCATAAAAGGCAAATATCGAGTAATTGGTAAAGTATAAGCTCAGGGTCATCTATACTAATATAATAAAGAGAGAGCCCAAACCTTTGAGGCTGGTAATCTCAGGCACCACAGCACCAATCACAACACCCAATACAGCGTTGGAAAGGGCAGTTGCAGCAGAAGGTCATAGGCTACGCAGACGCCCACCATATACATTTAAAAGGTAAAAGAACCGTGCCAGCAAAGTAGTCCCTTGTGGGCGTGTCTGCGTTGTGCTGTGGGCGTGTGCTGGGGGCGTGACAACCGCTGGGGGTGTGTGGTACGTTCCGCCCTTCATGCCATGTCTCAGATCGTGTGCTGTGTGCGGGGCGCGGGATTACGGAAAAAAAGCAAGCGTTGTGCCCAATATTTCATTGTTTTTTCTTCCCAGGTTCTGTACATTCCAGCTCCGGGTGTCCACCCTGCTCCCTTTAAATACCCCTGCACCCCATAATCATAACCCACCCTTGCTCCTTAAAATAGCCCAACAACCTTAAACACTAACCCATCTTAACCCTATAAATATACCCTGTACCCCAAAACCCAAACCTATCCCTAAACCCTAAAAATACCCCTGTACCCCAAAACCCAAACCTAGCCCCGAACCCTATAAATACTCCTGTACCTCAAACCCCAAACCTAACCCTAAAAATACCCCTGCACCCCAAAACCCAAACCTAGCCCTGAACCCTAAAAATACCCTTGTACCCCCAAAACCCAAACCTACCCTGAACCCTAAAATACCCCTGAACCTCAAACCTAGCCCTGAACCCTTAAAATACCCCTGTACCCAAAAAGCCAAACCTAGCCCTGAACCATAAAAATAACCCTGTACCCCAAACCTAACCCTGAACCCTAAAATACCCCTGTACCCCAAAACGCAAACCTAGCCCTGAACCCTAAAAATACCCCTTACCCCAAAACCCAAACCTAGCCCTGAACCCTTAAAATACCCCTGTACCCCAAAACCCAAACCTACTCCTGAACCCTAAAAATACCCCTATACCCCAAAACCCAAACCTAGCCCTGAACCCTAAAAATACCCCTGTACCCCAAAACCCATACCTATCCCTTAACCCTAAAACTACCCCTGTACCCCATAACCAAAAACTATATCTGAACCCTTAAAATACCCAAACACCCCAAAACATATACCTCAGTACCCCAAAACATATACCCCTATACCCTTACTTACCTTATCCAAACATTAAAAGAAAAACATCTTTTTACCATTCATGCATTTACAACGAATTTCGTTGTAAATGTATGCGTGGTAAAAGCATATAAAATGTAATGCCATGCGTTATAATGGCATTGGGGAGTCATGGTACTTTCATAATGAAAGTATGCGGAGTGATGGTATGCAGAAAGAAAGATGCGGAATAATGGGTGTTTACCCTCCCCCGGTAAGTACATTGGTGGCACGGCGGCCCACATCTCCAGCAACATACTCATATTTTTTCAAAACCGATTTGAAAAATGCACAGGTCTCTCTCATTGATGGCCAGCACCGACATACACTTTTAGACACACCTCCTGCCACAATTTCTAGAATTGCAAACTTTAGAGCTGGGGAGCTACGTTCGAATCTCGGCATCAGCTCAACATCCTGTGATTCCAGGCAAATCGCTTTGTCTCCCTGTGCCTACCACAAATGAATGTGTTCTTCTGTAATGTAAATTGTGCTCATGCCATGTTGTCAAGTTCGCGCTATATAATATTGCAAGGAAAAATAAAGTAGGGAAACTCGAGTTCACATACTACTGAAAGCGCACTCTTAAGTGCATCAGCAGTGCACTGTGAATCGGAGCGTTTCACAGGCCTGTCACAGATAAGAAATGCTATCAAAACGAAATCCTACAAAACAATATACTACTGGCCAGCAGCAATTCATACCCGGACAACGTCGGGATGGGCTGCTAGTGTATCATATATTAGAATATTGACAGGCATCTACCTGATTGCTCACGAACCCGGCAATGGTGGGAGCGCACTCATTGAGGTCATGGCTAGAACTTAGTGCACTGATATATGGAGAGTATTACATCCTGCAACCAAAGAGTATTCATGCTGCTCAGCGACTCATAACACATATGGAAGACTTGGTTGCATACTAGTCTCACAGGGGCTGGCTGTAAAAATTCAGAAGAACCAGTACTTAAACAGATACATCTCTGATCATTCTCTCCTCATGACTGAGTATAACAAGGTTCTTGTTTGGACGTGAAATCTGACTTGGGAAACACGTCATAAGGGACACAATCGCAAATCTAGGCAGATTTGCAGATGTATCTATATTTAGGGAAACTGGGGATCCATAGCCACTAGGGTGAATGAGTGGGAGGCACTAAAGGCAGTTTTTGAGTGGACCGCATCAGTAGGATGTACGGAATCAGACAACTAGAGTGCTGCTTGTCTCATTAAAAGGACAAGGCAACTCATCTCCAAAAAAAACTAATAAGGAGGCTTTGAACCCAGGAGGAGTTGATGGAAGCCAGGCGGGAGACTGGGAGAACCTGGGACATTGTGTACATGTTCACTCTTAAAGTATTTAGAGAGAAGTTACATAGAGAGAAGTTACATAGAGAGGGAAATAAGCACTGGAGACTCCTGGCCTGGCTGCTGAAGAGGAAAGGTTGCTTTCTCTTATTCTGACACTTATTTGAGCAGACGGGCGTTGGGTGGTGATTCAGGCTGATGTCAATGAAGTTCAACACAAACAAACATATAGAACATTTATACAAGCAACCTGTTGAATATTTAGGACCATGGATCAGGTTAACACCAGTCAAGAATCCAAATGCCCCAGGGTCAAATGGGCCCCTCTCAATGAAGAATGTGCGCATTAAAATGTCAAACAAGGCTGTAGCAAATAGATTGTTGTGGGTAACCGGATCGCTGGTGCATGAGGACAACTTCTGTTTTATTCTAGGGCAGGGTACTCTTCTGAATCTCAGAAGATCAAATCATGTGATACACACCACTGAGCCTTCTAAGAGAGCCGGTTCCCAGTGGTGTTAGATCCTGAAAAAAAGCTTGACACCTAATTTGCAATTTATACTGAGCACACTTTGAAAAAAGTTGGGCCTGGCGTTTTGGGCTAGGTTAAGTTATCTTATGCAAACCATGTGGCCCAGGTGAAATCTGGAGGAATAGTATTGGATTTGTGGACTATACAAGGGGGTTATAGGCAGGGCAGACACTAAGGCATTGGGGAAAAAAGGTAGATTACTGTTGGGACAGTAAAGTCCCTTGCATGGTGATGGATGGATGTGTACCTCTGCCCGGAATGCCCCCAACTGCAATGGTGTCTGGATCCCTGGTTTTGATTTCTGTTCTCATGGGCAAACATAGATCATTTGTGTATGCCGTGACATAGGGTTATCTCATGGATTGCAGGCTTTTTGGACAGAGAGGATAAACACTCTACCCTCAGAGTGGTGAAAGGGTACTTCCTTTGCCAGGTGTTAATGAGCACGAATGCAGGTGTGGAAGCATATAGTGTAGTGATCAATAGAAGTGAACAGGCATTTTTAACCTGTGTCACTGCAGTGAGGCCTACTGGCTCACTCATGCAAAGGTCTACTGCTGTGCGCCTACATCAGGTTAGCAGGTAGTGCTGCACAGTGCATGTGTGTTATATGGATGTAATGCGTGTATGTGTGCCTGTGAATAGTACACTACATGAAAGATGTGGTGCTGTGCAGTGCGTTTGTGTTATATGCATATGCTAGGTGTATATGTGCCTCTGAATGGTAAACTGCGTAATATTCTGGGTTCCATTTTGGGAGACCCAGGGCTGAGGGGAGGAGCATGAGGTGATGGAGGAATATCCCCCAGACAGATGTGTGGATTGCTGCATTTCTGTGAGCTGGGCTGGACACACTGGAGCAATGGAGAGCCAGGTTCTTAGTATACTTGAAAGGGTGGTTTCTGATTCATAGAAAGGTCGCAGGAAAGGGGCCTAGTCGTATCTTAGAAAGGCTGGATTAAGGGAGAGCCAGGTTCTTAGTATACTTGAAAGGTGTTTTTGATTCATAGAGAGGTCGCAGGAAAGGGGCCTGGTCGTATCTTAGAAAGGCTGGATTAAGGGAGAGCCAGGTTCTTAGTATACTTGAAAGGTGTTTTTGATTCATAGAGAGGTCGCAGGAAAGGGGCCTGGTCGTATCTTAGGAAGGAGATGGGGCTGATAAGAAGATCAAAGGGTAGGTCTGAGGCCTTGGGGTAACTGTTTGATACACATATCACTGTGCCTTAACATCCAAGTGTAAACCTCTAATCACTCTCATGGTCAGTGTTGTGTCAGAGTTGGAGTTGCTACTGCTGTGACAGACTGCTTTTTGGAGGAAGGGCAGGGTAGAAGAGAGGGCACTTCAAAAATCACCTTTGGTGTATGGAAATGGACAATAAGACGGGGAGCTAAAGGTCCCTGAAAATGCCAGGAGCACCAGTGCATGCCAAGATTAGTGTACCCTGTGATGAAGAGGAGAGCCCTGGAAGGTGCGAGGTCTAGTGGGAGATCCTGGCAATTGCAACTCTGAAGCAAGGTGTGAGGAGATGGCTTCTGCCCCGATCAGGTCAAACCCTATGTGCAGAAGGAAGTTTGCAAACCCATACTCCGTCAAGATTACTGCTGTGTCAATTGGACCATAGCCTGTGTGCGGTGTGAAGTCGGCTATTCCCCTATGCCAGGTTGGACCGCTGCGAAGATTAGTGCAATGTCCATCGGGCCATAGCCTGTGTGGGAAGTGAAGTCGGTGAGCCTATATGCTAGGTGGGGCTGCCATGCCACTCGGGCCATAGCCCGTGTGAAGAGTGAGGACAATGCCAGGTGGGGCCACCTAGAAAAAAAGTGGTCTGGTCAAGACAGCCGTCGAGAGACAGAGGCAGTTGTGGTGACCTAAGCAGACCCAAGCCCCAACTGGGGACCTGCACTAGAAGCATCATACCCCCCTCCCCCACCAGTGGGGAGGATCAAAGGAAACTTACTGGCACCAGAGAAGCATCGAGTATCCCTGGTCACTGTCCCCACTAAACCGCGTGTGAGAACTCAAGCACACTTCATTGAATCCCCTGCCGGGGCCCATGTGCACTACTTGCGAGAGGCAGTAGCAGCTTTAGCCCCCGCTAGTGATCATGTTCGGAGACTCTGGTCGGGCAGGTCATCCGGGTGTGGGTAAGAGCCCGGGGGACTTGTTCTGCCATATAGAGATTTGGCACTGGAACGTTGCTTTACTTTAATTGGAGTTGGATCGGGACGCCCGAGACTCTGATTGGCAGTAGGGCTTAAACTAAATGTCACCTATAGTAACAAGCATTTGCAATGCAGTAGGTCTCGCATTTGCGAAGTTTTAAGCTATTGGCATTGTAAATGACAATGCCTTTAATTTATCTGTTTTTAAAATCAACACATAGATAAAAGCTTTGTCATTTATAATGCCAGTAGCTGAAAGATTCGCAAATGCGAGACCTATTGCATTGCAAATGCTTGTTTAAAGTTAGCGTGAAGCGCTCTGCCAGGAATGAATGGCAACAATCAGGTGGTGGATCTTGGCAGGGTCGATGCGGAGTAATATTAGAGTTTGATTGTGCAGGTTTAACCATACTGCAACCATAACTTTATTGATATTTAATTTTTCCAGCACGTGGGATTCACCATGAAACAGTTGTGTGAAGTTTGTTATTCTTGTCTGCTGGCAATGTTTAAATAAAATTAACAAGCATTTACAATGCAATGGTTTCGCCTTTGGAAAAGTTAGAGCTATTGGCATTGTAAATGACAAAATTTGTATTTATGTGTTGGTTTTGAAAACAGATAAATAAATGGCATTGTCATTTACATTGCCATTAGCTTAATCTCTGCAGTCACTCTGCAGTCCCTCGCACTCCCTCGCACTCCCTAGTCACTCTGCACTCCCTAGCCCTCCCTAGTCACTCTACACTCCCTAGCACTCTGCACTCCCTAGCACTCTGCACTCCCTAGCACTCTGCACTCCCTAGCACTCTGCACTCCCTAGCACTCTACACTCCCTAGCACTCCCTAGTCACTCTGCACTCCCTAGCACTCCCTAGTCACTCTGCACTCCCTAGTCACTCTGCACTCCCTAGCCACTCCAACAGGGAATATGAACCTGCAAAGAGGCAACAATCCTGGTTTTTAACACAGTGGAGCCGTGTGACTTGGTGAAATTTGGCAAATATTTAAGCCTGCTACAAGTATAATTTAAGGACATTAATAATACTGATCACTGCTCCAATTAAAATCACCAAAACAGTGAATTTTAACGTTTTATATGGCAGGTTTAATCCACTTGGATAGATCTTTAAAATGTTTTCATTAGCCGCTCTCTGAGCCCATGATTTGAGAACTATCTGCTATATAATTCCCAGTCCGTATGCACTGTTGTGCACACGTAAATTAATTTGCACAGTAATTAGCTGATATTAAGCCACAGGTATTATTCATGATTCCCAAATTCTCATGACATTGATTTAAAATCTGTCCAAAACTGCTATATATTACTTACATTACCTATGCTTGCGATTAAAACAATATGCACATGTACTGTTTGCACAGCTAAGGTATTTTGCATAGCAATTATCTGGTTTCTAGCCATAGGTATGTTCACGATTTTGACATTTTTATGACATTACTTAAATTTGGCATATAAAAGGTAGTTTTGTCTGGTTAACTTAGAATCTATCTGCCCTCGGAGTTATATCTACTTGGCTGAGCTGCAGTGATCTACCCTGACCAGCGCACTGGCCAACTGAGAGAAGCCATTCAACAGTGAAACGCTGCTCGTCAGCCAGACCCTGAAAGTCGCATAACAATGAAGAACTAGGTTACCAGTTGTCTCCACACCAAACCCTGGGAGAGAGGGACCACCTCTATAATTGATGCCTGATGGGGAGAAGAGAGAGCTCAAGAAGCCGCGTGGAGGGAACGGCTCCCAAACACCAGTGGGCCCGGGATGCTCTTCTTTCTCTAGTCACGTGACTAACGTGTGTTTCAACACTTTGCAATGTTATTTTCCTTCTCACGCGTACCTAATATCTACCCAATGATCCATCACATGACGGAGTGATAGCCACGATCACAAGCCGCCGCGTTCTCCCATCTTAGGTGACATCATTCACTCCCCACTGAACTGAAGTGTAAGCATGAGATTTTAAACAGCTGTTCAACTGCACACCACTCAGCTACTGCACATACAAAATAAAGATTATTCTCTGTTACTAAAGACATAAAACTGGGCTCGTTTTCGGTCGCGTTGGACAGGCCACTAGCTATCTTCTACCCGTGGGATAGTGATGTCATACTGTGAGCCTCTCAGGACTCAATAAACAAATGTGGGCACGGTGGAGTCCCCCCTCCTGGGGACTCAGGAAGACCAATGGCAGGAAGAGCCTCTCTGGCTCGGGTTGGAGTCCCCCTCCTGGGGACTCGAAATGCACAGAAATGCCCCCTTTCGCTGGAGTCCCTCTCGGGGGACTCGAGATGCCGCCAATGCCCCTTGAGCCTCCTGGCTCGAAAAGAAGATGCCACCCGACGCGTTGGAGCGGCCCTCTGCCAACTGGGGCCGCTCGGCGAACAAATAGGAACTGCCCCCAGAGCCTTGCACAGTCACGGAGCCCCCACCAGCCCTCCTTCACTTACCGGGCGGTTCGTGGGGGACTCCGGTCCTTTCTCCTGTGTGGCGGTAGCGCTTTGCGGGGCTCTCTCAGCACATGAGAGCCCCGCCTTCACAATGCTCCCGGCCCGCTACCTGTTCCCCCGGTCCCCCATCTCGGGACCGGGCCGTCAATGGCTCGCGCTGTTTGTTTCTTTTTCCCGGCGGCAGCGAGCAGCCAATCGGTGCGCGGCGGCAGGCGGGACTTCCCTCCAAATGCGGAAGTCCCGCCCCGCGTCAGGCACCGTAGTGCCTGGCTTCCTGTTTTGCGGCGCTCGGGCCGCGGCGGTGATTCTCGGGCATTTAAGAGGGGTGGACACCCTCGAGACCAAAAGTAAACAGTGAAGCGAGGTGGGCACTCGCAAAGGGCGCCATAATCGGGGTGGCACCCGTCAATTAAGAATAAAGTGCAACGAAGCACTGGGGGTACCAAATTACTGCAAACCCCGGAATCCAATCACCACACGGCAACAGTGGTGACGCTGCGCCGCACGGGCCAATCCCGTCGCGGCGTTTGGTGAGGGGGCTCGGCTCTCCCGTCCAATCGGAGAGCAGCGGGCTCGTTTTCGGTCGCGTTGGTACTGGCAAGGTACGGGGCCCTTCGTCGGGGGTTTACTGATCCCGGGTTGCGGTGGTGAAGCTGCACACAGGTTATTTTAGTGCGCTCTGCTCGGGGAAGGCTCACAAACCTTCAGTCTGCACCAAACACGTATCGATGGATTCGGGGGCGTTCCCGGCGTCGCGTGACGTCGGCAAAAGCCAAAGAATCTCGGGAACGCCCCCGTGTCTGGTCCGGCATTGATGGACAGGCCCCTCGTCCAATGGCTAGGCTCCATTTATGGAGCTAGCCAATGGGACGGGGGGGCGTGTTCCAGAGTGCTTACTGTACTCAATAGATTTCTCTGGAGGAGGAGCCTAACGGCTCCGCCCCCCAGCGAAACCTAAAAAGAGGGGGGAATACTAGAAGCCGAACCCCTTATTTCTGGGGGCAGGAGGTTCTTAGGTGTGCACCCCGCTCATGATGTCCTGACTCATATTTCGAGTTTTAAGGTTAGGGCATTTTAAGTAGCGTGGTATGCTATTCTATATTATGTTTATTGTAGTGTATCGTCATTGCTAATATTGCAACCCTACTCTTGTCCTACATCATCCAAATAAAATAATGACGTTCTCTGTTGTAGGGCGCTCGCTTTCATTTTTCCCAGCTGTTTTGGTCTTTGTTCATTTGCTTCAAATTGTTTTCACGTCATGGAAGTGATATATTAAAATTATATAAATACGTCAAGATGTATAAAAATCGCCTTATTTAAACAAAGAAACAAACAGTGGACACGTGAAATTGAAGAAAATGGATGAAATCCATTAAACACTGTTATGTACATATGTCGTCATACTTGTATTTCTTTTGTCGTTCTTTGTAATAAGTGAGACCCCCTGGCTCCAGGCCTGCTCTCGGGTTGAGCTGTGCCCACAGTGTGTGTGTTTTGTGGTGCCCTTTTCTGTATGAAGAAGTGTGCACTAGTGGGGCACGGGGAGGCAGTGGAGAGAGGTCACAATCGCACTGAGTGAGGGTGTATGGAGAGACGGTTTCACAGTCATGCTGCAAGATGGCTGTGTGCGTGGGATCAGCGCCACTGACCTCTCTTGTGATTTTCTGGCCACAGAATCGAACCCAAGCACACGACAGCCCTCCATGCTTCCCCGGTCGGCACAATGAGCTGGATTAAAGCGGATAACCGATATTTAGTACTACAGCGCCTAACATCGGCAGAAGCGCTGGATACAGAGAGCCACGAGGCGGCATTTGCTATTGGGATAGTCGAGAAGAGTCTGCAAGGTGGCATGCAGGTGGCTGCCCGACTGTAGAGCTGAATTCTCTTCTCACCGCGGGTGCCCACGCAGTGCCAGCCAAATGGCGCTTTTTCCTTTGCATACACAAGATGCTGCCCAAACAGATAATGCCCGCGTTGTGTGGGCTTCTTTTCTTTAACACTGGAGAGAACAGTCAAGGCTGGTTGGCTATTTCCTGTCTCCCCGAAGATGCTGATTCCGAAAACGCCCGCATCTGAGCAGTGCCCTGGCAGTGGCATCAGATGCCAGATGGCACCCCCAATAGCAAGCGATTCCATCCTTTACATTGAACCTACGGCGCATCGGTGCGCATGCTTTTTTAAAGTCGTCTGTTTCCTCAGCCACAGGTGAGGCTGCAGAACCCGCACACATGGGGTTACACTCGGTGCCCTCACACCTCAGGCGGGGTCTGGAGCTGACAGCGGTCCAGAGACATCGGTTCCAATCCTGGCTTCTGTGTGCGCCGGTGTTGTGTGATCTCGGGCACATCGCTCTGTCTCCCCGTTCATGGGTCGTCTGACGAGCACTTGGAATGGGGTTGTGTTCTGATGTTAGACGTGAATGCACACCTGTGCATCACACACTAAGGCTCGGGGAACAGAGCACATCCTCGGCGTTATCTGGGGGCCCGTGTTGGTCAGAGCCCCCAGGCTCCTTTGATCTCTCTCTTAGGGAGGGCGATGGGGGCGGACTCCCCACAGGTGAATCCGAAAGCTTCTTCCTTGGCACAGACACGTGATGTCAGGTAGAGGTGGGAGGGGAGGGAGGAGGAACCATTAAAGACATTGCAGGTTTCCTGTTGCGGGTGCAGCCAGGCACACTGGCAGCAGCAGAGGAAGGGAGCGGGTCGCTGCTGCAGGTTCCAGGGCACAGGGCTTCACCCCCTCCACTCCCTGGCACCCCAGCCATAGTCTACCTTAACACCAAAGGGTCCCCTGTCACCTCCTCCAGCGGTCACAGCTGTTGTCTGAAGCCCCCTCACATCCCTTGGGGGCGCAGACCCCCTGCCCTCACCATGTCCGGGGCCCCCGGAGAGCCCTTCGACGACCAGGACTGCATCTGCTCCTACGGGATGAAGCTGACCTGGGACATCAACGACCCCAGGCTGCCGCAGGTGAGTGAGACGGGCTGTGTGCCGAGGGTCACCGCAGCCCACATGGGCAGCCGGGACTAAGCAAGCTGCCTGCACCGATGCATGCACGTGTGCCGGCAGCTTGCTTAGTCCCGGGGGGTGAAAGGGGCAGCCGAGCAAGCTAGGTCTGCCGAGGGTCACTGTGCCCAGAGGGGCATCCGAGACTACTAAAAGCAAGCTAAGTGTGCAGAGGGTCACCGGTGCCCAGAGGGGCCACCCGGGGCTAGTAGAAGCAAGCAGCACTGAGCCATTTCCTCGCAGAAGAGCTGAGGCAGTGCGCACAGGTACAACAGCGAGTGCATCGGGCAGTGACTGTAACCAACTATAAATCTAGAAGTCAACATAGGTACTTAAGTCATAACACATCACAGGGAAGCCATTACCTGTCTCCCGGGCTGTGGGGGCGGGACTTCCGGCTGGCTGCACGCTGCAGGGCTCTCCCGCTTCTGATGCCGCCGGGCTCCCTCAGCTCACGGGAGCCCGGCAGAGCGCCCGCCATAGTTGTTCTCCTGTCTCCCGGGCTGTGGGGGCGGGACTTCCGGCTGGCTGCACGCTGCAGGACTCTCCCGCTTCTGATGCCGCCGGGCTCCCTCAGCTCACGGGAGCCCGGCAGAGCGCCCGCCATAGTTGTTCTCCTGTCTCCCGGGCTGTGGGGGCGGGACTTCCGGACGGCTGCACAGGGATTGGCCGGCTGTAAGAAACAGACAGCACGGCCGGACCAGATTCGGGGGCTTCCCGGCGTCGCGTGACGTCGGCAAAAGCCAAAGAATCTCGGGAACGCCCCCGTGTCTGGTCCGGCATTGATGGACAGGCCCCTCGTCCAATGGCTAGGCTCCATTTATGGAGCTAGCCAATGGGACGGGGGGGCGTGTTCCATAGTGCTTACTATACTCAATAGATTTCTCTGGAGGAGGAGCCTAACGGCTCCGCCCCCCAGCGAAACCTAAAAAAGCAGTTTCGTTGATTTGGACAGTGCTATCACCTGGTGTCTGGCATGAGAAAGCGCTTTAAAGGGTATGTTCTGAATCGTTAGGTGCTTGTTACGATAATTACTAACCTAACAACTGCCTGCTTTCAAACAAACTGAAATCACTGGTCAGCACAGCCCCGGGGGAAGCCTTACACACTGCCCGTGCGTGGATACCCGCAGCAGACCCGGTACAACAACCTGATACCTGCAAACAGAAACACAATAAAAGTCTGACCTTGAGGGTTGACCCTCTGCCCCTGGGCACAATTGTTTATAGACCCAAAAGTGCATTGCAGAGACAATGAGGCTGCAAATTGTCATGCTAAGGCCGGCTACCTGAGGGTGCCTAACAGGACAGGCATGTTTGTAGAGCGCCTTTTCACCCCCAGCACAGCCTCAAGGCGCTATGGACAAATAACGGACGGGCCCTCATGGTTATGGGCACGAGGTGGAGAAACTGGGCCTAGTTCAGAGTGGAAGGCGAAAGAAAATCCTCCGATTTTGGGGGGAACTAAGTGGTACATCCTGAGAGTCTGCCAGTGGGATGTCTCCAAAGTACAAAAAGTTGTGCTTACCACTGACAAAGTGGAAGCATCCCTTGGCGCACAGCCGTAAATCCTACTGGGAATCACCCAGAGTTCCTCCAAAGTTCAACAGTAAGATTTTAAATGTTTGTATGTTTTTTTTATTTTTCAAACAATATCATATTTGATTGAATTCATCAGTTTTTTCGAATACATTTTTAGTACTTAAGTCCAATGCATTTCGGTCATTTAGACCTTCATCTGGGACCACATAGGCTGAAACAAGGTATAACAGGAAAACATGTCACAAAAAATCGTTCTACTATAAAAAGTAACATGATACATATCCAATGATTATTAGTGACTACTTGTGAAATACACCCGAGTGCATGAACCAGTATCTGTGTTATGGTGACAGTTTTTACAAAAAAACGCCCGTGTGGGCACTCACATTTGTAATGTTGGTCAACATCTTATATCTTATGTTTGAGGTCACTTCGATAACACTGTTAAGAGAAATATGCAAATAACTTCAATATAATGCCTACGTCCGCATTTCTGTATGTTCCACAACCGAATTTACACTCGGTAGTCTCACGAGTTATTCACTTACTTTCTCGACGCCACAAAACAGCGTCTCCTCTCTCCTAATCTCGATTAGTCTGCACGCTCGGTCTTTCGGCATCCATTAGGCGCCGGGCCAATCGGTATCCCCATAACTCTTACTCTGCTGATGGTCGTTTGCACAGTGGCTGTGATTGGACGGTTCCCGGTCATGTGATCGGGATAACGTCCAATCGTACTCTGCTCTTAGTTTAAAGACATGTTTATGGGATATAACATTGCGTACATACAAACCTATCCAGTGTATGCATTCAGCAAACAGTAAAACATTTAGATATTGTCCAGTGGTGAAAAAACGGTAGAGATAATAAAAAAATAAAACATTAAGAGTATTCAAACAGAGATTAGAAATGGATGGCTATTGCATCCTCCAGTATGGGTAAGGCTAAAGCACGAAGTGTGCTTAATTCTTCATGATATTCAGTTCATAGGTAGCACATAAATTCTACTCGATCATTGAGTCCATATGGCTTTTGGGTATTTAACAAGTACATCCAGTTATTCTCCCTTTGAAGGAGAAATTTGTTATTGTCACGGCCTTCTCTTTTTTCAATTGTTTCCAGGATAGTAAATTGAAGTTGAGAAACATTGTGTTTGGCTTCGTTGAAATGAGCTGCTATTGTGGACTTGACATTGGCTGTTCTTATATTTGACTTGTGTTCGTTTAGCCGTGTTTTTATTTTTCTGGTTGTTTTCCCCACATATGCCTTTCCGCATGGGCATTTTAGCATGTAAATAGCGTTGCTCGTGTCGCAGGTAGCATTGACTTGTAGCTTGATATTGTATCCCTTCATAGGATGTGTGATTGTGTTTCCTCTTATGATGTTATTACAGTGACCACACTGTAAGCATGGTCTTGTTCCTCTGTATATCTCATCTTTGGGAATTTTCTGTTTCAATAGTTCTCCTAGATTTTTACTGCGGGTAAAGGCAAAGATTGGCTGTTGTTCGAAACTGGGTTTGAAATCAATTTCAGCTCTAAGGATATTCCAATGTGTTCTTATAATTTTTTTGAATCTGTGGCTCATGGTTGAATATTTTGATACCACTGTCATTCTTTCTTGTTTGTTCCTTATTTGTGTTTTCAATAGTTCTGTCCTCGGTATCTTCTTCACTTTTTCAATGGATTGTTCAATGAGAGTATTGGGATATCCTCTTTTTCGAAATCTGTCCCCCACCGCTTTCAGGGTAGAGTCAACTTTGCTCTCCTCCGACGTGATTCTTTTAGCTCTCATCATCTGGGATATTGGTAAATTCGTTTTTAGTGATTCTTGATGAAAGCTTTGAAAGTGCACTGTGTTGTTTCTGTCCGTCTCCAAAGTACACCACTACCTCTGAGTATTCTGAACCGGAAATAGAACTTACTCTGTTTCCGCCTTTTACTATCACAGACCACAGGCCTCCTAGCTTCTAGCAGCACCAACGGTTCTCGGTCTTTTAATAGCAAAATCTTAGCTATGTTCAGCACTGGTTCTTAAGCTGTGGTCCGGGGACCCCTTCAGGTACGCGAAACCTTCACACGGGGTCACTCCCTGCTTGGAATATAAATATGTTTTGTTATTTTCATTTGATATAGCGCAACGACTCATACCAGCAGGTATATCTAGGCGCTTAGCCAACACAGCATCATGCAAGCGCCTCACTCCAAGCATCAGGGCTAATCAAGAGACTTCTCCCAAACGTGAAGCAACCTGCTTGCTGCCGCTCTATGAAAGGAGGCAGTGAATAGGGCAGTGCAGAGGGTGACTGTCTCCGTGGAGCCGATGGTGGGAGAGAAACCGCAAAAGTGAAAGCGCACCATGCTTGAGCCAGCCTCCAGGGACAGGAGATGTGCACGCGTACGGAGTGCACATCTCCTGTCGCGCGTGCCACCTCCGGTCTCCATTTGCGAACGATAGCCACAGCAATAGAGTCTCGCCAAGCGAAGCAGCTGCGCTGCATTCGCTAGGCGAGACCTAAAAAGGGAGTAACCACAATTGCTAGTCAGAGAGTAGTGGGACTCAGTCCTGTCCTTAGGGGCTGTGTGTATGGTTTGTGAATGACGTAGACTTTTTATTGGTATATAAATACCCCTTTTTTCACAAAAACAAGTATTTGACCAGACAATCTGGTATTTCTGCTATTGAAGGTATTTTGAATAGTTAGCCTGAGATCACACCACTGTGTCTACCGCCCCCTCAAGAAGCCTTGGACTGCTCAACCCAGGCTACCGCAGACAGTCAAGTGCTGAAGGGGTACATAGTAGGTCGGGTTCTGGGACATCAGAAGTAAAAGTTGTCAAACCCACGGTTGGGCCCATGAGCTTCCTCTTGCCCCATGGCTCTATGAACGGGGCTCTGACAGTGACTTAAAACACATGGCATTGATATATGCTGACGAGACACTGGTTTACCTATAAGCGACAACCTCCGTTCCCATATTGGTACAGAAACTGGAGGGTTTTGGCAAAGCCTGTGGCCTGCATATTAACAAGCAAAAGATTGTGCTATTCCCTCTGGAAAGAATGGCACAAAAAGGCCCTTGAAGAGCTCACTAGAAGAAAACTGCAATGAGAAATGGATGGATTTCGATATCGCACTCTCCTGAAAAGTCAATATTTACAAAATATGGGCAGATTTCTCCACAAACTTAGTGGAAATAATTTTGGAATTAATTTCCGTTTTTTGTCATGTGTACACATGCAATAGCAACAAGCATTTGCAATGAAATAGATCTCGCACTGGTGAAAGTTAGAGCTATTGGAGTTGCAAATGCTTAAGTTTTTAACCCAATCTGTCAAGAGGCTGCAGTTTGGGAGGGTAGGTAATTAACTGCGGCTACAACAGAAACAAACTGGAAGTGTAATATTGCAAGGTATGTGGCTTAAAACCCAATTAAATAAGGCAAGATGAAAAGGCTGCAACTAACAGCGTGTGAATGTAGAAATATGGTCTAGGATTAGGAGTTTAGAGTGCTGCAGTTATGGTGCTTTTTAGAATGATGTATAATATAACTGATGCCTGAGCCATGTGTGTAATGCACAAGCATTATGATGGACTGGTTGTAATGTGGGGCTGAGCGCTTGTTTTCCAGGAGATGGGCGATTGCGGTTACTTTGCTTGTGCCTCCCCTATCTCCTGGAAATAACAGGCTGTACTGTTTTGAAAGTGCTGTATAAAAGTTGTAAAAACCTAGATTTGAGCTGAGTACAATGAAAAAAAAACACAAGGACGTTATTCTTAATTATTATTTGCGGTGTGCATGGACTTAATGTATTTTGACACGCTGCGCACAACAATGTAAACAATGCGCAGCCGCTATTGTTAAAGCTTAAAGGGGGCATGCCTTTTCATAAAAAAATAAAAATCTAATAGTGCCTTCTAATTTGTAGAAATACAGTTGAGTGAGTTGGGCACAACAAAACGCGGGCGTGCCGCACTTTAAAAAAACTGGAAGGAGGTTGAAAGCACTAACTGGAAATATGAAAAATAGGCTTTGTCCCAGTAAAATGCCGAAAATATGTAGAAAATGTGGGTTTTCTGACAAAGATCTGCCTGTTCCTGAAAGCAGGGAAGATGCTGATTTTAGCGCCACAAACTCTTTGTTGATACCTTTTGCAGGGAAAACAGATGCTTTCTTCTGCAGCACAACCCTCCCCCCCCCTTCCCCCCCCCCCCCGCCACACCCCAAAAAAACTAGCTGTATTTTGGCCACTGTCTCGGTTCCCTACAAGGGAATTCACAAACCCAGGGTACCTTTTCAATACTCAAGATGTTGGAAGAAAAGGATGCAGATTTGACGTGAATATGTTATGTGGACAAAAAGTTACAGTAGCCGAAGCGCGAACTACCCCAAATAGCCAAAAATAGGAGTAGCAAGTGGGGTGAATTGGGGAGGGGGGCTAGCAGCGAAGGTGTTAAGCGTTAATCCCTTCTTGTGCCTCCTGTTGCTCGTCACTCCTAATACCTTCACTCTCATGTCTATACTCCTTAACTCTATACTCTATTTTTAGTCCTGCTAAGCCCCTGCAATTCCTTTTTAGGTAAACTCTTTATGTTCAGTTTATCACTGGTCCCTCAAATTTATAATTTTGTTTAAGACCTGGCATAGTGATCTGATTCATCTATCACCGGCATTTGAGCTTGACCACAATTACGTTTCATAATCTCCACTGATTAGTCAAAGCTTGTGACTATGTCGCAGCTGTGTCCTTATCCGATTTTATGTTGCAGCTATTTAATCTATTCCTGTGCACTTCCAACTGGAATTGTAGAGTACACTGACACCTTGATTTGCAACTCAGTGTGACCATTGTACGGTTCTGTGGCATCTTTATCTTCTACGTTTGCCTAGCCTTGCCTACTGCAGGCCCTCATTACTTTTGTTTAACTGTTACTGTTGCCATTGTAGATATTTGAGCCACTGTAGATAGCCGACTTATAACGAGAAGTCTTTGGTCAAGGGCATTAGCATTCAATACAACCGCCAGGATTGGGATCATAGATTAACGTCCATTGACGGCACTTTCTTAGCAAGTAAACCTTCTATTGGTTTGTGTCCATAAGATTACTGCATAAAGAGCTCAGATGTGATGTCAATAACCTTAGACCACAGACGTGCCCGAGGGTTTGCTACCATGCACTTTCAAAAGTAAAAGGAGGACAAAAAAATTGTAATTGTTAATCTATATCCTGTTGTACAGCACTCTGGAACTTGGTTTTGTGTGGGGATTGTGCAGTATAACAAAACCATAAATGCCAAACACAGTATTTATCTTTGCTTGCTTATGAAATACCTACATACACTTGGCATCTTTCGGTGTCTGGGATGGAAAAGGTCAGCTTAGTAATCAAGCTAAAATTGTAAGAACAACATTAGCGGTGAAGGGTAGATGCGCACAGAAATTATCCTAATGTTTTCAAAAGCATTACTTAACAGTTATGTGCTTTCTTCTGAAGATCACAAGATCTGTGCAAGTGCAACTTTCTACATGCATGGGCGTTGTTAATGGAACTGAATGGGAAGCAATTCAATATAGCTACAGTAAATTAATCTTACTCAACTGCAGATCCAGGGCATTCATTTGTAAGAGATCAACACTGGCAGATAGGAGGTCCTACTAATATTATTTACTCCACTAAAGCTAGGTAATCCAGGTGGGAAGAGTGGTTCCAGATGATGTTTTTGGCATACATGAGGCTGGCCACACTTTAGATCTGGTATTTTCTAATTCTCCCCTAACTACGTGTATGCCCCTTACCCAGGTTGAATGGACTGACCATTTTATTTTAAAATGTTACACTGATGCTATGGATAAGCCACGCATACAGTTGCCCTTGCCCACTAAAAGAAGACCCTGGCACAAATTAACGGCGGAAAATTTTCGTGAAGCCTATCAAACCCCCCTGATCAATGACCATAGAGGAACCATGTCAAATGAACTTGACGGTTTGAAAAGGCAGTTAGTGAAGCAATCAACTACACCATTCCGCTGAAAATATACAAACCCCGTCAGGCAGTCAAGCAAGAAATCTGGTATTCCGAGGATCTGAGACTGATGAAACAAAAAACCAGAAAGTTAGAAAAAGTATGGAGACAGTCTCGGAGACCGGAGGATAAACAACACCACATAACCGCTCTCAGGTCTTATCACAAGGCCATAAGGGCAGCTTGCAAATCCAAGGCAGGGAAAGATTCAAAAGTTTTATTTAAGATCTTACAAACTTTTACTAAGCCTGTGGCATGTGAAACTGTAGAGGTTGCATCTCAAGACCTATGCGACGGGATCTCTCAATTCTTCATGAGGAAGATAGATGCTATCTATGGAAAGATAATGACCTCAAAGAATACTGAGGTGGCCGATCCCAATAGTCTCTTCCATAATAACACACAACACAAGCCACATGCTAAGTATCTAAAGAACTTTCCCCCTATCTCCTTGGAGGAAGTTACTGCTCTAATGACTGAGATTAAGAGTGGCAGCCCCGAGGACCTCATCCCTGCCCGCATCATGCCCATGCTGGTGGAAGTTCTGGGCCCAGAAATCCAGCAGTTAATCAACTTGTCACTAAGTACGGGAGAGGTCCCGAGGGACTGGAAAAGGGCATTCGTGAGACCGCTGAGGAAAAACACCACCATTCCTTGGACGGAACTCACCAACCTGAGACCTATTTCTCTCCTTCCCTTTATGGGTAAAGTGATAGAGAAATTTGTTAATAGGCATTTGTCCAATTATGTTGAGGAGACAGATGGACTGGATCCATCCCAGTCGGGTTTCAGGCCGAGGCATAGCACCAAGACCACCTTGTTGTCAGTCGCAGACGATTTACACATGTTCCAGGATAAAGGTCACTCTGTTATCCTGGTTCTGTTGGATCTGTCTGCGGCGTTTGATACCGTGTCACATGACATCTTGACCACCAGGCTTATTAACATCGGCCTGGAAGGTGAGGCCCTAGCGTGGTTGAGGAGCTTCCTGACAGACCGCACCCAAACAGTCACCTTGGGCGCCTATCGGTCAGAGGAGTTGGAGATCTCGAAGCGGGTGCCACAGGGCTCTTGCTTGAGCCCTACCTTGTTCAATATCTACGTGGCCCCCCTAGCGAACATCATGAGGTCCCATGGGTTTATCCCTGTCTCGTATGCGGACGACACCCAACTCCTCTTCCCTTTTACACACTTTACCGATGAGGTCAGGAACTCCTTCTCCCAGGGGATGAAGGCAGTGGCCCACTGGATGGCATTTAACTTCCTGCAATGTAATGTTGCTAAAACGGAAGTGATGCTGTTCGGTGAGGCCAAACTCATGTGGTCCCCCGATTGGTGGCCGCAGGATTTGTGACCAGTCCCGGAGCCTAAACAGGTGGTCAAAAATCTCGGTGTGCGTCTGGACCAGGAGCTATCCCTGAAGCAACACAGCAACCAAGTGGTGGGCTCCTGTTTCCATGTCATCGGTATGTTAAGGAAAGTGTTTCCCTTGCTCCCTGACTCTACAAGGAGGACGCTAGTGCAGGCCTTGGTATTGAGTCGTTTAGACTATTGTAATGGGCTGCTTCTATCAGCCAATGAGGGAGTAATTGCCAGATTGCAGGTGGTCCAAAATACTGCGGCCCGCCTTGTTCTAAAACAGCCTCCTCGCACCCCCTCCAAACCCCTCTTGAACACCCTGCATTGGCTTCCTGTCAAGCAAAGGGTGAAGTACAAGACTTGTTGCATAATACACAAGTGTCTCCAGAAGAAAGGCCCTGGGTATTTGTTTAATAAACTTCTCCCCTACAAACCTTTGCGATCCTTAAGATCCAGTGAACAAGCTCTGCTGCAGGTCCCGAGAGCAAAAAAGACTAGACAGGGTGGTAGAGCCCTCTCAATTGCGGGTCCAATGCTGTGGAACAGCCTCACAGTTTCCTTAAGACTCTGTAAGGAATATCTTCCGTTTAGGAAACAATTAAAAACCTTTTTATTTCAAAATTATTAGATAGGACATGTACTCACTGTCTATGTGCAGGAAGGATGCCAAAGGCGCGGAGATACTCCTTTGGGAGGTGATCCTAGCACGTTATAAACCCGCAAATAAATAAATAGGTCTGTAGTGCATTACGACCACTGTTTTGCTGAACTGTGGCCCTAAATGAGGTTTTGCCACAAATTTTGCGGCTGGGCTCTTTATGAGGTGGTCGGTGTCATAATGGGAACTTTTGAAACAAAACTTTTACCTTTAATGAGATCAGGTCAGCAATATTTTTTTCCAGTACAGACTTGTCTTTCTATGCACAGGCTAACACACGATGGACCGCAGCGGTTAACTCTGCACAGCTGCTCACTCTACTGACGTCTTATTACTATCAGAGACCTGGCTTACCGATGACTCTCTCCCAGACATTTTGGCCACGCTACCCCCTGACTACTTTCTGCTGAACAACAACCGAGCAGGGGGCCGTACGGGGGGGGGGGGGGGGGGAGGGGGGCTGTAATACGCAAGGACCTGAAGATCATTGCTTCTGCGCCCATGACTTTACCGGATGCAGACACCCTGGTCCTTAGCCTAGGGACCGCGGTTGGTGCAGTTACTCTTGTGCTACTATACCGCCCTCCCCACTCCATGCCATCTTTCCCCTCATCCTTTATCGATCAGCTTACCAACATTGCTACCTGCTCCCCCCGTATTATTATCATCGGGGACTTTAACTACTGGTTCCTACATGAGGACGCTGGCCCACATGCTTCCGAACTGTTCGAGGGTCTCTCAAGCCTTAACTTTACCCAACTAGTTAGGTCTGCCACCCACAAGGGCGGCCATATCCTCGACCACGTTTGGATCCACGGAGTCACGTCCTCCTGCCCATTAATAACACCTTGTTTGTGGTCGGACCATTGTCTGATCGATACCACCTTTTCAGCGGTCGGCCACATCAGGGCCCCCTTACGGCAGGGGGGCACGGCTCGCAAGTGGAAGGCTGTCGATCCCCCTAAATTTCTGGCTCATCTGTCCCAAACCTACTCCCCGGTACCCTACGACATCGGTACCGACGAGCTCCACGGTTGTGTGGCAGACTGGCTTACTACAGCCAGTGACATCTTTGCTCCCTTCACTAAGTTCCCTCAATCCCGGCACAATAACTCTCACAAATGGTTTACCCCCCACCTAAAAGTTCTCCATTTAGAACTCCGCCAGTCTGAGCGGAAGTGGAGGAGAGACTACAGCCCTGCAAGCAGAGACGCATACGTGGCTGCCCGCAATGGGTACAAACTCGCTATCCTGGCTGCCAAAAAAACCTATGCCTCTGGAAAAATTTTATCTGCCCCTTGCCAGACTAAGGAAATTTTTAAAGTTCTTAATGAATTTACTTCCGACCCCAGGACGCTCCCTACTCAGGCCCCTACACAGGAAGCATGCAACGCCCTTAGCACTTTCTTCATTGAAAAAATCGTATCGATCAAGAACACCATTCCTACTACATTTCCTGTGCTGGACCTGTCTCCCCTCCCCACAACACTTCTTCTTTCACACAATTCCCTCTTCTTGACTCCTCCTCCCTGGCTACTCTTGCCACCCGCATTAAGTCGGGATCTCCAGATGACTGCTGCCCCCCTTCCATTCTTAGGGACATCTGCCACACTCTACCCGACTGTATTATCCCTCTGCTAAATTCTTCTCTTTCTTCTGGGACGGTGCCGGCCCCCTTCAAGGAGGCTGTGTTGGTACCTCTTTTGAAGAAACCGGGGGCTGACCCCGCCGTCCCGGCTAACTACCGCCCCATCTCTCTCTTACCTTTCTTCTCAAAAATCCTGGAAGCCCACGTCACCACCTGTCTCTCACAGTTTATCGAGAGCTCCAACTTTCTCGAGGGCAACCAAGCTGGCTTTAGACCCGGCCATTCAACGGAGACAGTGATCTTGGCCGTGCTGGATGCCCTGAGAGACGGTGTTGACAAAGGTACCCCCCAGGCCCTGGTATTATTAGATCTGTCAGCCGCTTTCGACACAGTGGATCATAACATCCTTCTCCGCCGTGTCGAGCAGGCTGGCATCCAGGGCCCGGCTCTGGCCTGGGTCAGATCCTTCCTGACGGGCAGGTCCCAGACCCTTAGCCTGGGTACCTTCAGGGCCCCTAGAGAGCAGTCGCTCTGTGGGGTCCCCCAGGGTTCTTCTCTGTCCCCTCTTCTCTTCAATCTTTACCTCCGCCCTCTTCTACTTTCTCTGAGGCTGTGGGACGTCACCGTGTTCAATTACGCGGACGACCTGCAGCTCATCTTCTCTCTTAATTCCCCTTCTGCTATTCCTAACTTTCAGTCAGCCATGTCCCACATTCTCCAGTGGATGGGCCATAACCAGTTAAAACTGAACCCCGGTAAGACGGAGCTCCTCCTTCCTGGTAGGAGCCCCACCTTCTGGGGGCCACACTTCTGGCCGGCGGAACTGGGCCCGTCTCCCACTCCCGTGGCCTCGGTGAAGAGCTTAGGGGTCACTATTGACTCTGCTCTATCCCTAGGGCCGCAGGTGGGGACGGTGGTCTCATCCTGCACTTACCAACTGCGCAGGATCAGGAAAGTGGCATACCTCCTTACACCTGAAGCCCTCCTGCAGGTCATCATGGCCCTCGTCCTCTCTCGCCTAGATTTCTCCAACTCGATCTACCATGGTCTGCCCAAAACATCGATGGGCAGACTACAGGTGGTCCAAAATCAGGCGGCGAGATTGGCCTTAGGGATCCCGAAGTGGCAATCTGCCAGGCCCCTCCTCGTCAAACTCCACTGGCTCCCTGTCGCCTCTAGGGCAGCCTTCAAGATCGGCTGCCTCATCTTCAAATCCCTGGCTGGCTCCTGTCCCATCTTTGTAAAATCTCTTATTCTACCCTACTGCCCGTCCCGCAACTTGAGATCCTCCTATCTTCATCTCTTAACCGTCCCCTCTTACAAGCTCTGCAGATCTGGAGGCCGGAGATTTGCTTACCTGGCCCCCAAGTTCTGGAATTCTCTCCCTCTTTCTCTTAAAACTTCTAATTCTCTGATTCTTTTTCGCAAATCTCTAAAAACTTGGCTCTTCCCTCATTCTGGTTAGTCTTTCTGTCCCCTCTATTTCCAACCAGCGCCAGGAAACCCATGGTGTCAGTGCGCTATATAAGCACCCCTTACGATACGATAATAAACCATGTACATTATATTTATGTGGACGTGATTGTTCCTACACAAGCGTGCACACACACAGGCACTCACACTGAGGTGCAGTTACAAACGCTCTGCTTTCGCGATCCCACAGTGTCATCAGCAACAACTAGAAGTTGTTCACTGCACTGGACAATTTTGCTTTCAATACATTCATGAAAAAAGAGTAGTCTAAGTAATGCGAAGATTAGAATATAGTATACGATTAATAACTGTATATAGTCAATAACAGATCCTATACCATGAAACTCTTTCTAAAAGCTAATTAAGCAAAGTTAAATTAGCCCACTAATATATGTTTGCTCACAATTGATAGGTCATCTTTTATCCTTGACAACACAGGTCCCACAATTCCAAGTAACACGTCGATTTAATCGCTACACCATAGCTCACCACACTTCCTAACGGCCATCTAATATTTTCAAACAATCCCACAGCTGCTTTCAAATGATACATCATTCTTTCTTTCTACTGAAATGACATATATCCTGCCATGTGATTGACACTGAGTATCAAGATGGATTAAGCAGGTTAAACAATGTATGCTGCTGAAATGTATGTGATCTGCAGATCATTCTGAATCCCAACACAGCGTTGAACAATGTCTGCTGCTGACATGTACATGTTCTGTAGTCCAGTCTGAATCCCGACACAGAGAATTCAAAATACAATCTTTCAAAATAAAGCGGTAAAAACGTTGCACCAAAAATTTTATGGCTAACATATATTTCCATTTTTTTTAAACAGAAGTAGAAGTCTAAATATGTACCATGTTATTGTTTTTTTGTTTTGTTTTTTAGAATTCGATTATTGGCATTTATCAATGTGGTACACGCAGCACACCAACAGAGGCAACACAAGACCAGCAAGCCGGACAGTTTTACACCAAAGAGAAACATTGCCCTAACTCTCCCCCGCCCTCCACCACCTACCACGTAATTGTTTTTGGCACCTTTTTCCCTCCGCTTTCTTTTACCTTTCAATCAGTTTTATCTTCTGCTCTGTGCCATTTTTTTTATATCTGAAGGAGAGATACTCCTAGTTTCTCCTTTCCATTGACCATCTTAATGCACTAAGGTTTTCTCGCTCTCTCCAGTTACACTACTCCCTCGCTTATTTGTCCTACCTCTTTTCTTCTCTGATTTTTTAGGTCAGGCTTGATAGCACAGTTGACTGCGAAACCTACTGTTACAGATATTTTAATATATACATAGAAGGGGCTTTAGCTCTGCCCAGAAGAGTACTGTTTGGTGTATCACTTTGAATGTCTATGTATGAGGGACTATTTTACATTTCAAAAGTACACTGGCTCATTACATAATAAGTTCTTTTTGTCATAGAAATATTGTATACAGTAAGCATTTTTTTGTTTTATTTTTTTCACTGCTATGGGCTTTTTACAAATGTTTTAGGCAGACTAAAAATGCAAGCACAACATATTGCCTTTGCCATTGCTGGATTTGCTGTGACCTACTTGCTCCATTTGCCGTTTTCAATATCCAACCACATTCGCTCCCATGACCCATGTCTTCTTTGCTCCCCACTCCACCTGTGTATCTTCCTTCTTTACGCTTACTTTTTACCGAACTGTTGCACTTTCTTCAACCGTTCTCCTGCTTTTGGGCCATTTGAAAGGTTTTGGCCTTTAAAAGTCGGTTTTATTTATATATTTAAAACAAATGTAACTTTTTAAAAATACTTTACAATGTCTCCTAATATATAACTTTTTGTTATTTTTTTGTCAGCTTAATAATTAACTTTTTTGATACACTGATGTAGCACACATTTTTTAGTCTACTTTTTTTGCTATAAACCATATGCACTGTGCTAAACAACTGTAAAATAATTAAATACAAAAAGATGGGTTTGTCTGTGGCTCTCTCACTATGGATAACCTCGGTTATATCCTTTAGTGGAGGAACTTTAAAACCAAAGTGTTTCTTACAAGATGAGGAAAAATAATTTGCTGAAGAGTGATTGTTGAACATAGGTAATAATTATGTTTGTCACTCACAAAGGTGTCAGCAACATTTTAACTAGTCTTAGACTTAATGTAAATTCCGGGGGAAGCACTGGATGGCAAGAGTGTACGGTGAGGGGGATAGACCGGGGAGGGCGCTGGCTGGGACGGTACGGCCGCCCACCTTCCAGAATTATGTGGCTGAACTGCAGGATGAGGGGGGGCTGGTGATAGGAATCTCCCTGAGCAGATGTCCACCTTCGTAGCGTATTATACCAAACTTTATACGTCGCAGAGGGGCTCTCCTTTAGATCTTAGGGGATATTTTGCAGATACCGCTCTGACCTGGCTGGGGGATACGAAGCGTAAATTCCTGGCTCTTGACTTGGAGGTTGATGAGATAACGGAAGCAATTATGTCTATGGCCTAGGGGAAGGCTCCAGGGTCAGATGGCCTTCCCATAGATTTTTATAAAACGTATGTGTCCATCTTAGCTCCCATATTAAACGGGGTATATTATGAGGCGCTGGAAGAAGGTCAGCTGCCCACAACAATGAGGGAGGCTCAGATAATGTCCCTATTAAAGCCCGGCAAGTTCCCAGTCCATTGCGACTTCTATTGACCCCTGTCGCTTCTTAACAGTGACACAAAAACTTTGGCGAAAGTTTTGGCGACGAGGCTTAATCTACTTCTGAAACGGTTGGTTCTACCCGATCAGTTGGGCTTTGTGCCGACTCGAGCCACTTGCGGACCCTTCTGGCGGTCCTCCAGGATATTGATCCTAATAGAGCTGCAGTGGTGGTCTTTTTGGACACCAGCAAAGCGTTTGACTCTGTAGAATGGGGCTATGTGATGGGAAAACTGAACTATATGGGTATGCCGGACTCCTTTGTGAATTGGATTAAATTGCTCTATACGCAGCCGTGTGCCCGGGTTCTCCTTAATGGCGCGCGATCTGAAGCTTTTCCGGTCACCAGAGGCAGGAGGCAGGGGTGTCCACTATCCCCTGTCCTCTTCGCCTTGGCTGTGGAACCCCTCGCTGCGAAGCTGAGACAGCACCATAACCACAGGGCTCTTATATATCCCTCACGGCAGTTATTAGTGTCTCTCTATGCCAGAGCTTTCCAAACTGTGTGTCCCGACACAGTACTGTGTCGCCTGCAAAGGGTGGGTGTGTCGCAGGATGACACCGGTATTAGTGGCCACTTAGCACATAACTGCTGCTAATTAAGAGGCATTAAGCTGTGCTTTAAGACCTCTGCCGGCGACGGCATTCACACACTCTCCCCTGGTCTCTGTTGAAAACACCTGATTGTCTGATAAAACACCCCCCCCCCCCGCCCCTCGCACCGCTGAGATACAGAGCTGGCATGTGGGGGACCGTGAGTTATTCAAATACTTTCAGCGAAATTCGAGAAATTTAAATACAAAACGCTATTAGAGTGCAACGTGCCAGGCTTACTACACAGCAGGGCACGCGATCAGCTCGTCTGAGTGCAAAGCTTATGTCTGCTCTGTGTATGGAAAAGAAAAAATATATTCTGCAGGAAGCAAAAATAAAATCCTTTTTTTTTCCAACAAATATTGTTAGCTTTTCAATAGAACTCTCTGTGTCCTCCTTCCCCACCGGGTCAATTTTTTCTTTTATTTTATTCTTAACAAACATATTTTGGCCTCTAAAGAAATGCGTTGGCATGTGCCCATCTAATCGACATACCCCTTCGGTCTACTGTCTGGAATAGACAGAGGGAGACAGACAGAAGTAGGAGGGCGACAGAGGGAGGGCGACAGACAGAGGTAGGAGGGTGACAGAGGGATGGAGACAGACAAACAGAGGAGGGCGACAAAGAGGGAGGGAGACAGACAGAGGTGGGAGGGCAACAGACAGAGGTGGGGGGCAACAGAGAGACAGACAGGTGGGAGGGCGACAGACAGACAGACAGGTGGGAGGGAGGGCGACAGACAAACAGAGGTAGGAGGGCGACAGAGGGAGGGAGACAGACAGAAGTAGGAAGGCGACAGAGGGAGGGCGACAGATAGACAGAGGTTGGAGGAGGACAGGCAGGTGGGAGGGCGACAGACAGGTGGGAGGGCGACAGACAGGTGGGAGGGCGACAGACAGAGGGAGGTTGGAGGGCAACAGACAGAGGTAGGGCAACCGACAGACAGAGGGAGGGAGGGAGGACGACAGAGGGAGGGGGGACCACAGACAGACAGAGGGAGGGAGACAGACAGAGAGGGAGGGAGGGAGGGCGACCGACAAAGGGAGGGAGGGCGACCAACAGAGGGAGGGAGAGCGACCAACAGAGGGAGGGAGGGAGGGCGACCGAGAGAGGGAGGGAGGGCGATGGAGGGAGGGCGACAGAGGGCGACAGAGGGCGACAGAGGGAGGGAGGGCGACAGAGGGAGGGTGACAGACCAACAGAGAGAGTGAGGGAGACAGACAGACAGACAGGCAGACAGAGGTAGGAGGGAGACAGAGGGAGGGAGACAGACAGAGGTGGGAATGCAACAGACAGACAGAAGTGGGAGGGCGACAGACAGACAGAGGGAGGGAGGGCGACAGACTAACAGAGGTAGGAGGGTGACAGACAGACAGGTGGGAGGGTGACAGACAGAAGTAGGAGGGCGGCCGAGGGAGGGCGACAGACAGACCGAGGGAGGGAGGGTGACCGACAGACAGAGGGAGGGAGGGCGACAGAGGGAGGGAGGGTGACCGACAGAGTGAGGGAGGGAGGGTGACCGACAGAGGGAGGGTGACCGACAGAGGGAGGGAGGGTGATCAACAGACAGAGGGAGGGAGGGAGGGTGACCGACAGAGAGGGAGGGAGGGAGGGAGGGTGACCGACAGACAGAGGGAGGGAGGGCGAGAGAGGTGGGAGGGCGGCAGACAGAGGTGGGAGGGCGACAGACAGGTGGGAGGGCGACAGAGGGAGGGAGGGCGACAGACAAACAGAGGTAGGAGGGAGAAAGACAGAAGTAGGAGGGCGACAGCGTGAGGGCGACAGACAGAGGTGGGAGGGCGACAGGCAGACAGGTGGGATGGCGACTGAAAGACAGGTGGGAGAGCGACAGACAGACAGGTGGGAGGGCGACAGACAGACAGGTGGGAGGGCGACAGACAGACAGGTGGGAGGGCGACAGAGGGAGGGCAACCGCCAGACCGAGGGTGACCGACAGACAGAGGGAGGGCGACTGACCGACAGACAGAGGGAGGAAGGGCGAGGGAGGGAGGGCGACAGAGGGAGGGAGGGCGACAGTGGGAGGGAGTGCGACAGAGGGAGGGAGTGCGACAGAGGGAGGAAGGGACACAGAGGGAGGGAGGGAGACGGAGGGAGGGAGGGTGACCGACAGAGGGAGGGAGGGAGGGTGACAGAGGGAGGGAGGGCGACAGAGGGAGGGAGGGCGACGGAGAGAGGGAGGGCGACGGAGGGAGGGAGGGCGACGGAGGGAGGGAGGGCGACAGACAGACAGAGGGAGGGAGGGCGACAGACTAACAGAGGTAGGAGGGTGACAGACAGAGAGGTGGGAGGGTGACAGACAGACAGAAGTAGGAGGGCGGCCGAGGGAGGGCGACAGACAGACCGAGGGAGGGAGGGTGACCGACAGACAGAGGGAGGGAGGGAGGGTGACCAACAGACAGAGGGAGGGAGGGCGACAGAGGGAGGGAGGGTGACCGACAGAGTGAGGGAGGGAGGGTGACCGACAGAGGGAGGGTGACCGACAGAGGGAGGGAGGGTGACCAACAGACAGAGGGAGGGAGGGAGGGAGGGTGACCGACAGAGAGAGGGAGGGAGGGAGGGAGGGTGACCGACAGACAGAGGGAGGGAGGGCGAGAGAGGTGGGAGGGCGACAGACAGGTGGGAGGGCGACAGAGGGAGGGAGGGCGACAGACAAACAGAGGTAGGAGGGAGAAAGACAGAAGTAGGAGGGCGACAGCGTGAGGGCGACAGACAGAGGTGGGAGGGCGACAGGCAGACAGGTGGGATGGCGACTGAAAGACAGGTGGGAGAGCGACAGACAGACAGGTGGGAGGGCGACAGACAGGTGGGAGGGCGACAGACAGACAGGTGGGAGGGCGACAGAGGGAGGGCAACCGCCAGACCGAGGGTGACCGACAGACAGAGGGAGGGCGACTGACCGACAGAGGGAGGAAGGGCGAGGGAGGGAGGGCGAGAGAGGGAGGGAGGGCGAGAGAGGGAGGGAGGGCGACAGTGGGAGGGAGTGCGACAGAGGGAGGGAGTGCGACAGAGGGAGGGAGTGCGACAGAGGGAGGAAGGGACACAGAGGGAGGGAGGGAGACAAAGGGAGGGAGGGAGGGTGACCGACAGAGGGAGGGAGGGTGACAGAGGGAGGGAGGGCGACGGAGAGAGGGAGGGCGACGGAGGGAGGGAGGGCGACAGAGGGAGGGAGGGAGACAGAGGGAGGGAGGGCGACAGAGGGAGGGAGGACGACAGAGGGAGGGAGGGCGACAGAGGGAGGGAGGGCGACAGAGGGAGGGAGGGAGACAGAGGGAGGGAGGGAGACAAAGGGAGGGAGGGTGACCGACAGAGGTAGGGAGGGAGGGTGACAGAGGGAGGGAGGGCGACGGAGGGAGGGAGGGCGACTGAGGGAGGGAGGGCGACGGAGAGAGGGAGGGCGACGGAGAGAGGGAGGGTGACGGAGGGAGGGAGGGCGACAGAGGGAGGAAGGGCGACAGAGGGAGGAAGGGCGACAGAGGGAGGAAGGGCGACAGAGGGAGGAAGGGCGACAGAGGGAGGGAGGGCGACAGAGGGAGGAAGGGCGACAGAGGGAGGAAGGGCGACAGAGGGAGGAAGGGCGACAGAGGGAGGGAGGGCGACAGAGGAAGGGAGGGCGACAGAGGGAGGGAGGGCGACGGAGAGAGGGAGGGCGACGGAGAGAGGGAGGGCGACGGAGAGAGGGAGGGCGACGGAGAGAGGGAGGGCGACGGAGAGAGGGAGGGCGACGGAAGGAGGGAGGGCGACGGAGAGAGGGAGGGCGACAGAAGGAGGGAGGGCGACGGAGAGAGGGAGGGCGACGGAAGGAGGGAGGGCGACGGAAGGAGGGAGGGCGACGGAAGGAGGGAGGGCGACAGAGGGAGGGAGGGCGAGGGAGGGAGGGCGACAGAGGGAGGGAGGGCGACAGAGGGAGGGAGGGCGACAGAGGGAGGGAGGGAGACAGAGGGAGGGAGGGAGACAAAGGGAGGGAGACAAAGGGAGGGAGGGAGGGTGACCGACAGAGGTAGGGAGGGAGGGTGACAGAGGGAGGGAGGGCGACTGAGGGCGACGGAGGGAGGGAGGGCGACGGAGAGAGGGAGGGCGACGGAGGGAGGGAGGGCGACAGAGGGAGGGAGGGCGACAGAGGGAGGGAGGGCGACAGAGGGAGGGAGGGCGACAGAGGGAGGGAGGGCGACAGAGGGAGGGAGGGCGACAGAGGGAGGAAGGGCGACAGAGGGAGGAAGGGCGACAGAGGGAGGAAGGGCGACAGAGGGAGGAAGGGCGACAGAGGGAGGGAGGGCGACAGAGGGAGGGAGGGCGACAGAGGGAGGGAGGGCGACGGAGAGAGGGAGGGCGACGGAGGGAGGGAGGGCGACGGAGAGAGGGAGGGCGACGGAGAGAGGGAGGGCGACGGAGAGAGGGAGGGCGACGGAGAGAGGGAGGGCGACGGAAGGAGGGAGGGCGACGGAAGGAGGGAGGGCGACGGAAGGAGGGAGGGCGACGGAAGGAGGGAGGGCGACGGAAGGAGGGAGGGCGACAGAGGGAGGGAGGGCGAGGGAGGGAGGGCGACAGAGGGAGGGAGGGCGACAGAGGGAGGGAGGGCGACAGAGGGAGGGAGGGCGACAGAGGGAGGGAGGGCGACAGAGGGAGGGAGGGCGAGAGAGGGAGGGAGGGCGAGAGAGGGAGGGAGGGCGACAGATGGAGGGCGACAGAGGGAGGGCGACAGAGGGAGGGCGACAGAGGGAGGGCGACAGAGGGAGGGCGACAGAGGGAGGGCGACAGAGGGAGGGCGACAGAGGGAGGGCGACAGAGGGAGGGCGACAGAGGGAGGGCGACAGAGGGAGGGCGACAGAGGGAGGGCGACAGAGGGAGGGCGACAGAGGGAGGGCGACAGAGGGAGGGCGACAGAGGGAGGGCGACAGAGGGAGGGCGACAGAGGGAGGGCGACAGAGGGAGGGCGAAAGAGGGAGGGCGAAAGAGGGAGGGCGAAAGAGGGAGGGCAACAGACGGAAAGAGAGAGTGAGGGAGACAGACAGGCAGACAGACAGAGGTAGGAGGGCGACAGAGGGCAACAGACAGACAGGGGTGGGAGGGCGACAGCCAGACAGAGGTGGGAGGGCGCAGACAGACAGAGGTGGGAGGGCGACAGACAGACAGAGGTGGGAGGGCGACAGACAGACAGGAGGGAGGGCAACAGACAAACAGAGGTAGGAGGGCGACGAAGGGAGGGAGATAGATAGACAGAGGTGGGAGGGCGACAGAGGGAGGGAGGGCGACAGACAGACAGGTGCGAGGGCGACGACAGAGGGAGGGCGGCGACAGAGGGAGGGCGGTGACAGAGGGAGGGCGGTGACAGAGGGAGGGCGGCGACAGAGGGAGGGCGGCGACAGAGGGAGGGCGGCGACAGAGGGAGGGCGGCGACAAAGGGAGGGCGGCGACAAAGGGAGGGCGGCGACAAAGGGAGGGCGGCGACAGAGGGAGGGCGGCGACAGAGGGAGGGCGGCGACAGAGGGAGGGCGGCGGCAGAGGGAGGGCGGCGACAGAGGGAGGGAGGGAGACCGACAGGCAGAGGGAGGGCGACCGACAGAGGGAGGGAGGGCGACAGACAGACAGAGGGGGGGGGGGGGCGACCGACAGAGGGAGGGAGGGCGACATACAGACAGAGGGAGGGAGACAGACAGAGGGAGGGAGGGCGACAGAGGGAGGGCGATAGAGGGAGGGAGGGCGATAGAGGGAGGGAGGGCGACAGAGGGAGGGAGGGCGACGGAGGGAGGGAGGGCGACGGAGGGAGGGAGGGCGACAGAGGGAGGGAGGGCGACAGAGGGAGGGAGGGCGACAGAGGGAGGGAGGGCGACAGAGGGAGGGAGGGCGACAGAGGGAGGGAGGGCGACAGAGGGAGGGAGGGAGGGCGACAGAGGGAGGGAGGGCGACAGAGGGAGGGAGGGCGACAGAGAGAGGGAGGGAGAGAGAGGGAGGGAGAGAGAGGGAGGGAGACAGAGGGAGGGAGACAGAGGGAGGGAGACAGAGGGAGGGAGACAGAGGGAGGGAGACAGAGGGAGGGAGACAGAGGGAGGGTGACAGAGGGAGGGCAACAGACAGACAGAGGGAGGGAGACAGACAGAGGGAGGGAGGGAGACAGACAGAGGGAGGGAGGGCGACAGACAGACGGAGGGAGGGAGGGAGACAGAGGGAGACAGACAGAGGGAGACAGACAGAGGGAGGTAGGGCGACAGAGGGAGGGAGGGTGACAGAGGGAGGGAGGGCTACAGAGGGAGGGAGGGCTACAGAGGGAGGGAGGGCTACAGAGGGAGGGAGGGCTACAGAGGGAGGGAGGGCGACAGAGAGAGGGAGGGCGACAGAGAGAGGGAGGGCGAGAGAGGGAGGGCGACAGAGAGAGGGAGGGCGACAGAGAGAGGGAGGGAGAGAGAGGGAGGGAGAGAGAGGGAGGGGGAGACAGAGGGAGGGAGACAGAGGGAGGGAGACAGAGGGAGGGAGACAGAGGGAGGGAGACGGAGGGAGACAGAGGGAGGGAGACGGAGGGAGGGAGACGGAGGGAGGGAGACAGAGGGAGGGAGACAGAGGGAGGGAGACAGAGGGAGGGAGACAGAGGGAGGGAGACAGAGGGAGGGAGACAGAGGGAGGGAGACAGAGGGAGGGAGACAGAGGGAGGGAGACAGAGGGAGGGAGACAGAGGGAGGGAGACAGAGGGAGGGAGGGCGACAGAGGGCGACAGAGGGAGGGAGGGCGACAGACTGACAGAGAGAGTGAGGGAGACAGACAGGCAGACAGAGGTAGGAGGGAGACAGGCAGACAGAGGTAGGAGGGAGACAGACAGACAGGCAGACAGAGGTAGGAGGGCGACAGAGGGCAACAGACAGACAGAGGTGGGAGGGCGACAGACAGACAGAGGTGGGAGGGAGACAGACAGACAGAGGTGTAAGGGCGACAGACAGACAGAGGTGGGAGGGCGACAGACAGACAGAGGTGGGAGGGCGACAGACAAACAGAGGTAGGAGGGCGACGAAGGGAGGGAGACAGATAGACAGAGGTGGGAGGGCGACAGAGGGAGGGAGGGAGACCGACAAACAAACAGAGGTAGGAGGGTGACAGACAGGTGGGAGGGCGACAGAGGGAGGGTGACGGAGGGAGGGAGGGCGACGGAGAGAGGGAGGGCAACGGAGAGAGGGTGGGGGACGGAGGGAGGGAGGGGGAGGGAGACAGAGGGAGGGAGAGGGAGGGAGGCAGAGGGAGGGCGACGGAGGGAGGGAGGGCGACAGAGAGAGGGAGGGCGACAGAGGGAGGGCGAGAGAGGGAGGGCGAGAGAGAGAGGGAGGGCGACAGAGAGAGGGAGGGAGAGGGAGGGAGGGAGAGAGAGGGAGGGGGAGACAGAGGGAGGGAGACAGAGGGAGGGAGAGGGAGGGAGGCAGAGGGAGGGCGACGGAGGGAGGGAGGGCGACGGAGGGAGGGAGGGTGACGGAGAGAGGGAGGGCGACGGAGAGAGGGAGGGCGACGGAGAGAGGGAGGGCGACGGAGAGAGGGAGGGCGACAGAGAGAGGGAGGGCGACAGAGAGAGGGAGGGCGACAGAGAGAGGGAGGGCGACAGAGAGAGGGAGGGCGACAGAGAGAGGGAGGGCGACAGAGAGAGGGAGGGCGACAGAGAGAGGGAGGGCGACAGAGAGAGGGAGGGCGACAGAGAGAGGGAGGGCGACAGAGAGAGGGAGGGCGACAGAGAGAGGGAGGGCGACAGAGAGAGGGAGGGCGACAGAGAGAGGGAGGGCGACAGAGAGAGGGAGGGCGACAGAGAGAGGGAGGGCGACAGAGAGAGAGAGGGCGACAGAGAGAGGGAGGGCGAGAGAGGGAGGGCGACAGAGAGAGGGAGGGAGAGAGAGGGAGGGAGAGAGAGGGAGGGGGAGACAGAGGGAGGGAGACAGAGGGAGGGAGACAGAGCGAGGGAGACAGAGCGAGGGAGACAGAGCGAGGGAGACAGAGCGAGGGAGACAGAGCGAGGGAGACAGAGCGAGGGAGACAGAGCGAGGGAGACAGAGCGAGGGAGACAGAGCGAGGGAGACAGAGCGAGGGAGACAGAGCGAGGGAGACAGAGCGAGGGAGACAGAGCGAGGGAGACAGAGCGAGGGAGACAGGGCGACAGAGCGAGGGCGGCAGAGCGAGGGCGGCAGAGCGAGGGCGACAGAGCGAGGGCGACAGAGCGAGGGCGACAGAGCGAGGGCGACAGAGCGAGGGCGACAGACAGAGGTAGGTGGGCGACAGAGGGAGGGAGGGTGACAGACAGACAGAGGTGGGAGGGCGACAGACAGACAGGTGTGTGGGCGACAGACAGGTTGGAGGGCGACCGAGGGAGGGAGGGCGACAGACAGAAGTAGGAGGGCGACAGACAGAAGTAGGAGGGCGACAGAGTGAGGGTGACAGACAGAAGTGGGAGGGCGACAGACAGCAGGTGGGATGGCGACAGACAGCAGGTGGGATGGCGACTGAAAGACAGGTGGGAGGGCGACTGAAAGACAGGTGGGAGGGCGACAGACAGACAGGTGGGAGGGTGACAGACAGAGGGAGGGCGACAGACGGACAGGTGAGAGGGCGACAGAGGGAGGGCAACCGCCAGACCGAGGGTGACCGACAGACAGAGGGAGGGAGGGAGACAGAGGGAGGGCGACAGAGGGAGGGAGGGAGGGCGACAGAAGGCGGCAGGGAGGGCGACAGTGGGAGGGAGGGCGACAGTGGGAGGGAGACAGAGGGATGGCGACAGAGGGAGTGCGGCGACAGAGGGAGGGAGGGAGACCGACAGGCAGAGGGAGGGCGACCGACAGGCAGAGGGAGGGCGACCGACAGAGGGAGGGAGGGCGACCGACAGAGGGAGGGAGGGCGACCGGCAGAGGGAGGGAGGGCGACCGACAGAGGGAGGGAGGGCGACAGACAGAGGGAGGGAGACAGACAGAGGGAGGGAGGGCGACAGACAGACGGAGGGAGACAGACAGAGGGAGGGAGGGCGACAGAGGGAGGGAGGGCGACAGACAGACAGAGGGAGGGAGGGCGACAGAGGGAGGGAGGGTGACAGAAGGACGGCACCAGAGGGAGGGCGACAGAGGGAGGGCGACCGACAGAGGGAGGGCGACCGACAGACAGAGGGAGGGAGGGCGACAGACAGAGGGAGGGAGGGCGACAGAGGGAGGGAGGGAGGGCGACAGAGGGAGGGAGGGAGGGCGACAGAGGGAGGGAGGGAGGGCGACAGAGGGAGGGAGGGAGGGCGACAGAGGGAGGGCGACAGAGGGGAGGGAGGGCGACAGAGGGAGGGAGGGAGGGCGACAGACAGACAGAGGGAGGGAGACAGACAGAGGGAGGGAGGAGGGCGACAGACAGACAGAGGGAGGGAGACAGACAGACAGAGGGAGGGAGACAGACAGAGGGAGGGAGACAGACAGACAGACAAACAGACAGAGGGAGGGAGACAGAGGGAGGGAGGGCGACAGAGGGAGGGAGGGCGACAGAGGGAGGGAGGGCGACAGAGGGAGGGAGGGTGACAGAGGGAGGGAGGGTGACAGAGGGAGGGAGGGTGACAGAGGGAGGGAGGGTGACAGAGGGAGGGAGGGTGACAGAGGGAGGGAGGGTGACAGAGGGAGGGAGAGGGAGGGCGACAGAGGGAGGGAGAGGGAGGGCGACAGAGGGAGGGTGACAGAGGGAGGGCAACAGACAGACAGAGGGAGGGAGACAGACAGAGGGAGGGAGGGCGACAGACAGACGGACGGAGGGAGGGAGACAGACAGAGGGAGGGAGGGAGACAGACAGAGGGAGGTAGGGCGACAGATGGAGGGAGGGTGACAGAGGGAGGGAGGGCTACAGAGGGAGGGAGGGCGACAGAGAGAGGGAGGGCGACAGAGAGAGGGAGGGCGACAGAGAGGGAGGGCGACAGAGAGAGGGAGGGCGACAGAGAGAGGGAGGGCGACAGAGAGAGGGAGGGCGACAGAGAGAGGGAGGGCGACAGAGAGAGGGAGGGAGAGAGAGGGAGGGGGAGACAGAGGGAGGGAGACAGAGGGAGGGAGACAGAGGGAGGGAGACAGAGGGAGGGAGACAGAGGGAGGGAGACAGAGGGAGGGAGACAGAGGGAGGGAGACAGAGGGAGGGAGACAGAGGGAGGGAGAGGGAGGGAGGGCGACAGAGGGAGGGAGGGCGACAGACTGACAGAGAGAGTGAGGGAGACAGACAGGCAGACAGAGGTAGGAGGGAGACAGGCAGACAGAGGTAGGAGGGAGACAGGCAGACAGGCAGACAGAGGTAGGAGGGCGACAGAGGGCAACAGACAGACAGAGGTGGGAGGGCGACAGACAGACAGAGGTGGGAGGGCGACAGACAGACAGAGGCGGGAGGGCGACAGACAGACAGGAGGAAGGGCGACAGACAAACAGAGGTAGGAGGGCGACGAAGGGAGGGAGACAGATAGACAGAGGTGGGAGGGCGACAGAGGGAGGGAGGGAGACCGACAAACAAACAGAGGTAGGAGGGTGACAGACAGGTGGGAGGGCGACAGAGGGAGGGTGACGGAGGGAGGGAGGGCGACGGAGAGAGGGAGGGCGATGGAGAGAGGGTGGGGGACGGAGGGAGGGAGGGCGACGGAGGGAGACAGAGGGGGGGAGACATAGGGAGGGAGACAGAGGGGGGGAGACAGAGGGAGGGAGACAGAGGGAGGGAGGGCGACAGAGGGAGGGAGGGCGACAGACTGACAGAGAGAGTGAGGGAGACAGACAGGCAGACAGAGGTAGGAGGGAGACAGGCAGACAGAGGTAGGAGGGAGACAGACAGACAGGCAGACAGAGGTAGGAGGGCGACAGAGGGCAACAGACAGACAGAGGTGGGAGGGCGACAGACAGACAGAGGTGTAAGGGCGACAGACAGACAGAGGTGGGAGGGCGACAGACAGACAGGAGGGAGGGCGACAGACAAACAGAGGTAGGAGGGCGACGAAGGGAGGGAGACAGATAGACAGAGGTGGGAGGGCGACAGAGGGAGGGAGGGAGACCGACAAACAAACAGAGGTAGGAGGGTGACAGACAGGTGGGAGGGCGACAGAGGGAGGGTGACGGAGGGAGGGAGGGCGACGGAGAGAGGGAGGGCGATGGAGAGAGGGTGGGGGACGGAGGGAGGGAGGGAGAGGGGGGGAGACAGAGGGAGGGAGACAGAGGGAGGGAGACAGAGGGAGGGAGACAGAGGGAGGGAGACAGAGGGAGGGAGACAGAGGGAGGGAGACAGAGGGAGGGAGAGGGAGGGAGGCAGAGGGAGGGCGACGGAGGGAGGGAGGGCGACGGAGAGAGGGAGGGCGACGGAGAGAGGGAGGGCGAGAGAGAGAGAGGGAGGGCGAGAGAGAGAGGGAGGGCGACGGAGAGAGGGAGGGCGACAGAGAGAGGGAGGGCGACAGAGAGAGGGAGGGCGACAGAGAGAGGGAGGGCGACAGAGAGAGGGAGGGCGACAGAGAGAGGGAGGGCGACAGAGGGAGGGAGGGAGACCGACAAACAAACAGAGGTAGGAGGGTGACAGACAGGTGGGAGGGCGACAGAGGGAGGGTGACGGAGGGAGGGAGGGCGACGGAGAGAGGGAGGGCGATGGAGAGAGGGTGGGGGACGGAGGGAGGGAGGGCGACGGAGGGAGACAGAGGGAGACAGAGGGGGGGAGACATAGGGAGGGAGACAGAGGGAGGGAGACAGAGGGAGGGAGACAGAGGGAGGGAGAGGGAGGGAGGGCGACAGAGGGAGGGAGGGCGACAGACTGACAGAGAGAGTGAGGGAGACAGACAGGCAGACAGAGGTAGGAGGGAGACAGGCAGACAGAGGTAGGAGGGAGACAGACAGACAGGCAGACAGAGGTAGGAGGGCGACAGAGGGCAACAGACAGACAGAGGTGGGAGGGCGACAGACAGACAGAGGTGTAAGGGCGACAGACAGACAGAGGTGGGAGGGCGACAGACAGACAGGAGGGAGGGCGACAGACAAACAGAGGTAGGAGGGCGACGAAGGGAGGGAGACAGATAGACAGAGGTGGGAGGGCGACAGAGGGAGGGAGGGAGACCGACAAACAAACAGAGGTAGGAGGGTGACAGACAGGTGGGAGGGCGACAGAGGGAGGGTGACGGAGGGAGGGAGGGCGACGGAGAGAGGGAGGGCGATGGAGAGAGGGTGGGGGACAGAGGGAGGGAGGGCGACGGAGGGAGACAGAGGGAGGGAGAGGGGGGGGAGACAGAGGGAGGGAGACAGAGGGAGGGAGACAGAGGGAGGGAGACAAAGGGAGGGAGAGGGAGGGAGGCAGAGGGAGGGCGACGGAGGGAGGGAGGGCGACGGAGAGAGGGAGGGAGGGCGACCGACAGAGGGAGGGAGGGCGACCGGCAGAGGGAGGGAGGGCGACCGACAGAGGGAGGGAGGGCGGCGGAGGGAGGGCGACAGACAGAGGGAGGGAGACAGACAGAGGGAGGGAGGGCGACAGACAGACGGAGGGAGACAGACAGAGGGAGGGAGGGCGACAGAGGGAGGGAGGGCGACAGACAGACAGAGGGAGGGAGGGCGACAGAGGGAGGGAGGGCGACAGAGGGAGGGAGGGTGACAGAAGGACGGCACCAGAGGGAGGGCGACAGAGGGAGGGCGACCGACAGAGGGAGGGCGACCGACAGACAGAGGGAGGGAGGGCGACAGAGGGAGGGAGGGAGGGCGACAGAGGGAGGGCGACAGAGGGAGGGAGGGCGACAGAGGGAGGGAGGGAGGGCGACAGACAGAGGGAGGGAGACAGACAGAGGGAGGGAGGGAGGGCGACAGACAGACAGAGGGAGGGAGACAGACAGAGGGAGGGAGACAGACAGAGGGAGGGAGACAGACAGACAGACAAACAGACAGAGGGAGGGAGACAGAGGGAGGGAGGGCGACAGAGGGAGGGAGGGCGACAGGGGGAGGGAGGGCGACAGAGGGAGGGAGGGCGACAGAGGGAGGGAGGGTGACAGAGGGAGGGAGGGTGACAGAGGGAGGGAGGGTGACAGAGGGAGGGAGGGTGACAGAGGGAGGGAGGGTGACAGATGGAGGGAGAGGGAGGGCGACAGAGGGAGGGAGAGGGAGGGCGACAGAGGGAGGGTGACAGAGGGAGGGCAACAGACAGACAGAGGGAGGGAGGGCGACAGACAGACGGACGGAGGGAGGGAGACAGACAGAGGGAGACAGACAGAGGGAGGGAGGGAGACAGACAGAGGGAGGTAGGGCGACAGAGGGAGGGAGGGTGACAGAGGGAGGGAGGGCTACAGAGGGAGGGAGGGCGACAGAGAGAGGGAGGGCGACAGAGAGAGGGAGGGCGACAGAGAGAGGGAGGGCGACAGAGAGAGGGAGGGCGACAGAGAGAGGGAGGGCGACAGAGAGAGGGAGGGCGACAGAGAGAGGGAGGGCGACAGAGAGAGGGAGGGCGACAGAGAGAGGGAGGGAGAGAGAGGAGGGGGAGACAGAGGGAGGGAGACAGAGGGAGGGAGACAGAGGGAGGGAGACAGAGGGAGGGAGACAGAGGGAGGGAGACATAGGGAGGGAGACAGAGGGAGGGAGACAGAGGGAGGGAGACAGAGGGAGGGAGAGGGAGGGAGGGCGACAGAGGGAGGGAGGGCGACAGACTGACAGAGAGAGTGAGGGAGACAGACAGGCAGACAGAGGTAGGAGGGAGACAGGCAGACAGAGGTAGGAGGGAGACAGACAGGCAGACAGAGGTAGGAGGGCGACAGAGGGCAACAGACAGACAGAGGTGGGAGGGCGACAGACAGACAGAGGTGGGAGGGCGACAGACAGACAGAGGTGGGAGGGCGACAGACAGACAGGAGGAAGGGCGACAGACAAACAGAGGTAGGAGGGCGACGAAGGGAGGGAGACAGATAGACAGAGGTGGGAGGGCGACAGAGGGAGGGAGGGAGACCGACAAACAAACAGAGGTAGGAGGGTGACAGACAGGTGGGAGGGCGACAGAGGGAGGGTGACGGAGGGAGGGAGGGCGACGGAGAGAGGGAGGGCGATGGAGAGAGGGTGGGGGACGGAGGGAGGGAGGGCGACGGAGGGAGGACAGAGGGAGACAGAGGGGGGGAGACATAGGGAGGGAGACAGAGGGAGGGAGACAGAGGGAGGGAGACAGAGGGAGGGAGAGGGAGGGAGGGCGACAGAGGGAGGGAGGGCGACAGACTGACAGAGAGAGTGAGGGAGACAGACAGGCAGATAGAGGTAGGAGGGAGACAGGCAGATAGAGGTAGGAGGGAGACAGACAGACAGGCAGACAGAGGTAGGAGGGCGACAGAGGGCAACAGACAGACAGAGGTGGGAGGGCGACAGACAGACAGAGGTGTAAGGGCGACAGACAGACAGAGGTGGGAGGGCGACAGACAGACAGGAGGGAGGGCGACAGACAAACAGAGGTAGGAGGGCGACGAAGGGAGGGAGACAGATAGACAGAGGTGGGAGGGCGACAGAGGGAGGGAGGGAGACCGACAAACAAACAGAGGTAGGAGGGTGACAGACAGGTGGGAGGGCGACAGAGGGAGGGTGACGGAGGGAGGGAGGGCGACGGAGAGAGGGAGGGCGATGGAGAGAGGGTGGGGGACGGAGGGAGGGAGGGCGACGGAGGGAGACAGAGGGAGGGAGAGGGGGGGAGACAGAGGGAGGGAGACAGAGGGAGGGAGACAGAGGGAGGGAGACAGAGGGAGGGAGAGGGAGGGAGGCAGAGGGAGGGCGACGGAGGGAGGGAGGGCGACGGAGAGAGGGAGGGCGAGAGAGGGAGGGCGACGGAGAGAGGGAGGGCGACAGAGAGAGGGAGGGCGACAGAGAGAGGGAGGGCGACAGAGAGAGGGAGGGCGACAGAGAGAGGGAGGGCGACAGAGAGAGGGAGGGCGACAGAGAGAGGGAGGGCGACAGAGAGAGGGAGGGCGACAGAGAGAGGGAGGGCGACAGAGAGAGGGAGGGCGACAGAGAGAGGGAGGGCGACAGAGAGAGGGAGGGCGACAGAGGGAGGGCGAGAGAGGGAGGGCGAGAAAGAGAGGGAGGGCGACAGAGAGAGGGAGAGAGAGGGAGGGAGAGAGAGGGAGGGGGAGACAGAGGAAGGGAGACAGAGGGAGGGAGACAGAGGGAGGGCGACGGAGGGAGGGAGGGTGACGGAGAGAGGGAGGGCGACGGAGAGAGGGAGGGCGACAGAGAGAGGGAGGGCGACAGAGAGAGGGAGGGCGACAGAGAGAGGGAGGGCGACAGAGAGAGGGAGGGCGACAGAGAGAGGGAGGGCGACAGAGAGAGGGAGGGCGACAGAGAGAGGGAGGGCGACAGAGAGAGGGAGGGCGACAGAGAGAGGGGAGGGCGACAGAGAGAGGGAGGGCGACAGAGAGAGGGAGGGCGACAGAGAGAGGGAGGGCGACAGAGAGAGGGAGGGCGACAGAGAGAGGGAGGGCGACAGAGAGAGGGAGGGCGACAGAGAGAGGGAGGGCGACAGAGAGAGGGAGGGCGACAGAGAGAGGGAGGGCGACAGAGAGAGGGAGGGCGACAGAGAGAGGGAGGGCGACAGAGAGAGGGAGGGCGACAGAGAGAGGGAGGGCGACAGAGAGAGGGAGGGCGACAGAGAGAGGGAGGGCGACAGAGAGAGGGAGGGCGACAGAGAGAGGGAGGGCAACAGAGAGAGGGAGGGCGACAGAGAGAGGGAGGGCGACAGAGAGAGGGAGGGAGAGAGAGGGAGGGGGAGACAGAGGGAGGGAGACAGAGGGAGGGAGACAGAGGGAGGGAGACAGAGGGAGGGAGACAGAGGGAGGGAGACAGAGGGAGGGAGACAGAGGGAGGGAGACAGAGGGAGGGCGACAGAGCGAGGGCGACAGAGCGAGGGCGACAGAGCGAGGGCGACAGAGCGAGGGCGACAGAGCGAGGGCGACAGAGCGAGGGCGACAGAGCGAGGGCGACAGAGCGAGGGCGACAGAGCGAGGGCGACAGAGCGAGGGCGACAGAGCGAGGGCGACAGAGCGAGGGCGACAGACAGAGGTAGGTGGGCGACAGAGAGAGGGAGGGTGACAGACAGACAGAGGTGGGAGGGCGACAGACAGACAGGTGTGTGGGCGACAGACAGGTTGGAGGGCGACCGAGGGAGGGAGGGCGACAGACAGAAGTAGGAGGGCGACAGACAGAAGTAGGGGCGACAGAGTGAGGGTGACAGACAGAAGTGGGAGGGCGACAGACAGCAGGTGGGATGGCGACAGACAGCAGGTGGGGATGGCGACTGAAAGACAGGTGGGGAGGGCGACTGAAAGACAGGTGGGAGGGTGACAGACAGACAGGTGGGAGGGTGACAGACAGAGGGAGGGCGACAGACGGACAGGTGAGAGGGCGACAGAGGGAGGGCAACCGCCAGACCGAGGGTGACCGACAGACAGAGGGAGGGAGGGAGACAGAGGGAGGGCGACAGAGGGAGGGAGGGAGGGCGACAGAAGGAGGCAGGGAGGGCGACAGTGGGAGGGAGGGCGACAGTGGGAGGGAGACAGAGGGATGGCGACAGAGGGAGTGCGGCGACAGAGGGAGGGAGGGAGACCGACAGGCAGAGGGAGGGCGACCGACAGGCAGAGGGAGGGGCGACCGACAGAGGGAGGGAGGGCGACCGACAGAGGGAGGGAGGGCGGGAGGGAGGGCGACCGACAGAGGGAGGGAGGGCGGCGGAGGGAGGGCGACAGACAGAGGGAGGGAGACAGACAGAGGGAGGGAGGGCGACAGACAGACGGAGGGAGACAGACAGAGGGAGGGAGGGCGACAGAGGGAGGGAGGGCGACAGACAGACAGAGGGAGGGAGGGCGACAGAGGGAGGGAGGGCGACAGAGGGAGGGAGGGAGGGTGACAGAAGGACGGCACCAGAGGGAGGGCGACAGAGGGAGGGCGACCGACAGAGGGGAGGGCGACCGACAGAGGGAGGGCGACCGACAGACAGAGGGAGGGAGGGCGACAGAGGGAGGGAGGGCGACAGAGGGAGGGAGGGAGGGCGACAGAGGGAGGGCGACAGAGGGAGGGAGGGCGACAGAGGGAGGGAGGGAGGGCGACAGACAGAGGGAGGGAGACAGACAGAGGGAGGGAGGGAGGGCGACAGACAGACAGAGGGAGGGAGACAGACAGAGGGAGGGAGACAGACAGACAGACAAACAGACAGAGGGAGGGAGACAGAGGGAGGGAGGGCGACAGAGGGAGGGAGGGCGACAGAGGGAGGGAGGGCGACAGAGCGAGGGCGACAGAGGGAGGGCGACAGAGGGAGGGCGACAGAGGGAGGGCGACAGAGCGAGGGTGACAGAGCGAGGGGTGACAGAGCGAGGGCGACAGAGCGAGGGCGACAGAGCGAGGGCGGCAGAGCGAGGGCGGCAGAGCGAGGGCGACAGAGCGAGGGCGACAGAGCGAGGGCGACAGAGCGAGGGCGACAGAGCGAGGGCGACAGAGCGAGGGCGACAGAGGGAGGGCGACAGAGGGAGGGAGAGGGAGGGCGACAGAGGGAGGGCGACAGAGGGAGGGCGACAGGGGAGGGCGACAGAGGGAGGGCGACAGAGGGAGGGCGACAGAGGGAGGGCGACAGAGGGAGGGCGACAGGGCGACAGAGCGAGGGCGGCAGAGCGAGGGCGACAGAGCGAGGGCGACAGAGCGAGGGCGACAGAGCGAGGGCGACAGACAGAGGTAGGTGGGCGACAGAGGGAGGGAGGGTGACAGACAGACAGAGGTGGGAGGGCGACAGACAGACAGGTGGGAGGGCGACAGACAGGTGGGAGGGCGACAGACAGGTTGGAGGGCGACAGACAGAAGTAGGAGGGCGACAGACAGAAGTAGGAGGGCGACAGACAGAAGTAGGAGGGCGACAGAGTGAGGGTGACAGACAGAAGTGGGAGGGCGACAGACAGCAGGTGGGATGGCGACAGACAGCAGGTGGGATGGCGACTGAAAGACAGGTGGGAGGGCGACTGAAAGACAGGTGGGAGGGCGACAGACAGACAGGTGGGAGGGTGACAGACAGAGGGAGGGCGACAGACGGACAGGTGAGAGGGCGACAGAGGGAGGGCAACCGCCAGACCGAGGGTGGCCGACAGACAGAGGGAGGGAGGGAGACAGAGGGAGGGAGGGAGGGCGACAGAGGGAGGGAGGGAGGGCGACAGAAGGAGGCAGGGAGGGTGACAGTGGGAGGGAGGGCGACAGTGGGAGGGAGACAGAGGGATGGCGACAGAGGGAGTGCGGCGACAGAGGGAGGGAGGGAGACCGACAGGCAGAGGGAGGGCGACCGACAGGCAGAGGGAGGGCGACCGACAGAGGGAGGGAGGGCGACCGACAGAGGGAGGGAGGGCGACCGACAGAGGGAGGGAGGGCGACCGGCAGAGGGAGGGAGGGCGACCGACAGAGGGAGGGAGGGCGGCGGAGGGAGGGCGACAGACAGAGGGAGGGAGACAGACAGAGGGAGGGAGGGCGACAGAGGGAGGGAGGGCGACAGAGGGAGGGAGGGCGACAGAGGGAGGGAGGGAGGGTGACAGAAGGACGGCACCAGAGGGAGGGCGACAGAGGGAGGGCGACAGAGGGAGGGCGACCGACAGAGGGAGGGCGACCGACAGAGGGAGGGCGACCGACAGACAGAGGGAGGGAGGGCGACAGAGGGAGGGAGGGCGACAGAGGGAGGGAGGGCGACAGACAGACAGACAGAGGGAGGGAGACAGAGGGAGGGAGGGCGACAGAGGGAGGGCGACAGAGGGAGGAAGGGCGACAGAGGGAGGGAGGGAGGGCGACAGAGGGAGGGAGGGAGGGCGACAGACAGAGGGAGGGAGACAGACAGAGGGAGAGAGGGAGGGCGACAGACAGACGGAGGGAGACAGACAGAGGGAGGGAGACAGAGGGAGGGAGGGCGACAGAGGGAGGGCGACAGAAGGACAGAGGTGGGAGGGCGACAGACAGACAGAGGTGGGAGGGCGACAGACAGACAGAGGTGGGAGGGCGACAGACAGACAGAGGTGGGAGGGCGGCAGACAGACAGAGGTGGGAGGGCGACAGACAGACCGAGGTGGGAGGGCGACAGACAGACAGAGGTGGGAGGGCGACAGACAGACAGATGGGAGGGCGACAGAGGGAGGGAGACAGACAGAAGTAGGAGGGCGACAGAGGGAGGGAAACAGACAGAGGTGGGAGGGAGACAGACAGGTGGGAGGGAGGGAGGGCGACAGAGGGAGGGAGGGCGACAGAGGGAGGGAGGGCGACAGAGGGAGGGAGGGAGGGTGACAGAAGGACGGCACCAGAGGGAGGGCGACAGAGGGAGGGCGACCGACAGAGGGAGGGCAACCGACAGACAGAGGGAGGGAGGGCGACAGAGGGAGGGAGGGCGACAGAGGGAGGGAGGGAGGGCGACAGAGGGAGGGCGACAGAGGGAGGGCGACAGAGGGAGGAAGGGCGACAGAGGGAGGGAGGGAGGGCGACAGACAGAGGGAGGGAGACAGACAGAGGGAGAGAGGGAGGGCGACAGACAGACAGAGGGAGGGAGACAGACAGAGGGAGGGAGGGAGGGCGACAGACAGACAGAGGGAGGGAGACAGACAGAGGGAGGGAGACAGACAGACAGACAGAGGGAGGGAGACAGAGGGAGGGAGGGAGACAGAGGGAGGGAGGGCGACAGAAGGACAGAGGTGGGAGGGCGACAGACAGACAGAGGTGGGAGGGCGACAGACAGACAGAGGTGGGAGGGCGACAGACAGACAGAGGTGGGAGGGCGGCAGACAGACAGAGGTGGGAGGGCGACAGACAGACCGAGGTGGGAGGGCGACAGACAGACAGAGGTGGGAGGGCGACAGACAGACAGATGGGAGGGCGACAGAGGGAGGGAGACAGACAGAAGTAGGAGGGCGACAGAGGGAGGGAAACAGACAGAGGTGGGAGGGAGACAGACAGGTGGGAGGGCGACAGAGGGAGGGCAACCGACAGACTGAGAGAGGGAGGGTGACCGACAGACAGGTGGGAGGGCGACAGAGGGAGGGCAACCAACAGACCGAGGGAGGGAGGGTGATCGACAGACAGAGGGAGGGCGACAGAGGGAGGGAGGGCGACAGAGGGAGGGAGGGCGACTGACAGAGGGAGGGCGACCGGCAGAGGGAGGGCGACCGGCAGAGGGAGGGAGGGAGGGCGACAGAGATAGGGAGGGAGGGAGGGAGGGAGGGATGGAGGGAGGGAGGGGGACAGAGGGAGGGAGGGAGACAGAGGGAGGGCGACAGAGGGAGGGCGACAGAGGGAGGGCGACAGAGGGAGGGCGACAGAGGGAGGGCGACAGAGGGAGGGCGACAGACAGACATAGGTGGGAGGGTGACAGACAGACAGTTTGGAGGGCGACAGAGGGAGGGAGGGTGACAGACAAACAGAGTTAGGAGGGAGACAGATAGAAGTAGGAGGGCGACAGAGTGAGGGCGACAGACAGACAGAGGAGGGAGGGCGACAGACAGACAGGTGGGATGGCGACAGACAGACAGGTGGGAGGGCGACAGACAGAAAGGTGGGAGGGCGACAGACAGAAAGGTGGGAGGGCGACAGACAGAAAGGTGGGAGGGCGACAGACAGAGGGAGGGCGACAGAGGGAGGGCAACCGCCAGACCGAGGGTGACCGACAGACAGAGGGAGGGCGACCGACTGACAGACAGAGCGAGGGAGGGAGGGCGACAGAGGGAGGGAGAGAGACAGAGGGAGAGAGACAGAGGGAGGGAAACAGAGGGAGGGAAAGGGAGGGAGGGCGACAGACAAACAGAGGTAGGAGGGAGACAGATAGAAGTAGGAGGGCGACAGAGTGAGGGCGACAGACAGACAGAGGTGGGAGGGCGACAGACAGGTGGGATGGCGACAGACAGGTTGGAGGGCGACAGACAGACAGGTGGGAGGGCGACAGACAGACAGGTGGGAGGGCGACAGACAGGTGGGAGGGCAACCGCCAGACCTAGGGTGACCGACAGATAGAGGGAGGGAGGGCGACCGACCGACAGACAGTGAGAGGGAGGGCGACAGAGGGAGGAAGAGAGACAGAGGGAGGAAGAGAGACTGAGGGAGGAAGAGAGGCAGAGGAAGAGAGGCAGAGGGAGGGAGACAGAGGGAGGGAGACAGAGGGAGGGCGACAGACAGACAGAGGTGGGAGGGTGACAGAGGGAGGGAGGCAGAGGGAAGGAAGCAGAGGGAGAGTGCGACAGAGGGAGAGTGCGACAGAGGGAGGGCGACAGAGGGAGGGCGACAGAGGGAGGGCGACAGAGGGAGGGCGACAGAGGGAGGGCGACAGAGGGAGGGCGACAGAGGGAGGGCGACAGAGGGAGGGCGACAGAGGGAGGGCGACAGAGGGAGGGCGACAGAGGGAGGGCGACAGAGGGAGGGCGACAGAGGGAGGGCGACAGGGGGAGGGCGGCGACAGGGGGAGGGCGGCGACAGGGGGAGGGCGGCGACAGGGGGAGGGCGGCGACAGGGGGAGGGCGGCGACAGAAGGAGGGCGGCGACAGAGGGAGGGCGGCGACAGAGGGAGGGCGGCGACAGAGGGAGGGTGGCGACAGAGGGAGGGCGGCGACAGAGGGAGGGCGGCGACAGAGCGAGGGCAACAGAGCGAGGGCGACAGAGCGAGGGCGACAGAGCGAGGTCGACAGAGCGAGGGCGACAGAGCGAGGGCGGCGACAGAGCGAGGGCGGCGACAGAGCGAGGGCGGCGACAGAGGGAGGAGGGCGACAGACAGAGGTAGGAGGGCGACAGAGGTAGGGAGGGTGACAGACAGACAGAGGTGGGAGGGCGACAGACAGACAGGTGGGAGGGCGACAGACAGACAGGTGGGAGGGCGACAGACAGAAGTAGGAGGGCGACAGACAGTAGTGGGAGGGGACAGACAGCAGGTGGGACGGAGACTGAAAGACAGGTGGGAGGGCGACAGACAGCAGGTGGGATGGCGACTGAAAGACAGGTGGGAGGGCGACAGACAGACAGGTGGGAGGGCGACAGACAGAGGGAGGGCGACAGACGGACAGGTGAGAGGGCGACAGAGGGAGGGCAACCGCCAGACCGAGGGTGACCGACAGACAGAGGGAGGGGGACCGACCGACAGACAGAGGGAGGGAGGGCGACAGAGGGAGGGAGGGCGAGAGAGGGAGGGAGGGCGACAGAGGGAGGCAGGGAGGGCGACAGTGGGAGGGAGGGCGACAGTGGGTGGAAGACAGAGGGAGGGCGACAGAGGGAGGGCGGCGACAGAGGGAGGGCGGCGACAGAGGGAGGGCGGCGACAGAGGGAGGGAGACCGACAGGCAGAGGGAGGGCGACCGACAGAGGGAGGGAGGACGACTGACAGAGGGAGGGAGAGCGGCAGAGGGAGGGAGGGCGACAGACAGAGGGAGGGAGACAGACAGAGGGAGGGAGGGCGACAGACAGAGGGAGGGAGACAGACAGAGGGAGGGAGGGCGACAGAGGGAGGGAGGGCGACAGACAGACAGAGGGAGGGCGACAGAGGGAGGGAGGGCGACAGACAGACAGAGGGAGGGCGACAGAGGGAGGGAGGGCGACAGAGGGAGGGAGGGCGACAGAGGGAGGGCGACAGAGGGAGGGCGACCGACAGAGGGAGGGTGACCGACAGAGGGAGGGAGGGCGACAGACAGACAGAGGGAGGGAGACAGACAGACAGAGGGAGGGGGGGCGACAGACAGACAGAGGGAGGGAGACAGACAGAGGGAGGGAGGGCGACAGACAGACAGAGGGAGGGAGGGCGACAGACAGACAGAGGGAGGGAGACAGAGGGAGGGAGGGCGACAGAGGGAGGGCGACAGAAGGAGGGCGACAGAAGGAGGGCGACAGACAGACAGAGGTGGGAGGGTGACAGACAGACAGAAGTAGGAGGGCGACAGACAGACAGAGGTGGGAGGGCGACAGACAGACAGAAGTAGGAGGGCGACAGACAGACAGAAGTAGGAGGGCAACAGACAGAAGTAGGAGGGCGACAGACAGACAGAAGTAGGAGGGCGACAGACAGACAGAAGTAGGAGGGCGACAGACAGACAGAGGTGGGAGGGCGGCAGACAGACAGAGGTGGGAGGGCGACAGACAGACAGAGGTGGGAGGGCGGCAAACAGACAGAGGTGGGAGGGCGGCAAACAGACCGAGGTGGGAGGGCAACAGACAGACAGAGGTGGGAGGGCGACAGACAGACAGATGGGAGGGCGACAGAGGGAGGGAGACAGACAGAAGTAGGCGGGCGACAGAGGGAGGGAAACAGACAGACAGAAGTGGGAGGGAGACAGACAGGTGGGAGGGCGACAGAGGGAGGGCAACCGACAGACTGAGAGAGGGAGGGTGACCGACAGACAGGTGGGAGGGCGACAGAGGGAGGGCAACCGACAGACCGAGGGAGGGAGGGTGACCGACAGACAGAGGTAGGGCGACCGACAGAGGGAGGGTGACCGGCAGAGGGAGGGCGACCGGCAGAGGGAGGGCGACCGGCAGAGGGAGGGAGGGAGGGCGACAGACGGAGGGAAGGAGGGAGGGAGGGAGGGAGAGGGAGGGAGGGAGGGAGAGGGAGGGAGAGGGAGGGAGGGAGGGAGAGGGAGGGAGGGGGACAGAGGGAGGGAGGTAGAGGGAGGGAGGCAGAGGGAGGGAGGCAGAGGGAGGGAGGCAGAGGGAGGAGGGCGACAGAGGGAGGACAACAGAGGGAGGGCAACAGAGGGAGGGCGACAGAGGGAGGGCGACAGAGGGAGGGCGACAGAGGTGTAGCGTTTCAATCTAGGACCCTGATCTACCCTATGACCTTTGTGCCCCTATACGGCTATAATCCATTTATTTACCTATAATGGCATAAACGTTCAAGTGTGATATTTCAGAAACTCATCTCTGGCCTCACACGATCAGAGCCACATTCCTGTGCAGCTTCCTCTGCAGCTCATTAGTGAATGACACATCAGAAGCCACTATCTGAGATTCCTAGATTAACACTCCGAGTTCTTCAACAAGATAAAAACTCAGCAAACCTGGAAATCCCCGCTTGCTGTGTTTTGATTAGTAATAGAACTCTAATGAGCAACTGATAGGCGATCACTTCCTAGTGACATCTTTATTGACGTCTTATGTCCAGCAAACTTACGTCAAACAAGGCACCTTTCAGGTATAAATATTACCAACGTTGACTTAGCCTGTTGCCCGTTGTTAGCTGTGGTTCACTGAAGCTAGCTGCCTGTTGCACGTAGCCCGAAGCTGCTGTTATGCTGATGATACCATAGCTGCTATCGCTACTGCTATCGCTGCTAACTAGCGAACGATGGTGTGGTGAACTCAGGAGCTGAACAGCCGTCCCCTGCAAGAGCCCAGCAGATGCAAGCTGCCCGCGGACGCTGTCCCCCCTCCTCCTCCTCGACGCGCTGAGAAGAGACGCTGTCTTTCTCCTGCAGAGAAATCCAGCTCCGGCGTTTCTAGTCTACCCTTGCGGGTGACTGGGATATCGAGCCCTGAGGGAGATACCAGACCTCCATCATTCTATTCCAGAGGTATGGTGTTGACTAAACCCTTATAGAGAATTCTTGAAGCAAACCTTGGCAAAACCAACTTAACTTAAAGCTACTTACTTACTCCCCTCCCAAGTATTAGGCTTAGGTCAGGTACACTGGGGTAGGCGTAGTTAGAAGCACCAGTTGAGTATTTTAGCCTAATGCATATATGAATGTATATATGTTTTATTCATTTTAAACCATTGTATGGCTAAGAAACCATATCAATGCTTTTACAGTATTATCTCGCAATACTTATCTTACTGTACGTACTTTTTATAATAAGTCTGGCAATTGTGGCAATTCATTTCTCTTGTACGAGAAAAAAGACTGTTCAATAAATGTTACCCTTTATTGACAAACGCCCGTCTCTCTATTCTCTACATATTGTGAAAGTAATCTGCACCAACCTGACTGAGTAAAATAACTGTCTATTGTTTCACACGACCCTAGAGATTGACTCTTGATCTGAGGAGCAAAGTTGTCATGTTGCACGGTTGTTGGAAAACTGAATCCCTTCTTGGCTGTGCCAGGGAAGCTGATCACTTCCTATTCAGTCAAGAAAGTTTCCAGTGACCTCTGAGCTAGTTGGTAACAAACCCAATTAAGTTTAGTATAGTCAGTAGAGGCCTGGAAGATCCGCACTTCTACGTCGATACTACTTTTTATGTTATTCCAATGCGCAGGGCCTATTGGGAAAATAGGAACTACACTACAGAGGGAGGGCGACAGACAGACAGAGGTGGGAGGGTGACAGACAGACAGTTTGGAGGGCGACAGAGGGAGGGAGGGCGACAGACAAACAGAGTTAGGAGGAAGACAGATAGAAGTAGGAGGGCGACAGAGTGAGGGCGACAGACAGACAGAGGTGGGAGGGCAACAGACAGACAGGTGGGATGGCGACAGACAGACAGGTGGGAGGGCGACAGACAGACAGGTGGGAGGGCGACAGACAGACAGGTGGGAGGGAGACAGAGGGAGGGCGACAGAGGGAGGGAGGGCGACAGAGGGAGGGCAACCGCCAGACCGAGGGTGACCGACAGACAGAGGGAGGGCGACCGACTGACAGACAGAGGGAGGGAGGGCGACAGAGGGAGGGAGGGCGACAGAGGGAGGGAGAGAGACAGAGGGAGGGAGAGAGACAGAGGGAGGGAGACAGAGGGAGGGAGACAGACAGAGGGAGGGAGGGTGACAGTGAGAGGAAGAGAGACAGAGGGAGGAAGAGAGACAGAGGGAGGAAGAGAGACAGAGGGAGCAAGAGAGACAGAGGGAGCAAGAGAGACAGAGGGAGCAAGAGAGACAGAGGGAGCAAGAGAGACAGAGGGAGCAAGAGAGACAGAGGGAGCAAGAGAGACAGAGGGAGGAAGAGAGACAGGACAGAGGGAGGGAGACAGAGGGAGGGAGACAGAGGGAGGGAGACAGAGGGAGGGAGACAGAGGGGAAGACAGAGGGAGGGAGACAGAGGGGAAGACAGAGGGAGGGTGACAGACAGACAGGTGGGAGGGCGACAGACAGACAGGTGGGAGGGTGACAGACAGACAGGTGGGAGGGCGACAGACAGACAGGTGGGAGGGCGACAGACAGACAGGTGGGAGGGCGACAGACAGACAGGTGGGAGGGCGACAGACAGACAGGTGGGAGGGCGACAGAGGGAGGGAGACAGAGGGAGGGAGACAGAGGGAAGGAGGCAGAGGGAGGGCGGCGACAGAGGGATGGCGGCGACAGAGGGAGGCCGGCGACAGAGGGAGGGTGGCGACAGAGGGATGGCGCCGACAGACGGAGGGCGGCGACAGACGGAGGGCGGCGACAGACGGAGGGCGGCGACAGACGGAGGGCGGCGACAGACGGAGGGCGGCGACAGACGGAGGGCGGCGACAGACGGAGGGCGGCGACAGACGGAGGGCGGCGACAGAGGGAGGGCGGCGACAGAGGGAGGGCGGCGACAGAGGGAGGGCGGCGACAGAGGGAGGGCGGCGACAGAGGGAGGGCGGCGACAGAGGGAGGGCGGCGACAGAGGGAGGGCGGCGACAGAGGGAGGGCGGCGACAGAGGGAGGGCGGCGACAGAGGGAGGGCGACAGAGGGAGGGCGACAGAGGGAGGGCGACAGAGGGAGGGCGACAGAGGGAGGGCGACAGAGGGAGGGCGACAGAGGGAGGGCGACAGAGGGAGGGCGACAGAGGGAGGGCGACAGAGGGAGGGCGACAGACAGACAGGTGGGAGGGCGACTGACAGACAGGTGGGAGGGAGACGGAGGGAGGGAGGCAGAGGGAGGGAAGCAGAGGGAAGGAAGCAGAGGGAGGGAGGTAGAGGGAGGGAAGCAGAGGGAAGGAAGCAGAGGGAGAGTGCGACATAGGGAGTGCGACAGAGGGAGTGCGACAGAGGGAGGGCGGCGACAGAGGGAGGGCGGCGACAGAGGGAGGGCGGCGACAGGGGGAGGGCGGCGACAGGGGGAGGGCGGCGACAGAGGGAGGGCGGCGACAGAGGGAGGGCGGCGACAGAGGGAGGGCGGCGACAGAGGGAGGGCGGCGACAGAGGGAGGGCGGCGACAGAGGGAGGGCGGCGACAGAGGGAGGTAGGAGGGCGACAGAGGGAGGTAGGAGGGCGACAGAGGGAGGTAGGAGGGCGACAGAGGGAGGTAGGAGGGCGACAGAGGGAGGTAGGAGGGCGACAGAGGGAGGTAGGAGGGCGACAGAGGGAGGTAGGAGGGCGACAGAGGTTGGAGGGCCACAGGCAGACAGGTGTGGGAGGGCGACGGAGGGAGACATACAGAAGTAGGAGGGCGACAGAGGGAGGGTGACAGAGGAAGGGCGACAGAGGAAGGGCGACAGAGGAAGGGCGACAGAGGAAGGGCGACAGAGGAAGGGGACAGAGGGAGGGGGACAGAGGGAGGGGGACAGAGGGAGGGGGACAGAGGGAGGGGGACAGAGGGAGGGGGACAGAGGGAGGGGGACAGAGGGAGGGGGACAGAGGGAGGGGGACAGAGGGAGGGGGACAGACGGAGGGCTACAGACAGAGGTAGGAGGGCGACAGAGAGAGGGTGACAGACAGAGGTGGGAGGGCCATAGGCAGACAGGTGTGGGAGGGCGACACACAGGTGTGGGAGGGCGACACACAGGTGTGGGAGGGCGAGAGACAGGTGTGGGAGGGCGACGGAGGGAGACAGACACAAGCAGGAGGGTGACAGAGGGAGGGCGACAGAGGGAGGGCGACAGAGGGAGGGCGACAGAGGGAGGGCGACAGAGGGAGGGCGACAGAGGGAGGGCGACAGAGGGAGGGCGACAGAGGGAGGGCGACAGAGGGAGGGCGACAGAGGGAGGGCGACAGAGGGACAGCGACAGAGGGACAGCGACAGAGGGAGGGCTACCGCCAGACCGAGGGTGACCGACCGACAGACAGAGGGAGGGAGGGAGACCGACAGGCAGAGGGAGGGCGACAGACAGAGGGAGGGAGACAGACAGAGGGAGGGAGGGAGGGCAACAGAGGGAAGGAGGGCAACAGAGGGAGGGCAACAGAGGGAGGGCGACAGAGGGAGGGAGGGAGGGCGACAGAGGGAGGGAGTCAGAGGGAGAGGGAGGGAGACAGAGGAAGAGGGAGGCAGAGGGAGAGGGAGGCAGAGGGAGGGAGAGGGAGGCAGAGGGAGAGGGAGGGAGATGGAGGCAGAGGGAGGGAGGCAGAGAGAGGGAGACAGAAGGAGACAGAGGCAGGAGGGCGAGAGGGAGCCAGACAGATAGAGACAGAGGGAGGTAGACAGACAGAGGGAGACAGACAGAGGGAGAGAGAGGTAGACGGAGAGAGAGGGAGGGAATACATATTTCCAAGGATAGAGACGAGTTAATGCGCACTAATTATGGGCTGGCAATGGACAGGGTGACAGATAATGTTTCCAAATGGATTAAATTGCCCCTCTCAATGGCAGGAAGAACATCTTTGATCAAGATGAATATTCTGCCAAAATTCCTCTATTTGTTCGTTAATGTCCCTTACCACCCAGGCAAATTTTTCTTTAAAATGCTCAAAACGCAGATGGTGCGACTTATCTGTGGTGGCAAGCAAGCACGTCTGTCGTTGGCCACATTCATGTTACGGTATCAATTCGATGTCCCTAATTTCAAACAGTATTATTATAGTGCGCAAGCACACTTTGCGGTGTACTGGTTTCATCCAAACCCGTTCATGCCCAATCTTGCGGTGGAGGATGGGCATATGGCTCCTGTTCCTCCAATGGGATAAGTGTTCACACCGTTCAAAGAAAGGGAAAAGGATCCAACTACTGTGGAATGCACAGTGAATGAGTGGGACTGGCTGTCGTGGGCTGAGGGGGTGCAGCTAATGTATTCCCCTAGGGTATCGTTGCTGCACTGCCCCTTGCTACCGGTTATGTCTTAGAAGATATGCCAAAACTTGCTCGATAAATTGCAGTATAAGACTTGGGGCGACTTGTACATTGAGGGATTATTTTGCACTAAGGAACAGTTCTTTGGGGATGGTGACTATGTCTTTATAGATGTGTTCCCCTATACCAGGCTTTGACAAAGTGTTAAGGCTAAGACCCCCGATTTCCCGAAAGAGGCGGAGACGTTCCGGTCGATTCATTTCTTGTTACAACTGGAAGCCCCCACACATGTCATTTCACGGTTATATAAGAGGGTGCGCAGTGCAACTCCCTCCCAATCAGTACGGGCCAGACGGGAGTGGGATGAGGATCTAGATAGTCCCCTGACGGGTGATGAGTGGGAGGCAGCCTGCCTCCAGACAGAGGCGATTTCTAGCAGCAGTAGGCTGCACCTACTACACTATAAGTTCTTACATCGGCTTTATCATACCCTGGCGAGGTTGTATAGGCTCCACCTTCGGGCAGATGACAGATGCCTGCGCTGTGGTCAGGGAGAAGCTGATTTCATGCATTTGGGGTGGAGGTGCTCTCGAGTGACTAGTTATTGGGAAGAGGTGTTCAAGGGCTTGACATGCATGATTGGTACTCAGATTGAGGCTGCTCCTCTTTGAGCATTATTGGGGCTAGTGGGAGACATTAAAACACCTTACCGGAAGTTGCTGGCACTTGGTCTGCTGTTGGCATGAAGGCAGGAAGCCTGCAGGTGGGGGAGGGGCAGGGCACCCAAGTTTAAGGCATGGATCCATGATTTAACTACATGGCAGGACTACCTTCATGCATATTCGGAGCAATTGCCGATGAAATCTCGCCCTAGAGATATATGGGGGCCCCTGACGTCACACCTCCTGAGTCAGCAAGAGGAGGCTGAGAATGCTGAGATAGCTGTGGTGGACTGAGGGAATGTGCTGTGCGCATGGGATGGTGTACGCAATGTGCATATTTGACAGCATATGGATGGCGAGGGCTATACATGGGATGCTGTTATTTTGGTGACCTTACAAAGAACAATGACCATTTATGGTTCTTATACGGGACTTGAGTTACCATTGAGGACTTTTATGAACTCTTTAAGAACTTGATCTATGGCTTGCTCATTTGAAATTGAATGTTGTGATTACAGTCGATGGCGGGGTGGGTGTTTGCAGGGTAGTTGGGAGGGCGGGAAATGGGGTTAGGAGGGGGTGATTTGGGTAATGCAACAATGTTTTTGTACGTATGGTGACACTTCGACTGCCAGTTTATGATATGTGCTGTATTGTAACATACGCTAATATGTGCAATAAAGGTTTTTGGAAATTAAGAAAAATATATATATTCTTAGACTTAAATCACTGAGGATACAGTATAAAAACATTTTAAAGCCATGCTACTCGGCAATGCACTTCGGTAGAGAGACACCACCTGTCCAACTCGTATCAACGCTGCAGATGCCAAGATGTTGGAGGGGGTAAAAGTGGGCGAACATTTGTTTGCAAAAGCAGCATTTGAAGATATACTGTACAATGAAGTTTCAAGTATATACATATTACTATTCGCACAGTCAAACAAGGCAGCATGCAGATGACTGCTTACCTTACAGCCGTACTGCAAAGCAAGTTTGTTTAGGTTGTCTTCTTCTGTGATCTCTCGCTCCAGGAGCATCACATCTCCAGGTTTATGATTGGAGTTTTTCAGCCTTTGCTGATCCCTGCCTCTGGCTCGCAGCTCCATGACATCAAATTCTTCTTCGGATGAGTCTTCTGAATCAGATTTGTTATTTCTGAACAAATAAACATGGCTGCCTTGGGCCGCATGGACACTAACCGGGGCCTGGAAGGTTTGGGCTGACACTTCTTTCAGCCTCATTTTTCATGTGAACACCTGCAAGGGACAATCCGAATTAAGGTGATGTATTATGTTATACAGCGATATAAGGATAAGCCCTTTTTAATTTCCAGAGGTTTCATGAGCTTTCCATGTATGGCTGCTAGATGAAACACTGGAACCCCATCTCTGCCACTTAAATACAGACACTGCTGACCTTGTAGTGCTGCACTCATTTTACCATTTAACTACCACTTGTAACTAAGCACACCTATTACTTGCCCGCATATTTGTAATCTAGTTGTTTGCAGCTCTATATGAAACAAATTACATGAAATAATTTACATTCATTAATAAAATGACTGGATCTATTAACACTAACACATGCCATACAACCAATAAAGAACGAAGAAAGATATTTTTCAGGAGCTACAATTAGCAATAATTGTGCATGCCTGAATAATATAACATTTCAACAATGAAAAGCGGTCGTAGCACAGGTGAAAACAAGTTAAACGAGTTATTCATACTCAGACTTGGTTTATAATACAAATTTGTTAAGATAACTGAAGTAAAATCCAGGAGCAAAAATTCAATCCACAAGAGGGCAAAATCAAGGAGTCTGGTCTAAAGGATATTCTACCCAACTTACACCAATGCAGATGTATTTTCATAAAAGACATTTCACCCCTCGATTGCATTTGCCCACAAACAATTTGTATAAAGTCTGTATTAAAGCTCTCCTTTGAATTTGTTTAAATAATGCTCTACGGCTACTGCGTGCTCACAATAAAAATGTTTTAAACCTTTCCCAAATGAAATTAAATAAATCTCTTATTTCAAGCTACTTTTTTCAGTAAATGTTTTAACACATCTGTTTATTGTTTTTGTACTTCGTAAACACAACTGGAGATAAATCCAAAGTATAGCATCAAGGCAACACATGATGGTTAGCAAGATTAGTCTTTGTGCGAAGACCCACCACTACCACTACGTTATAGGGATAAATTACAATGTGCAAGCCTTAACCGTTTGCATAACCAGAAAGCTACGAGCCCTAACTCTTTTGGTTTAACCCCTTGCGCACTGCGATAATTCTCCCGTGCTGGAGAATTAATGAGCGGGCGGGGTTTGGATGGCCCCCGGCCGTCCTCTGCACACGCCCACCGTGACATATGATAACCGGGGGCTGTCCTAAGCACTGCAGGGGTTAAGAAGCAGATCCTCGCCATTTGTAGATTTATTTTTCAGGTCAGCAACAAAAGTACATTTCCTGAGACCCGTGCTGGCCTCAAAAAATCTACTCGCTCACTCACTATGGCGGTTCTGGTGAGTTGACAAAGAACAGGTGTTCTGTTCCATCAGAAAGTGAAGGAGCAATAAAGATGTCTTTAAATCTTGTTTTTAGCTTGTCACATTTGCTCTGAGTCCAGAGACAGAAGTCAATTTATAATTACTTTTCCTTCTTTGACTGCAGAGTTCCATGATTTTGAAAAGTGAACTCTCTGACCTGTTGCACGAAGAGCGAAATGAAAGGCTGTAGTGTATCAGGTTTTTACTAATATACATTTGAATAGCTAATAAGTCAACTGTACAAACATTTCAAAATATATTTTTGCAGTTGTGAAAGCCCATTTTTGTCCATCTGTGTGTTGCTTTTTTTAATAGGATAAAAAACAAACCAGAACGCTTTACTTGGTGATGTGCAAAGGATTAATATGTTTTCTGAAACCCGATTTTCACAGATTATTGTTAATACAGTATATTGCTTTATCAGTAAAGCTGCAAGGTAGAGAGGGAAGGTTATTGGCCACTTCTTGGACATTTACGGTCTGTAAATGACAGTGCGCTACCACATCATGCTTTAGTAATGAAAGGATTAAAAGTGAGTGTTTAAACGTGAACTGAAAAACACTCCTGCACCTGACCTGATGGCAAAGTTATCAGTAAACTGAAAGACAAGTCAGGGATCATGTGTACCCTATATGTTGGATACATTCTAATACACATGGAGCAAACTTTTAGTCTATTTAATCAAACAAAAGAGTTTTGTTTTCTACAGAAGAAATGCTGAACTCATATTTGAAGGTGAACTCATATGTGAGAATGAATAAACTCTGTAAAATAAAATATTTGCCAATGGTCACATAATTTGAGACCAGTTTATGGCGCAAGCACATTACAGTAAGGTCAAGTAGATTATTCAAGTTACTCGACCTGCAGGTCTAGAAAAAATGTTATTATTTTGAGAGACCTGAATCATAAAATACATTTCCAAATCGAGTGGGCTTCTTTACCGGTCCTCAGATGCAACTCATTAATCATCCTGATTGGCCAGACCATGAAAAGGTAATATGGATCATAAAATCTAGCAAGAAAGATGCTGCTCCAGGCCCGATTGGTGGTATCCAATCTAAAGTATAAAATACAAGCCAGAATACTGAGCATCCATAATGTACACCGTTTTGAAGCGAGCTACATAAATCAAGCAATCTCTGAATCATGGAAAGGCTTGCTAATGTACTAAATCTAAAACGGCTCCAAATCGAACACAGAAAATTCCTGAATTATAGTGTTTCTAGAAGTTGACTCAAAATTTCATGCCATTTTACAGTTGAGGAGATGAGCAAATGGCCAGATCAAACCAAATAATTTAAAAAGAATTCATAGCTACAAACAGGATTCAAGGCCAATAGGGCCAATAATAAATCCACATTCTCCTGGCCCTTGGTCTACTGCCCTACGGGTCCCCAGCCTAGGTTTATCGAGGATTGGAAACTCACATTGCAACCTTACATTACTTACCCCATTTCAACTATCTTGGGTGTTGTTAATTTCCTTCTGGATGAGACTAGTTGCATTGAGTCCAATGGGTGGTTGGAATTGATGAAGGACTTTGGTTTACCCAAGTTGTCGTTTACCTAGTCATACAGTAGGACACACTTTAGATGGTATCTTTGTTAATAATGAGGCTCTGCAGATTAGATGGGTGATCGTCTTCTGATGTGCTGAGCAGACCACTACATGGTACCTTTTAAAATGACTTCAAAGAAGGACAGAGGTCAGCGGAAGAGCAATACCACCATTTTCAGAAGGTGGAAAAACATTTCCTCTGAAGACCTAGAAGTAGCTCTGAGTGAATCCTAATTAGGACTAATAGACGACTGCAGCATACTGCAGAGGATTTTAACATATGGGTAGCTAACGCTATTGATCAAATTGCCCCTTACCTCCAAGTCCAGGTCTAGAACCAGAACAGCTGCTCCCTATAATGGAAACAAGATTCAGCCATTAACACAATCTTTCAGAAAGCTCTCAAAAAATCTTTTGGCCTATCAATAACTCAATTACTGCCACTTATTAAATATACAATTTTGCCGGCATTAACATATAGTCTGAAGTATATCCCTTGTCTTTTGGCACCTGATTAAGCTGTATTCAATACAACTTGTTTAGTCCAGTGTTCCGTCTCCTACCCTCAACCTTGCAAGACCAGATCTGCCTACAATTTTCCCTGCAGAATCAATCCATCAAGCAGGAGGCGGCTACTGTAAGACTTCATTCTGGCTACCATTAACAGATTAAGCATATTTTGAAATAATGAGACAAGAACTAAATCCCCCAATACTTAACAGCACAACCCCACGTCACAAACCAAAACCACTCTCATGCAGTAACTGAAAATGTAATGGCCATTGGACTTTCTGTCACACATGACTGTTCTAAGAACTTCCTCAAGATGAACCAGAAAATGTTCTCATTTTAATTGCCAACAGCTGTTCAAAATCAGAGCACACAGCACCTTCATGAATTTTACTTATTGAGCTAATCAAATTCAGGTTTATCATGTATTACCTCTACCCTGCAAAACCAAAATACAATATCCTCTCCTGAGATTTGGTCTATTAAAAATAGGAATCTTGGAAGTGTACTGCAACAGATTTGAAATGTCGTTTATACAACTTCAAATTTGAAACTTGGTGCATGTAATTTGGTATTGCCAGTCTTATTTGACAGTAAAATAATTTTACGTTCATCAATTTGAGGACTTGATCTCCAGTTGTACAGAAAAGCAATGGCACTGTGTTTTAACAGCAACAATAAAGGCCTTTTGAGCAACATTGTAAAGTTAATGAAAATGTTATCATCCGAACTGGACCAGAAAGACGTGAAGAAATTATGCTTCCGAGTTGTATTACTCTTTTTATACCATGAACAGGCAAATGTTGTAACTTGATATTTTTTGTTAAGATTACAAAGAATTCTCAAATATAGACATATGCTTATTAGATTGAGATTTAATAGCTCTGCTGACAATGGTTTTTATTATTAGACCTATTCTGTTCCCTTTTTATAAGTTATGCCAGCATCTTTATAGACCTATCCCCTTCTCTGTGGAGTCTCTGTCGATAAGCTTGGTATGAGTATTTATCTCCTCTATTAGATACACCTCCATGACCACCTTCTTATATAGTAGTTCTGTTTTCCTACTGCTGGAGTGGCTCATGGTGCTCTAGAATGTTTATACATGTTTCCCTTGAGTGTGGAGTTGTATAAAATATCTGCTTGTCCATGGGACGGAGTGCTTCATAAATCTACTTATCCTGTGAAAAAAATCAACTTGTCACTTTGGTGCCAGGCAGCGAGGTTGACACGTTATGGTAGCAATCTCATTGAATCAGAGCTCTCAAAATAGCCTCTATGATTTTGCCTGGATTCAGAATCTAGTATGGTTTATTTTCTAGGAATGCCCAGATATTTCCACCTTTGCACAAACCTAAATACTGCAGCTGGAAGTAGCGAGAAGTGGTAGTTCCGGGGTTGGATTATCCGTTTCCGTCTATGCACACTTACAAACTAGCACGTTTAAGGGTTTTTACCAACTCTTCTCTAATCTCTTGCCACACGTTGGAAATTATTCCAGACAAGGGCAGAAGTTAAAGCTTTCCCAGGGGTGGGGGTGTGGGGGACAAGTGTTGTAGGAAAGGGAAATTGCAAATGCTCAGCAGATTCTCACATGAGCAAACAAACATATGCTTATTTGCTCATGTAAAAGTGCAGTTTACAAAGAACAGATTTTAGTTTTGTAAATTCTTGTGAATTAATGAAAGGGTGCACATTTGTGACTTTCTTTAATAACTGGCCCCTAATTTTGTCTGGTGTTAGCCAAGGCCTTTTGCTTTTAATAAAACTTTATAAATAAATTACACACTGGACGTTGCTACTCTATATTTTTTAATAGATTTTATTTCCTATTCAGCTTTGACATTCATCTTCATAAATACCAGTTCTCGCATCTTGTAACGTGTTTCTTTCACATTTAAGATACATTAGTATTTAGGTAATTGGCATACTGTTTATCTCTTATATTGAACATTTACCACACCAATGTGCCCCTCCCTCTCCCCTACCGCAGGTCACAATTAGTAGTTATCTATGTAGGGTGTCACTTCTCCGGGAGGTCACTAGCTCCTGTCCCTCTCCCTATATTCATGTTCTACCATCCCCACATACGTCCTTTTATGTTTTTGTTTATTTTTACACAGTGAGGTGTGCCCGCTCTGATTCTCTTTCTGGATCTTGGCATACTTTGCTTTCCCGCTTGGACCACGCTGAAGGCGAGGCCCCTCCAGATTCTGGCTCCGGGTTTCTCATACTCTTTACTAGTGCTTCCCATCCTCTGGCTCTTTCAATCTTGCCTATCCCCCGCGTGTGTTCCTAAGTAGTATCCTGCTCTTACAACCCGCCCAAGCTTCCCATTCCTTTTTCCATTCTGCTATTCTGGGCCCCCCAGGTGTCTTCCAGCACCTTGTGATTTCATGCTTGGCCAGTATGAAAATAGAAACAATTCCCAACAGGTATCATGTAAGAACAATTTAAGTAATGTATGCAGTCTGCATTACAAATTAATAAACAAGGAGTCACTGGAGTTTTTAGAACAAAGGCAGTATTATTCACCAAATAGGCACAGGGAGAGGTCTTTCACATGGTAATACAGTATAAACAGCACTGCACAGAACAGATCATGTGACAACCCTAGTGGCACTTGGTGCGTGATGCTATATACAGTGGTAATTGTGAAGGTGCAAGTGCTCAAGTGAACAGCGTGATCGGCGCATAGAACCAAGTTTGTACATCAGTAAAGGCCCCGTGAACAACAAGTAGTAATCACTTAAAACATGTTTGCATAAATTTGAACAGGAGCACAAAGAGTGATATGCGTCGTATTGTTTATGCTGTATAGTCGACGGCGTTTCCATCCCCGTTAGTCGGGATCGTCATCAGGACAGGGTTGTAGATGGATACATTGCAGATCGTTGGATGAGTCCGATCAGTGGACAGGACGTGCGGCGCCTGTATTAATCATCCATTGCTTGCAGCCCGTCTCCCGTAGAGCCCCAATTGCCGCCCGCCGCCCTGATTAATACAGGCGCCGCACGTCCTGTCCACTGATCGGACTCATCCCACGATCAGCACTGTATCCATCTACAACCCTGTCCTGATGACGATCCCGACTAACGGGGATCGAAACGCCGTCGACTCTACAGCATAAACAATACGACGCATATCACTCTTTGTGCTCCTGTTCAAATTTATGCAAACATGTTTTAAGCGATTACTACTTGTTGTTCACGGGGCCTTTACTGATGTACAAACTTGGTTCTATGCGCCGATCACGCTGTTCACTTGAGCACTTGCACCTTCACAATTACCACTGTATATAGCATCACGCACCAAGTGCCACTAGGGTTGTCACATGATCTGTTCTGTACAGTGCTGTTTATACTGTATTACCATGTGAAAGACCTCTCCCTGTGCCTATTTGGTGAATAATACTGCCTTTGTTCTAAAAACTCCAGTGACTCCTTGTTTATTAATTTGTAATGCAGACTGCATACATTACTTAAATTGTTCTTACATGATACCTGTTGGGAATTGTTTCTATTTTCACGACACACCCATCCCAACGTGGTCTATGGGTTTTCTCCTGTTGTTCTTATACTGGCCAGTATGAAGCAAGACCCTGGAATCTAGCAATGATCCGTGATTTAGATGTGTTGGGAAATTAGCTCAGGTGTGCAGGGGACCTCATGTTCAAGAGATCACTATTCTGTAGTTCTAGTTAGGACAGAAAATCCATAGGATGAGCATTTTTGTGATTTACTAATTACTTTCGCATCATTTGACAAATCCTAATAAAACTTTTCCCCAAAAACGTTCATCCACGTAAGCTCCTTCCTGAAATGTTTTGGGGTGATCTGTAAAGTGGGGGTCAAACAAATGGGGAAAGGGTCCCAAATCACAATTTCCCCAGTGAATTTTGAACAGTGCTACAGCCCAAAGGTTGATCTGAAATTAAAGAATTCAAGCCTTCTGCTTGGCTGAAAAGGCTTTTTAACTTAATTATATTAATGTGGGGTGGGTTGGGGCGTGCACTTGGCCCTCCTTCCTGAGCGAATTCTGGGCCCCGGAATTCCATATGCCAGGACCTGACACAAATGATGTGTCCCGGGGGGCCCCATTTCCACAGGACAGCACAGTAATTGAGTCTGGCGCATTTAAATCCCTCCACCACCATTGTCTATGTATTTGTGAGGGAGTGGGGGGGGGGGGGGGTGGGATCAGGGCACCCAAGAAAATTCAATATGGCTAACCTGAGTTTGAGTGACAGTATTCTGCTCTTTCACAAGGAGCGTATCAGCACATCAATTAATTTCCTTCAGGTCCAGGGCCAACAATGGCACTGTGTGATTTCTGAGACAAAGAAAACATTTTGGCTTTTAGCAAAAGAAATTGTCACATTGGTGATGGCCCAGGAGCTCCCACAACAATCTAATTTCACACAAACTATGTCAAAATAAAACACATTGAAAAAACACTAAAAGATTGGCAACCACTGCCAGAACGATTGTTTTGGCCAATGCTTGTTTATTTTTCATGTTTCCCATAATCTTGCCAGTATTAATATTTCAGCAAATTCTAGCATGTATCAAACACATTTTACTACAGGATGCCTCAAAGAAATGGTACCTAAAAGTGCACAGATTTGCAAAACATTTTTCTTCCGGTTGCTATTTTTGTATATATTTTACTTTGAAAACAAAGAACCATCACTCTTGTTTTCAGGTTTCTGCGAGTATCTGCATTTACTCAGAGGGCATTCTGGGAACACTTAAGGTAGCCTCAAACTGTTCAGCTTTGGAAATTCGTGTACACATTTTCTTACTCAAACCACTGCCAGTAGCAGAACTCACTGCATTGCATTGCAGCACTCACCCTATTGATAAAGACTTTGCATTAATAAATCCTGTTTACAAGTTTGACCATCATGAAAATATGAATGCAAATCTTACCTCAACTGCAGACAGTTCATGATTAAATAGCTCCATAATGTAGTACTGTGTTAGTCAATAAGTTTGTGCAGCAGGGAGCTGGGCCTACTTGTCCAAAGGACAAAATAAACATTACAACTTTATGTCCTACATCCTAATAGATCCTGGCTGTCGGGTAATAGGAATTCCACACCTCTGTTGTCCTGTTGACTATTTCTGTGCAGAGCTGGCCTATCACCTCAACTGGCTTACCATTAGCAACTCCATTGATCATCACATTCATCATTGCCTCCCAATTAGTGGATCCCGTTTTGTGTTGTGGCGTGGTTTACATCGAAATAGTCTGCTATGTGCGAATTATTGTAGAAAATTCTGTGTCCTGGATTGCTCCTGCTGCCGTGTACGAAAACGGGGTCTTCCGCACCTCTGGCCATACGTCATTAAAAGCAGGAATGGTTCGAAAGTGGACAGTTAATGTTGTTCCCCTTTCGTGCCACCAATAGAGCATAGTACCCTTCTCTGTCCAAATGATGAGCCCCACGTGCCCAGCAAAGACCCAATGACAACATACCCCAGAGCAGCATCAAGGCACACTGCAGAACAGCATTAGGCTTTGCCTTCTAGAGCTCATAAACTGACTACTGGCCTCTTCCTGTCAATCGGTAGAAGCTGCCATCCATCCCAGGATAGCCAGGCCATCACTACCGCTGTTCAGCTATGCCGCCGTTCACCCCCACCCTTACCGCTGTAGTCCTTATTTTCCAGCAGAGAGGGACACTCCACTCTCCTCTTCTCAGTGCTCATGCTGGGCAAGCACATAACCTCGACGTCCCTCACTGGTGTTGCTGCGGCTGCCACATAGGACATCCTCAGTGAGGTCAGGTCAGGCCTTGAGCACTATCATCTCCTAACGCTGAACCCTTTTATATTTTTACAATATAAATATGCAACTCGTTAGTGTTTTAACTGCATATATGTAACTTTTTTGCGTGTTTTGTCTATCTTGTGTACCTTTTGTAACTTATCGGGTTCTTTTGTAAAAAGCTTTGACACTTTTGGGTAAAGTTTGCGCTATATAAAACTGCATTAAATAAATAAATGTAATAAATCACTTCACACAAATCTCAGTATGTCGTGCTCACGTGTTTTGTTTCTTCCTATATCACATAGCCCTGCCCGTTTAATTAACGCCTGTTGACACTTATTCTGGTACCTCCGCGTCCACGTCAATACGGTTAATAAGTCTCCTCTAATCTGAATCTAATTACTGAGCTGTAGCCCAGTCTCCTGTGCATTTCCCCCTCTATCTTTGCAGTCAGTCACTCTTCCGAATCACAGACCTGAATCAGTGCCTCTTTTCCTCCCTGCCACATTAAGTATACATGTGCCCTGTATTGCTCTCTCTGCCGTGACTTCTCTACAACGCCTCCCCAACCTCTGCTGCAACTCTGCCTCCTGTTCCACATTGGCACACTTTTCTATCCGACGTCTGTCTTCGGTATTTTTAAATCCCTAGCTCTCCTGTACCTCACTTGCCCTCTGTGGAGCCGTTTACTCAATCGGTTAGCAATAACATCCTACGCATCAACTTTCCTGATCCAGGCGGAATGTTCCTGCATGTGAGCCTTACCTGAAAGCTTCCAAATGAAGGTCACAAACATCCGGGCGTCTCTACTTTAAGTCCATTTCTATTAAACTTCAATTTCCAAAACAAGAGAAGATTATCGGAAACCTGGTGTTAAGCAGATTGACAGGATGATAGGCGGAGCTTGGAGAGTCTTTGTGGCTGTATTTTCCAGTTTACCCTGCCATTGGTTAGAATACACATAACCCGCCCCAAAAAAGGTGGGCCAGCCAACCTTTCTGCAGCGGAAGAGGTCTCTCCTCTAGCTGTCCCGGAACTGACCCTTGATTATCAGGAAAGAACGACCCAGCCGCAAAGAGCCGGCGCACGCGAAGGTCTGCGCTGCCACGCATTACTTCCTGACGAATGGCCCTGTGGACTTTGGCATGCGGGAGGGCATTGGGCGTTCTTGTATAGAGGTCTATTAACTCACCGCAGCAAGGCCTCCTGTAGTGCACTGGGAGCTGCTGGCTTCCCGGCGCTTCTCTCGTTCCCTCGCTGACATGGGAGTTGGGGCTAGCCCGTAAGCTCCCAAAGCGTCAGTGATAGAGTGAGTGTCTGATTTGGGACTAAGAGCAACGTGTTTAATTTATTTAAAAAACAAAGTGTCTATGCCCGAAGCTCTGCTCAGAAGCCCACGGTTGTACGAGTAAATCTCGTCTCGCCCGATATCGAGGCGGATGGTCTTAAATACAGGTCATGTCTCATTAATTCAATGCCAGACACCTTACATTCCAACACTGGCAAACATCAAATGTTATGGACTGTCACTCCCGCTCCAACGGACCCATTTGAGAGTTACCTATGAGACATATTTTGTTATTAATTCTTGAAGGGGGAAGTTAGAGCATGTGTCAGTCCTCAACTTTGTATTTTTGGCAGTTTTACTCAGCACAAACCAAAAACAGAATTTAGAACTCCATTTTTGTTTGCACTATGTTATTAAGCTGCCAAAAATGAAGGGCCTCATTTACAACAAGCATTTACAATGCAATGGTTTTGCCTTTGTTAAAGTTTGAGCTTTTGGTATTGCTTTTGACAAATGGTCTTTTCTAACTTCTTTGAATTATGTGTAAAACGTGACTGGGAATAGGAATCGCTTGTACCGAAGCACCTCTGTGGCCCTCTGCAGTATGAACATATTCGGCATTGGATATATTGTATTATATAGTCTGCCGTCATCCCTGAAGATGCTAGGGACATTATAAGTGCCCGCAGTTTATTTTTGGTTCCTGTCTGCATTAGATGTGGCGAGTATCACCGTCCTGGAACTACACTCCTTTTTCCGGGGGGGGGGGGGGGATTGTTGGAATGTCCCCCCCCTCCTCCCCCGGCCTCATCCAACGCCCTCCTTCTCCTTTCCCTGGGGGTAGGAGCGTTCCCGAGACCTCATTTTGTTTGCTTTAGATACTTGCCAAAGTGCCACCATTGCCTACGTTACGTTTCTTCTTGTGCTTGAGTGTCTGCCATTTATTGCAGTATTATACCTCTACTTGTACTTTGTACGCCTTTGTAACTTGAACACGTCACTTTTTCCTCCTGTAATGTACCGTTTGCTACCTCTTGTATTTTGTGTGCTCACAATTGTCACTTTTGCCTCATGTAACTTATCGTTTTCTTTCGTATTTTTTCTCTTGTAATTTTCTCCTCATGTATCATTACTCTTCCTATTGTGACGCGCTCCGACACCTTCGGGTAGCATCCGCGCTATATACCAAAAATATAGCTGAGAATTTTGTCCACTTTTAGCTGCATCAACAGAAGACACACAAGTTCATCTACTTGATTTTAATGCATGGGGCTATAAAAAAAAGTCCAACAAAAAAATGGGTAACAAAATCAGCCCCTCTTCGGGCATAATGTTAGTTATGTCCAAGCCCACAGAAAGATTCTTACTTATTGTAAAATTATAGCAGTCACAAGCACCCCGGATAGACCGCAATACTTGCCCAGTCCCTGCATTTGACTGCACAAAATACCACATTTGTCGTCATCCTCAGACCAAGACATATTGGCTAAGCATTCCCCTTCCAACTAAAAAGAAATGAGTGCCTCAGTGAAAAATAAGTAACGAGTCTTCAATACTTGAAATGTAGCTGCATTTGGGATCAAACCCACCTCTCTGCAGAAATCCCAATAGGATAAACGCCGTAGGTAGAAAAGAAGGTTTACTTTTGCAAAAACATTCTCTCAAGAAGTGCAGCAATATTACAAATGTGTGCATCACACTTTTCAGGGCAGCTCGGTGTCAAACAAGAGTGATTACCAAGCTTAAAGGGTTGGCAATCATAAAACATGAACAGAGTCACACTCACTGCTCCTCATATTTACACTCACTCTACCTCAGAATCACACTCTTCAGAGTCACACTCACTGTCCCTCAGATTTACTCTCATTGCCCCAAAAATTCACATTCACTGCCCATCAGATTCACACTCACCGTCCCTCAGATTTACACTCACTGCTCCTAAGAGTGACACTCACTCCACCTCAGGGTCACACTCACTGCCCATCAAATTCACATTCAGTGCGATTAAGAGTCACACTCACTGGACCTCAGAGTCACACTCACCACCCCTCAGATTCACACTCACTGCTCCCAAGAGTGACACTCACTTCACCTCAGGTTCACACATTAGACAAATGCATGCAAGCAATGCAACCTTGGAGGGTTCACTCATTGCACATTACACTCTCTCCACCTGACCGATGTCTGTACTCACTGCATCTCAGATTCTCAGAATGGCAGCCACACAACCTGCATTTTGTACTGCGAAGCCAAAAACTCTAACACCGGCTAGATCTAGGGTGTGAGGTACCACACGTCTGGAGTAAACACTAGAACTGACGGGAGTCCCAACCACCACACGCATAGAGGAAGCAACAAGAGAGGGAGTCCCAGCCACCTCACCGATTGAGGAAACCCAAGGGGAGCACCGGCAACCACAAGAAACCAAAGGAAGGAGGGTAGCTCGAGCCATTACATAGAGGAAACCACAGGAGATGTGGGGGGAGGAGGAACAGTCCCAGCCATCACTCACATTGATAAAACCACAGGAGAGAGGGGAGTCCAAGACCCCACAAGCATGGAGGAAACCACAGGAGAGGGAAGCTCCAGCCACCATGGGCATGGAGGAAACAGAGAAGAGAGAGAGAGGGTCCGAACCACCAGGGAATGGAGGAAACCCCATGAGGGACAGGCCGAGCTACCACACGCATGGGGGAAACGATAACAGACTAGGCTGGGAGGGAGGGGGGTGGGGGGGGGGGGAAGAGTACCAGACGGATAAGCGCATCAGACACTGGGGGCTCCGGCAGCAGATGGAGCGGCTTCGGGGCACATCAGCCGAGGGAGGGGCAAAGGGTAGCCAGGCACAGGGAGGGTCAAGGACACGGCGACCCTCCCTCACTGTGCACACCAGGCCTCCAGACAGGAGCCGACGGCCGCCGTACACAAGGAATGCCCCTCCGCAAACGTTCACGGTCAAATTTTAAACACTACGTACCTACCAGGCAGCAATTCGCTCCGGAGCACCCCTCCAGTTCACAGTCCTACTGGCCCGGTGCGCAGCAGCACCACCCCACCGGGCACCATCTGCATTTACCAACAGCCCAGCCGCCGCCATTGTGTGCAGCCATCTGGGGCAGGGGCAGATTAACCTAACAACCGGCACAGGGGAGGGGTCCTTCCCTCACTGTCAAATAAGCCCATTGTTGTCTGGGGCGAGTACTTTCGACACACCCCTCGAAGGAGGGCCTACTTACAACTTTACATCACAAGATCACTTCTGATTAGCTGGTGCCGAGGCACCGCTGGCAAAGGACTGAATAACAGAGGCTTCGATGCAGGAAAACAAGACGTGATGCACCCGACACCGCCCTACAAAGACATGCAAAAAGATTTACAGCAATCTACCCCCAAAGCCGAGCCCATGCGATCCCGTGGCCTCTTTGCAGGCACTGCCACGTGGCTTGCTCATTCTTTGAGCAAAAGAGGTGCAGGTTGATGGAAAGGGCAGCGAGGTGTGGGCATGAGGGGCGGCAGAGTGAGGTAGCTCAGTGCGATAATAGGCACTAGCTATAAAGTTATAATTTGTAACTTAACGTGTATTCAAGAAAACGAAGATAGAAGCAAAACTCAGGAGGGTGGACATGGCCCCGAGCCCCTGAACCTGTCAGAACCCGATTACTCACACGCCTCAACTAACTACGCTGATTAGTGCAGCATGTGAAAACAAACATTGGCAAAGCAAAAATGTCTCACATGTTTTTTTTTTAACCATGTAGTACAACAACCCAACTTGGCTGAATAGTATACATGTTTTTAAAAAGCTATGAAGCAGTCAACAATGGCCGAACCAAGGTGCAGTTCTTTTCTTTGTTTTCAGTCATGTTGCTGTGCAACATGGATCAAAACCAATAGTTCTCACATAGTTGCGACCTACTGGCTTGCCTCGACGTAAAGTATACTCTTTTGGGATTAAGGGACATAACTGTGAGGCTGTTTGATCTGATATGGACTTGAAGCCAGCCCATTACTGCACACGTAGGGTTTATCTGGGGACTCTTGACGGCTTTCACGAGTTTTCAGCAGAAATGACACGGCGTTGCGCCGGGGCAATTTCACACGGGGTTTCTGCTCTTCTCTGCAGACTGAGCCTCTTCCACATTTGAGCGTTCAGCAACCGAGATAAATCCAGACTTCACTGTCTAGGCGACAAGTACGCTGCGGTTTCCTGCCACCATGACCAGACATATAAAACCCAGCTTTTTTGTTCTGGTTCTCAAAATATTGGTTAAAAAAAAAAGAACATCTGGATTTACACCTTAAGGTGTCGACCTCCACTAAGACAAATTACATTTTCATTTTACCCACTTGTATTAGTCCAATCAATCAGGATTTGTAGAGCGCGACCAATCACACGTGAGGGTAGCCAGGCGCTAGGACCCTGCGGAGGTCATAGAGCCAGATCTTGAGTGCTTTTCTGAATGTTGTGATAGAGTATTGGTTGTTACACAGATGGCCATACCTAAACAGCGTTTTCTTCATTCTAAAAAAAAAAAAATGAACATCCTAACAAAATGCATACTAATTCAGAATGCTGAAGTAGTTCTATCTAACCCGAAGTGCAGTGTACTAAACTTTCTTAGTTAAAAGTTCCTCTGGTCGCTCAATGTTTGAATCCAGTCTTTCGTTTTAGTTCTACAGGTGGTCAAATACGGGCTTCATTAAGACAGTGCTTCAAGTTGCAGACTTTGGAGTAGGGGATCCCGGTTCAAGCCTCGGCTCAACATTTTGGGATTATGGTAACATTACTAAATCTCCTGTGTGTAATAAAACAGTAAAGCGTATTGAAATTACAAAACTCTCCAATACGTTCAGGTGGGTCGAGTTTGGGCTATAGAAAAATGCCCCAAAAAAGAAAAAAAAATGCCTCAAATGCAGAACGCGGTACAAAAGGTGGTCGTGATGGACGGAGCATCTGAATCAAACACTCAGGCGGTTTTATTTACACTGTGACGTTTTCATCATTGCCGTTCAGTGTTGATGATGCTTGTTCACTTACCTCTCGTAAGGTGGGGCGGTGTGCCTACAATCTAGCCCCTACGTCACTCTGCCAAGCAGACCTCACTGATGAAGCGCTAAGAAACCAACACGTTTTTGCAGTGCAAGCTGAACAACAAAAAAACTGGAAAAATATAAAAAGAAACACATCTGCAGTAAGTCACTCACACCTGACGGAGAACAGCTTTAGAGCTCAAATTTTATTGGTTCCTTAATTGGCCTGGTGGCCCCCGGGCCCCACCCAGAGGGAGGCGAGCAGAACATTAGGACAAAGCGTTACCGTTCCCTTGAAGTCCTAAGTGTCTTTGAAAGGACCAGTGATAACTGCACAAGGGAAGTGCAGGGGACGGGGTTTACTGCTGCTCCAGGAATTCCGCAAGTATCTGCGATGCCACAAAAAGCCGGTGTGCGTGGGCCGGGGTGGGTTCCCAGAGCCCCCCTCCTCGCTGCACGCACGGTGGGTGCAGCCTCGCTGCCCCGGCCCGCCAGCAGCCCGGCTCCTCTTCAATAACCCCTCTCACACTCTGCCCAGGACACAGGAGCACAAAATGGCGCCTGGAAACAAGGGGCACTTGTGTTGCCAGCTCACTCTGAGGGCAAGGAACACCCCCGTCACACACGCCGCCTGCCACAGCCTCGCTGCGACGCTCGACTCCACCACAGCACACGGTCACACATGCAACAGTGGCTGTTGTCTGCTGGAGTACAGAGGGGCGAATGTCGCGCACCAGTGACCCGGGATTTCCTGACTCCAGCACAATCCTCACATGAGGGATCTGGAGGCATTTCTCATCAGGTTGATTTTATGTAGTGTCAGCATAGTAGGTGTCATTCTAAAGGCGAGCCTGCTACTAACATCATCCGGAGGTTCGCCCAACGGGGCAAAACAGGTCTGTGATTGATGATCGCCTGTGTAAGGGGTGAACCCTTCCTTACCAAATAATGCTTCCTTCATGGAAATCCTCAAAAAGAAAAAAATCCACTCCTATGGATTGCAGCAAGAAGAAACTAGGGTCGACTGTGATGTTGGAGCGCTCCTTCTGTAAAGGTGATCGCTGTTGGTCCTTCTTCGAGGCTGTAGCCAATGGATGCGCGGCTCCAGCGATGACGTGGGCGGCTCGAGAACCACTCCTAGCGCGGCGGCACTGAGGGGGCTCGACCGCCTCAGCCAATGGGAGGGCAGCTCCTTCGTTATTGCTCTCCTGTGCCCCGGCGAGGTCCTAAAGTTATTCACGGCCCCGGGCAGCGGCGTCAATCAGGGGGGCCGCCGTAGTAGGAGGCGGCAGAGCGCTCGGGGTGCCATTAGTGCCTTACCAGATTCGGGGGCGTTCCCGAGGGCTTTTGGCTGACGTAGCGTGACGTCGCCAAAAGCCAAAGAATGTCGGGAACGCCCCCGTGTCTGGTCCGGCATTGACGGACAGGCCCCTCATCCAATGGCAAGGCTCCATTTACGGAGCCAGCCAATGAATGACGAGGGCCGAGCCAAAGCACACTACAATTCTCATCAGGTTTTCGCCTGCGCCGAAAAAGATGCGCAGAGCGCATCTTTTTGGCGAGGCAAAACCTAATAAAGGGCCGAAGGGCGGCACTGCAAGACCTTTGGCTGTGCCACTCTGTAGCACAACGTACAGTGATGCAACATATTTACCATAATATGTCACATCCCTGTGCTTTCACCTGCGCTGGTGCACAATTGGCTGCCATGCACCGACGCAAGCACCCCTGCAACATGGCGCAAGGATGCCTGTGTCACAGGGATGATTGTTTATGTGCAGGAAGGTGTTCCTTCCTGCACGTAAACAATCTGAAATGGAGTTTGTCAGCTTCTATGTGTGCTGCATTAGCACACATAGAAGTTGAAAAACGTCATTTTTATAATGATTGTACACATCCTGCACATAAACAATCACAAGAGGTGATTTCCTTGTACTGTGTGTGCTGCAGAATGCAGCACGCATAAAAAGAGGAAAAAAACGGACAAATTAATACATTTCTCCTTGTTGCGCCTCCCCTGGTGAGGTGTAGCATTTAGACACATTTCCAGGTTTACGAATTCTCATAAATCTGGAAATGTGTCAGGTTACATGGGTGGTGCGTGGGAACACCCACAGCAATACCCATGGAACGTCCCCTTAAAGCAAAGTGCTGCATGTAAAGTGTCGTATTTACAAGGACTGGAAAAGCCACGAAGGGTCCCTTTTCATGTCCTTGTAAATATGGGGCAGTGAAATGTGCAGCAGATGCGTAACAAATAGTGAGGCATCAGTGGCGCAAGGGGCTTGTAAATAAGCCCTGCAATGCTGATTGCCTGTCACCATACATACCAATAGATCCGATTCAGGCAGATTGCCTCTGCTTAAGTATAAGTCAGTGGGGAAAATACATTCTCCCAACTATTTTATTTAAAACCTTCCCCTTTCCTGCTCTAAAATGTCATGAATGAGAGAATAAAATTCACACAAATGATGGACGGAATGCGTAACAAATCAAACATTCACCCCCAAGTCAAGAGATCTGGGTTAAATCCATTGTTCTTTTGCTCACCATGCCACCCCAGTTTAGCCATATGCAAATCAGTCTTGACCCTTCTCCTTTAGAACAGTCCAGCCCGAACTGCCAAGCCAGGTCATCCCTGGACCAGAAACAAGCATCATGGGAATGGTTTTGGGGTATCACCAATCACCAGCCAGGCTAGCTTAAATCCAGTGGCATAGTAAGCCCAGGACCCACGGCTGGGCATACCCAGCGCACTTGGGGCGAGAAAGCAAAAGAGACACAATATTTGGATGGAATGCGGAACAATTCAAACATTCATCCCCAGTCAAGAGCTCTGGGTTACATTGTTCTTTTGCTTGCCATAGCACCCCAGTTTGAACCCAGCCATACAGTCTTGACCCTGCTCCTTATGGGAACAGTGCAGCCCAAACTGCCAAGCCAGGTGCTCCCTGGACCAGAAACAATCATCCTGACACTGGTTTTGGGGTATTCCCCCATATCAGCCAGGCTAGCTTAAATCCAGTGACACAGTGAGCCCGGGAGCCATATCTGGGCATACCAGGCGTAATTAGTGCGAGAAAGCAAAAAGCACACAAATGATGAATGGATGGCGGAACAAATCAAACATTCATCATGTCAATAGATCTGAGTTAGAGCCATATGGCTGGGTTCAAACTGGGGTGGCTTAGTGAAACAAGCATTGGAAATGCAATAGGTCTTGCACCATTAGAGTTAGTGCTTTTAGAATTGTTTATGGGTTTTTTTGTAAATGTTTAGCATTTTTGTTTCCTGTAGCCAATGCTAAAGTATTACAAATAAAAAAAGCCATAAACATTTCTAAAAGCTCTAACTGAAATGGTCTGAGAACTATTGCACTGTGTGAGGGTGAGGGTGAGTGTGAGTGAGGGTGAGGGTGAGGGTGAGTGAGGGTGAGGGGTTGAGGGTGAGTGAGGGTGAGTGAGGGTGAGGGGTTGAGGGTGAGGTGTTGAGGGTGAGGTGTTGAGGGTGAGGGTGAGTGAGGTGTTGAGGATGAGTGAGAGTGAGGGTGAGTGAGGGGTTGAGGGTGAGGGGTTGAGGGTAATGTTCGCGTTATAAAAGTCGCATTAAATAAATAAATAAAAACGCCATTCGATCGCTACTCTAAAGAAAGTCTCTCTTCTCTGACCACGGCACCTCGCTCCATGGTTCATGTGAGTCTGTCTTTTGTGTCTATGACGGCAATCTCTAGCCCGGAAGCGTTACCAAGGAGACGATGGAAGTTTGTTCCTAGAAATGGAGAAGTACGAGCGGATCCGGGTAGTGGGCCGCGGGGCTTTCGGGTGAGGAGAGCTAAACTTGACGGGCGGGTGACTGAACCAATCGGCGGGAGGGATACTCTATGCTATTTGGAGCAGGGTTACGGACATTGGGTTGAAAGGGTGTTCTTTTCTGCCCTAGGGCGCTCTATTTCTGATAACACCTTGACCCCGCCCTGTTCTTTAATGTGTTGTGTACATCTGACGACGGTAAAATTATTATTTGTTGAGGGATGGGTGAGACCGTAACATTATAGTACACAATATTTCAGAGTATACATTTCCCAAGTATGGTGACATTGGCCGAGGGGAGAGACCGAGAGTAAAGCTGTGATGGTATTTTGTCATCAAAATTCCACCTCCTAACGCGCTCTTTGTATCAGATGATACTATGTCATGGCATGGTTTCTCTGTTTGCCAGCTCAATACGCCGTATGACTATACAATCCATGCAGAAGAACTAGTGGCAGTAAAAGGTAAGCTAGATGTAGTGACTGGAATGCAGGGTAAGAGATCACACGGACAACATTACAATACTAAGTTAAGCTTTATTATACTTGCCCTTGCTTTTACATGTCCTCTGCTGCCACAGGCTGCTAAAGGCCAGTAAATGGAGGGAGAGCGGGCTTTAGCACGGCGTCAGTGTTGGCATTGATGGGGGGTAGGGGGAAAGTGGGGATTTAAAAAAAAATGCGGCACGGCGGGCAGGGGAGGGGGCGGAGCGGGTAAAATAAACAAACGAGACGGAGGGAAGAGAGGGGAGGGGGGAGGAGAAATGCGACACGGCGGGAAGGGGAGGGGGCGGAGCGGGTTAAATTAAACAAACGAGACGGAGGGAAGAGAGGGGAGGGGGGAGGAGAAATGCGACACGGCGGGAAGGGGAGGGGGCGGAGCGGGTTAAATTAAACAAACAAGACGGACGGAGGAGAGGGGAGGGGGGATGAGAAATGCGACACGGCGGGAAGGGGAGGGGTTGGAGCGGGTAAAACAAGACGGACGTGCACGCGCTTTTAAGCTCAATGCGCATGCGCATTGAGCTTAAAAGTCACGGGCACTGCAAGGAATCGCCACGATTCCTTGCAGTGGATAAAGAGTGGATAAGCCCCCATAGTCTCGCTTGCTCGATGCGCATGCGCATCGACAGGCGAGACCTAAAAAAGAATGATGGAGTTAACCCAGATCTGTGACTGGGGGTGAGTGGTTGAAAATTTCCAGCACTCTGTCAATCATCTTGTTGTGTTTGCTATGTATGAGACACTCTCTCTGTCCCTTTATCTCACATTAGCAGGTTCCTGCTTTTTAGGTCTCGCCTCTCAATGTGCATGCGCATTGAGCAGAGCGAGACTATAGGGTCTTAAACAGACTTTACCCAACTGGGCGATTTGGTGCTGTGCCTGTGCGCTTTTAGGTCAATGCGCTAAAATGCGCGTGCACATCATCAAATCGCCATCTGTTCCCTCAGCTGCACTCCTCCCACACCTTTGAAGTGAAGCTTAGCTTCACTTCAATGGTCCCTGCTGCTTCACACCCTCATCGCCGCTCTCCCCGCTCCGCCCCCTCCCCTGCCCGCCGTGTCGCATTTCTCCTCCCCCCTCCCCACAGCAATGCCCTCCGTCTTGTTTTTTAATTTATTTTTTAACTCGTTTTCGTTAGGGTTGGTGCTGTCTTTCCCCTGCCCGCTGTGTCGCATTTCTCCTCCCCCCTCCCCACAGCAATGCCCTCCGTCTTGTTTTTTAATTTATTTTTTAACTCGTTTTCGTTAGGGTTGGTGCTGTCTTTCCCCTGCCCGCTGTGTCGCATTTCTCCTCCCCCCTCCCCACAGCAATGCCCTCTGTCTTGTTTTTTTATTTATTTTTTTAACTCGTTTTCGTTAGGGTTGGTGCTGTCTTTTGTGGTGTGTAGGTATCACTTCCCATGAGAAACCATGTGGAGGCCACATGGAGGTGTCCATCTGCTTTGCCAACACTAGATTTTGAGGATCAGGAGCCCAGGATCTGGGTGCTGGAAACCCGGACCTGTATGTCTTGCTGTTCCAAGTGAGTCTGCACTCTTTCAGCAGTCACAGCTGCCCACACTGCGCCTCCTCCGCCCCCAGGCTCCATGAGACAACCAACAAGAGGCGGTTTGTACAGCTGTGCAAGCTCCATGCGGGCAGGTACATGGGTGTACAATGCTGGCTGCCTTCTCCAAGGGGTACCTGTGCAGCCCCCCGCCCGCAGTCTCCCACCCCCATTTGAAAGACCATAACATAGGAGACCACCGTGGCCGGCGCGGCCCCGCATAGCATCGCACTTTAATAAGTAGTCTCACACCTCGGAGGACACGTTCACTCCTTTGTCACTCACACGAGGTACCAGACTCACTCCTACGAGCTCACTTGCGTGACCTCAACAACAGCACCGGCTACCGCCCACCCCCAATTTCAATACTCCACTGAGCCGGACTTATACGTCACAGCTTTTGCTCGGTACTGTACAGAAGCGCTCGAGGTCCAGAACTGCAGCCTGCACACCGGACACGGCTTACAAGACCGGTCGAGAAGTCAGCCAAACCTGTGACTTCTATAAATCCACCCAGTCACACTTTCATCCATCTCCGTGTGCTGCCACTCCTACCCATCCACCCTCGCATGCAGGCACGCCCATCCAACCATATATTCATCCAAGTATACACCTATCAACTATAAACGTATCCATGCATCCATTCACCCACCCATTCACATTTGCATCCATCCATGTGTGCATCCATTCACCATCACCTCCAAATCTACCTCCACATGCACCACCACATCCACCACCACATCCACCATCATATCCACCATCACATCCACCACCACATCCACCGCCACATCCACATCCACCGCCACATCCACAGCCACATCCTCCACCACACCCACCACCACTACATCCACCACCCCATCCACCACCACCACTGCATCCACCACCACCACATCCACCTCCACATCCACCATGACATCCACCACCACATCCACCACCACATCCACCACCACCACATCCACCACCACCGCATCCACCACCACCACATCCACCACCACATCCACATCCACCATCACATCCACCACCGCATCCATCCATACCCACCACCACCACATCCACCAACACATCCATCACATCCACCACCACATCCAACACATCCACCACCACTTCCACCACCACCGCATCCGCCACCACCGCATCCACCACCACCACCACCACCACATCCACCACCACCACCGCATCCACCACCACCACATCCACCACCTCATCCACCACCGCATCCACCACCACCACCCCCACCACCATCACTTCCACCACCACACCCACCACCACATCCACCATCACTTTCAACACATCCACCACCAGCACATCCACCACAACCACATCCACCACCTCCACCACATCCACCCCCACATCCACCACCTCCACAACCACCACATCCACCACCACATCCACCCCCACATCCACCACCATCACCACCACCACCACATCCACCACCACATCCACCACCACCATATCCCCCAGATCCACCATCAACACGTGTGTGTGTGTGTGTGTGTGTGTGTGTGTGTGTGTGTGTGTGTGTGTGTGTGTGTGTGTGTGTGTGTGTCCACCACATCCACCACCACTTCCACCACCACCGCATCCGCCACCACCGCATCCACCACCACCATCACCACCACCACCACATCCACCACCACATCCACCACCACCATATCCCCCAGATCCACCATCAACACGTGTGTGTGTGTGTGTGTGTGTGTGTGTGTGTGTGTGTGTGTGTGTGTGTGTGTGTGGCTCTGTGTGTGTGTGTGTGTGTGTGTGTGTGTGTGTGGCTCTGTGTGTGTGTAGGTGCAAATGCAATGTTCTTGGATTTTCGTCACAATAAAATACACTGAACATAATCTTCACAAAAATTATTTACAAACGTTTAAGCTATTGCCATTATAAATTACAATAACTTTTATTTAAGTATTAATTATTTACAAAATTAAAAGCCATTGTTATTTGTAATATTAATACATCTAAGTCACGTAAATACAACACACATTGCATTACAAATGCTATAGGTGTCACAATTACGAAAGTTAAAACTATTGACATTGTAACTGACAAAGCTATTAATTTTGCTATTTTTAAAACCAACACATAAATAAAAAAAGGGTCATTTACAATACCAATCGCTCAAACTTTCCTAATGCAAGACCTATTGCATTTCCAATGCTTGTTCTCCCTTTGTGACAGTTTGCCTTCATTCTGACCTTTGTCTTTTGACCTCTCTTGTGCTTGGTAAATATCTGTTGTGGACAAATAAGTACTGGTGGCCCTCACAGGTGAGGGAGCTCTGGGCCTTATACTGTAATCTCTTAGACAAGTCGATAAATATTTCTTCACACTGATCATATGGCCCTTTATTACCTGACATGAAGCATTGAAAGGGAGAAGACATCAACAATACATTTCTACCATGTGAAGCCAATGTGACACCACAGTAAGGACCTGGAATCACTGAATTTGGTTAAGTGGTTTTATTTGAATTACAAATCAATCGGGTATGTATGCATACCAAAAGTATGTTCAATAAGAACATCAATACAAAGGTATGCTGAAATATCTCAATAGATTAAGGTGCAACAGAATGAGATACAGAATTGTGATAGCCACAACAATACAAAAACAAATTAAAGCAAACAGGTGTTCCATAAAGAAACTTCCCTTCTCTCTTCTAAACATAGGTTAAATATGGAGTCATCTAGTAATAGTCTGTAGAGGTCTTGGAAAAAGAAAAGAAGTGTTTAGCATAAAGCTTCACACTTGGAAGAATAAGGCTGGCAGAGAGGTCTGTACCTCTCAAAGTCTAAAAGAAATCTGAGGTGACTAACTGCGTGAACACCAATTTAAAATAAAAGGAGATTAAGAAACGTCCTTATCTCCTTTCACACCACCAGGGGCCTATCAGACCATTACTTGCGAGCATCTGCAACATCACTCCGATTTCCCATTGCGTCAAACTGAGACTACGTTTCTCAACCTTGAAAATCTTGCTATCCTAGTACATGATGAACAGGATGCCTATTTTGACCATTGTTTCTCCACGTTCACTGCCAAGTTTTCCTCCAGGCTTCTCTTCCAACAGTCTAATACAGACAATAAGGTTTTCTTTGACTAACAAAATGAACCTGCAAGAAAAAGGAAAACATGCTCGCAAAGCAAAATGCCTTTCCACTGAGGCCTGTAGTCAGGCTAACTTTAACTAAGCATAAAATGTGCACTTCGAATATGTGGTTATACATGCACTGGTGTAACAAAAAATACAGTTAAAACGTGAGTTATAGAGTACGTTTACATATTCAAATATAACAAAATGCAAGTGTAAAACGTGAATAAAGAATGCATGCTTTCATTTTTAAACTGAACATTAGTGCGCACATTTATAAATCTCTAGTCTCTACAGTGAATACATTTAAGTCGGAAACAGCCGTTACCACGCAGTCGGAACCCCAAATTCCTTGACCACGCAAGTACTTACAACGCAGGATTTTACAACGAATATGCCTATACAACACATTTCGTTGTAAAGGCATGAATGGTAAAGGCATATATGTTTTACATTTTTTAACTGTAAGTATTGGTAAGTTTTATTTGTTTTTTGTTTTAAGTGTTTTTAGGTCTCGTAGAGAGACCTTTTGCCATCCATCCACAAAGCTGACTTTTTACGATGAGGATTTTCAACAGTTCACATGAATCCCAATCACGTGACCTGCTCTCATGCACGAGCCTTCCCCCTGCCAGCAGCCTTTCTCCCTTCACAGCCATCTGTTCCTCTCTCCCTGCCCCCGCCGTCACTTATTCACGGCCTCAGGAGGTCCTAATTACTTTTTATTTCAACCTGGCTACTTCAAAGGGTTCGGGTTCGGCTCTCACAGGCTGCGACGTTGCTGGTTTACAGTTGCTGGGGCTGAGGCAATCTTGCATATACGTGTGAACATTTTGGTCCCCTCTGAGGCAGTTGTGAACGTTCTGGAGCCGTGAGGGCACGCGGTTTAAATATCTGTGTAGTTCGCGTTCGGAAGCTCTGACGTTATGTTGAAAGTATGTGCATATTTTGGCCGAAAGACTCGGAATGTGACCATATTAGTAAAGAGCGTGCTCTGGAATGCTGCTCTCGGGATCATTTCTGCATTTCTATAAATATTTCAGCTTCCCGCGCGTAGGAAGTTTTCCATTAAGCTGGCACATTCCAGAGCTACAAAATGTCATAGCTCTCATTATTCTACAGCACCCCTTGCTCTCCAAGGAGCCATACACACTGATCTGCTGGGGAGCTCAGGGAAAGTCGAACATAAAAAGATGTGCGGTAACCTGCGGCCTGCTCTTTACATATTGTTTGTGGTCGGAAAGTCTGCACTGCTGCTATACCTTTGATGTGTTGTGTAGCTTGTTTTAGAACGGTCCGATACACAATGCTAAACAATTCCTGTTGCTAATGCTTTTTTTAATGCATGGTGTCAATGAAAGACTTAACACTCACAAATACATGAGCAGAGTCTGTTTACTTTTGAATCTACATATAAAGCAAGCCGTTTTTCACATGGACTAGATTACTCTGTAAAATCTTGAAACAAGGTTGACAAATGGCTCCATGTAAGGTACAATGCCTTTGGCTAATTCTGGCCTTTTTGCCAACAGTACTTAACAGCCAGGGTTTTCAGTCCATAAAGACCATGTTAAATCAAAACCGTAAGCTCCGCAATGCAACACGCAGTTTGCTGAACTGATAAGCCATGAATAGCTGATATTTACAACAAGGGGTGGTGAGGGACAGAGTCTCTGAATAAAGCAGAAAGCTCTCACCCAGTCAAGAGATCAGGGCTAGATCCAACACCGTTTTTTAGCTCACTGCACCATCCCAGTTTCAGAACCTGGCTGTATGCAAATTAGTCTGTTCCTGTCCCAGTGCATGATGGGAACAGGGCAAACCAAACTACAAAAGCCAATTCTTACACTGGGAAGGAAACAAGCTCCCGGGGACCGGTTTCTGGCATTACAGCCGTCTTCGGCCCGGTTTGCTTGAATCCTGATGGTGCAATGAGCAAGGGTCTCACATCTGAGAATACCCTTCCACGCTTAGGGTGGACAAAAATATTTACAACAAGGGGTGGTGAGGGACAGAGTCTCTGAATAAAGCAGAAAGCTCTCACCCAGTCAAGAGATCAGGGCTAGATCCAACACCGTTTTTTAGCTCACTGCACCATCCCAGTTTCAGAACCTGGCTGTATGCAAATTAGTCTGTTCCTGTCCCAGTGCATGATGGGAACAGGGCAAACCAAACTACAAAAGCCAATTCTTACACTGGGAAGGAAACAAGCTCCCGGGGACCGGTTTCTGGCATTACAGCCGTCTTCGGCCCGGTTTGCTTGAATCCTGATGGTGCAATGAGCAAGGGTCTCACATCTGAGAATACCCTTCCACGCTTAGGGTGGACAAAAATATTTACAACAAGGGGTGGTGAGGGACAGAGTCTCTGAATAAAGCAGAAAGCTCTCACCCAGTCAAGAGATCAGGGCTAGATCCAACACCGTTTTTTAGCTCACTGCACCATCCCAGTTTCAGAACCTGGCTGTATGCAAATTAGTCTGTTCCTGTCCCAGTGCATGATGGGAACAGGGCAAACCAAACTACAAAAGCCAATTCTTACACCGGTAGCTTGTCTCCTTTCTGGTAAAGAATTGGCTTGGTAGTTTAGTCTGCCCTGTTCCCATGATGCACTGGGCCAGGGACAGACTGATTTGCATATAGCCAGGTTCTGAGCTGGGATGGGGCAGTGAGATAAATAACGGTGATGGATCAAGCCCTGATCTTTGGACTGGGTAAGAGTGGTCTGCTCAATTCAGACACTCTGTTCATCACCACCCCCCCTTTTGTAAATCGATTTTGGCCACTATAGGTGTGGCAGGGTATACTCAGACATGAGTCCCTTTCTCACTGCTCCATCAGGATTCAAGCAAGCCGGGCCGAAGAGGCTGAAATGCCAGAAACCGGTCCCCGGTAGCTTGTCTCCTTTCTGGTAAAGAATTGGCTTGGTAGTTTAGTCTGCCCTGTTCCCATGATGCACTGGGCCAGGGACAGACTGATTTGCATATAGCCAGGTTCTGAGCTGGGATGGGGCAGTGAGATAAATAACAGTGATGGATCAAGCCCTGATCTTTGGACTGGGTTAGAGTGGTCTGCTCAATTCAGACACTCTGTTCATCACCACCCCCTTTTGTAAATCGATTTTGGCCACTATAGGTGTGGCAGGGTATACTCAGACATGAGTCCCTTTCTCACTGCTCCATCAGGATTCAAGCAAGCCGGGCCGAAGAGGCTGAAATGCCAGAAACCGGTCCCCGGTAGCTTGTCTCCTTTCTGGTAAAGAATTGGCTTGGTAGTTTAGTCTGCCCTGTTCCCATGATGCACTGGGCCAGGGACAGACTGATTTGCATATAGCCAGGTTCTGAGCTGGGATGGGGCAGTGAGATAAATAACGGTGATGGATCAAGCCCTGATCTTTGGACTGGGTAAGAGTGGTCTGCTCAATTCAGACACTCTGTTCATCACCACCCCCTTTTGTAAATCGATTTTGGCCACTATAGGTGTGGCAGGGTATACTCAGACATGAGTCCCTTTCTCACTGCTCCATCAGGATTCAAGCAAGCCGGGCCGAAGAGGCTGAAATGCCAGAAACCGGTCCCCGGTAGCTTGTCTCCTTTCTGGTAAAGAATTGGCTTGGTAGTTTAGTCTGCCCTGTTCCCATGATGCACTGGGCCAGGGACAGACTGATTTGCATATAGCCAGGTTCTGAGCTGGGATGGGGCAGTGAGATAAATAACGGTGATGGATCAAGCCCTGATCTTTGGACTGGGTAAGAGTGGTCTGCTCAATTCAGACACTCTGTTCATCACCACCCCCTTTTGTAAATGAATAGCTGATGGCATCATGTCACAGTGCCCCATGGAAGATTCGTGAAATGCTAAATACATTTTTGTTCCCGACCTTCTGCCCTTTTCTTGTTGGCAATCAAGGGTTAAACAATACATGGGAGAGAGGGCAGATTGCCTTTTAAATGAAGATGTGGACATGCCATTGTTAATGGGCAATATTAGCACTCCTTGGGTAAACAAATTACATGCAAAAGGCTGTTAACTTGGACAACAATGAAAGCAGTAGCTGTGCCAAAAAAGAAACTGAGAAAGGAAAACAATGAGCTGACACCCCAGGGCCCATCCTTTGCCTAAGGGTTGGTTTAATTTAAGTAGAGCGCCTGCAACACTACCATGTTGGGCCCTGCTTTGAAAAGGTTCAGCAGGTAATGTTGATGCTGTTCCACGAGATTCGCCAGTGCCTACGATGACACTGTTTCAAATAAAAGCGACTATTGCAGTGCCAGGGTGCATATTCACAGCTTCTCCCTTGACTCTGGAATTAAAAACGCTTAAGGGTGAATACAAGTATGTGCAAGTTTGTGTGCTTTGGTACTGAGCGGGGGAGATGACTGGTTCATGAAGTTGTGCTAGTTTTGTTTATTGTGACACTGGGTTTTGGTCACATTATTACATACAAGGCCATGTTGAGTTGACTGATTTGATATGGTTCACTGCCATATTGTAGCACTAGGACTGTTGTTGACCGTTCTTATATTGGCTCTTTTACAATTTTGTTTCCTGCACATGGTGCACATATTGGTTGATTCACTTTTCCGCCACTCATTTTCGAGTGTTAATCAGGAGGTCAGCACATCAGGGTTTGGGAGAATATCACCCTCACACCCCCTCACCCTCCCAACCCTTTCACCCTCACACACCATCACACCCTCGCTCTTACCCTCACACCCCCTCACACACCCTCACTCATCCTCACTCACCCTCACCCACTCACCCTCATACACCCTCATCAGCATAGCATAACAAAACATAGCATGGCATAACACAAAAAGCATAGGATACACAACCTCACAACCCTCTCACCCTCACCCTAACACACTCACCCTCACTCACCCTCACTCACCCACCCACCCTCACTCACCCACCCTCACCCACCCTCACCCACCCACCCTCACTCACCCTCACTCACCCTCACCAGCATAGCATAACAAAACATAGCATAGCATAACAAAACAAAGCATAGGATAGGAAAACATAGCATAGCATAACAAAGCTTAGCATAACAAAACACAACAAAACATACCATAGCATAACAAAACATAGCATAACAAAACAAAGCATAGCAAAACAAAACATAGAATAGTATAACAAAGCATAGCATAGCAAAACAAAACATAGCAAAACACAACAAAGCATAGCATAACAAAACATAGCATAACAAAGCATAGCATAACAAAACATAGCAAAACACAACAAACCATAGCATACACAACAAAACATAGCATAGCATAACAAAACACAACAAAGCATAACAAAACACAGCAAAGCATAGCATAGCATAACAAAACACAACATAGCATAACAAAACAAAGCTTAGCATAGCATAAAAAAATAGCATAACAAAGCATAGCATAACAAAGCATAGCATAACAAAACATAGCATAACAAAACATAGCATAACAAAACAAAGCATAGCATAACATAGCAAAACACAACAAACCATAGCATAACAAAACATAGCAAAACACAACAAACCATAGCATAACAAAACATAGCATACATAACAAATTATAGCATAGCAAAACATAGCATAGCATAACAAAACACAACATAGCATAGCATAACAAAACACAACATAGCATAACAAAACAAAGCTTAGCATAGCATAACAAAACACAACATAGCATAGCACAGCATAACAAAACACAACACAACATAGCATAACAAAACAAAGCTTAGCATATCATAACAAAACATAGCATAACAAAACATAGCATAGCATAATAAAACACAACAATACATAGCAGAGCATAACAAAGCATAGCAGAGCAAAACAGCATAGCATAAAAAACATCATATCAAAACACAACAAAACATAATATAGCATAACAAAACAAAGCATAGCAAAACAAAGCATAGCATAGCATAACAAAACATAGCATAGCATAACAAAACATAGCATAACAAAACATAGCATAACATAACAAAACAGCATAACAAAATACAACAACACATAGCATAACAAAACACAACAAAACAGCATAGCTTAACAAAACACAACAAAACATAGCATGGCTTAACAAAACATAACAAAACATATAATAGCATAGCAAAACACAGCATAGCATATCAAACACAGCAAAACATAGCATAGCAAAACAAAACATAGCATAGCAAAACAAAGCATAGCATAATACAACACAACAAAGCATAGCATAGCATAAAAAACATAGCATAACAAAGCATAGCAGAGCAAAACATAGCATAGCATAACAAGACATAGCATAGCATAACAAAGCATAGCCTAGCAAAACACAACAAAACATAGCATAGCATAACAAAACACAACAAAACATAGCATAACAAAACAAAGCATAGGATAGCAAAACTAAACATAGCATAGCATAACAAAACAAAGCATAGGATAGCAAAACAAAACATAGCATAGCATAACAAAACATAGCATAACATAACTAAACATAGCATAACATAACAAAACATAGCATAACAAAACAAAACAAAACAGCATAGCTTAACAAAACAAAACATAGCATGGCTGAACAAAACATAACAAAACATAATAGCATAGCAAAACACAGCATAGCATACCAACACAACAAAACATAGCATAGCATAGCATAGCAAACCAAAGCATAGCATAATAAAACACAACAAAACACAGCATAGCATAACAAAACAGAGCAAAACATAGCATAGCATAACATAGCATAGCATAGCAAAACATAGCATAGCATAGCAAAACATAGCATAGCATAACAAAACAGCATAGCATAACATACCAAAACAAAACATAGGATAGCAAAACAAAACATAGAATAGCATACAGCATCACTCAGCACCACCACAGCATCACTCAGTGGCACCACAACATCACTGAGCTCCACAACAGCATCAATCTGTGCAACCATTCAACAACAACTGGTTCAAATATGTTATCTCAATGTTTCAAGCTTTATTACAAATGTAACAAAAATATGTTAATATTTGACATATGTTCTTGGATTTTCGTCACAATAAAATACACTGAACATAATTTTCACAAATGTTATTTACAAAAGTTTAAGCTATTGCCATTATAAATTACAATAACTTTTATTTAAGTATTAATTATTAAAAAAAAATAAAAAACATTGTTATTTGTAATATCAATACATGTAAGTCACGTAAATACAACACATATTGCATTACAAATGCTATAGGTGTCACATTTGCGAGAGTTATAACTATTGGCATTGTAAATGACAAAGCTATTAATTTCGCTATTTTCAAAAACAAAACCTAAATAAAAAATGTGTCATTTACAATACCAAATAGCTCAAACTTTCCTAATACGAGACCTATTGCATTGCAAATGCTTGTTTTTAAATATATATGTATGTCTACATACATATATGTGTGTGTGTGTATATATATATATATATATATATATATATATATATATATCTGCATACATACATACATATATTTAAAAAAAACTTACAACTAAAAAAAAATAAAACTTACCAACACTTACCATTAAACCTTTACTATAAATATATCATTGCCGCTCATATATCTATATAATATATATCACCAAAAATCCACTTAACACTTTGCAGTACGGGTGCTTCCTTACTCGTGTATGGCCACACGTTAACAATTAAATCCAAACACTCCATCAGGAGTAAAGAGGAGCACTCGCAGGTATTAGGAAACCGCTTTGTTTGAAGGCAGGCGCTGTTCGGCTCGAGACCCATTTATCATTGCCAATTACATACACAGTGTCTAACAGTCCTTTAAACCTCACTGGACTAGCTCTCATTGGGGGATAGATTGTAACCATCAAGAGCGGACTGTTCATTGTCCGTAGGTGATTTCACTAGCATGCCGCCATACTTACACAGTGTTTTCAGACTCTCCATAGTCCCACTCATGGGCCAGAGATATATATATTTCCCAATTTGGCCACATTGTTGTATGTTATTATGGCACACCGCATATATTATATCTCTCTTACCACAAAGAGGTGACCCATGCATGCTCAAAGAAGCACTTCGCTACCCTTCGTTCGGTTCATATTGCTATATTGCGGTTTTGCATATCCACATACAAGGCAATTTATAGGGTTTATGGTGGGGGTGGGTATGGGTTTTTGGGTGACAAGCGGGGTTCTAGGGTCGATTTGGTTTTTTGAGTGCTAAGGTTTTTTTTAAAGGATTTTGATGGGTATGGGTTTTTGGGTAGCAATGGTAATTTTAAGGTTTAGGGTGGGTATGGGTTTTTGGGTGGTAACGGAGTTTAGGGTGGGCATGGGTTTTTGGGTGGCATGGGAATTGTTAGGGTTTAGGGTGGGGTATGGGTTTTTGGGTGGCAGGGGGTGTTTTAGGGCTCAGGGTAGGTATGGGTTTTTGGGGAGTAAGGGTGGGTTTTGGGGTTTAGGGTGGGTATGTGTTTTTAGGGGGCAAGGACATTTTAGGGTTTATGGTGGGCATGGGATGTTGGGCGGCAAAAGATTTTTGTAGGATTTAGGGTGGGTATGGGTTTTTGGGTGGCAAGGGGAATTTTTGTATTTTGGGTGGATTTTGTTTTTTGGGTGGCAAGGGTAATTTTAGGGTTCGAGGTGGGAATAGGTTTTGCGTGGCAAGGGAATCTTTAGGTTTTAGGGAAGGTATGGGTTTTTGGGCGGCAAAGGAATTTTTAGGGGTTAGGGTGTTATGGGCTTTAGGGTGGCAAGGGAATTTGTAGGATTTATGGTAGATATGGGTTTTTGTGAGGCAAGGGATTTTTTAGGGTTTAGGGTGGGTATGGGTTTTTGGGCACCAAAGGTAAGACGAGCTCATGCAGGGAAATTCACCACTAAGATTGGCTGCCAACACTTCAACCAGGTAGTGTTGGCTGTCATCTCGGAACTCGGCTTCACTGAGTCCCCCAAAAAAGTGAAAATAAGGAAAAGAGGGCAGAGTAGGAATACCTAGACTCCCAAGCCATGGTCTTGGGGTCCCCCTGGTACCCTGCCAAGGTTTAACAGCAGTAAAAAAATAAAACATTTGCTGCGATAATCGCAAATTTGCGGCAAAAAAACTAAGCACAGGCTCCCGTGCTTGATTTTAGATAATCCCTGGGTGGGCCACTTCCTGGGGCATATAATAAATATAGGAGGGGGCGTACACGGGCTCCCATCCTCGGGCTATTCAAAGCTCTGAGGACTGCCACCTCCCAGGGGCAGTTCTGTTTATAAATGCGGGCGGGCCCACTGGGCACGCCTGCACCCCCGTGGATCGCCACCTACCCGGGCCTATTTCCAATTATGTTTGGGGGCCACGCTCACCCCCTACCCCGTGAACCAACACCTCCCTGGGGCTATTTAAACAATATGGCGGGAACTTGCGGGCTCCCTTCTGCCCCAGGGTGCGCCACCTCCCTGGGGCTAATTTACATAGCATGGGGGTGGAATCATGGACCCCCATGCCCCAGGGACCGACATCTCCTCGGGGCACATTCATTTTTTAAGTAATGTGGGGGAAGTCGCACGACCTGCCCCGGGGCTAAAATAAAAATAAAGGGTGGGGGCTCAGCCCCCCCATGGAACCCTGGGGACTGCCACCCCCCTGGTACATATTAAGAGGAAGGGGTCCCAGTGGAGGTGGGAAGCATAGAAACACTTTACAAGAATTAATCCAAAGCAATAGTTAAGATCCACAAAGTTTAATTCCAAATGGGATCCAGTGTTATAACTACACATAACAAAGCAAATAGTCAACTGTATTCATGGTCATACAGTGCCCCAGGGAGGAATGGGAAGTGTTCGTGAGGAAGGTAGGGGAGTGATGGGATAGCGTGACAGTAAAATCAACAATTTCCAAATGTTATAGTGCTATAAATCGCATAGCAGTGGGTGCCACAAGTTTATGGCAACATTAGCATACGACACATGATACAATATATATGCAAATTTGGCATGTGTGGTTGCCGTAATTGAACAAGCCGTCGTAATTGAACAAGCCGTCGACGTTTCGACCCTCTGGGAATGCAGGAAGATTTAACCTTGCTACAGGGTCTTCATCAGGACCAAGGAAGGGGCAGGGGACCACATGGTCCGTCGTAAGTAATGTGGCCTTGTAACTACTTGCAACACGGGAAGTCTAGATCAGCATCAAACCGTAGCATGGTGCCAGTGCTCGTTAGTCGGTAAAATAATTTTCAAAATGGGAATTCAATCCGCAGTCGAGTTAATGGCATAAGTTCACGGAGCTCCGTTCGCGGAACTTATGCCATTAACTCGACTGCGGATTGAATTCCCATTTTGAAAATTATTTTACCGACTAACGAGCACTGGCACCATGCTACGTTTTGATGCTGATCTAGACTTCCCGTGTTGCAAGTAGTTACAAGGCCACATTACTTACGACGGACCATGTGGTCCCCTGCCCCTTCCTTGGTCCTGATGAAGACCCTGTAGCAAGGTTAAATCTTCCTGCATTCCCAGAGGGTCGAAACGTCGACGGCTTGTTCAATTACGACGGCTTGTTCAATTACGGCAACCACACATGCCAAATTTGCATATATATTGTATCATGTGTCGTATGCTTATGTATATATAATGTTGCCATAAACTTGTGGCACCCACTGCTATGCGATTTATAGCACTATAACATTTGGAAATTGTTGATTTTACTGTCACGCTATCCCATCACTCCCCTACCTTCCTCACGAACACTTCCCATTCCTCCCTGGGGCACTGTATGACCATGAATACAGTTGACTATTTGCTTTGTTATGTGTAGTTATAACACTGGATCCCATTTGGAATTAAACTTTGTGGATCTTAACTATTGCTTTGGATTAATTCTTGTAAAGTGTTTCTATGCTTCCCACCTCCACTGGGACCCCTTCCTCTTAATACATATTATACCCAGGTCCCCGTGATTTCATTGGGTTACCCCCCTGTATAACCACCCCCCTGGTACACACATATATTAATTAAGGGGTTCTGTTGCTGACCCTGGGCCCTGGAGACCACCACCTCCTCGGGGCAAATTTGAATACAATGGGGGGCCACGCTGCCCCCTCCTGGAGCCCCACTTTTCCCTGGGGACCGTCACTCCCCAGGGCCGGCTCCAGCAATGTCTCATTGTGCCTAACCCAGGACATTGCAGTTTGCCATAGCTTGGTGGTATGCCATAGCAAACTCTGGTCTACTTAGTGGAAGCGAGAACATAAAAAATGCCCTTGCTTGTGATCCAGCGGGTCACCTGGAACAGGTACTCCAATGTTATATACTCACCTGGGCCCATAAACACACACACAACATATAACTGCTGGAGTCAAAGTTTATGATTTTCTACCATTTAGAGATTAGTCACTTCTTATTCTCAACTGATCTTTCACTGATCAAAAAGTTATTTCCTCTGTTCAATGGACCATTAGTTGAACTAGTTGATGGTGAAATGACATAAAATAATCGTATTACATTTATAAATTACCACAGACCCGGGAAATATTTTAAATCTTTATCTAAATCGATTTCATGTGAACCACTTACAAAGTACAATACAGTCTCCGTCACTCATAGGAAGGAAGATTCAATTAACCAATCATCAAATACATACTTTATACCTTGCAATGACATGCTCAGAAAGGAGAGGAGAAAGAGAGAGAGAGAAGAACACTGGCACTTACACAGAAATATAGTTACCTAGGATGGTGTAAAAACCAACCCCCTGGCCAAAGAGCTGGGAAGGGTCCCCTGGGAAAGGTCAGACGACAAAGACTTCAGGACAGGAATCAGGACAGGATAGATGACCTCTCTACCACCGACGCTTGTGTAGCACTCCTCTCTGATACTCTCTTCCTCCTTGAGATTCTTCTGCGATCTTCTTCTAAGTAAATTAATTTAGGATATATGGTTCTGCATTCGATTCTTCGCCAAAAAGTAAATTGGAAGGTTCCCCTGGTTCAGTCACAGGGAGGGGAGCAGATACAAAGAAAAAGGAGCGACCCTGTGTGTGTCTTGGTCAATTTCGCTAGACCAATAAGTTGTATCGGCAGTATATTGTGGGTTTGAGTGCTATATGGCTAATAAGGGTGCTATGCAGTATCTATTGAGTTGAATAGTGCAGGAAGAAACTAAAAAAACTTTGTGTATATAAAAGGAATGCAGTTTATTAGGTACCTCCCTTTCCAGGGTTACATTCTAAGTTATAAAAACATGTTAAAAAAACATAAAACCATTTTGAATGATTGGAAAAATACCATCTAAAGCTACAGAGTCACACAATGTACGAAATCATTAAAAAGTCAAAGGACAAAGTCGACGCAGCGTTTCGGTGGTTGCAAGGATAGTTCCACCTTCTTCAGGACGTGTTTTGACTAAATTAATAACAAAGATCTGTAAACAAAATGACATATTTTAGATACCATTTCCTGTGCAACAGCGTATTAAATCTTTTTTACTATCTGTGTCCCATATTTACACTGCATAGCCCTATCTCCACCCTTATTGTTACAAAAAAAGGTTCATGTAGATTAACCCTTGACTCTAACATTTGCAGTCATAGACTATAATTCCTAGTCCCATCATGTACCTTTAAATTGAAGACTTTGTAGTTGTCAAGACCACTTTTGTATAGTAGTGAGTCTGATCAGTCGGAGCAAAACCTTCTGTTAAAATTGAAGGAAAAAATAGCAATTGTTTACTATATATTTATAGGCTAAAAGGTGCATTAAAACCTCAATAATTACTTCTGCCGGTACCTTGTTATGGTTGCCTTGCTCATTGTAACAGTGCAGAGGAGCCACCGATGTTTATTTAAGTGGTTTATTCACTTATTTGAAGTTTTCTTTAAATCCTTTTTTAAAATTAGGATCACTGAAAAGAATAATACAGATAGTGTAGTATTTCTATATTAAATATTATTTCATTTACTATTTATACTTTTTGGTTGGGAGTTCATTTATACTCACCAGGGAAGAAACGATTTGTTCTTATCTACTTCCAATTCCACTTCGGTACCGTACTCGAAGGGTAGGTTAATGGGCGCTGTATATTCTGTTGGATTAATGTGTTATAAAAGGAAGCATTAGTCCTGTGTTTTATTTATACTCGCTTATTTTTCTAGCTGACCCTTAGATAGTTGTTAGGGGAGTTTGGGCACGTGGGCGACAGGAGCTTTTTTTTAAAAAAACACCTATACGTCTCGTTTTTCTTAGATTAGGCTGGCCGCTCGCTCTTCGCGTTTTAAATCCATTTCTTTGCTGGCTACTTGTATGTAAACTTGGCACCGGGGGTTGTCGACCTTAGTTTCTATTTTTATGTAATCAGGTCTTAGAGTTTCGAAAATAAAGTTGTCTGTAACCGACTTTTAGCTGCTTACAAATATTACTTTATTAAAAAACCGGTGCATGGTGTCTCACTCGGTAACTTTTTTTTCGCGCGCTCCTTCTATTGGGGATTTCAGGGCTAACCGCATGTTAAGCGGTTGATTACAGCCTTGGGTTTGCGAAAAGAACGGGGTCTATCGTGCTCGCTTACCTTGAGTGACTTATTCGGCCTCCCTGCTCCTCCGCATCCGGGTTTCCATCAATAATGATGGGAGGACATTCCTCTTCCGGTTTATATGCTTGCTCTACCTAATTTGACCCGGAAGTGCTTTATCACGAAGTCTCCTTCCATAGTGTTTTTTTGTACTGCGATCCCAATTTATAGCCATGCACGACCTGTTAGTTATGGGCGCGATATCCCTTAGGGTTGAATATCAGTTTTAGTTAACTCTTCTATTAAATAAAATTATAAAATTATAAATTATTAAATTTCCAAATAACTATTTTTTCAACATTGCGATCGGTATATTTATCAGTACTTTAATTTGCGTACTTCTAAAGGGCAAGTTTCTAATCTAAAGGATGGATTTAGGGCTTAAATGATTCGAGTTAGTGCCGGTTGCTGCACATACTCGTCCGCCATTTTGGAACGGGATTAGAGCGTTAAACAATAGCGCTCTGATAGTCAAAAATGAAACTGATTACATAAAACATTCTTTCTTGTATGCACTTATCCTATAGTTTTGAGCGTTCTACAATGGCGCTCTGATAGTCATAGGGTCAAAATGAAGCTGGTCACATAAAATATTCTCTCTTGTATGCACTTATACTATAATCACATTGTAGTGCGAACCAGTGGAGCGCTCAACATTTTATATAGTTGAAAATTCAATGTACAGGTTTTGATTCACAGGTTTGTACAGCACATTTCACTTATTGTGATACTATTAAACATTATAATGAGTATACAATGCAGCTTCTTCAATTCTTGTGTTACACATTGCACATTTGTTTGAGTACCCAATTCATTGTCAGATGGAGCTGACCAATCATGGGGTTACTTGATGTAACTTAGGAATTCTATATGCTCATTTATACATTGCAAACATAATAATCTATGGCTCAATCATGATAAATGTGGGACAACATTCAGTTTTTACATATAAGAAAATACAGGTCATTTCCATTGTGTATAGTCCTCTGTATATTCTCTTATAATAGTTTTTCCCAGTCCTCCTTGTTGTTTAAGCCTATTCTGAAGCTGTTAAACAGGGACATAAAAAACTGTTCTCTCTTCTTTCTTTTTATTTGCATGTTGCCACCTCTTAAGCTTTGTTGTACTACTTCAATCCCACACCATTTTAGATCTTCTAAACTATGGTTGTGGGTCAGCCAATGTTCGACAAGTGGGGCTGTTTTTTTCTTTGTCCTTATTGCAGATCTATGTTCTGTGATCCGAGTTTTTAGTTCTCTGGATGTTTCGCCAATATATACTTTTTGGCACGGGCACAGAATAAGGTAAATTAGGTTTTTGGTTTTACAGTTGATAAAGCTCTTTATGTTATGGGTTACATTGTTATAGGTTATTTTGTTGACTTTCATGAGGGTGTCACAATTGATACACATATTACAAGGAAAATTTCCAGTAGGCAATGGTTTTCTATCTAAGGTAGACTGAGTTTTCTTATTCTCTTCCTTGTATGTGTGCACTAGACAGTTCCTGACTGTTTTATTTCTTCTGAAACTGAACATTGGTTTCTCAAGTTTTGTGCCGTCTCTATCATTTAAAAGTGACCAATTTCTGTTTATTATATTCTTCACTTTATTGCTTACAACTGTGTGGTTGGTGACAAATATTAGTTTATCATTTGTTTTTTCAGAGTCCCCTTCGTTTTTGTTGAATAGAGAGTCTCTATTATAGTACCTAGCTCTCTTATACGCTTTCTTTATAAGATGATTTGGATACCCTCTGTCTCTCAATTTATTTGATAATTCGTCAGCATGCTTGTTGAAGTCCTGCAAATTGGTACAGTTTCTCCTGATCCGTAAATATTGGCCGAAGGGAATATTATCCTTTTGGCTTTTAGGATGGTTGCTATTGTAATGCAAGAGGGTATTGCGATCTGTGGGCTTCGTAAATAGAGTAACTTCCAATGTGCCATTATTGTTTGTAATGTTAATGTCTAAAAACTCGATTTTTTCTTTACTGTATTTACTGGTGAACCTTAGGTTTGAGTCGCCCAGATTCAACCATAGAATAAAATCAATGAGAGTTTCTTCCGTTCCGGTCCAAATGAAAAAAATATCGTCAATGAACCGTGACCAAGAAATCAAATTTTCGTAAAAGGGCGCTGCACTGTTGTAGATATGTATGTTCTCAAAATTAGCCACATATAAGCATGCCAAACTGGGAGCACAGGTGGCTCCCATGCTGGTGCCTTTGATCTGCTTGTAAAAGTCTTTTTTGAACAAGAAAATATTGTTTTTGAGGATGATATTGGTACATTCTATTATAAAGCTTGCATGGGGGTCAAGATCTCCGTCTCCTGTATTTAGGAGGCCCTCTAACATACTGATGGTGTCATCTTGAGGGATGTTGGTGTAGAGGGCCTCTATGTCTAGTGTCACTAACCATTGGCAATGTGGATTGAAAGGGTGGCCTTCAACCTTTTCTATCATACTTGTTGTGTCTTTTATATATGATTTCTGTGAGGTCACTAAGGGCTGTAAGAATCTATCTACATATTTGCTCAATGGTTCTGTTGTAGAATTAATGCAAGACACGATGGGTCGCATTGGGGGATCATTTAGGTCTTTATGGACCTTGGGAAGTCCATACAGTGCGGGGATGATTGGGTTTTCATTCTTTAAAAAATTATATTCTTCTTGACAAATGATTTCGTCCTCTTTGGCTTGATCCAATAATGTTCCCACCGTTGAGATCAAGGAATTCCATTCTTCCTTGCTAGATTTACAGTAGTGCGCTTGATTATTCAGTAAAAGCATCATTCTATCTTCATAGTCCTTTGTGTCCATTAGGACTATACTGCCCCCTTTATCTCCTGGCTTTACTGTCAGTTCATGGTTGTTTTCTAAGCTTTTCAATGCCGCACTCTCTGCTCTACTAAGGTTATGAGTCACCCTATGGGGATGGTTTAGAAGGTCTGCTATATTCTTTTCTACGACCTGTTCGAACAGGTCAACTTTCTTGTGGACCATGTTGATGGACGGTGTCCAATCAGATTTAGGTCTAAGACCAGATTTGTTGGAGGACCTGTCTTCATCAGCATCTCTCGTCACTCGGACACATCCCGAGCTCTCTGCAGCATTCAGCAAATCTCCGTCTAACTAACTCACTAAGACTACCTCAATTATACTCTTCAAGATTCATGTACCACCCATTAATGTTTCAATATCGTAAAAATACTAACTCTGATTGGACAGACAAGGAGGGATGATCATCACACCATGCTTAGTTTTGATCTTAGTCTATTAGTCTATTGTTCATAAATCCAACGCCTTAATTTTTATTCAAAAATCTTTAATCCCACCTGTATTCACATCTTATTAGAAACAAATGTTAAATTTTCACGCATGTCCATTCATCCAGGAGTTTAAGATGCTAGTTCCCAGGGTATGTATCTTTTGTGTCCTTGGATGGCGTTATAGAGTCTTGTCACTCTTCTGGCTCAATTTCACTAGGCATGCGCGGTGGTCAGGTGGTTAACAGACTCTAGACTCACACGAAAGGCCCAAAATACGCACTAATAAAAGAGTCAAAAAGACAAGTGTTAATTTAAAAAAGAAATGGTTTCACTGTATACCACCTATCTCTACTCTAATCCCATTTCATTTATAAATGCTTTCCCAGCAATAGCATTAGTAAAATAGCTTGTGTTAGTTTTAGCAAAGCAGATGCTAAGCATGAGAGCTTCTAAGCCACCATCTTAATAGCGTCTGCTCATGCGCACGAAATTCCCTCCAAGCGACAGCACGTCATACTGCCTAGGTACAGCTGATGCATGAAAATAAAGAATTCCTGAACACGTAAGCAAGCTTCTCTCTCTCTTATGTGTTATATGGTGCGTATTAGTTTTACACAATACGTACTTAATACACTATTAGAAGTTGAATGAGAGGATTGCTTTCGACCAAGTCTCTTTTCTACGAGTCCTTGCCCCATCAATCCCTACTCTGATGGCATTTTTGAGCCATCACAAAAAAAATCACCCATCCCAATCAGATGGCAACTTTAAAATGTCTCATTTTCTTTCCCTTTTTCGTTCTTGTTCGTATCTTTATTCTTCAAGTCTTTCATTCTATCATATAATTTTCCCTTCATTTCTTCTAGCTGTATCTCTTCATATTTTCTTTTCTTTCCCTTTCCATTTACTTCATATCTTCTTCTTCTCAATTTATTTGTGCAATACTTACACATTATTACTATTGCTAAAACATTTATTGTTATACCAACTAATGGAAAGATTATTTGACCTATTATACCTTTCCCAAAATTAGCAAACCAAGTCCCTATTGAGGAAATACTCTTTGTTAGTCTCTCCCATACATTGTCAACCTCAAGTGGTTTCAATTTTTCTTGAAGTTTTGTAATATTCCTAAAATATCCTCTAATTTCTTTACTTTTATCAGGTATGTAAGTGCAAAACAATTTACAGACTCCTCCTTTTTTTGCCAATAGTATATCAAGCGCAAGTCGATTTTGCAAAACCATAGACCTAATTGCAACCATTTCTGTATTAATCATCAAGAAACCACTAGCAGTATCGGTTGAAAGACGATCAACTACTGTTGACAATTGATAGATTCGATGTGAATTTAGAACGACTCTCACTGAAGGTATCAATGCACTAAATATGTCACATATTATTTCTGAAAAACTAGCTCCGGTTCTTCGTGTTTGTTCATTGGTGTTTTCATTGCTTCCAGTGATTCTCTTTACATGATATATCTTCGAAAATACTATTCCGAAGTAGCAACTCCAGTACCACCATGCAGGCAGTTTATAGTAAGCCTTATTTCCACACAGGTAGTAAACTCCAGAAAATACTGGATCTGTTCTCCGTTTTAGTCCCCAACCTCCCAAAATCAGGAATTTATGTTCACATTCACTAGAACCAATAAATACATTGTTAGAGTCTGTCTTTAATCTTTGGAGGCGGGTTTTCCCTGTCTTTACAAAGTCTAGGGACATCGTAGCATGAGCTTTGCCAGCTGTATAAATTCTCTCTTTCTTTGCCCATGGTGGTATATGGGTTTTCTGTTCAGCAGCTTTTCTTTGGAAATCCTATCTCCTTTCTTCAGCTAAATTCAAAAACACTTGCTCTTCTTCACGTAATGAGCATGTTAGGTTTTTCTTATGTGCCTTTACTAATAACTAATGACTTCATTATTAAGAATAATTCACCCATAAACTGTGCATCTAGACTACTAAGCACTAGATTCATATTTTTTCGAATAGGAATTTCTGTAAATACTACATCTAGATTTGAATAATAATATTGAAGTTTTCCTGATCTATAAAATAAACTTGACAATATGCTACATGAAATACCCTATGTTAAAGGCAAATGTTGGTATGTGACTCCATCTGCTACAGAAGCCGATAATTTCATACAAACATAACAATCACTAATCGCCATTGTGTCTACGTACTGAAACAATAATGTTGTAAATACATTTAAAGATGTGTCATTATCTGTTACTGTGTGATGTAAGTCTACCTCATCTGTTGCTTCTAAATCTGCTCTATCTCCTCTCATAGTAGATGTCTTTTCATTAGTGTCTGTGTCATTCTTCTTATCTATTATCATAAGATAAGGTACTGCTATTGTTAGAAATAGCCATACTAAGATCACTAATAAAATACTATGTATGCAAGCCCTACAGCATTTCTTTATACAGCTTCGTTTTGGTCTTTCAGCAACTTTGTCTTTAGCCATTTTGACTTAAGAAGATTCCTCTTCTTTTCTTTAGTTATGAATCAGAATATTTAGTACTTGAAGGAGGCCTCACATCCCCTTTGGCAATCTGTTCTGCAATTACTTCTTCATCTGTCTCTTCATTTAAATCTAGATTCTCAAATTCTTCTAGTATCACATAGATCCATTCAGGAACCTTGAACTAATTGTTCAAGACTTTCAGTCTTGGACTTCTCCGAATGTTTTTAGCAATTGAATGTTCAGACTGAGTTTGACTGGTAACCTCATTCACTTGTTCTGGGTTTTCATTTACATTTCTCAAATAATATTTTAGCCTTTTGACTCCACCTGGCCAATTATCACCTTTTCTGACCCTTTTAAATTGCACAGCACTTTCACCTTCTTTGTCTTTCTCGAGAGCTCTTTTATTCTCGTTATGTTGTGACACAACTTGATTTTTCCTTTCCTCAGTATCACTCTCTATCTGTCTTTGTTCAGGTCTTGTTAGTGTGGCTTTTTCTGCCTGAACTGGTTCTTCTTCCTGTAACTGTTCCTGTTCGGGTATCCTTTCAGACTGTTCTTCAACCCAAACCTGTTCTTCTTCTCCTAACTGGTCCTGTTCAGGTCTTACTACAATTGGTTCTTCTGCTGCCTGAACGTGTTCTTCTTTACCTGTCTGTCCCTGCTCAGGGTTTTCAGCTGATTTGTTTACCTGAGTATGTTCTCTTGTCCCTGTCTGGTCCTGCTCAGGGTCTCCAGTAGCTGTGTTCTCTTTCTCATGAGAATGTTCTTCTACACCTGTTTGATCCTCATTAGTTTCTTGTCTTTCTAATCTTGTTCTACTTCTTTTTTTAATAATCACCTCAGGTATGTCGACCACTAGTATCCAGTCCTCCTGAATTGTGCATGGTTGTTGTTTGTCAGTCCCTTCAGAATCTGTTCCTCTAGATTCTTCAACTGTACAACCTTCAGCAGCCTCAACTGTTCTAGTCAGTTGTGGTCTCTTTTCAACAGGGGCTGGAACACTTTTTGTGGGGCTAGCATGGACCCAATTGGGCAAACCTGCACATTTCACTTTTGTACTAGTGACCAGTATGGCTTGCCGTGGATTATCCCACGTGGCTGCTAGGCACGACTTTCTGGTGTGCTTCTTCACTACCACCCAGTCTCCAGGACTCAAATCATGCGCCTGAGCCAGCTGCCTGGCAACTGCGTCTTCTCCAACCTGGTTAGAGACAGAACGCACTAGGTCAGCCAATCCTTTGCAGTAATCCAATACCAGATCATCAGTTATATTCAGTAATTTATGTCCTGGTATAAATGCTTGTCTCATTGCCCTTCCCATAAGAATTTCATGGGGACTCAATCCTGTGTTTCTGTCACAAATACTTCTGAGTCCCATTAATACAAGAGGCAATGATTGTGGCTAACTCAGTGATGTGGATGCACACACCTTTGCCAATCTTGACTTGATTGTGCCATTCAATTGCTCTACCACTTCAGAAGCCTCTGGGCGATATGCACAGTGCAGTTTCTGTTCAATTTTGAATGCTTCACAGATTAATCGAATTACTTCATTATTAAAATGAGGTCCTCTATCTGATTGCAAAGTTACTGGAAAACCAAAACTTGGAATTAACTCTCTCCATAATAATTTGGCAACTCTTATGCTGTCATTTCTCCTAGTGGTGTATGCCTCTACCCAACGTGAAAACAAACACACTATGACAAGGACGTACTTCATTCCCCTGCATGGTGGTAACTCTATAAAGGCAAACTGTAATCTTATAAATGGCCTTCTGCCTTTCCGATTTGTCCCCAAGTGACCACTGTCTTCCTGCCTCGTTTTTTTTTGTTGGCATACTAAACATCTCTGGCAAAGACTCTCCGCGACTACCCTAAACCTTAGGCTATACCAATCTTGTCTAAATAGTCTGATCATAGCGTCCCTGCCCACATGAGTGTCTCCATGATACATTCTTGCAAATTGAGAGAGCAGTCTGGCATGACTGGTCTTCCATCAGGGTACACCCACACATCATCGTCTGCCCTTCTTTCACAACCTGATGTTACCCAATTTTCCTTTTCATTTACTTCTACCTCATCCTGCAACTGTCTCACCACATCCCATGTTTCGAAAGCTGAGAATAGCATAAGTTGGCAGCTGATTCCACTTGTTTGAATTTTCTTGTTTATTTAAATATTATTTCTTGCACAGTAATGAGCAACCTGGTCAGCGTATCGATTACCAGCCGCTACATAGACATCTCCTGACTGCTGAGCAGCACACTTGACCACTGCTATTTCCTTTGGTAATTGTATTGCTTCCAATAGTTTTTTCGCAAATTTCCCGTTCCTAATGGGAGACCCTGACGAAGTCAGAAATCCACTCTGCATCCAAAGCTGGCCAAAGTCATGCACAACCCCATAACCATATTGACTATCAGTAAATATGGTCACATAGTTCATGGTCTCGCTCTTTCAGAGGATCTTCCTGTATGTCGGGGCGGGGCTTAGTACACATTTCAGTTACATCTAAGCAATCATGAATTACTTAATCTTTCACTTCCTCACAATTTGAGTCTGGCAATAGAGTAGCAGGGTTCACCATAGTACACCTGATCACTGTCACATTTTCTGCTCCCAAAATTAATCATCCGACTAGGAGTAAGATGCTGTGTTTGAGTTCTAATTAACAGAATCTCGACTGAATGTGGAACATAAACTTTCACTGATGTCCCGTCACAATTGACTCACTTTGTTCTAGGCTCATACAAGTAGCAGCTACTGCTTTTAACCAGCCAGGTAATGCTGAAGCCACAGGATCCAAAGTAGCAGAAAAATATGCGACTGGGCGTTGGCTTAATCCATGTCTTTAGGTTAGGACTGAAAGTGCACAACCTTCTCTTTCACAACAGAACAGTGCAAATTCTTTAGAATAATCAGGCATACCCAATGCAGGTGCCTCACATAGATAATTTCGCAATTTTACAAATGCTTCCATACTTTCATCATCCCAAACTATTGGCTCCCTCATTCATTTCCGTGTCATCTGAATCAATGGTGTTGCTAGTAATAAAAAAAAACACAGTCCATTGTCGCCAATACCTCACCACGCTGAGCAACGTTCTGATTTCTCTTTGTGTCTGTGGTAACTGCATTTGCTTGATTATTTTAATTCTTTCAGTGGTCACTTTCCTCACTCGCCATTCTATTTGGTGACCCAAGTATTTGACTCCTGTCCAGCAAAATTGTAATTTTTCTGGGGACACTTTGTGTCCTCCTTCAGCCAAATGATTCAGTAATGGAATGGAATGATGTGGGAGAGCAGGCCGGATATATAGACGAGGAGGCTGTATGTAGTTGGCCAGTGGAGAGCTTTTATTAACTGTTTGAAAAATTGTAGGCACACAGTTATTTGAGTCAGTGGTTTCCTCAGAATCTTCGGAATCTTCCTCTTTGAAATCTTCTTCTGTCACACGGTCTTCTCCTAGGTCACAGTGTCTTCCACGGAGGCTCATGAGAGGAAAAGAGAGAAGGAGCTGTCAGTCCTATTCACTATCCTATGCCTTTACTCTCTGGCTATCCCGTCAGCAAACACCGTTAATGTCATGCTGAGGACATTTTGATGGAGCTGAAAAAAGGGGTCTTTATCGTGACTAGAAAGAAGATGTAGGCTATTATTGAGACCTAGGTCTATATCGACCGAGTCAACAGGGCAGTTTCCAGATAAGGGGTGGAAAAAAAATCGGGAACAGAGACCATTCACTCAGTTTAATTGCGGCTAGATAAATGAGGTGTTTTTAAAGCGGGGTAGGAGCGTGAAACGGCGTGCCATTAACAAAAACACATTTGTGCCCGCTGTGTCCCATCTGTGCCCGCAGTCCTCCCCCCTCCCTACCACCCCTCTGCCTCCCCTCCCCTCTCTGTCCCGAGTGACTCACCAGCTCCGCCGCAACTCTCATCCGAGTTGCGTCCGCTCTCCAGCCTCCTCCTGTGGGGTCCACCAGTCCTCACACCACGATTCGTCGTCTTCTTCATCTTCTCTGCGACGTTCCTCGATGTCCTGCAGCTTCGCGTCTTCTCGTCTCTCCGTCTCTTCCGGCACCCCGGCTTCTTTGCGCCTCCTGGAAGCTGATTCGCTATTTTTCTCCACCCCCGGGTTAGTCCTTCCGGGGTAACTCCCTCCTCCTATAGCGTCACGTAGAACTAGTTCCTGTGGAAGCAGAGGATGAAGGGGTGTGTTTATCTTCCTGGCGTGCGACATCGGGATTTTACCACTTGCAGGTAAACGGGTTCCCTTGCGTTGTAGGGGCCAAGGTTGTGTCTGGTTCGGGGTCCCCTCACAAATCAGTAACACAGTCTTCTCCGGATTTCGATGCCACAAGTAAATCATCGATATATTGCACTAAAACTGAATCTCTGGGCACAAATAACTTCTCTAAACACTTTTTCAGTATTTAATTAAAAATTGAGGGACTTTCTGTATACCCTTGAGGAACTCGATCCCATGCTAAGATACGATCCTCAAATGTAAACGAAAAAGATGCTGACTGTCTGGATGTAAGGGAATTGAGAAAAATGCTAGACACAAATCAATTACGGTAAACCAGCCTACGTTCCACGGGATCTGATAAAGAATCACTGCTGGATGTGGCACCATGGGACAACAAGGCACTAAAATGTTATACATTTTTCTCAAATCCTTGACTATCCTGTACTTTCCACTAGGCTTTTTGAGTCCTATTATAGGCAAATTACAATGACCACTCATTATTTCTTTAACAATGCCCTGTTTAATCATACAGTCAAATTCTGAAGCCACTCCTGCTTTCACTTCTGGACTCATTTTGTATTGTCTGGTGTTGGGGTAAACTGCACCTTCTTTCACTGTCACTTTCACTGGGTCTACGTTTGCCATTAGCCCTATTTCTTTTCCCATGAAATCCCATACTTCTGGATTCACAGTTATTTTCAGCTCTTCTGGTAAGTCATCTTTTGTCATTAAGGAATACATCGCATCTATTTCTGTGCCTTGTTAAGCTAACATTATCTTGTATGCCATATCTTCATCAGGGGTTTGAAGAGCAACACCATCTGGTGTACAAGAAATTGTGCAATTCATTTTGCACAGTAAATCTCTTCCCAATAAATTCATTGGACTAGAATTGCAGACCACAAATCTATGCATGTCTTTAAAAATTCCAATATGCACCTCCATAGGTTCTGTAATTGGGGTTCTAATTTGTTGTTTCGAAACTCTGACTACGTGCATTGCTTCTCCCAAGAAGGGTAGGTTTGGGATGTCTGCTGTTCTCACAGTGGAACGGGTAGCACCAGTATCCAACAGAAAAGTGATATCGTTGCCTTCCACTTTCCCATCAATAAATGGACCTGACTGATCTACCGGCAAGGATGCACCAAGTACGCGCTCCTCTTCCTCCCCTTTCAGGCACCGTCATTGCTCATCTTCCTTGCATTATTATTCAGTAAAAGGTATTGTGAAGTCACAGAATTTTTCTTACCACCTCCTCCTTGAAATCCGGCGTCCGCCCAGTACTTTGGCTGATTCACAAAATTTGGCATAGGGGCAGGTGGCACCTGACACTACTGATTAGCTACCTGCAGCGGTTGATTCATAAGCACCTCAATCTGCGTCTGTGGATTTAAATTTTGGGTTGGCCCCTTATTATTCTGAATATTCTTACACTCATTTTTCCAATGTCCAAGCCAAGCCATGTCTGAACTGGGGTGGTGTGGAGTGCAAATAAACAATAGATTTAGGCCCAGATCTCTGGACTGGGGTGAATGTATGACATTGTTCTGCATTCTGTCCATCAATTGTTGTTTTGCATTTGTCACCCCAAGTGGGATGGGTATGCTCAGACGTGAGTGCCATGCTCTCCATACCACTGGAGTCAAGCTATCCTGGCTGAAGATGGCTGATAGCCAGAAACCGGTCCTAGGATGCTTGATTCCGGTCCAGGAAAGACATGGCTTGGCAGTTCGGGCTGGACTGTTCCCATGAGGCACGGAGTCAAGGCTGATTTGCATATGGCCATGTCTGAACTGGGGTGGTGTGGAGTGCAAACAAATGATGCATTTAGGCCCAGATCTCTGTAATGGGGTGAATGTATGACATTGTTCTGCATTCTGTCCATCAATTGTTGTTTTGCAATAACCGCTGGAGTCAAAGTATATGATTTTCTACCATTTAGAGATTAGTCACTTCTTATTCTCAACTGATCATTCACTGATCAAAAAGTAATTTTTCTCTGGTCAATGGATCATTAGTTGAACTAGTTGATGGTGAAATGACATAAAATAATCTTCTTACATTTATAATTGACTACATACTCAGGAAATATTTTAAATATTTATCTGAATCAGTTTCATGTGAACCACTTACAAAGTACAGTAAGGAAGATTCAATTAGTCAATCATCAAACACATACTTTATAACTTGCATTGACTTGTGCTCAGAAAGGACAGGTGAGAGAGAAGAACATTGGCACTTACACAGAAACATAGTTACCTAGGATGGTGTGAAAACCAACTCCCTGGCCAAGGAGCTGGGAATGGTCCTCCGGGAAAGATCAGGTGACAAAGGCTTTTAGGACAGGAATCAGGACAGAATAGATGACCTCTCTACCACCGATGTTTGCGTAGCACCCCTCTCTGACACTCTCTCCCTCCTCGAGATTCTTCTGCGATCTTCTTCTAAGTAAATTAATTTAGGATAAATGGTTCTGCATTCGATTCTTCATCAGCATCTCTCGTCACTCCGATACATCCCGAGCTCTGCAGCATTCAGCAAATCTCCATCTAACTAACTAACCAAGACTACCTCAATTATACTCTTCAAGATTCATGTACCACCCATTAATGTTTCAATATCGTAAAAATACTAACTCTGATTGAACAGGCAAGGAGGGATGATCATCACACCATGCTTATTTTTCATCTTAGTCTATTGTTCATAAATCCAACCCCTTAATTTTTATTCAAGAATCTTTAATCCCACCCGTATTCACATCTTATTAAAAACAAATGTTACATTTTCACGCATGTCCATTCATCCAGGAGTTTTCGATGCTAGTTCCCATGGTATGTATATTTTGTGTCCTTGAATGGCGTTCAAGAGTCTCGTCACTCTTCCGGCTCAATTTCACTAGGCATGCGCGGAGGTCAGGTGGTTAACAGACAAATGGGCACTAATAAAAGAGTCAAAAAGAGAAATGTTAATTTAAAAAATAAATGATTTCACTGTATACCACCTATCTCTACTCTAATTCCATTTCATTTATTAATGCTTTCCCAGCATTGGCATTAGTAAAATAGCTTGTGTTAGTTTCAGCAAAGCAGATGCTAAGCATCTGAGCTTCCAAGCCGCCATCTTAACAGTGTTTGCTCATGCGCAAGAAATACCATCCAAGCGACAGCATGTCATATTCCGTGGGTACAGCTGACACATTTGCAATAAAGATTTTCCGTTAGCAGAAGTTACTTATTATTAAAACATGTAAGCAAGCTTCTCTGTCTTTTATGCTCATTGTCGTGCATATTAGTTTTTCACAATATGTAATTAATACACTATTAGAAGTTAAATGAGAGGATTGCATTCAAGCAAGGCTCTTTTCTACGAGTTCTTGCCCCATCCCTTCCACAAAGTCGAGCAGAATTGTTTTTGGACAGAGGGAGCTCCATGTTAGCAGCTCCTTCTGTCCAAAACCAATGCTGGCTCCCTCAGGAGGCAGGGAACTTGGGAAGCCAGCAGGGACCACAGAGGGCTTCAGGCTACCCTCGCGGTCTCTCAAGGAGAGGTCAGGCTCCGGAAGTGGAGTACCTGGGACCTACATTGGCCTGGGGATGGGGGCTGTGTGGCCCGCTCTGCTAAAAAAAAATATATATATAGATATATATATATATATATATATATATATATACACATATATATACAGGAAAGTCGACACCTTGAGGAGTTGGAAGGACTATATATATATATATATATATATATATATATATATATATATATATATATATATATATATATATACCAATATATATATATATATATATATATATATATATATATATATATATATATATATATATATATATATATATATATATATATATATATATATATATATATATATATATATATATATATATATATTCACAGGTTCCGTTTCCGCCTCAAGGCTCGCTCACTTAAAGCGCCCTCCCAAGCAGCACAGACACGGACCATAAATTTCAGTGCTGATCTTTATTTCAAAATTCGTGTGCAAGTCGCCATAACGTTCCGGGGGGAATGGGGTCTCTGGGCTGAAATCATTCGTCCGAAATTGGTCCTGAAGGGGGCTGCTCGACCCCCCTCCCTTTGTTTATAAAAAAAAATAGAGGCCGGGCCCCAGGGAATGGGGTTCCCGGGGCAAAATCACCCGCTCGCTTTTTTTAAAGATAAAAAACACAAAAATGGTCCAGTTAAGATGGGTCACACAGCCCCCTTCCTGGAATGCTCCTGGTTGAGGGATGAGGTACCCTTGGCTGCTGAGAGTCCTTAGGGGCCAACAAGACCACCCATATGCCCCACACTGTGGGATTGCTGAGAGGTGTTTGGATGCCACACTCCCATTCTTCACAACTCTGCAAACACACCTCTTGGTGCACTGCTGGTAGGGGGATGAGGGTGCCTTGCCTCCTGAGGGCGTCAGGACTAAAGTGGACTTTATCTCCGAAGCAGTAGTGTACCAGGAACCACGTTTGCAGAGTGGTGGAGAAAGGTGGCATGGCCTCTGACCTCCACTCAGCAGTGCAGCTGTGTGGGTCTTACTGGAGGCAACAAGATGGGTAGTTGGTACTCAAGGACCCTGAAGAGCCAAGTGGACTTCATCCCGCAACTAGTAGTGTGCCAGGAGGCGCTTGTGCAGAGTGGTGGAGAAAGGGACAGTGGCCACTGAAAGCTTCTCAGCAAACTTACTGTGCTGGACTTACTTGAGGTAACAGGAGGACTTGTTGGCCCTTAAGGACCATCTGGATCCAAAGGGATTTCCTCCCCTAACTAATAGTGCGCAGGGAGGTGCGTTTGTAGAGCATTGGCGCGGCCTCTGACAACTTCTCAGCAATCCTGCTGTGTGGGACTTACTGGAGGTAAAAGGAGGGGCAGTTGGCCCTTAACGACATCCTTGGGGGGCAACTACCCCTCCTGTTACATCCAGAAAGTTCCACACAGTGGGATTGCTAAGAGGTGTTCAGAAGCAACACCCTCTTTCTCCACCACTATACAAATGCGGCTCCTGCACACTACTGGTTGTGGGGTAAAATCCACTTTACTCCTGAGGGACCTTGGGGGCCATGATTCCCTCCTGGTACCTCCTGTATGTCCTACACAGCAGAATTCCTGAGAGCTGGCCGAAGGCCCCCCTTTTCTCCACCACTCTGCAAATGTGACTACTACTTTAAAAACCATAGAAATTCACTGAAAAAACAAAGGTTACAGGGATGTTATAGCTAAAAATTAGCTATTAAGAAAACCTTAGAAATTTACTTAAAAAACTCAAAGGTTACAGGGACTTTAGGTAGGAAATATAATAAACAAAAACCTTAGAAATTGACTGATAAAACCTAAGGGTAAAGGGATGTTATAGTTAGGGTGATATTGCACTCCTTCAAAACTAGATAACTTCAGCAGTTATAGTTAGTTGAGCTAACTATAACCCCCCCCCTCAATGCACTGCTTATGACCTCACATATTACATCACTCATGACATGGTCAGTGACATCACTTATGACATCTCAAATTACAGTACTGGTGACATCACTAATGTCATCATCCACAACATTACAATCACACCCCCTATAGAACCTTTCATACACCCACTCCCACACAACCATTTAAGGACCCATACCAGTACTTACACACCCACTCACTGATTCATAGATCTACACAAAAATTCAGTCACTCACCCATACAGCCACTAATACACCCACTCACTCACTAATACAGCCACTGACATATCCACTCATATACCCATAAAGCCATTCACACACTGAGCCAGTCACCCATAGAGCTACTCACTCACCTACTCTCTCACCCAGAGAGTCAGTCACTCACCTATAAAGTCAATGACACAAGCACACACTCACTCTTATAGCCACTCTCACTCACCCATACTGTGTTAGACGTGGCATCTTTTGGCGTGTTTCCCCTAAGTTTATGATTTCTGACCTCCTGGTTTTGACTCTGTTTTTGCTGGCGTAGTGTTTCACTGCTGATCAGTGGTAAAGTGCAAGTGCTCCTGTGGTAAATTGTGTTATGGATTGGTGATTCCATGATTGGATATTTGATTCACTTGTTAGTCCCTAGTAATGTGCACTGAGTGTGCCAGGGCCTTTGAATAAAATGCTACTAGCGGGCCTGCAGCACTGATTGTGCCACCCAAGGGAGTAGTCCTGAAAGGGTAACTTAGGCCCGCCATTGCGGAGTCTGCGCACAATTTGTAACTGCCATGTCGACTTGGCCAGTGCACACACTTGCCAGTCCCTCACCTTCCCTTTTATTACTTGTCAGCCACCTCTAAAGTAGGCCCAAGGTACCCCTGTGGACCGGTGCAGTGTATGCGAAAGGTAGGACATGCCCTGGTGTGTGTGACATGTCCTGATAGTGAATTACAGCCAATTTTTTTTCACTATTGCAAGGTTACCTGTTCCACATAGAACAGAATGGGGAGTTTGTTTATAATATCTTATAAACATAACTGGCCCGGGGAATTAGGTAGGAAAATAAAGTTTAGTACGCCTGAACTCAGAATCTAAAGATGCATCTTTTAGTGAAGGTGATTTTTACATTCTGTGTTTGAAAATACCAATTTTAGAAAGTAGGTATTTTCTTGCTCAGTCATCCCGTGTGCCTGGAATGTGGATTGCCTGTCTGGGTTTTGGATGACAGAAGGCTGGGGAGTAGGAGTGGCTGCAGATAGTCTAGGTGGTACAGGAAAGCGCTGAATAGACCTGGGCTGCAATTGGGGAAGGGGGAGGAGATTTCCTTGCACCACAAAGGCCGTGGTCTGCCTCTGACCATGCCCTCTCAACCTCCTGCTAGGAAGTCACATTAGAGAAGGCAGAACTGGTTCTGGATGGGCACAGACACTCTCTGCCTAGGAGATCAAGAAGAAGAGCTGGAGAAGCTGTGAGAAGGAACTACCACATTGCTGTGTGCTTTGCTGTGTTGGCCTGCAGTGGCAGCTTCTGTCTTAGGCAGTAAAAGGACTGGACTGGACTTTCTGCAATCTACTTTTGTGAGTTCCTAGAAGGGCTTGAGGTAGAGCTTGCCCCATGTTCAAGAAGTCTCAGGAACAGCAAAGTCCTCCTTTTGTACCGCATTTGGCCGCCATAAGTGTGACAGGGTATGCTCAGACGTGAGTCCCTTGCTCACTTTGCCACTGGATTCAAGCAAGCCGGGCTGAAGACGGCTGGAATGCCAGAAACCGGTCATCGGAAGCTTGTTTCCCATCCAGGGAAGACATGGCTTGGCAGTTCGGGCTGGACTGTTCCCATGAGGCACAGTGTCAGACTGATTTGCATATAGCCATGTCTGAACTGGGGTGGCAGAGTGGGCTAAAGAACGGTGATGGATTAAACCCAGATCTTTTGACTGGGTGTGAGTGTTTGATTGATTCAGATGCTCCATCCATCACCACCCCCTTTTGTACCGCTTTTGGCCGCCATAAGTGTGGCAGGGTATGCTCAGACGTGAGTCCCTTGCTCACTTTGCCAATGGATTCGAGCAAGCTGGGCAGAAGACGGCTGGAATGCCATAAACCGGTCCTCGGAAGCTTGTTTCCGGTCCAGGGAAGACATGGCTTGGCAGTTCGGGCTGAACTGTTCCCATGAGGCACAGGGTCAGACTGATTTGCATATAGCCATGTCTGAACTGGGGTGGCAGAGTGGGCTAAAGAATGGTGATGGATTAAACCCAGATCTTTTGACTGGGTGTGAGTGTTTGATTGATTCAGATGCTCCGTCCATCACCACCCCCTTTTGTACCGCAACAGAAGAAAAGCAATCCATCGCCGTCTACAACACCGCTGCTGACTCCGTGTCCTGAAGGCACCACAAAGGGCACCGCCGCAATGCCGTAACGAGACCCTGGTCTCACTAAAGATGCCTGCTGATGCCGCCACAGAGCCGCTGCTCGCACCGCGACCTGTGAGCCCCACACTCCGCACCCCCTCGCTCCACGCCGCCGCCTTGGTATCCCCAATGACGACACTCCATGCCAAAATCGACGCCGCTGCTTGCACCGTGGTTCGAGGGAACAGCTCGTAAAGTTACACGAGGCACCGCTCTGATCCTACACTGCAGCCTTGGCCTACTAACTCCGGCACCATCGACTCCAGTTCGTCAGCCGACAAAAGCGCTTCAGCAACGATGCCACCGCTACTTGCACCACGACCTGCCAACACCGCGACGTGCACAGCATTCACTTTACACTGCGACCCTGGTCTCACTGACGCCGTCATCTGACGCCACCATCGAGACGCTGCTCGCACTGCGACCTGAGGGTACCGCACGCAGCACTCTGCACTTCGCACAGCTGCACCCAAGGCCTGCCTACGCCAGCGCTCCTGACTTCAACAGAGAGGAGTTCGATCTGCAACACGTGTGACTTTGAGGGTTCCGACGACTCCTGCACCGACCTCCGGAACCGACGCCATGCTTTCAGAAACTGAATGAGAGGTCGCAGATTCCCTGTATTTCTAAAAAGTACTGTTTGCATGTCTTCCAGACAACGTAGTTGGCCCGCGACACTGCGGTCATCCAGAACTGTTTGGATTTGTTTGCTCGCGACGGCCTAATAGCCCCAGACGGAGCTATCGACATCAAGGAACTGTTTATCAAACATATTTTGATAACCAATGTTTTTTAAGTACTATATTGTGGATTTTCATCGCTTTTGGTCTTGTCTTATGTATATAAAAATATAGGATATTTTTCTAAACTGGTGTGGTGTCCTTTTGTAGTGCTCTAAGATAAGCCTGACTGCTTGTGCTAAGCTACCAAGGGGGTGAGCTGGGGTTATTTTAGGAATGTAACTCCCTTATCCTGACTAGAGTGGTGGTTTCTCCTGGCTTTGGCACATGCCCTAGCCTAACAAAAATCTAATTTCTAACATACAGTCACTCATATATTCCATCACTCACCTATGCTGTCTTTAACATACCCAGTTATTCATACATATACCACTGACAAATCTACTCACCCACACTGCCATTAACACACTTGCCCATAACAGCCCTCATACACATACTCACTAACACATACCACCACTGACTCACCCTCTCACTCTTCCATACAGGCAGTCATACACCCCCCTCCCCATACACAGGAAGTCAAACACCCATACAGGTACTCATATAACCAATCAATCACCCATACAGCCATTCACGTACCCACTCACACACCCATACAGCTCCTGAGACTCCAACTGACATTCTGATACAGACATTCAGACAACCTAGCCAGTGACCCAGTGACCCAGTGACCCATACTTTCACTGAGACACCTAATCACTAACTTATACAGTCAGTCTCTCATCCACTGAATCATCGATACAGACACACACACATATATATATATATATATATATATATATATATATATATATATATATGTATATATATATATATATATATATATATATATATATATATGTATATATATATATATATATATATATTTCACACTCAAACATTTTAAAAACGCTACCAGTCACTGGATGATGTTATCAGTGATGTCATTTGAGATGTCATCAGTGATGGCACTGACCATGTCATAAGTGATGTAATATGTGAGATCATAATCAGTGCATTGGGTTGCGCGAGTTATAGTTAGCTCAGCTAACTATAACTGCTGAATTTCTATGGTTTTGTAAAAATTAAATGTCAGCCTAACTATAACGTCCCATTAACCTTTGTGTTTTTCCGTGAAAAAAAATATGATATATATATATATATATATATATATATATATACCATAAACAAGACGCCAAAAGCTTGGAGGCCCTCTCACAATACAAGTACTTTATTTCAGCAAGGCAGCATTTCACCACAGGAAGGTAGGTACAGTGATTGTTTCTGCCAAAATTCCTGACGCGTTTCAGGCTCCTTACGCCTTCTTCTAGGGGATGGCTTGTGAGGAAAAGCAGCTCGCAGGTGTTGTAGATCATGCGGCCATCAATAGTCCCGCCCAGTGGGCGTGTGCAGGCAATGCACTGTGGTTAATGTAGTCTATGCCATATTTGAACCGGTAGTAGGGCCAGCCGCTTTCATTTTCCTAAGTGTTTTTTGTACCACAGTGGGTTCACTGCATCTTGCCATGCCATAGTTATGCCAGTGTTCACCTTGCCGAGATTGCGATGCTCATTGTAGCCCCGTACTAGTGACGGCGCTTGACCTGCTCTTCCTCAGGGAGGGTCTCTCCGCGACCGCCGCAAGCCGCAAATTTTTTCATAAACAAGATGCCAAAAGCTTGGAGGCCCTCTCACAACACGAATACTTTATTTCAGCAAGGCAGCATTTCACCACAGGAAGGTAGGTACAGTGATTGTTTCTGCCAAAAGTCCCGACGCGTTTCAGGCTCCTTTCGCCTTTCTTCTAGGGGATAGCTTGTGAGAAAAAGCAGCTCGCATGTGTTGTAGATCATGCGGCCATCAATAGTCCCGCCCAGTAGGCGTGTGCAGGCAATGCACTGTGCTTAATTTAGTCAATGCCATATTTGAACCTGTAATAGGGCCAGCCGCTTTCATTTTCCTAAGTGTTTTTTGTACTACAGTGGGTTCACTGCATCTCGCCATGCCGTAGTTATGCCAGTGTTCACCTTGCCGAGATTGCGATGCTCATTGTAGCCCCGTACTAGTGACGGCACTTGACCTGCTCTACCGCAGGGAAGGGCTCTCCGCGACCGTGGCAGGCCACAAATTATTCCATAAACAAGACGCCAAAAGCTTGGAGGCCCACGCACAACACGAATACTTTATTTCAGCAAGGCAGCATTTCACCTGCGGAAGAGCAGGTCAAGCGCCGTCACTAGTACGGGGCTACAGTGAGCATCGCAATCTCGGCAAGGTGAACACTGGCATAACTATGGCATGGCGAGATGCAGTGAACCCACTGTGGTACAAAAAACACTTAGGAAATGAAAGCGGCTGGCCCTACTGCAGGTTCAAATATGGCATAGACTACATTAACCACAGTGCATTGATTGCACACGCCCACTGGGCGGGACTATTGATGGCCGCATGATCTACAACACCTGCGCGCTGCTTTTCCTCACAAGCCATCCCCTAGAAGAAAGGGGAAAGGAGCCTGAAACGCGTCTGGACTTTTGGCAGAAACAATCACTGTACCTACCTTCCTGTGGTGAAATGCTGCCTTGCTGAAATAAAGTATTTGTGTTGAGAGAGGGCCTCCAAGCTTTTGGCGCCTTGTTTATGGAATAATTTGCGGCCTGCCACGGTCGCGGAGAACCCCTCCCTGCGGAAGAGCAGGTCAAGCGCCGTTACTAGTACGGGGCTACAATGAGCATCTCAATCTCGGCAAGGTGAACACTGGCATAACTACGGCATGGCGAGATGCAGTGAACCCACTGTGGTACAAAAAACACTTAGGAAAATGAAAGCGGATGGCCCTACTACAGGTTCAAATATGGCATAGACTACATTAACCACAGTACATTGCCTGCACACGCCTACTGGGCGGGATTTATTGATGGCCGCATGATCTACAACACCTGCGAGCTGCTTTTCCTCACAAGCCATCCCCTGGAAGAAAGGCGAAAGGAGCCTGAAACGCATCGGGACTTTTGGCAGAAACAATCACTGTACCTACCTTCCTGTGGTGAAATGGTGCCGTGCTGAAATAAAGTTTTCGTGTTGTGAGAGGGCCTTCAAGCTTATGGCGTCTTGTTTATGGAATCATTTGCAGCCAGCCACGGTCGCGGAGAGCCCCTCCCTGCGGAAGAGCAGGTCAAGCGCCGTCACTAGTACGGGGCTGCAATGAGCATCGCAATCTCGGCAAGGTGAACACTGGCATAACTACGGCATGGCGAGATGCAGTTAAACTCACTGTGGTACAAAAAACACTTAGGAAAATGAAAGCGGCTGGCCCAACTGCAGGTTCAAATATGGCATAGACTACATTAACCACAGTGCACTGCCTGCAAACTCCCACTGGCCGGGACTGTTGATGACCGCATGATCTACAACACCTGCGAGCTGCTTTTCCTCACAAGCCATCCCCTAGAAGAAAGGCGAAAGGAGCCTTAAACGCGTCTGGACTTTTGGCATAAACAATCACTGTACCTACCTTCCTGTGGTGAAATGCTGCCTTGCTGAAATAAAGTATTCGTGTTGTGAGAGGGCCTCCAAGCTTTTGGTGTCTTGTTTATGGAAAAATTTGCAGCCTGCCATGGTCGCGGAGAGCCCCTCCCTGTGGAAGAGCAGGTCAAGCGCCGTCACTAGTATGGGGCTACAATGAGCATCGCAATCTCGGCAAGGTGAACACTGGCATAACTACGGCATGGCGAGATGCAGTGAACCCACTGTGGTACAAAAAACACTTAGGAAAATTAAAGCGGCTGGCCCTACTACAGGTTCAAATATGGCATAGACTACATTAACCACAGTGCATTGCCTGCACACGCCCACTGGGCAGGACTATTGATGGCTGCATGATCTACAACACCTGCGAGCTGCTTTTCCTCACAAGCCATCCCCTAGAAAACAGGCAAAAGGAACCTGAAACGCGTCGGGACTTTTGGCAGAAACAATCACTGTACCTACCTTCCTGTGGTGAAATGCTGCCTTGCTGAAAGAAAGTATTTGTGTTGTGAGAGGGCCTCCAAGCTTTTGGCGTCTTGTTTTTGGAATAATTTGCAGCCGGCCATGGTCGAGGAGAGCCCCTCCCTGTGGAAGAGCAGGTCAAGCGCCGTCACTAGTACGGGGCTACAATGAGCATCGAATCTCGGCAAGGTGAACACTGGCATTACTACGGCATGGCGCGATGCAGTGAACCCACTGTGGTACAAAAAACACTTAGAAAAATGAAAGCGGCTGGCCCTACTACAGGTTCAAATATGGCATAGACTACATTAACCACAGTGCATTGCCTGCACACGCCCACTGGGCGGGACTATTGATAGCTGCATGATCCACAACACCTGCGAGCTGCTTTTCCTCACAAGCCATCCCCTAGAAAAAAGGCGAAAGGAGCCTGAAATGCGTCGGGACTTTTGGCAGAAACAATCACTGTACCTACCTTCATGTGGTGAAATGCTGCCTTGCTGAAATAAAGTATTTGTGTTGTGAGAGGGCCTCCAAGCTTTTGGTGTCTTGTTTAAGGAATAATTTGCGGCCTGCCACGGTCGCGGAGAGCCCCTCCCTGCGGAAGAGCAGGTCAAGCGCTGTCACTAGTACGGGGCTACAATGAGCATCGCAAGCTCGGCAAGGTGAACACTGGCATAACTACGGCATGGCGAGATGCAGTGAACCCACTGTGGTACAAAAAACACTTAGGAAAATGAAAGCGGCTGGCTCTACTACAGGTTCAAATATGGCATAGACTACATTAACCACAGTGCATTGCCTGCACACGCCCACTGGGCGGGACTATTGATGGCCGCATAATCTACAACACCTGCGATCTGCTTTTCCTCACAAGCCATCCCCTAGAAGAAAGGCGAAAGGAGCCTGAAACGCGTCGGGACTTTTGGCAGAAACAATCACTGTACCTACCTTCCTGTGGTGACATGCTGCCTTGCTGAAATAAAGTATTTGTGTTGTGAGAGGGTCTCCAAGCTTTTGGCGTCTTGTTAAAGGAATATTTGTGGCCTGCCACGGTCGCGGAGAGCCCCTCCCTTCGGAAGAGCAGGTCAAGCGCCGTCACTAGTACAGGGCTACAATGAGCATCGCAATTTCGGCAAGGTGAAGAGATGCAGTGAACCCACTGTGGTACAAAAAACACTTAGGATAATGAAAGCGGCTGGCCATACTACAGGTTCAAATATGGCATAGACTACATTAACCAGAGTGCATTGCCTGCACATGCCCACTGGGCGGGACTATTGATGGCCGCATGATCTACAACACCTGCAAGCTGCTTTTCCTCACAAGCCATCCCCTAGAAGAAAGGCGAAAGGAGCCTGAAACACGTCTGGACTTTTGGCAGAAACAATCACTGTACCTACCTTCCTGTGGTGAAATGCTGCCTTGCTGAAATAAAGTATTCATGTTGTGAGAGGGCCTCCAAGCTTTTCGCGTCTTGTTTATGGAATAATTTGCGGCCTGTCACGGTCGCGGAGAGCCCTTCCCTGCGGAAGAGCAGGTCAAGCGCGTCACTAGTACGGGGCTACAATGAGCATCACAATCTCGGCAAGGTGAACACTGGCATAACTACGGCATGGCGAGATGCAGTGAACCCAGTGTGGTACAAAAAACACTTAGGAAAATGAAAGTGGCTGACCCTACTACAGGTTCAAATATGGCATAGACTACATTAACAACAGTGCATATCCTGCACACACCCACTGGGCGGGACTATTGATGGCCGCATGATCTACAACACCTGCCAGCTGCTTTTCCTGACAAGCTATCCCCTAGAAGAAAGGCGAAAGGAGCCTGAAACGCGTTGGGACTTTTGGCAGAAACAATCACTGTACCTACCTTCCTGTGGTGAAATGCTGCTTTACTGAAATAAAGTATTCGCGTTGTGAGAGGTCCTCCAAGCTTTTGGCGTCTTGTTTATGGAATAGTTTGCGGCCTGGCACGGTCACGGAGAGCCCCTCCATGCGGAAGAGCAGGTCAAGCGCCGTCACTAGTACGGGGCTACAATGAGCATCGCAATCTCGGCAAGGTGAACACTGACATAACTACGGCATGGCGAGATGCAGTGAACCCACTGTGGTACAAAAAACACTTAGGAAAATGAAAGCGGCTGGCCCTACTACAGGTTCAAATATGGCATAGACTACATTAACTTTAGTGTATTGCCTGCACACGCCCAATGGGCGGGACTATTGATGGCCGCATGATCTACAACACCTGCGAGCTGCTTTTCCTCACAAGCCATCCCCTAGAAGACAGGCGAAAGGAGCCTGAAACGCGTCGGGACTTTAGGCAGAAACAATCACTGTACCTACCTTCCTGTGGTGAAATGCTGCCTTGCTGAAATAAAGTATTCGTGTTGTGAGAGGGCCTCCAAGCTTTTGGCGTCTTGTTTATGGAATAATTTGCGGCCTGCCACGGGTGCGGAGAGCCCCTGCCTGCGGAAGAGCAGGTCAAGCGCCGTCATTAGTACGGGGCTACAATGAGCATCGCAATCTCGGTAAGGTGATCACTGGCATAACTACGGCATGGCGAGATGCAGTGAACCCACTGTGGTACAAAAAACTCTTAGGAAAATGAAAGCGGCTGGCCCTACTACAGGTTCAAATATGGCATAGACTACATTAACCACAGTGCATTGCCTGCACACGCCCACTGGGCAGGACTATTGATGGCCGCATGATCTACAACACCTGCGAGCTGCTTTTCCTCACAAGCCATCCCCTAGAAGAAAGGCGAAAGGAGCCTGACACGCGTCGGGACTTTTGGCAGAAACAATCACTGGACCTACCTTCCTGTGGTGAAATGCTGCCTAGCTGAAATAAAGTATTCATATTGTGAGAGGGCCTCCAAGCTTTTGGCGTCTTGTTAATGGAATAGTTTGCGGCCTGGCACGGTCGCGGAGAGCCCCTCGTTGGGGAAGAGCAGGTCAAGCGCTGTCACTAGTACGGGGCTACAATGAGCATCGCAATCTCGGCAAGGTGAACACTGGCATAACTCCAGCATGGCGAGATGCAGTGAACCCACTGTGGTACAAAAAACACTTAGGAAAATGAAAGCGGCTGGCCCTACTACAGGTTCAAATATGGCATAGACTACATTAACCACAGTGTATTGTCTGCACACGCCCAAACGGCGGGACTATTGATGGCCGCATGATCTACAACACCTGCGAGCTGCTTTTCCTCACAAGCCACCCCCTAGAAGAAAGGCGAAAGGAGCCTGAAACGCGTCGGGACTTTAGGCAGAAACAATCACTGTACCTACCTTCCTGTGGTGAAATGCTGCCTTGCTGAAATAAAGTATTCGTGTTGTGAGAGGGCCTCTAAGCTTTTGGCGTCTTGTTTATGGAATATTTTGAAGCCTGCCACGGTCGCGGAGAGCCCCTCTCTGGGGAAGAGCAGGTCAAGCGCCGTCACTAGTACGGGGCTACAATGAGCATCGCAATCTCTGCAAGGTGAACATTGTCATAACTACGGCATGGCGAGATGCAGTGAACCCACTGTGGTACAAAAAACACTTAGGAAAATGAAAGCGGCTGGCCCTACTACAGGTTCAAATATGGCATAGACTACATTAACCACAGTGCATTGCTTGCACACGCCCACTGGGCGGGACTATTGATGGCGGCATGATCTACAACACCTGCAAGCTGCTTTTCCTCACAAGCCATCCCCTAGAAGAAAGGCGAAAGGAGCCTGAAACGCGTCGGGACTTTTGGCAGAAACAATCATTGTACCTACCTTTCTGTGGTGAAATGCTGCCTTGCTGAAATAAAGTATTCGTGTTGTGAGAGAGCCTCCAAGCATTTGGCATCTTGTTTATGGAATAATTTGCAGCCTTCCACGGTCGTGAGAGCCCCTACATGCGGAAGAGCAGGTCAAGCGCTGTCACTAGTACGGGGCTGCAATGAGCATCGCAATCTCGGCAAGGTGAACACTGGCATAACTCCAGCATGGCGAGATGCAGTGAACCCACTGTGGTACAAAAAACACTTAGGAAAATGAAAGCGACTGGCCCTAACACAGGTTCAAATATGGCATAGACTACATTAACCACAGTGCATTGCCTGCACACGCCCACTGGGCAGGACAATTGATGGCCGCATGATCTACAACACCTGCGAGCTGCTTTTCCTCACAAGCCATACCCTAGAAGAACGGCGAAAGGAGCCTGAAACGCGTCGGGACTTTTGGCAGAAACAATCACTGTACCTACCTTCCTGTGGTGAAATGCTGCCTTGCTGAAATAAATATTCGTGTTGTGAGAGGGCCTCCAAGCTTTTGGCGTCTTGTTTATGGAATAATTTGCGGCCTGCCACGGGTGCGGAGAGCCCCTCCCTGCGGAAGAGCAGGTCAAGCGCTGTCACTAGTACGGGGCTACAATGAGCATCGCAATCTCGGCAAGGTGAACACTGGCATAACTACGGCATGGCGAGATGCAGTGAACCCACTGTGGTACAAGAAACACTTAGGAAAATGAAAGCGGCTGGCCCTACTACAGGTTCAAATATGGCATACACTACATTAACCACAGTGCATTGCCTGCACAAGGCCACTGGGCGGGACTATTGATGGCCGCATGATCTACAACACCTGCGAGGTGCTTTTCCTCACAAGCCATCCCCTAGAAGAAAGGCGAAAGGAGCCTGAGACGCGTTGGGACTTTTGGCAGAAACAATCACTGTACCTACCTTCCTGTGGTGAAATGCTGCTTTACTGAAATAAAGTATTCGCGTTGTGAGAGGTCCTCCAAGCTTTTGGCGTCTTGTTTTTGGAATAGTTTGCGGCCTGGCACGGTCACGGAGAGCCCCTCCATGCGGAAGAGCAGGTCAAGCGCCGTCACTAGTACCGGGCTACAATGAGCATCGCAATCTCGGCAAGGTAAACACTGACATAACTACGGCATGGCGAGATGCAGTGAACCCACTGTGGTACAAAAAACACTTAGGAAAATGAAAGCGGCTGGCCCTACTACATGTTTAAATATGGCATAGACTACATTAACCACAGAGTATTGCCTGCACACGCCCAATGGGCGGGACTATTGATGGCCGCATGATCTACAACACCTGCGAGCTGCTTTTCCTCACAAGCCATCCCCTAGAAGACAGGCGAAAGGAGCCTGAAACGCGTCGGGACTTTAGGCAGAAACAATCACTGTACCTACCTTCCTGTGGTGAAATGCTGCCTTGCTGAAATAAAGTATTCGTGTTGTGGGAGGGCCTCCAAGCTTTTGGCGTCTTGTTTATGGAATAATTTGCGGCCTGCCACGGTCGCAGAGAGCCCCTCCCTGCGGAAGAGCAGGTCAAGCGCTGTCACTAGTACGGGGCTACAATGAGCATCGCAATCTCGGCAAGGTGAACACTGGCATAACTACGGCATGGCGAGATGCAGTAAACCCACTGTGGTACAAGAAACACTTAGGAAAATGAAAGCGGCTGGCCCTACTACAGGTTCAAATATGGCATACACTACATTAACCACAGTGCATTGCCTGCACAAGGCCACTGGGCGGGACTATTGATGGCCGCATGATCTACAACACCTGCAAGGTGCTTTTCCTCACAAGCCATCCCCTAGAAGACAGGCGAAAGGAGCCTGAAACGCGTCGGGACTTTAGGCAGAAACAATCACTGTACCTACCTTCCTGTGGTGAAATGCTGCCTTGCTGAAATAAAGTATTCGTGTTATGGGAGGGCCTCCAACCTTTTGGCGTCTTGTTTATGGAATAATTTGCGGCCTGCCACGGGTGCGGAGAGCCCCTGCCTGCGGAAGAGCAGGTCAAGCGCCGTCACTAGTACGGGGCTACAATGAGCATCGCAATCTCGGCAAGGTGATCACTGGCATAACTACGGCATGGCGAGATGCAGTGAACCCACTGTGGTACAAAAAGCACTTAGGAAAATGAAAGCGGCTGGCCCTACTACAGGTTCAAATATGGCATAGACTACATTAACCACAGTGCATTGCCTGCACACGCCCACTGGGCAGGACTATTGATGGCCGCATGATCTACAACACCTGCGAGCTGCTTTTCCTCACAAGCCATCCCCTAGAAGAAAGGCGAAAGGAGCCTGAAACGCGTCGGGACTTTTGGCAGAAACAATCACTGGACCTACCTTCCTGTGGTGAAATGCTGCCTAGCTGAAATAAAGTATTCGTATTGTGAGAGGGCCTCCAAGCTTTTGGCGTCTTGTTAAAGGAATAGTTTGCGGCCTGGCACGGTCGCGGAGAGCCCCTCCCTGCGGAAGAGCAGGTCAAGCGCTGTCACTAGTACAGGGCTACAATGAGCATCGCAATCTCGGCAAGGTGAACAATGGCATAACTACGGCATGGCGAGATGCAGTGAACCCACTGTGGTACAAAAAACACTTAGGAAAATGAAAGCGGCTGGCCCTACTACAGGTTCAAATATGGCATAGACTACATTAACCACAGTGTATTGTCTGCACACGCCCAAAGGGCGGGACTATTGATGGCCGCATGATCTACAACACCTGCGAGCTGCTTTTCCTCACAAGCCATCCCCTAGAAGAAAGGCGAAAGGAGCCTGAAACGCAGCGGGACTTTTGGCAGAAACAATCACTGGACCTACCTTCCTGTGGTGAAATGCTGCCTTGCTGAAATAAAGTATTTGTGTTGTGAGAGGGCCTCCAAGCTTTTGGCGTCTTGTTTATGGAATAATTTGCGGCCTGCCACGTTCGCGGAGAGCCCCTCCCTGCGGAAGAACAGGTCAAGCGCCGTCACTAGTACGGGGCTACAATGAGCATCGCAATCTCGGCAAGGTGAACACTGGCATAACTACGGCATGGCGAGATGCAGTGAACCCACTGTGGTACAAGAAACACTTAGGAAAATGAAAGCGGCTGGCCCTACTACAGGTTCAAATATGGCATACACTACATTAACCACAGTGCATTGCCTGCACAAGGCCACTGGGCGGGACTATTGATGGCCGCATGATCTACAACACCTGCGAGGTGCTTTTCCTCACAAGCCATCCCCTAGAAGAAAGGCGAAAGGAGCCTGAGACGCGTCGGGACTTTTGGCAGAAACAATCACTGTACCTACCTTCCTGTGGTGAAATGCTGCCTTGCTGAAATAAAGTATTCGTGTTGTGAGAGGGCCTCCAAGCTTTTGGCGTCTTGTTTATGGAATAATTTGCGGCCTGCCACGTTCGCGGAGAACTCCTCCCTGCGGAAGAGCAGGTCAAGCGCCGTCACCAGTATGGGGCTACAATGAGCATCGCAATCTCGGCAAGGTGAACACTGGCATAACTACGGCATGGTGAGATGCAGTGAACCCACTGTGGTACAAAAAACACTTAGGAAAATGAAAGCGGCTGGCCCTAATACAGGTTCAAATATGGCATAGACTACATTAACCACAGTGCATTGCCTGCACACGCCCACTGGGCGGGACAATTGATGGCCGCATGATCTACAACACCTACGAGCTGCTTTTCCTCACAAGCCATCCCCTAGAAGAACGGAGAAAGGGGCCTGAAACGCTTTGGGACTTTTGGCAGAAACAATCACTGTACCTACCTTCCTGTGGTGAAATGCTGCCTTGCTGAAATAAATATTCGTGTTGTGAGAGGGCCTCCAAGCTTTTGGCGTCTTGTTTATGGAATAATTTGCGGCCTGCCGTGGGCGCGGAGAGCCCCTCCCTGCGGAAGAGCAGGTCAAGCGCCGTCACTAGTACGAGGCTACAATGAGCATCGCAATCTCGGCAAGGTGAACACTGGCATAACTACGACATGGCGAGATGCAGTGAACCCACTGTGGTACAAAAAACACTTAGGAAAATGAAAGCGGCTGGCCCTACTACAGGTTCAAATATGGCATAGACTACATTAACCACAGAGTATTGCCTGCATACGCCCAATGGGCGGGACTATTGATGGCCGCATGATCTACAACACCTGCGAGCTGCTTTTCCTCACAAGCCATCCCCTAGAAGACAGGCGAAAGGAGCCTGAAACGCGTCGGGACTTTAGGCAGAAACAATCACTGGACCTACCTTCCTGTGGTGAAATGCTGCCTAGCTGAAATAAAGTATTCGTATTGTGAGAGGGCCTCCAAGCTTTTGGCGTCTTGTTAAAGGAATAGTTTGCGGCCTGGCACGGTCGCGGAGAGCCCCTCCCTGCGGAAGAGCAGGTCAAGCGCTGTCACTAGTACAGGGCTACAATGAGCATCGCAATCTCGGCAAGGTGAACACTGGCATAACTCCAGCATGGCGAGATGCAGTGAACCCACTGTGGTACATAAAACACTTAGGAAAATGAAAGCGGCTGGCCCTACTACAGGTTCAAATATGGCATAGACTACATTAACCACAGTGTATTGTCTGCACACGCCCAAAGGGCGGGACTATTGATGGCCGCATGATCTACAACACCTGCGAGCTGCTTTTCCTCACAAGCCATCCCCTAGAAGAAAGGCGAAAGGAGCCTGAAACGCGTCGGGACTTTTGGCAGAAACAATCACTGGACCTACCTTCCTGTGGTGAAATGCTGCCTAGCTGAAATAAAGTATTCGTATTGTGAGAGGGCCTCCAAGCTTTTGGCGTCTTGTTAAAGGAATAGTTTGCGGCCTGGCACGGTCGCGGAGAGCCCCTCCCTGCGGAAGAGCAGGTCAAGCGCTGTCACTAGTACAGGGCTACAATGAGCATCGCAAGCTCGGCAAGGTGAACACTGGCATAACTCCAGCATGGCGAGATGCAGTGAACCCACTGTGGTACAAAAAACACTTAGGAAAATGAAAGCGGCTGGCCCTAATACAGGTTCAAATATGGCATAGACTACATTAACCACAGTGTATTGTCTGCACACGCCCAAAGGGCGGGACTATTGATGGCCGCATGATCTACAACACCTGCGAGCTGCTTTTCCTCACAAGCCATCCCCTAGAAGAAAGGCGAAAGGAGCCTGAAACGCAGCGGGACTTTTGGCAGAAACAATCACTGGACCTACCTTCCTGTGGTGAAATGCTGCCTTGCTGAAATAAAGTATTTGTGTTGTGAGAGGGCCTCCAAGCTTTTGGCGTCTTGTTTATGGAATAATTTGCGGCCTGCCACGTTCGCGGAGAGCCCCTCCCTGCGGAAGAACAGGTCAAGCGCCGTCACTAGTACGGGGCTACAATGAGCATCGCAATCTCGGCAAGGTGAACACTGGCATAACTACGGCATGGCAAGATGCAGTGAACCCACTGTGGTACAAGAAACACTTAGGAAAATGAAAGCGGCTGGTCCTACTACAGGTTCAAATATGGCATACACTACATTAACCACAGTGCATTGCCTGCACAAGGCCACTGGGCGGGACTATTGATGGCCGCATGATCTACAACACCTGCGAGGTGCTTTTCCTCACAAGCCATCCCCTAGAAGAAAGGCGAAAGGAGCCTGAGACGCGTCGGGACTTTTGGCAGAAACAATCACTGTACCTACCTTCCTGTGGTGAAATGCTGCCTTGCTGAAATAAAGTATTCGTGTTGTGAGCGGGCCTCCAAGCTTTTGGCGTCTTGTTTATGGAATAATTTGCGGCCTGCCACGTTCGCGGAGAACTCCTCCCTGCGGAAGAGCAGGTCAAGCGCCGTCACCAGTACGGGGCTACAATGAGCATCGCAATCTCGGCAAGGTGAACACTGGCATAACTACGGCATGGTGAGATGCAGTGAACCCACTGTGGTACAAAAAACACTTAGGAAAATGAAAGCGGCTGGCCCTAATACAGGTTCAAATATGGCATAGACTACATTAACCACAGTGCATTGCCTGCACACGCCCACTGGGCGGGACAATTGATGGCCGCATGATCTACAACACCTACGAGCTGCTTTTCCTCACAAGCCATCCCCTAGAAAAACGGAGAAAGGGGCCTGAAACGCTTTGGGACTTTTGGCAGAAACAATCACTGTACCTACCTTCCTGTGGTGAAATGCTGCCTTGCTGAAATAAATATTCGTGTTGTGAGAGGGCCTCCAAGCTTTTGGCGTCTTGTTTATGGAATAATTTGCGGCCTGCCGTGGGCGCGGAGAGCCCCTCCCTGCGGAAGAGCAGGTCAAGCGCCGTCACTAGTACGAGGCTACAATGAGCATCGCAATCTCGGCAAGGTGAACACTGGCATAACTACGACATGGCGAGATGCAGTGAACCCACTGTGGTACAAAAAACACTTAGGAAAATGAAAGCGGCTGGCCCTACTACAGGTTCAAATATGGCATAGACTACATTAACCACAGAGTATTGCCTGCACACGCCCAATGGGCGGGACTATTGATGGCCGCATGATCTACAACACCTGCGAGCTGCTTTTCCTCACAAGCCATCCCCTAGAAGACAGGCGAAAGGAGCCTGAAACGCGTCGGGACTTTAGGCAGAAACAATCACTGTACCTACCTTCCTGTGGTGAAATGCTGCCTTGCTGAAATAAAGTATTCGTGTTGTGGGAGGGCCTCCAACCTTTTGGCGTCTTGTTTATGGAATAATTTGCGGCCTGCCATGGGTGCGGAGAGCCCCTGCCTGCGGAAGAGCAGGTCAAGCGCCGTCACTATTACGGGGCTACAATGAGCATCGCAATCTCGGCAAGGTGATCACTGGCATAACTACGGCATGGCGAGATGCAGTGAACCCACTGTGGTACAAAAAACACTTAGGAAAATGAAAGCGGCTGGCCCTACTACAGGTTCAAATATGGCATAGACTACATTAACCACAGTGCATTGCCTGCACACGCCCACTGGGCAGGACTATTGATGGCCGCATGATCTACAACACCTGCGAGCTGCTTTTCCTCACAAGCCATCCCCTAGAAGAAAGGCGAAAGGAGCCTGAAACGCGTCGGGACTTTTGGCAGAAACAATCACTGGACCTACCTTCCTGTGGTGAAATGCTGCCTAGCTGAAATAAAGTATTCGTATTGTGAGAGGGCCTCCAAGCTTTTGGCGTCTTGTTAAAGGAATAGTTTGCGGCCTGGCACGGTCGCGGAGAGCCCCTCCCTGCGGAAGAGCAGGTGAAGCGCTGTCACTAGTACAGGGCTACAATGAGCATCGCAATCTCGGCAAGGTGAACACTGGCATAACTCCAGCATGGCGAGATGCAGTGAACCCACTGTGGTACATAAAACACTTAGGAAAATGAAAGCGGCTGGCCCTACTACAGGTTCAAATATGGCATAGACTACATTAACCACAGTGTATTGTCTGCACACGCCCAAAGGGCGGGACTATTGATGGCCGCATGATCTACAACACCTGCGAGCTGCTTTTCCTCACAAGCCATCCCCTAGAAGAAAGGCGAAAGGAGCCTGAAACGCGTCGGGACTTTTGGCAGAAACAATCACTGGACCTACCTTCCTGTGGTGAAATGCTGCCTAGCTGAAATAAAGTATTCGTATTGTGAGAGGGCCTCCAAGCTTTTGGCGTCTTGTTAAAGGAATAGTTTGCGGCCTGGCACGGTCGCGGAGAGCCCCTCCCTGCGGAACAGCAGGTCAAGCGCCGTCACTAGTACAGGGCTACAATGAGCATCGCAAGCTCGGCAAGGTGAACACTGGCATAACTCCAGCATGGCGAGATGCAGTGAACCCACTGTGGTACAAAAAACACTTAGGAAAATGAAAGCGGCTGGCCCTAATACAGGTTCAAATATGGCATAGACTACATTAACCACAGTGTATTGTCTGCACACGCCCAAAGGGCGGGACTATTGATGGCCGCATGATCTACAACACCTGCGAGCTGCTTTTCCTCACAAGCCATCCCCTAGAAGAAAGGAGCCTGAAACGCGTCGGGACTTTTGGCAGAAACAATCACTGGACCTACCTTCCTGTGGTGAAATGCTGCCTAGCTGAAATAAAGTATTCGTATTGTGAGAGGGCCTCCAAGCTTTTGGCGTCTTGTTAAAGGAATAGTTTGCGGCCTGGCACGGTCGCGGAGAGCCCCTCCCTGCGGAAGAGCAGGTCAAGCGCTGTCACTAGTACAGGGCTACAATGAGCATCGCAAGCTCGGCAAGGTGAACACTGGCATAACTCCAGCATGGCGAGATGCAGTGAACCCACTGTGGTACAAAAAACACTCAGGAAAATGAAAGCGGCTGGCCCTAATACAGGTTCAAATATGGCATAGACTACATTAACCACAGTGCATTGCCTGCACACGCCCACTGGGCGGGACAATTGATGGCCGCATGATCTACAACACCTGCGAGCTGCTTTTCCTCACAAGCCATACCCTAGAAGAACGGCGAAAGGAGCCTGAAACGCGTCGGGACTTTTGGCAGAAACAATCACTGTACCTACCTTCCTGTGGTGAAATGCTGCCTTGCTGAAATAAATATTCGTGTTGTGAGAGGGCCTCCAAGCTTTTGGCGTCTCGTTTATGGAATAATTTGCGGCCTGCCACGGTCGCAGAGAGCCCCTCCCTGCGGAAGAGCAGGTCAAGCGCTGTCACTAGTACGGGGCTACAATGAGCATCGCAATCTCGGCAAGGTGAACACTGGCATAACTACGGCATGGCGAGATGCAGTGAACCCACTGTGGTACAAGAAACACTTAGGAAAATGAAAGCGGCTGGCCCTACTACAGGTTCAAATATGGCATACACTACATTAACGCCAGTGCATTGCCTGCACAAGGCCACTGGGCGGGACTATTGATGGCCGCATGATCTACAACACCTGCGAGGTGCTTTTCCTCACAAGCCATCCCCTAGAAGAAAGGCGAAAGGAGCCTGAGACGCGTCGGGACTTTTGGCAGAAACAATCACTGTACCTACCTTCCTGTGGTGAAATGCTGCCTTGCTGAAATAAAGTATTCGCGTTGTGAGAGGGCCTCCAAGCTTTTGGCGTCTTGTTTATGGAATAATTTGCGGCCTGCCACATTCGCGGAGAACCCCTCCCTGCGGAAGAGCAGGTCAAGCGCCGTCACCAGTACGGGGCTACAATGAGCATCGCAATCTCGGCAAGGTGAACACTGGCATAACTACGGCATGGTGAGATGCAGTGAACCCACTGTGGTACAAAAAACACTTAGGAAAATGAAAGAGGCTGGCCCTAATACAGGTTCAAATATGGCATAGACTACATAAACCACAGTGCATTGCCTGCACACGCCCACTGGGCGGGACAATTGATGGCCGCATGATCTACAACACCTACGAGCTGCTTTTCCTCACAAGCCATCCCCTAGAAGAACGGCGAAAGGAGCCTGAAACGCGTCGGGACTTTTGGCAGAAACAATCACTGTACCTACCTTCCTGTGGTGAAATGCTGCCTTGCTGAAATAAATATTCGTGTTGTGAGAGGGCCTCCAAGCTTTTGGCGTCTTGTTTATGGAATAATTTGCGGCCTGCCATGGGCGCGGAGAGCCCCTCCCTGCGGAAGAGCAGGTCAAGCGCCGTCACTAGTACGAGGCTACAATGAGCATCGCAATCTCGGCAAGGTGAACACTGGCATAACTACGACATGGCGAGATGCAGTGAACCCACTGTGGTACAAAAAATACTTAGGAAAATGAAAGCGGCTGGCCCTACTACAGGTTCAAATATGGCATACACTACATTAACCACAGTGCATTGCCTGCACAAGGCCGCTGGGCGGGACTATTGATGGCCGCATGATCTACAACACCTGCGAGCTGCTTTTCCTCACAAGCCACCCCCTAGAAGAAAGGCGAAAGGAGCCTGAAACGCGTCGGGACTTTAGGCAGAAACAATCACTGTACCTACCTTCCTGTGGTGAAATGCTGCCTTGCTGAAATAAAGTATTTGTGTTATGAGAGGGCCTCCAAGCTTTTGGCGTCTTGTTTATGGAATATTTTGAAGCCTGCCACGGTCGCGGAGAGCCCCTCTCTGGGGAAGAGCAGGTCAAGCGCTGTCACTAGTACGGGGCTGAAATGAGCATCGCAATCTCGGCAAGGTGAACACTGGCATAACTCCAGCATGGCGAGATGCAGTGAACCCACTGTGGTACAAAAAACACTTAGGAAAATGAAAGCGGCTGGCCCTAATACAGGTTCAAATATGGCATAGACTACATTAACCACAGTGCATTGCCTGCACACGCCCACTGGGCGGGACAATTGATGGCCGCATGATCTACAACACCTGCGAGCTGCTTTTCCTCACAAGCCATACCCTAGAAGAACGGCGAAAGGAGCCTGAAACGCGTCGGGACTTTTGGCAGAAACAATCACTGTACCTACCTTCCTGTGGTGAAATGCTGCCTTGCTGAAATAAATATTCGTGTTGTGAGAGGTCCTCCAAGCTTTTGGCGTCTTGTTTATGGAATAATTAGCGGCCTGCCACGGGTGCGGAGAGCCCCTCCCTGCGGAAGAGCAGGTCAAGCGCTGTCACTAGTACGGGGCTACAATGAGCATCGCAATCTCGGCAAGGTGAACACTGACATAACTACGGCATGGCGTGATGCAGTGAACCCACTGTGGTACAAAAAACACTTAGGAAAATGAAAGCGGCTGGCCCTACTACAGGTTCAAATATGGCATAGACTACATTAACCACAGAGTATTGCCTGCACACGCCCAATGGGCGGGACTATTGATGGCCGCATGATCTACAACACCTGCGAGCTGCTTTTCCTCACAAGCCATCCCCTAGAAGACAGGCGAAAGGAGCCTGAAACGCGTTGGGACTTTAGGCAGAAACAATCACTGTACCTACCTTCCTGTGGTGAAATGCTGCCTTGCTGAAATAAAGTATTCGTGTTGTGGGAGGGCCTCCAAGCTTTTGGCGTCTTGTTTATGGAATAATTTGCGGCCTGCCACGGTCGCAGAGAGCCCCTCCCTGCGGAAGAGCAGGTCAAGCGCTGTCACTAGTACGGGGCTACAATGAGCATCGCAATCTCGGCAAGGTGAACACTGGCATAACTACGGCATGGCGAGATGCAGTGAACCCACTGTGGTACAAGAAACACTTAGGAAAATGAAAGCGGCTGGCCCTACTACAGGTTCAAATATGGCATACACTACATTAACCACAGTGCATTGCCTGCACAAGGCCACTGGGCGGGACTATTGATGGCCGCATGATCTACAACACCTGCGAGGTGCTTTTCCTCACAAGCCATCCCCCAGAAGAAAGGAGAAAGGAGCCTGAGACGCGTTGGGACTTTTGGCAGAAACAATCACTGTACCTACCTTCCTGTGGTGAAATGCTGCTTTACTGAAATAAAGTATTCGCGTTGTGAGAGGTCCTCCAACCTTTTGGCGTCTTGTTTATGCAATAATTTGCGGCCTGCCACGGGTGCCGAGAGCCCCTGCCTGCGGAAGAGCAGGTCAAGCGCCGTCACTAGTACGGGGCTACAATGAGCATCGCAATCTCGGCAAGGTGATCACTGGCATAACTACGGCATGGCGAGATGCAGTGAATCCACTGTGGTACAAAAAACACTTAGGAAAATGAAAGCGGCTGGCCCTACTACAGGTTCAAATATGGCATAGACTACATTAACCACAGAGTATTGCCTGCACACGCCCAATGGGCGGGACTATTGATGGCCGCATGATCTACAACACCTGCGAGCTGCTTTTCCTCACAAGCCATCCCCTAGAAGACAGGCGAAAGGAGCCTGAAACGCGTCGGGACTTTAGGCAGAAACAATCACTGTACCTACCTTCCTGTGGTGAAATGCTGCCTTGCTGAAATAAAGTATTCGTGTTGTGGGAGGGCCTCCAACCTTTTGGCGTCTTGTTTATGCAATAATTTGCGGCCTGCCACGGGTGCGGAGAGCCCCTGCCTGCGGAAGAGCAGGTCAAGCGCCGTCACTAGTACGGGGCTACAATGAGCATCGCAATCTCGGCAAGGTGATCACTGGCATAACTACGGCATGGCGAGATGCAGTGAATCCACTGTGGTACAAAAAACACTTAGGAAAATGAAAGCGGCTGGCCCTACTACAGGTTCAAATATGGCATAGACTACATTAACCACAGTGCATTGCCTGCACACGCCCACTGGGCAGGACTATTGATGGCCGCATGATCTACAACACCTGCGAGCTGCTTTTCCTCACAAGCCATCCCCTAGAAGAAAGGCGAAAGGAGCCTGAAACGCGTCGGGACTTTTGGCAGAAACAATCACTGGACCTACCTTCCTGTGGTGAAATGCTGCCTAGCTGAAATAAAGTATTTGTATTGTGAGAGGGCCTCCAAGCTTTTGGCGTCTTGTTAAAGGAATAGTTTGCGGCCTGGCACGGTCGCGGAGAGCCCCTCCCTGCGGAAGAGCAGGTCAAGCGCTGTCACTAGTACAGGGCTACAATGAGCATCGCAATCTCGGCAAGGGGAACACTGGCATAACTCCAGCATGGCGAGATGCAGTGAACCCACTGTGGTACAAAAAACACTTAGGAAAATGAAAGCGGCTGGCCCTACTACAGGTTCAAATATGGCATAGACTACATTAACCACAGTGTATTGTCTGCACACGCCCAAAGGGCGGGACTATTGATGGCCGCATGATCTACAACACCTGCAAGCTGCTTTTCCTCACAAGCCATCCCCTAGAAGAAAGGCGAAAGGAGCCTGAAACGCGTCGGGACTTTTGGCAGAAACAATCACTGGACCTACCTTCCTGTGGTGAAATGCTGCCTAGCTGAAATAAAGTATTCGTATTGTGAGAGGGCCTCCAAGCTTTTGGCATCTTGTTAAAGGAATAGTTTGCGGCCTGGCACGGTCACGGAGAGCCCCTCCCTGCGGAAGAGCAGGTCAAGCGCTGTCACTAGTACAGGGCTACAATGAGCATCGCAAGCTCGGCAAGGTGAACACTGGCATAACTCCAGCATGGCGAGATGCAGTGAACCCACTGTGGCACAAAAAACACTTAGGAAAATGAAAGCGGCTGGCCCTAATACAGGTTCAAATATGGCATAGACTACATTAACCACAGTGCATTGCCTGCACACGCCCACTGGGCGGGACAATTGATGGCCGCATGATCTACAACACCTGCGAGCTGCTTTTCCTCACAAGCCATACCCTAGAAGAACGGCGAAAGGAGCCTGAAACGCGTCGGGACTTTTGGCAGAAACAATCACTGTACCTACCTTTCTGTGGTGAAATGCTGCCTTGCTGAAATAAATATTCGTGTTGTGAGAGGGCCTCCAAGCTTTTGGCGTCTTGTTTATGGAATAATTTGCGGCCTGCCACGGTCGCAGAGAGCCCCTCCCTGCGGAAGAGCAGGTCAAGCGCTGTCACTAGTACGGGGCTACAATGAGCATCGCAATCTCGGCAAGGTGAACACTGGCATAACTACGGCATGGCGAGATGCAGTGAACCCACTGTGGTACAAGAAACACTTAGGAAAATGAAAGCGGCTGGCCCTACTACAGGTTCAAACATGGCATACACTACATTAACCACAGTGCATTGCCTGCACAAGGCCACTGGGCGGGACTATTGATGGCCGCCTGATCTACAACACCTGCGAGGTGCTTTTCCTCACAAGCCATCCCCTAGAAGAAAGGCGAAAGGAGCCTGAGACGCGTCGGGACTTTTGGCAGAAACAATCACTGTAACTTCTGCCGCACTTAAAAGAAACCATTTGCTCACTGTACACAGAGCCTACTGGACCCCGAAAAGATTATCCAAATTTAACGGGGCCACAGTGAAGAACTGCCCAAAGTGTGGTCTACAGATGGCTGATGATTTACATATGTTTTGGCGTTGCCCCAGCTTGGATGTCTTTTGGAATGAAGTGGGTACTACCTTAGAAGGGGTATTTGGAAGACAACTTTCTGTAAGTATGGAACTAGTTATTTTCGGGATCTCAAGAAAAAATGTGGGAAGGCCTCTTACTAAAGTCCAAGAGAATTTACTTTTCATTCTGATTCTCTTGGCAAGGAGGGAGATCTGTGTAAAATGGATAACTCCGGTTCCCCCTACTCATAATGAATGGTTGGCCTCAATCTTGAAAGTGTTTAATTTAGATAAAAATAAGAGGCAAGCCTCTAATAGATATAGATTCTGGGACCTGTGGGAAGAATACCATAAGAGGTGAACTAAAGGGTGTGGTATACACAATGTGTATTTAAAACTTGAAGGCAACATTCCAGGTTCTCCAAAGCACCTCCTTTGTTCACGGTCCAATGATTACGCTATCGCAACGAAGATGAGAAAGGCTTGTAAGAGTAGCAAGAATGGCTAGCTCAACCCACTATGAATAACCAAGCCATCTCCATATAAGTATGTGGACGTAAGGGGTTTCTTCTCTCAAGGGTGCCACGAATATCGAGAAGGATCCCTGAAAACTCCTGACTTTTAAAACAGTTGCGTAATGAGGACTAAAAAAAAAAAAAAAAAAAAAAAGAAACAATCACTGTACCTACCTTCCTGTGGTGAAATGCTGCCTTGCTGAAATAAAATATTCGTGTTGTGAGAGGGCCTCCAAGCTTTTGGCGTCTTGTTTATGGAATAATTTGCGGCCTGCCACGTTCGCGGAGAGCCCCTCCCTGCGGAAGAACAGGTCAAGCGCCGTCACTAGTACGGGGCTACAATGAGCATCGCAATCTCGGCAAGGTGAACACTGGCATAACTACGGCATGGCGAGATGCAGTTAACCCACTGTGGTACAAGAAACACTTAGGAAAATGAAAGCGGCTGGCCCTACTACAGGTTCAAATATGGCATACACTACATTAACCAAAGTGCATTGCCTGCACAAGGCCACTGGGCGGGACTATTGATGGCCGCATGATCTACAACACCTGCGAGGTGCTTTTCCTCACAAGCCATCCCCTAGAAGAAAGGCGAAAGGAGCCTGAGACGCGTCGGGACTTTTGGCAGAAACAATCACTGTACCTACCTTCCTGTGGTGAAATGCTGCCTTGCTGAAATAAAGTATTCGTGTTGTGAGAGGGCCTCCAAGCTTTTGGCGTCTTGTTTATGGAATAATTTGCGGCCTGCCACGTTCGCGGAGAACCCCTCCCTGCGGAAGAGCAGGTCAAGCGCCGTCACCAGTACGGGGCTACAATGAGCATCGCAATCTCGGCAAGGTGAACACTGGCATAACTACGGCATGGTGAGATGCAGTGAACCCACTGTGGTACAAAAAACACTTAGGAAAATGAAAGCGGCTGGCCCTAATACAGGTTCAAATATGGCATAGACTACATTAACCACAGTGCATTGCCTGCACACGCCCACTGGGCGGGACAATTGATGGCCGCATGATCTACAACACCTACGAGCTGCTTTTCCTCACAAGCCATCCCCTAGAAGAACGGCGAAAGGAGCCTGAAGCGCGTCAGGACTTTTGGCAGAAACAATCACTGTACCTACCTTCCTGTGGTGAAATGCTGCCTTGCTGAAATAAATATTCGTGTTGTGAGAGGGCCTCCAAGCTTTTGGCGTCTTGTTTATGGAATAATTTGCGGCCTGCCATGGGCGCGGAGAGCCCCTCCCTGCGGAAGAGCAGGTCAAGCGCCGTCACTAGTACGAGGCTACAATGAGCCTCACAATCTCGGCAAGGTGAACACTGGCATAACTACGACATGGCGAGATGCAGTGAACCCACTGTGGTACCAAAAATACTTAGGAAAATGAAAGCGGCTGGCCCTACTACAGGTTCAAATATGGCATACACTACATTAACCACAGTGCATTGCCTGCACAAGGCCGCTGGGCGGGACTATTGATGGCCGCATGATCTACAACACCTGCGAGCTGCTTTTCCTCACAAGCCACCCCCTAGAAGAAAGGTGAAAGGAGCCTGAAACGCGTCGGGACTTTAGGCAGAAACAATCACTGTACCTACCTTCCTGTGGTGAAATGCTGCCTTGCTGAAATAAAGTATTTGTGTTATGAGAGGGCCTCCAAGCTTTTGGCGTCTTGTTTATGGAATATTTTGAAGCCTGCCACGGTCGCGGAGAGCCCCTCTCTGGGGAAGAGCAGGTCAAGCGCCGTCACTAGTACGGGGCTACAATGAGCATCGCAATCTCGGCAAGGTGAACATTGTCATAACTACGGCATGGCGAGATGCAGTGAACCCACTGTGGTACAAAAAACACTTAGGAAAATGAAAGCGGCTGGCCCTACTACAGGTTCAAATATGGCATAGACTACATTAACCACAGTGCATTGCCTGCACACGCCCACTGGGCGGGACTATTGATGGCGGCATGATCTACAACACCTGCAAGCTGCTTTTCCTCACAAGCCATCCCCTAGAAGAAAGGCGAAAGGAGCCTGAAACGCGTCGGGACTTTTGGCAGAAACAATCATTGTACCTACCTTTCTGTGGTGAAATGCTGCCTTGCTGAAATAAAGTATTCGTGTTGTGAGAGAGCCTCCAAGCTTTTGGCATCTTGTTTATGGAATAATTTGCAGCCTGCCACGGTCATGAGAGCCCCTACATGCGGAAGAGCAGGTCAAGCGCTGTCACTAGTACGGGGCTGCAATGAGCATCGCAATCTCGGCAAGGTGAACACTGGCATAACTCCAGCATGGCGAGATGCAGTGAACCCACTGTGGTACAAAAAACACTTAGGAAAATGAAAGCGGCTGGCCCTAATACAGGTTCAAATATGGCATAGACTACATTAACCACAGTGCATTGCCTGCACACGCCCACTGGGCGGGACAATTGATGGCCGCATGATCTACAACACCTGCGAGCTGCTTTTCCTCACAATCCATACCCTAGAAGAACGGCGAAAGGAGCCTGAAACGCGTCGGGACTTTTGGCAGAAACAATCACTGTACCTACCTTCCTGTGGTGAAATGCTGCCTTGCTGAAATAAATATTCGTGTTGTGAGAGGGCCTCCAAGCTTTTGGCGTCTTGTTTATGGAATAATTAGCGGCCTGCCACGGGTGCGGAGAGCCCCTCCCTGCGGAAGAGCAGGTCAAGCGCTGTCACTAGTACGGGGCTACAATGAGCATCGCAATCTCGGCAAGGTGAACACTGACATAACTACGGCATGGCGTGATGCAGTGAACCCACTGTGGTACAAAAAACACTTAGGAAAATGAAAGCGGCTGGCCCTACTACAGGTTCAAATATGGCATAGACTACATTAACCACAGAGTATTGCCTGCAAACGCCCAATGGGCGGGACTATTGATGGCCGCATGATCTACAACACCTGCGAGCTGCTTTTCCTCACAAGCCATCCCCTAGAAGACAGGCGAAAGGAGCCTGAAACGCGTCAGGACTTTAGGCAGAAACAATCACTGTACCTACCTTCCTGTGGTGAAATGCTGCCTTGCTGAAATAAAGTATTCGTGTTGTGGGAGGGCCTCCAAGCTTTTGGCGTCTTGTTTATGGAATAATTTGCGGCCTGCCACGGTCGCAGAGAGCCCCTCCCTGCGGAAGAGCAGGTCAAGCGCTGTCACTAGTACGGGGCTACAATGAGCATCGCAATCTCGGCAAGGTGAACACTGGCATAACTACGGCATGGCGAGATGCAGTGAACCCACTGTGGTACAAGAAACACTTAGGAAAATGAAAGCGGCTGGCCCTACTACAGGTTCAAATATGGCATGCACTACATTAACCACAGTGCATTGCCTGCACAAGGCCACTGGGCGGGACTATTGATGGCCGCATGATCTACAACACCTGCGAGGTGCTTTTCCTCACAAGCCATCCCCCAGAAGAAAGGAGAAAGGAGCCTGAGACGCGTTGGGACTTTTGGCAGAAACAATCACTGTACTTACCTTCCTGTGGTGAAATGCTGCTTTACTGAAATAAAGTATTCGCGTTGTGAGAGGTCCTCCAAGCTTTTGGCGTCTTGTTTATGGAATAGTTTGCGGCCTGGAACGGTCACGGAGAGCCCCTCCATGCGGAAGAGCAGGTCAAGCGCCGTCACTAGTACGGGGCTACAATGAGCATCGCAATCTCGGCAAGGTGAACACTGACATAACTACGGCATGGCCAGATGCAGTGAACCCACTGTGGTACAAAAAACACTGAGGAAAATGAAAGCGGCTGGCCCTACTACAGGTTCAAATATGGCATAGACTACATTAACCACAGAGTATTGCCTGCACACGCCCAATGGGCGGGACTATTGATGGCCGCATGATCTACAACACCTGCGAACTGCTTTTCCTCACAAGCCATCCTCTAGAAGACAGGCGAAAGGAGCCTGAAACGCGTTGGGACTTTAGGCAGAAACAATCACTGTACCTACCTTCCTGTGGTGAAATGCTGCCTTGCTGAAATAAAGTATTCGTGTTGTGGGAGGGCCTCCAACCTTTTGGCGTCTTGTTTATGGAATAATTAGCGGCCTGCCACGGGTGCGGAGAGCCCCTCCCTGCGGAAGAGCAGGTCAAGCGCTGTCACTAGTACGGGGCTACAATGAGCATCGCAATCTCGGCAAGGTGAACACTGACATAACTACGGCATGGCGTGATGCAGTGAACCCACTGTGGTACAAAAAACACTTAGGAAAATGAAAGCGGCTGGCCCTACTACAGGTTCAAATATGGCATAGACTACATTAACCACAGAGTATTGCCTGCAAACGCCCAATGGGCGGGACTATTGATGGCCGCATGATCTACAACACCTGCGAGCTGCTTTTCCTCACAAGCCATCCCCTAGAAGACAGGCGAAAGGAGCCTGAAACGCGTCAGGACTTTAGGCAGAAACAATCACTGTACCTACCTTCCTGTGGTGAAATGCTGCCTTGCTGAAATAAAGTATTCGTGTTGTGGGAGGGCCTCCAAGCTTTTGGCGTCCTGTTTATGGAATAATTTGCGGCCTGCCACGGTCGCAGAGAGCCCCTCCCTGCGGAAGAGCAGGTCAATTGCTGTCACTAGTACGGGGCTACAATGAGCATCGCAATCTCGGCAAGGTGAACACTGGCATAACTACGGCATGGCGAGATGCAGTGAACCCACTGTGGTACAAGAAACACTTAGGAAAATGAAAGCGGCTGGCCCTACTACAGGTTCAAATATGGCATGCACTACATTAACCACAGTGCATTGCCTGCACAAGGCCACTGGGCGGGACTATTGATGGCCGCATGATCTACAACACCTGCGAGGTGCTTTTCCTCACAAGCCATCCCCCAGAAGAAAGGAGAAAGGAGCCTGAGACGCGTTGGGACTTTTGGCAGAAACAATCACTGTACTTACCTTCCTGTGGTGAAATGCTGCTTTACTGAAATAAAGTATTCGCGTTGTGAGAGGTCCTCCAAGCTTTTGGCGTCTTGTTTATGGAATAGTTTGCGGCCTGGAACGGTCACGGAGAGCCCCTCCATGCGGAAGAGCAGGTCAAGCGCCGTCACTAGTACGGGGCTACAATGAGCATCGCCATCTCGGCAAGGTGAACACTGACATAACTACGGCATGGCCAGATGCAGTGAACCCACTGTGGTACAAAAAACACTGAGGAAAATGAAAGCGGCTGGCCCTACTACAGGTTCAAATATGGCATAGACTACATTAACCACAGAGTATTGCCTGCACACGCCCAATGGGCGGGACTATTGATGGCCGCATGATCTACAACACCTGCGAGCTGCTTTTCCTCACAAGCCATCCTCTAGAAGACAGGCGAAAGGAGCCTGAAACGCGTCGGGACTTTAGGCAGAAACAATCACTGTACCTACCTTCCTGTGGTGAAATGCTGCCTTGCTGAAATAAAGTATTCGTGTTGTGGGAGGGCCTCCAACCTTTTGGCGTCTTGTTTATGGAATAATTTGCGGCCTGCCACGGGTGCGGAGAGCCCCTGCCTGCGGAAGAGCAGGTCAAGCGCCGTCACTAGTACGGGGCTACAATGAGCATCGCAATCTCGGCAAGGTGATCACTGGCATAACTAAGGCATGGCGAGATGCAGTGAACCCACTGTGGTACAAAAAACACTTAGGAAAATGAAAGCGGCTGGCCCTACTACAGGTTCAAATATGGCATAGACTACATTAACCACAGTGCATTGCCTGCACACGCCCACTGGGCAGGACTATTGATGGCCGCATGATCTACAACACCTGCGAGCTGCTTTTCCTCACAAGCCATCCCCTAGAAGAAAGGCGAAAGGAGCCTGAAACGCGTCGGGACTTTTGGCAGAAACAATCACTGGACCTACCTTCCTGTGGTGAAATGCTGCCTAGCTGAAATAAAGTATTTGTATTGTGAGAGGGCCTCCAAGCTTTTGGCGTCTTGTTAAAGGAATAGTTTGCGGCCTGGCACGGTCGCGGAGAGCCCCTCCCTGCGGAAGAGCAGGTCAAGCGCTGTCACTAGTACAGGGCTACAATGAGCATCGCAAGCTCGGCAAGGTGAACACTGGCATAACTCCAGCATGGCGAGATGCAGTGAACCCACTGTGGCACAAAAAACACTTAGGAAAATGAAAGCGGCTGGCCCTAATACAGGTTCAAATATGGCATAGACTACATTAACCACAGTGCATTGCCTGCACACGCCCACTGGGCGGGACAATTGATGGCCGCATGATCTACAACACCTGCGAGCTGCTTTTCCTCACAAGCCATACCCTAGAAGAACGGCGAAAGGAGCCTGAAACGCGTCGGGACTTTTGGCAGAAACAATCACTGTACCTACCTTCCTGTGGTGAAATGCTGCCTTGCTGAAATAAATATTCGTGTTGTGAGAGGGCCTCCAAGCTTTTGGCGTCCTGTTTATGGAATAATTTGCGGCCTGCCACGGTCGCAGAGAGCCCCTCCCTGCGGAAGAGCAGGTCAATTGCTGTCACTAGTACGGGGCTACAATGAGCATCGCAATCTCGGCAAGGTGAACACTGGCATAACAACGGCATGGCGAGATGCAGTGAACCCACTGTGGTACAAGAAACACTTAGGAAAATGAAAGCGGCTGGCCCTACTACAGGTTCAAATATGGCATACACTACATGAACCACAGTGCATTGCCTGCACAAGGCCACTGGCCGGGACTATTGATGGCCGCCTGATCTACAACACCTGCGAGGTGCTTTTCCTCACAAGCCATCCCCTAGAAGAAAGGCGAAAGGAGCCTGAGACGCGTCGGGACTTTTGGCAGAAACAATCACTGTACCTACCTTCCTGTGGTGAAATGCTGCCTTGCTGAAATAAAATATTCGTGTTGTGAGAGGGCCTCCAAGCTTTTGGCGTCTTGTTTATGGAACAATTTGCGGCCTGCCATGGGCGCGGAGAGCCCCTCCCTGCGTAAGAGCAGGTCAAGCGCCGTCACTAGTACGAGGCTACAATGAGCATCGCAATCTCGGCAAGGTGAACACTGGCATAACTACGACATGGCGAGATGCAGTGAACCCACTGTGGTACAAAAAATACTTAGGAAAATGAAAGCGGCTGGCCCTACTACAGGTTCAAATATGGCATACACTACATTAACCACAGTGCATTGCCTGCACAAGGCCGCTGGGCGGGACTATTGATGGCCGCATGATCTACAACACCTTCGAGCTGCTTTTCCTCACAAGCCATTACCTAGAAGAAAGGCGAAAGGAGCCTGAAACGCGTCTGGACTTTTGGCAGAAACAATCACTGTTCTTACCTTCCTGTGGTGAAATGCTGCCTTGCTGAAATAAATATTCGTGTTGTGAGAGGGCCTCCAAGCTTTTGGCGTCTTGTTTATGGAATAATTTGCGGCCTGCCATGGGCGCGGAGAGCCCCTCCCTGCGGAAGAGCAGGTCAAGCGCCGTCACCAGTACGGGGCTACAATGAGCATCACAATCTCGGCAAGGTGAACACTGGCATAACTACGGCATGGTGAGATGCAGTGAACCCACTGTGGTACAAAAAACACTTAGGAAAATGAAAGCGGCTGGCCCTAATACAGGTTCAAATATGGCATAGACTACATTAACCACAGTGCATTGCCTGCACACGCCCACTGGGCGGGACAATTGATGGCCGCATGATCTACAACACCTACGATCTGCTTTTCCTCACAAGCCATCCCCTAGAAGAACGGCGAAAGGAGCCTGAAACGCGTCGGTACTTTTGGCAGAAACAATCACTGTACCTACCTTCCTGTGGTGAAATGCTGCCTTGCTGAAATAAATATTCGTGTTGTGAGAGGGCCTCCAAGCTTTTGGCGTCTTGTTTATGGAATAATTTGCGGCCTGCCATGGGCGCGGAGAGCCCCTCCCTGCGGAAGAGCAGGTCAAGCGCCGTCACTAGTACGAGGCTACAATGATCATCGCAATCTCCGCAAGGTGAACACTGGCATAACTACGACATGGCGAGATGCAGTGAACCCACTGTGGTACAATAAATACTTAGGAAAATGAAAGCGGCTGGCCCTACTACAGGTTCAAATATGGCATACACTACATTAACCACAGTGCATTGCCTGCACAAGGCCGCTGGGCGGGACTATTGATGGCCGCATGATCTACAACACCTGCGAGCTGCTTTTCCTCACAAGCCATCACCTAGAAGAAAGGCGAAAGGAGAATGAAACGCGTCTGGACTTTTGGCAGAAACAATCACTGTTCTTACCTTCCTGTGGTGAAATGCTGCCTTGCTGAAATAAATATTCGTGTTGTGAGAGGTCCTCCAAGCTTTTGGCGTCTTGTTTATGGAATAATTAGTGGCCTGCCACGGGTGCGGAGAGCCCCTCCCTGCGGAAGAGCAGGTCAAGCGCTGTCACTAGTACGGGGCTACAATGAGCATCGCAATCTCGGCAAGGTGAACACTGACATAACTACGGCATGGCGTGATGCAGTGAACCCACTGTGGTACAAAAAACACTTAGGAAAATGAAAGCGGCTGGCCCTACTACAGGTTCAAATATGGCATAGACTACATTAACCACAGAGTATTGCCTGCACACGCCCAATGGGCGGGACTATTGATGGCCGCATGATCTACAACACCTGCGAGCTGCTTTTCCTCACAAGCCATCCCCTAGAAGACAGGCGAAAGGAGCCTGAAACGCGTCGGGACTTTAGGCAGAAACAATCACTGTACCTACCTTCCTGTGGTGAAATGCTGCCTTGCTGAAATAAAGTATTCGTGTTGTGGGAGGGCCTCCAAGCTTTTGGCGTCTTGTTTATGGAATAATTTGCGGCCTGCCACGGTCGCAGAGAGCCCCTCCCTGCGGAAGAGCAGGTCAAGCGCTGTCACTAGTACGGGGCTACAATGAGCATCGCAATCTCGGCAAGGTGAACACTGGCATAACTACGGCATGGCGAGATGCAGTGAACCCACTGTGGTACAAGAAACACTTAGGAAAATGAAAGCGGCTGGCCCTACTACAGGTTCAAATATGGCATACACTACATTAACCACAGTGCATTGCCTGCACAAGGCCACTGGGCGGGACTATTGATGGCCGCATGATCTACAACACCTGCGAGGTGCTTTTCCTCACAAGCCATCCCCCAGAAGAAAGGAGAAAGGAGCCTGAGACGCGTTGGGACTTTTGGCAGAAACAATCACTGTACCTACCTTCCTGTGGTGAAATGCTGCTTTACTGAAATAAAGTATTCGCGTTGTGAGAGGTCCTCCAAGCTTTTGGCGTCTTGTTTATGGAATAGTTTGCGGCCTGGCACGGTCACGGAGAGCCCCTCCATGCGGAAGAGCAGGTCAAGCGCCGTCACTAGTACGGGGCTACAATGAGCATCGCAATCTCGGCAAGGTGAACACTGACATAACTACGGCATGGCCAGATGCAGTGAACCCACTGTGGTACAAAAAACACTTAGGAAAATGAAAGCGGCTGGCCCTACTACAGGTTCAAATATGGCATAGACTACATTAACCACAGAGTATTGCCTGCACACGCCCAATGGGCGGGACTATTGATGGCCGCATGATCTACAACACCTGCGAGCTGCTTCTCCTCACAAGCCATCCCCTAGAAGACAGGCGAAAGGAGCCTGAAACGCGTCGGGACTTTAGGCAGAAACAATCACTGTACCTACCTTCCTGTGGTGAAATGCTGCCTTGCTGAAATAAAGTATTCGTGTTGTGGGAGGGCCTCCAACCTTTTGGCGTCTTGTTTATGGAATAATTTGCGGCCTGCCACGGGTGCGGAGAGCCCCTGCCTGCGGAAGAGCAGGTCAAGCGCCGTCCCTAGTACGGGGCTACAATGAGCATCGCAATCTCGGCAAGGTGATCACTGGCATAACTACGGCATGGCGAGATGCAGTGAACCCACTGTGGTACAAAAAACACTTAGGAAAATGAAAGCGGCTGGCCCTACTACAGGTTCAAATATGGCATAGACTACATTAACCACAGTGTATTGTCTGCACACGCCCAAAGGGCGGGACTATTGATGGCCGCATGATCTACAACACCTGCAAGCTGCTTTTCCTCACAAGCCATCCCCTAGAAGAAAGGCGAAAGGAGCCTGAAACGCGTCGGGACTTTTGGCAGAAACAATCACTGGACCTACCTTCCTGTGGTGAAATGCTGCCTAGCTGAAATAAAGTATTCGTATTGTGAGAGGGCCTCCAAGCTTTTGGCGTCTTGTTAAAGGAATAGTTTGCGGCCTGGCACGGTCGCGGAGAGCCCCTCCCTGCGGAAGAGCAGGTCAAGCGCTGTCACTAGCACAGGGCTACAATGAGCATCGCAAGCTCGGCAAGGTGAACACTGGCATAACTCCAGCATGGCGAGATGCAGTGAACCCACTGTGGCACAAAAAACACTTAGGAAAATGAAAGCGGCTGGCACTAATACAGGTTCAAATATGGCATAGACTACATTAACCACAGTGCATTGCCTGCACACGCCCACTGGGCGGGACAATTGATGGCCGCATGATCTACAACACCTGCGAGCTGCTTTTCCTCACAAGCCATACCCTAGAAGAACGGCGAAAGGAGCCTGAAACGCGTCGGGACTTTTGGCAGAAACAATCACTGTACCTACCTTTCTGTGGTGAAATGCTGCCTTGCTGAAATAAATATTCGTGTTGTGAGAGGGCCTCCAAGCTTTTGGCGTCTTGTTTATGGAATAATTTGCGGCCTGCCACGGTCGCAGAGAGCCCCTCCCTGCGGAAGAGCAGGTCAAGCGCTGTCACTAGTACGGGGCTACAATGAGCATCGCAATCTCGGCAAGGTGAACACTGGCATAACTACGGCATGGCGAGATGCAGTGAACCCACTGTGGTACAAGAAACACTTAGGAAAATCAAAGCGGCTGGCCCTACTACAGGTTCAAATATGGCATACACTACATTAACCACAGTGCATTGCCTGCACAAGGCCACTGGGCGGGACTATTGATGGCCGCCTGATCTACAACACCTGCGAGGTGCTTTTCCTCACAAGCCATCCCCTAGAAGAAAGGCGAAAGGAGCCTGAGACGCGTCGGGACTTTTGGCAGAAACAATCACTGTAACTTCTGCCGCACTTAAAAGAAACCATTTGCTCACTGTACACAGAGCCTACTGGACCCCGAAAAGATTATCCAAATTTAACGGGGCCACAGTGAAGAACTGCCCAAAGTGTGGTCTACAGATGGCTGATGATTTACATATGTTTTGGCGTTGCCCCAGCTTGGATGTCTTTTGGAATGAAGTGGGTACTACCTTAGAAGGGGTATTTGGAAGACAACTTTCTGTAAGTATGGAACTAGTTATTTTCGGGATCTCAAGAACAAATGTGGGAAGGCCTCTTACTAAAGTCCAAGAGAATTTACTTTTCATTCTGATTCTCTTGGCAAGGAGGGAGATCTGTGTAAAATGGATAACTCCTGTTCCCCCTACTCATAATGAATGGTTGGCCTCAATCTTGAAAGTGTTTAATTTAGATAAAAATAAGAGGCAAGCCTCTAATAGATATAGATTCTGGGACCTGTGGGAAGAATACCATAAGAGGTGAACTAAAGGGTGTGGTATACACAATGTGCATTTAAAACTTGAAGGCAACATTCCAGGTTCTCCAAAGCACCTCCTTTGTTCACGGTCCAATGATTACGCTATCGCAACGAAGATGAGAAAGGCTTGTAAGAGTAGCAAGAATGGCTAGCTCAACCCACTATGAATAAGCAAGCCATCTCCATATAAGTATGTGGACGTAAGGGGTTTCTTCTCTCAAGGGTGCCACGAATATCGAGAAGGATCCCTGAAAACTCCTGACTTTTAAAACAGTTGCGTAATGAGGACTAAAAAAAAAAAAAAGAAACAATCACTGTACCTACCTTCCTGTGGTGAAATGCTGCCTTGCTGAAATAAAATATTCGTGTTGTGAGAGGGCCTCCAAGCTTTTGGCGTCTTGTTTATGGAATAATTTGCGGCCTGCCACGTTCGCGGAGAGCCCCTCCCTGCGGAAGAACAGGTCAAGCGCCGTCACTAGTACGGGGCTACAATGAGCATCGCAATCTCGGCAAGGTGAACACTGGCATAACTACGGCATGGCGAGATGCAGTGAACCCACTGTGGTACAAGAAACACTTAGGAAAATGAAAGCGGCTGGCCCTACTACAGGTTCAAATATGGCATACACTACATTAACCAAAGTGCATTGCCTGCACAAGGCCACTGGGCGGGATTATTGATGGCCGCATGATCTACAACACCTGCGAGGTGCTTTTCCTCACAAGCCATCCCCTAGAAGAAAGGCGAAAGGAGCCTGAGACGCGTCGGGACTTTTGGCAGAAACAATCACTGTACCTACCTTCCTGTGGTGAAATGCTGCCTTGCTGAAATAAAGTATTCGCGTTGTGAGAGGTCCTCAAACCTTTTGGCGTCTTGTTTATGCAATAATTTGCGGCCTGCCACGGGTGCCGAGAGCCCCTGCCTGCGGAAGAGCAGGTCAAGCGCCGTCACTAGTACGGGGCTACAATGAGCATCGCAATCTCGGCAAGGTGATCACTGGCATAACTACGGCATGGCGAGATGCAGTGAATCCACTGTGGTACAAAAAACACTTAGGAAAATGAAAGCGGCTGGCCCTACTACAGGTTCAAATATGGCATAGACTACATTAACCACAGAGTATTGCCTGCACACGCCCAATGGGCGGGACTATTGATGGCCGCATGATCTACAACACCTGCGAGCTGCTTTTCCTCACAAGCCATCCCCTAGAAGACAGGCGAAAGGAGCCTGAAACGCGTCGGGACTTTAGGCAGAAACAATCACTGTACCTACCTTCCTGTGGTGAAATGCTGCCTTGCTGAAATAAAGTATTCGTGTTGTGGGAGGGCCTCCAACCTTTTGGCGTCTTGTTTATGCAATAATTTGCGGCCTGCCACGGGTGCGGAGAGCCCCTGCCTGCGGAAGAGCAGGTCAAGCGCCGTCACTAGTACGGGGCTACAATGAGCATCGCAATCTCGGCAAGGTGATCACTGGCATAACTACGGCATGGCGAGATGCAGTGAATCCACTGTGGTACAAAAAACACTTAGGAAAATGAAAGCGGCTGGCCCTACTACAGGTTCAAATATGGCATAGACTACATTAACCACAGTGCATTGCCTGCACACGCCCACTGGGCAGGACTATTGATGGCCGCATGATCTACAACACCTGCGAGCTGCTTTTCCTCACAAGCCATCCCCTAGAAGAAAGGCGAAAGGAGCCTGAAACGCGTCGGGACTTTTGGCAGAAACAATCACTGGACCTACCTTCCTGTGGTGAAATGCTGCCTAGCTGAAATAAAGTATTTGTATTGTGAGAGGGCCTCCAAGCTTTTGGCGTCTTGTTAAAGGAATAGTTTGCGGCCTGGCACGGTCGCGGAGAGCCCCTCCCTGCGGAAGAGCAGGTCAAGCGCTGTCACTAGTACAGGGCTACAATGAGCATCGCAATCTCGGCAAGGGGAACACTGGCATAACTCCAGCATGGCGAGATGCAGTGAACCCACTGTGGTACAAAAAACACTTAGGAAAATGAAAGCGGCTGGCCCTACTACAGGTTCAAATATGGCATAGACTACATTAACCACAGTGTATTGTCTGCACACGCCCAAAGGGCGGGACTATTGATGGCCGCATGATCTACAACACCTGCAAGCTGCTTTTCCTCACAAGCCATCCCCTAGAAGAAAGGCGAAAGGAGCCTGAAACGCGTCGGGACTTTTGGCAGAAACAATCACTGGACCTACCTTCCTGTGGTGAAATGCTGCCTAGCTGAAATAAAGTATTCGTATTGTGAGAGGGCCTCCAAGCTTTTGGCATCTTGTTAAAGGAATAGTTTGCGGCCTGGCACGGTCACGGAGAGCCCCTCCCTGCGGAAGAGCAGGTCAAGCGCTGTCACTAGTACAGGGCTACAATGAGCATCGCAAGCTCGGCAAGGTGAACACTGGCATAACTCCAGCATGGCGAGATGCAGTGAACCCACTGTGGCACAAAAAACACTTAGGAAAATGAAAGCGGCTGGCCCTAATACAGGTTCAAATATGGCATAGACTACATTAACCACAGTGCATTGCCTGCACACGCCCACTGGGCGGGACAATTGATGGCCGCATGATCTACAACACCTGCGAGCTGCTTTTCCTCACAAGCCATACCCTAGAAGAACGGCGAAAGGAGCCTGAAACGCGTCGGGACTTTTGGCAGAAACAATCACTGTACCTACCTTTTTGTGGTGAAATGCTGCCTTGCTGAAATAAATATTCGTGTTGTGAGAGGGCCTCCAAGCTTTTGGCGTCTTGTTTATGGAATAATTTGCGGCCTGCCACGGTCGCAGAGAGCCCCTCCCTGCGGAAGAGCAGGTCAAGCGCTGTCACTAGTACGGGGCTACAATGAGCATCGCAATCTCGGCAAGGTGAACACTGGCATAACTACGGCATGGCGAGATGCAGTGAACCCACTGTGGTACAAGAAACACTTAGGAAAATGAAAGCGGCTGGCCCTACTACAGGTTCAAACATGGCATACACTACATTAACCACAGTGCATTGCCTGCACAAGGCCACTGGGCGAGACTATTGATGGCCGCCTGATCTACAACACCTGCGAGGTGCTTTTCCTCACAAGCCATCCCCTAGAAGAAAGGCGAAAGGAGCCTGAGACGCGTCGGGACTTTTGGCAGAAACAATCACTGTAACTTCTGCCGCACTTAAAAGAAACCATTTGCTCACTGTACACAGAGCCTACTGGACCCCGAAAAGATTATCCAAATTTAACGGGGCCACAGTGAAGAACTGCCCAAAGTGTGGTCTACAGATGGCTGATGATTTACATATGTTTTGGCGTTGCCCCAGCTTGGATGTCTTTTGGAATGAAGTGGGTACTACCTTAGAAGGGGTATTTGGAAGACAACTTTCTGTAAGTATGGAACTAGTTATTTTCGGGATCTCAAGAAAAAATGTGGGAAGGCCTCTTACTAAAGTCCAAGAGAATTTACTTTTCATTCTGATTCTCTTGGCAAGGAGGGAGATCTGTGTAAAATGGATAACTCCGGTTCCCCCTACTCATAATGAATGGTTGGCCTCAATCTTGAAAGTGTTTAATTTAGATAAAAATAAGAGGCAAGCCTCTAATAGATATAGATTCTGGGACCTGTGGGAAGAATACCATAAGAGGTGAACTAAAGGGTGTGGTATACACAATGTGTATTTAAAACTTGAAGGCAACATTCCAGGTTCTCCAAAGCACCTCCTTTGTTCACGGTCCAATGATTACGCTATCGCAACGAAGATGAGAAAGGCTTGTAAGAGTAGCAAGAATGGCTAGCTCAACCCACTATGAATAACCAAGCCATCTCCATATAAGTATGTGGACGTAAGGGGTTTCTTCTCTCAAGGGTGCCACGAATATCGAGAAGGATCCCTGAAAACTCCTGACTTTTAAAACAGTTGCGTAATGAGGACTAAAAAAAAAAAAAAAAAAAAAAAGAAACAATCACTGTACCTACCTTCCTGTGGTGAAATGCTGCCTTGCTGAAATAAAATATTCGTGTTGTGAGAGGGCCTCCAAGCTTTTGGCGTCTTGTTTATGGAATAATTTGCGGCCTGCCACGTTCGCGGAGAGCCCCTCCCTGCGGAAGAACAGGTCAAGCGCCGTCACTAGTACGGGGCTACAATGAGCATCGCAATCTCGGCAAGGTGAACACTGGCATAACTACGGCATGGCGAGATGCAGTTAACCCACTGTGGTACAAGAAACACTTAGGAAAATGAAAGCGGCTGGCCCTACTACAGGTTCAAATATGGCATACACTACATTAACCAAAGTGCATTGCCTGCACAAGGCCACTGGGCGGGACTATTGATGGCCGCATGATCTACAACACCTGCGAGGTGCTTTTCCTCACAAGCCATCCCCTAGAAGAAAGGCGAAAGGAGCCTGAGACGCGTCGGGACTTTTGGCAGAAACAATCACTGTACCTACCTTCCTGTGGTGAAATGCTGCCTTGCTGAAATAAAGTATTCGTGTTGTGAGAGGGCCTCCAAGCTTTTGGCGTCTTGTTTATGGAATAATTTGCGGCCTGCCACGTTCGCGGAGAACCCCTCCCTGCGGAAGAGCAGGTCAAGCGCCGTCACCAGTACGGGGCTACAATGAGCATCGCAATCTCGGCAAGGTGAACACTGGCATAACTACGGCATGGTGAGATGCAGTGAACCCACTGTGGTACAAAAAACACTTAGGAAAATGAAAGCGGCTGGCCCTAATACAGGTTCAAATATGGCATAGACTACATTAACCACAGTGCATTGCCTGCACACGCCCACTGGGCGGGACAATTGATGGCCGCATGATCTACAACACCTACGAGCTGCTTTTCCTCACAAGCCATCCCCTAGAAGAACGGCGAAAGGAGCCTGAAGCGCGTCAGGACTTTTGGCAGAAACAATCACTGTACCTACCTTCCTGTGGTGAAATGCTGCCTTGCTGAAATAAATATTCGTGTTGTGAGAGGGCCTCCAAGCTTTTGGCGTCTTGTTTATGGAATAATTTGCGGCCTGCCATGGGCGCGGAGAGCCCCTCCCTGCGGAAGAGCAGGTCAAGCGCCGTCACTAGTACGAGGCTACAATGAGCCTCACAATCTCGGCAAGGTGAACACTGGCATAACTACGACATGGCGAGATGCAGTGAACCCACTGTGGTACCAAAAATACTTAGGAAAATGAAAGCGGCTGGCCCTACTACAGGTTCAAATATGGCATACACTACATTAACCACAGTGCATTGCCTGCACAAGGCCGCTGGGCGGGACTATTGATGGCCGCATGATCTACAACACCTGCGAGCTGCTTTTCCTCACAAGCCACCCCCTAGAAGAAAGGTGAAAGGAGCCTGAAACGCGTCGGGACTTTAGGCAGAAACAATCACTGTACCTACCTTCCTGTGGTGAAATGCTGCCTTGCTGAAATAAAGTATTTGTGTTATGAGAGGGCCTCCAAGCTTTTGGCGTCTTGTTTATGGAATATTTTGAAGCCTGCCACGGTCGCGGAGAGCCCCTCTCTGGGGAAGAGCAGGTCAAGCGCCGTCACTAGTACGGGGCTACAATGAGCATCGCAATCTCGGCAAGGTGAACATTGTCATAACTACGGCATGGCGAGATGCAGTGAACCCACTGTGGTACAAAAAACACTTAGGAAAATGAAAGCGGCTGGCCCTACTACAGGTTCAAATATGGCATAGACTACATTAACCACAGTGCATTGCCTGCACACGCCCACTGGGCGGGACTATTGATGGCGGCATGATCTACAACACCTGCAAGCTGCTTTTCCTCACAAGCCATCCCCTAGAAGAAAGGCGAAAGGAGCCTGAAACGCGTCGGGACTTTTGGCAGAAACAATCATTGTACCTACCTTTCTGTGGTGAAATGCTGCCTTGCTGAAATAAAGTATTCGTGTTGTGAGAGAGCCTCCAAGCTTTTGGCATCTTGTTTATGGAATAATTTGCAGCCTGCCACGGTCATGAGAGCCCCTACATGCGGAAGAGCAGGTCAAGCGCTGTCACTAGTACGGGGCTGCAATGAGCATCGCAATCTCGGCAAGGTGAACACTGGCATAACTCCAGCATGGCGAGATGCAGTGAACCCACTGTGGTACAAAAAACACTTAGGAAAATGAAAGCGGCTGGCCCTAATACAGGTTCAAATATGGCATAGACTACATTAACCACAGTGCATTGCCTGCACACGCCCACTGGGCGGGACAATTGATGGCCGCATGATCTACAACACCTGCGAGCTGCTTTTCCTCACAATCCATACCCTAGAAGAACGGCGAAAGGAGCCTGAAACGCGTCGGGACTTTTGGCAGAAACAATCACTGTACCTACCTTCCTGTGGTGAAATGCTGCCTTGCTGAAATAAATATTCGTGTTGTGAGAGGGCCTCCAAGCTTTTGGCGTCTTGTTTATGGAATAATTAGCGGCCTGCCACGGGTGCGGAGAGCCCCTCCCTGCGGAAGAGCAGGTCAAGCGCTGTCACTAGTACGGGGCTACAATGAGCATCGCAATCTCGGCAAGGTGAACACTGACATAACTACGGCATGGCGTGATGCAGTGAACCCACTGTGGTACAAAAAACACTTAGGAAAATGAAAGCGGCTGGCCCTACTACAGGTTCAAATATGGCATAGACTACATTAACCACAGAGTATTGCCTGCAAACGCCCAATGGGCGGGACTATTGATGGCCGCATGATCTACAACACCTGCGAGCTGCTTTTCCTCACAAGCCATCCCCTAGAAGACAGGCGAAAGGAGCCTGAAACGCGTCAGGACTTTAGGCAGAAACAATCACTGTACCTACCTTCCTGTGGTGAAATGCTGCCTTGCTGAAATAAAGTATTCGTGTTGTGGGAGGGCCTCCAAGCTTTTGGCGTCTTGTTTATGGAATAATTTGCGGCCTGCCACGGTCGCAGAGAGCCCCTCCCTGCGGAAGAGCAGGTCAAGCGCTGTCACTAGTACGGGGCTACAATGAGCATCGCAATCTCGGCAAGGTGAACACTGGCATAACTACGGCATGGCGAGATGCAGTGAACCCACTGTGGTACAAGAAACACTTAGGAAAATGAAAGCGGCTGGCCCTACTACAGGTTCAAATATGGCATGCACTACATTAACCACAGTGCATTGCCTGCACAAGGCCACTGGGCGGGACTATTGATGGCCGCATGATCTACAACACCTGCGAGGTGCTTTTCCTCACAAGCCATCCCCCAGAAGAAAGGAGAAAGGAGCCTGAGACGCGTTGGGACTTTTGGCAGAAACAATCACTGTACTTACCTTCCTGTGGTGAAATGCTGCTTTACTGAAATAAAGTATTCGCGTTGTGAGAGGTCCTCCAAGCTTTTGGCGTCTTGTTTATGGAATAGTTTGCGGCCTGGAACGGTCACGGAGAGCCCCTCCATGCGGAAGAGCAGGTCAAGCGCCGTCACTAGTACGGGGCTACAATGAGCATCGCAATCTCGGCAAGGTGAACACTGACATAACTACGGCATGGCCAGATGCAGTGAACCCACTGTGGTACAAAAAACACTGAGGAAAATGAAAGCGGCTGGCCCTACTACAGGTTCAAATATGGCATAGACTACATTAACCACAGAGTATTGCCTGCACACGCCCAATGGGCGGGACTATTGATGGCCGCATGATCTACAACACCTGCGAACTGCTTTTCCTCACAAGCCATCCTCTAGAAGACAGGCGAAAGGAGCCTGAAACGCGTTGGGACTTTAGGCAGAAACAATCACTGTACCTACCTTCCTGTGGTGAAATGCTGCCTTGCTGAAATAAAGTATTCGTGTTGTGGGAGGGCCTCCAACCTTTTGGCGTCTTGTTTATGGAATAATTAGCGGCCTGCCACGGGTGCGGAGAGCCCCTCCCTGCGGAAGAGCAGGTCAAGCGCTGTCACTAGTACGGGGCTACAATGAGCATCGCAATCTCGGCAAGGTGAACACTGACATAACTACGGCATGGCGTGATGCAGTGAACCCACTGTGGTACAAAAAACACTTAGGAAAATGAAAGCGGCTGGCCCTACTACAGGTTCAAATATGGCATAGACTACATTAACCACAGAGTATTGCCTGCAAACGCCCAATGGGCGGGACTATTGATGGCCGCATGATCTACAACACCTGCGAGCTGCTTTTCCTCACAAGCCATCCCCTAGAAGACAGGCGAAAGGAGCCTGAAACGCGTCAGGACTTTAGGCAGAAACAATCACTGTACCTACCTTCCTGTGGTGAAATGCTGCCTTGCTGAAATAAAGTATTCGTGTTGTGGGAGGGCCTCCAAGCTTTTGGCGTCCTGTTTATGGAATAATTTGCGGCCTGCCACGGTCGCAGAGAGCCCCTCCCTGCGGAAGAGCAGGTCAATTGCTGTCACTAGTACGGGGCTACAATGAGCATCGCAATCTCGGCAAGGTGAACACTGGCATAACTACGGCATGGCGAGATGCAGTGAACCCACTGTGGTACAAGAAACACTTAGGAAAATGAAAGCGGCTGGCCCTACTACAGGTTCAAATATGGCATGCACTACATTAACCACAGTGCATTGCCTGCACAAGGCCACTGGGCGGGACTATTGATGGCCGCATGATCTACAACACCTGCGAGGTGCTTTTCCTCACAAGCCATCCCCCAGAAGAAAGGAGAAAGGAGCCTGAGACGCGTTGGGACTTTTGGCAGAAACAATCACTGTACTTACCTTCCTGTGGTGAAATGCTGCTTTACTGAAATAAAGTATTCGCGTTGTGAGAGGTCCTCCAAGCTTTTGGCGTCTTGTTTATGGAATAGTTTGCGGCCTGGAACGGTCACGGAGAGCCCCTCCATGCGGAAGAGCAGGTCAAGCGCCGTCACTAGTACGGGGCTACAATGAGCATCGCAATCTCGGCAAGGTGAACACTGACATAACTACGGCATGGCCAGATGCAGTGAACCCACTGTGGTACAAAAAACACTGAGGAAAATGAAAGCGGCTGGCCCTACTACAGGTTCAAATATGGCATAGACTACATTAACCACAGAGTATTGCCTGCACACGCCCAATGGGCGGGACTATTGATGGCCGCATGATCTACAACACCTGCGAGCTGCTTTTCCTCACAAGCCATCCTCTAGAAGACAGGCGAAAGGAGCCTGAAACGCGTCGGGACTTTAGGCAGAAACAATCACTGTACCTACCTTCCTGTGGTGAAATGCTGCCTTGCTGAAATAAAGTATTTGTGTTGTGGGAGGGCCTCCAACCTTTTGGCGTCTTGTTTATGGAATAATTTGCGGCCTGCCACGGGTGCGGAGAGCCCCTGCCTGCGGAAGAGCAGGTCAAGCGCCGTCACTAGTACGGGGCTACAATGAGCATCGCAATCTCGGCAAGGTGATCACTGGCATAACTAAGGCATGGCGAGATGCAGTGAACCCACTGTGGTACAAAAAACACTTAGGAAAATGAAAGCGGCTGGCCCTACTACAGGTTCAAATATGGCATAGACTACATTAACCACAGTGCATTGCCTGCACACGCCCACTGGGCAGGACTATTGATGGCCGCATGATCTACAACACCTGCGAGCTGCTTTTCCTCACAAGCCATCCCCTAGAAGAAAGGCGAAAGGAGCCTGAAACGCGTCGGGACTTTTGGCAGAAACAATCACTGGACCTACCTTCCTGTGGTGAAATGCTGCCTAGCTGAAATAAAGTATTTGTATTGTGAGAGGGCCTCCAAGCTTTTGGCGTCTTGTTAAAGGAATAGTTTGCGGCCTGGCACGGTCGCGGAGAGCCCCTCCCTGCGGAAGAGCAGGTCAAGCGCTGTCACTAGTACAGGGCTACAATGAGCATCGCAAGCTCGGCAAGGTGAACACTGGCATAACTCCAGCATGGCGAGATGCAGTGAACCCACTGTGGCACAAAAAACACTTAGGAAAATGAAAGCGGCTGGCCCTAATACAGGTTCAAATATGGCATAGACTACATTAACCACAGTGCATTGCCTGCACACGCCCACTGGGCGGGACAATTGATGGCCGCATGATCTACAACACCTGCGAGCTGCTTTTCCTCACAAGCCATACCCTAGAAGAACGGCGAAAGGAGCCTGAAACGCGTCGGGACTTTTGGCAGAAACAATCACTGTACCTACCTTCCTGTGGTGAAATGCTGCCTTGCTGAAATAAATATTCGTGTTGTGAGAGGGCCTCCAAGCTTTTGGCGTCCTGTTTATGGAATAATTTGCGGCCTGCCACGGTCGCAGAGAGCCCCTCCCTGCGGAAGAGCAGGTCAATTGCTGTCACTAGTACGGGGCTACAATGAGCATCGCAATCTCGGCAAGGTGAACACTGGCATAACAACGGCATGGCGAGATGCAGTGAACCCACTGTGGTACAAGAAACACTTAGGAAAATGAAAGCGGCTGGCCCTACTACAGGTTCAAATATGGCATACACTACATGAACCACAGTGCATTGCCTGCACAAGGCCACTGGCCGGGACTATTGATGGCCGCCTGATCTACAACACCTGCGAGGTGCTTTTCCTCACAAGCCATCCCCTAGAAGAAAGGCGAAAGGAGCCTGAGACGCGTCGGGACTTTTGGCAGAAACAATCACTGTACCTACCTTCCTGTGGTGAAATGCTGCCTTGCTGAAATAAAATATTCGTGTTGTGAGAGGGCCTCCAAGCTTTTGGCGTCTTGTTTATGGAACAATTTGCGGCCTGCCATGGGCGCGGAGAGCCCCTCCCTGCGTAAGAGCAGGTCAAGCGCCGTCACTAGTACGAGGCTACAATGAGCATCGCAATCTCGGCAAGGTGAACACTGGCATAACTACGACATGGCGAGATGCAGTGAACCCACTGTGGTACAAAAAATACTTAGGAAAATGAAAGCGGCTGGCCCTACTACAGGTTCAAATATGGCATACACTACATTAACCACAGTGCATTGCCTGCACAAGGCCGCTGGGCGGGACTATTGATGGCCGCATGATCTACAACACCTTCGAGCTGCTTTTCCTCACAAGCCATTACCTAGAAGAAAGGCGAAAGGAGCCTGAAACGCGTCTGGACTTTTGGCAGAAACAATCACTGTTCTTACCTTCCTGTGGTGAAATGCTGCCTTGCTGAAATAAATATTCGTGTTGTGAGAGGGCCTCCAAGCTTTTGGCGTCTTGTTTATGGAATAATTTGCGGCCTGCCATGGGCGCGGAGAGCCCCTCCCTGCGGAAGAGCAGGTCAAGCGCCGTCACCAGTACGGGGCTACAATGAGCATCACAATCTCGGCAAGGTGAACACTGGCATAACTACGGCATGGTGAGATGCAGTGAACCCACTGTGGTACAAAAAACACTTAGGAAAATGAAAGCGGCTGGCCCTAATACAGGTTCAAATATGGCATAGACTACATTAACCACAGTGCATTGCCTGCACACGCCCACTGGGCGGGACAATTGATGGCCGCATGATCTACAACACCTACGATCTGCTTTTCCTCACAAGCCATCCCCTAGAAGAACGGCGAAAGGAGCCTGAAACGCGTCGGTACTTTTGGCAGAAACAATCACTGTACCTACCTTCCTGTGGTGAAATGCTGCCTTGCTGAAATAAATATTCGTGTTGTGAGAGGGCCTCCAAGCTTTTGGCGTCTTGTTTATGGAATAATTTGCGGCCTGCCATGGGCGCGGAGAGCCCCTCCCTGCGGAAGAGCAGGTCAAGCGCCGTCACTAGTACGAGGCTACAATGAGCATCGCAATCTCCGCAAGGTGAACACTGGCATAACTACGACATGGCGAGATGCAGTGAACCCACTGTGGTACAATAAATACTTAGGAAAATGAAAGCGGCTGGCCCTACTACAGGTTCAAATATGGCATACACTACATTAACCACAGTGCATTGCCTGCACAAGGCCGCTGGGCGGGACTATTGATGGCCGCATGATCTACAACACCTGCGAGCTGCTTTTCCTCACAAGCCATCACCTAGAAGAAAGGCGAAAGGAGAATGAAACGCGTCTGGACTTTTGGCAGAAACAATCACTGTTCTTACCTTCCTGTGGTGAAATGCTGCCTTGCTGAAATAAATATTCGTGTTGTGAGAGGTCCTCCAAGCTTTTGGCGTCTTGTTTATGGAATAATTAGTGGCCTGCCACGGGTGCGGAGAGCCCCTCCCTGCGGAAGAGCAGGTCAAGCGCTGTCACTAGTACGGGGCTACAATGAGCATCGCAATCTCGGCAAGGTGAACACTGACATAACTACGGCATGGCGTGATGCAGTGAACCCACTGTGGTACAAAAAACACTTAGGAAAATGAAAGCGGCTGGCCCTACTACAGGTTCAAATATGGCATAGACTACATTAACCACAGAGTATTGCCTGCACACGCCCAATGGGCGGGACTATTGATGGCCGCATGATCTACAACACCTGCGAGCTGCTTTTCCTCACAAGCCATCCCCTAGAAGACAGGCGAAAGGAGCCTGAAACGCGTCGGGACTTTAGGCAGAAACAATCACTGTACCTACCTTCCTGTGGTGAAATGCTGCCTTGCTGAAATAAAGTATTCGTGTTGTGGGAGGGCCTCCAAGCTTTTGGCGTCTTGTTTATGGAATAATTTGCGGCCTGCCACGGTCGCAGAGAGCCCCTCCCTGCGGAAGAGCAGGTCAAGCGCTGTCACTAGTACGGGGCTACAATGAGCATCGCAATCTCGGCAAGGTGAACACTGGCATAACTACGGCATGGCGAGATGCAGTGAACCCACTGTGGTACAAGAAACACTTAGGAAAATGAAAGCGGCTGGCCCTACTACAGGTTCAAATATGGCATACACTACATTAACCACAGTGCATTGCCTGCACAAGGCCACTGGGCGGGACTATTGATGGCCGCATGATCTACAACACCTGCGAGGTGCTTTTCCTCACAAGCCATCCCCCAGAAGAAAGGAGAAAGGAGCCTGAGACGCGTTGGGACTTTTGGCAGAAACAATCACTGTACCTACCTTCCTGTGGTGAAATGCTGCTTTACTGAAATAAAGTATTCGCGTTGTGAGAGGTCCTCCAAGCTTTTGGCGTCTTGTTTATGGAATAGTTTGCGGCCTGGCACGGTCACGGAGAGCCCCTCCATGCGGAAGAGCAGGGCAAGCGCCGTCACTAGTACGGGGCTACAATGAGCATCGCAATCTCGGCAAGGTGAACACTGACATAACTACGGCATGGCCAGATGCAGTGAACCCACTGTGGTACAAAAAACACTTAGGAAAATGAAAGCGGCTGGCCCTACTACAGGTTCAAATATGGCATAGACTACATTAACCACAGAGTATTGCCTGCACACGCCCAATGGGCGGGACTATTGATGGCCGCATGATCTACAACACCTGCGAGCTGCTTCTCCTCACAAGCCATCCCCTAGAAGACAGGCGAAAGGAGCCTGAAACGCGTCGGGACTTTAGGCAGAAACAATCACTGTACCTACCTTCCTGTGGTGAAATGCTGCCTTGCTGAAATAAAGTATTCGTGTTGTGGGAGGGCCTCCAACCTTTTGGCGTCTTGTTTATGGAATAATTTGCGGCCTGCCACGGGTGCGGAGAGCCCCTGCCTGCGGAAGAGCAGGTCAAGCGCCGTCCCTAGTACGGGGCTACAATGAGCATCGCAATCTCGGCAAGGTGATCACTGGCATAACTACGGCATGGCGAGATGCAGTGAACCCACTGTGGTACAAAAAACACTTAGGAAAATGAAAGCGGCTGGCCCTACTACAGGTTCAAATATGGCATAGACTACATTAACCACAGTGTATTGTCTGCACACGCCCAAAGGGCGGGACTATTGATGGCCGCATGATCTACAACACCTGCAAGCTGCTTTTCCTCACAAGCCATCCCCTAGAAGAAAGGCGAAAGGAGCCTGAAACGCGTCGGGACTTTTGGCAGAAACAATCACTGGACCTACCTTCCTGTGGTGAAATGCTGCCTAGCTGAAATAAAGTATTCGTATTGTGAGAGGGCCTCCAAGCTTTTGGCGTCTTGTTAAAGGAATAGTTTGCGGCCTGGCACGGTCGCGGAGAGCCCCTCCCTGCGGAAGAGCAGGTCAAGCGCTGTCACTAGCACAGGGCTACAATGAGCATCGCAAGCTCGGCAAGGTGAACACTGGCATAACTCCAGCATGGCGAGATGCAGTGAACCCACTGTGGCACAAAAAACACTTAGGAAAATGAAAGCGGCTGGCACTAATACAGGTTCAAATATGGCATAGACTACATTAACCACAGTGCATTGCCTGCACACGCCCACTGGGCGGGACAATTGATGGCCGCATGATCTACAACACCTGCGAGCTGCTTTTCCTCACAAGCCATACCCTAGAAGAACGGCGAAAGGAGCCTGAAACGCGTCGGGACTTTTGGCAGAAACAATCACTGTACCTACCTTTCTGTGGTGAAATGCTGCCTTGCTGAAATAAATATTCGTGTTGTGAGAGGGCCTCCAAGCTTTTGGCGTCTTGTTTATGGAATAATTTGCGGCCTGCCACGGTCGCAGAGAGCCCCTCCCTGCGGAAGAGCAGGTCAAGCGCTGTCACTAGTACGGGGCTACAATGAGCATCGCAATCTCGGCAAGGTGAACACTGGCATAACTACGGCATGGCGAGATGCAGTGAACCCACTGTGGTACAAGAAACACTTAGGAAAATCAAAGCGGCTGGCCCTACTACAGGTTCAAATATGGCATACACTACATTAACCACAGTGCATTGCCTGCACAAGGCCACTGGGCGGGACTATTGATGGCCGCCTGATCTACAACACCTGCGAGGTGCTTTTCCTCACAAGCCATCCCCTAGAAGAAAGGCGAAAGGAGCCTGAGACGCGTCGGGACTTTTGGCAGAAACAATCACTGTAACTTCTGCCGCACTTAAAAGAAACCATTTGCTCACTGTACACAGAGCCTACTGGACCCCGAAAAGATTATCCAAATTTAACGGGGCCACAGTGAAGAACTGCCCAAAGTGTGGTCTACAGATGGCTGATGATTTACATATGTTTTGGCGTTGCCCCAGCTTGGATGTCTTTTGGAATGAAGTGGGTACTACCTTAGAAGGGGTATTTGGAAGACAACTTTCTGTAAGTATGGAACTAGTTATTTTCGGGATCTCAAGAACAAATGTGGGAAGGCCTCTTACTAAAGTCCAAGAGAATTTACTTTTCATTCTGATTCTCTTGGCAAGGAGGGAGATCTGTGTAAAATGGATAACTCCTGTTCCCCCTACTCATAATGAATGGTTGGCCTCAATCTTGAAAGTGTTTAATTTAGATAAAAATAAGAGGCAAGCCTCTAATAGATATAGATTCTGGGACCTGTGGGAAGAATACCATAAGAGGTGAACTAAAGGGTGTGGTATACACAATGTGCATTTAAAACTTGAAGGCAACATTCCAGGTTCTCCAAAGCACCTCCTTTGTTCACGGTCCAATGATTACGCTATCGCAACGAAGATGAGAAAGGCTTGTAAGAGTAGCAAGAATGGCTAGCTCAACCCACTATGAATAAGCAAGCCATCTCCATATAAGTATGTGGACGTAAGGGGTTTCTTCTCTCAAGGGTGCCACGAATATCGAGAAGGATCCCTGAAAACTCCTGACTTTTAAAACAGTTGCGTAATGAGGACTAAAAAAAAAAAAAAGAAACAATCACTGTACCTACCTTCCTGTGGTGAAATGCTGCCTTGCTGAAATAAAATATTCGTGTTGTGAGAGGGCCTCCAAGCTTTTGGCGTCTTGTTTATGGAATAATTTGCGGCCTGCCACGTTCGCGGAGAGCCCCTCCCTGCGGAAGAACAGGTCAAGCGCCGTCACTAGTACGGGGCTACAATGAGCATCGCAATCTCGGCAAGGTGAACACTGGCATAACTACGGCATGGCGAGATGCAGTGAACCCACTGTGGTACAAGAAACACTTAGGAAAATGAAAGCGGCTGGCCCTACTACAGGTTCAAATATGGCATACACTACATTAACCAAAGTGCATTGCCTGCACAAGGCCACTGGGCGGGATTATTGATGGCCGCATGATCTACAACACCTGCGAGGTGCTTTTCCTCACAAGCCATCCCCTAGAAGAAAGGCGAAAGGAGCCTGAGACGCGTCGGGACTTTTGGCAGAAACAATCACTGTACCTACCTTCCTGTGGTGAAATGCTGCCTTGCTGAAATAAAGTATTCGTGTTGTGAGAGGGCCTCCAAGCTTTTGGCGTCTTGTTTATGGAATAATTTGCGGCCTGCCACGTTCGCGGAGAACCCCTCCCTGCGGAAGAGCAGGTCAAGCGCCGTCACCAGTACGGGGCTACAATGAGCATCGCAATCTCGGCAAGGTGAACACTGGCATAACTACGGCATGGTGAGATGCAGTGAACCCACTGTGGTACAAAAAACACTTAGGAAAATGAAAGCGGCTGGCCCTAATACAGGTTCAAATATGGCATAGACTACATTAACCACAGTGCATTGCCTGCACACGCCCACTGGGCGGGACAATTGATGGCCGCATGATCTACAACACCTACGAGCTGCTTTTCCTCACAAGCCATCCCCTAGAAGAACGGCGAAAGGAGCCTGAAGCGCGTCAGGACTTTTGGCAGAAACAATCACTGTACCTACCTTCCTGTGGTGAAATGCTGCCTTGCTGAAATAAATATTCGTGTTGTGAGAGGGCCTCCAAGCTTTTGGCGTCTTGTTTATGGAATAATTTGCGGCCTGCCATGGGCGCGGAGAGCCCCTCCCTGCGGAAGAGCAGGTCAAGCGCCGTCACTAGTACGAGGCTACAATGAGCATCGCAATCTCGGCAAGGTGAACACTGGCATAACTACGACATGGCGAGATGCAGTGAACCCACTGTGGTACAAAAAATACTTAGGAAAATGAAAGCGGCTGGCCCTACTACAGGTTCAAATATGGCATACACTACATTAACCACAGTGCATTGCCTGCACAAGGCCGCTGGGCGGGACTATTGATGGCCGCATGAACTACAACACCTGCGAGCTGCTTTTCCTCACAAGCCACCCCCTAGAAGAAAGGCGAAAGGAGCCTGAAACGCGTCAGGACTTTAGGCAGAAACAATCACTGTACCTACCTTCCTGTGGTGAAATGCTGCCTTGCTGAAATAAAGTATTCGTGTTGTGGGAGGGCCTCCAAGCTTTTGGCGTCTTGTTTATGGAATAATTTGCGGCCTGCCACGGTCGCAGAGAGCCCCTCCCTGCGGAAGAGCAGGTCAAGCGCTGTCACTAGTACGGGGCTACAATGAGCATCGCAATCTCGGCAAGGTGAACACTGGCATAACTACGGCATGGCGAGATGCAGTGTACCCACTGTGGTACAAGAAACACTTAGGAAAATGAAAGCGGCTGGCCCTACTACAGGTTCAAATATGGCATACACTACATTAACCACAGTGCATTGCCTGCACAAGGCCACTGGGCGGGACTATTGATGGCCGCATGATCTACAACACCTGTGAGGTGCTTTTCCTCACAAGCCATCCCCCAGAAGAAAGGAGAAAGGAGCCTGAGACGCGTTGGGACTTTTGGCAGAAACAATCACTGTACCTACCTTCCTGTGGTGAAATGCTGCTTTACTGAAATAAAGTATTCGCGTTGTGAGAGGTCCTCCAAGCTTTTGGCGTCTTGTTTATGGAATAGTTTGCGGCCTGGCACGGTCACGGAGAGCCCCTCCATGCGGAAGAGCAGGTCAAGCGCCGTCACTAGTACGGGGCTACAATGAGCATCGCAATCTCGGCAAGGTGAACACTGACATAACTACGGCATGGCCAGATGCAGTGAACCCACTGTGGTACAAAAAACACTTAGGAAAATGAAAGCGGCTGGCCCTACTACAGGTTCAAATATGGCATAGACTACATTAACCACAGAGTATTGCCTGCACACGCCCAATGGGCGGGACTATTGATGGCCGCATGATCTACAACACCTGCGAGCTGCTTCTCCTCACAAGCCATCCCCTAGAAGACAGGCGAAAGGAGCCTGAAACGCGTCGGGACTTTAGGCAGAAACAATCACTGTACCTACCTTCCTGTGGTGAAATGCTGCCTTGCTGAAATAAAGTATTCGTGTTGTGGGAGGGCCTCCAACCTTTTGGCGTCTTGTTTATGGAATAATTTGCGGCCTGCCACGGGTGCGGAGAGCCCCTGCCTGCGGAAGAGCAGGTCAAGCGCCGTCACTAGTACGGGGCTACAATGAGCATCGCAATCTCGGCAAGGTGATCACTGGCATAACTACGGCATGGCGAGATGCAGTGAACCCACTGTGGTACAAAAAACACTTAGGAAAATGAAAGCGGCTGGCCCTACTACAGGTTCAAATATGGCATAGACTACATTAACCACAGTGTATTGTCTGCACACGCCCAAAGGGCGGGACTATTGATGGCCGCATGATCTACAACACCTGCAAGCTGCTTTTCCTCACAAGCCATCCCCTAGAAGAAAGGCGAAAGGAGCCTGAAACGCGTCGGGACTTTTGGCAGAAACAATCACTGGACCTACCTTCCTGTGGTGAAATGCTGCCTAGCTGAAATAAAGTATTCGTATTGTGAGAGGGCGTCCAAGCTTTTGGCGTCTTGTTAAAGGAATAGTTTGCGGCCTGGCACGGTCGCGGAGAGCCCCTCCCTGCGGAAGAGCAGGTCAAGCGCTGTCACTAGCACAGGGCTACAATGAGCATCGCAAGCTCGGCAAGGTGAACACTGGCATAACTCCAGCATGGCGAGATGCAGTGAACCCACTGTGGCACAAAAAACACTTAGGAAAATGAAAGCGGCTGGCACTAATACAGGTTCAAATATGGCATAGACTACATTAACCACAGTGCATTGCCTGCACACGCCCACTGGGCGGGACAATTGATGGCCGCATGATCTACAACACCTGCGAGCTGCTTTTCCTCACAAGCCATACCCTAGAAGAACGGCGAAAGGAGCCTGAAACGCGTCGGGACTTTTGGCAGAAACAATCACTGTACCTACCTTTCTGTGGTGAAATGCTGCCTTGCTGAAATAAATATTCGTGTTGTGAGAGGGCCTCCAAGCTTTTGGCGTCTTGTTTATGGAATAATTTGCGGCCTGCCAGGGTCGCAGAGAGCCCCTCCCTGCGGAAGAGCAGGTCAAGCGCTGTCACTAGTACGGGGCTACAATGAGCATCGCAATCTCGGCAAGGTGAACACTGGCATAACTACGGCATGGCGAGATGCAGTGAACCCACTGTGGTACAAGAAACACTTAGGAAAATCAAAGCGGCTGGCCCTACTACAGGTTCAAATATGGCATACACTACATTAACCACAGTGCATTGCCTGCACAAGGCCACTGGGCGGGACTATTGATGGCCGCCTGATCTACAACACCTGCGAGGTGCTTTTCCTCACAAGCCATCCCCTAGAAGAAAGGCGAAAGGAGCCTGAGACGCGTCGGGACTTTTGGCAGAAACAATCACTGTAACTTCTGCCGCACTTAAAAGAAACCATTTGCTCACTGTACACAGAGCCTACTGGACCCCGAAAAGATTATCCAAATTTAACGGGGCCACAGTGAAGAACTGCCCAAAGTGTGGTCTACAGATGGCTGATGATTTACATATGTTTTGGCGTTGCCCCAGCTTGGATGTCTTTTGGAATGAAGTGGGTACTACCTTAGAAGGGGTATTTGGAAGACAACTTTCTGTAAGTATGGAACTAGTTATTTTCGGGATCTCAAGAACAAATGTGGGAAGGCCTCTTACTAAAGTCCAAGAAAATTTACTTTTCATTCTGATTCTCTTGGCAAGGAGGGAGATCTGTGTAAAATGGATAACTCCGGTTCCCCCTACTCATAATGAATAGTTGGCCTCAATCTTGAAAGTGTTTAATTTAGATAAAAATAAGAGGCAAGCCTCTAATAGATATAGATTCTGGGACCTGTGGGAAGAATACCATAAGAGGTGAACTAAAGGGTGTGGTATACACAATGTGCATTTAAAACTTGAAGGCAACATTCCAGGTTCTCCAAAGCACCTCCTTTGTTCACGGTCCAATGATTACGCTATCGCAACGAAGATGAGAAAGGCTTGTAAGAGTAGCAAGAATGGCTAGCTCAACCCACTATGAATAAGCAAGCCATCTCCATATAAGTATGTGGACGTAAGGGGTTTCTTCTCTCAAGGGTGCCACGAATATCGAGAAGGATCCCTGAAAACTCCTGACTTTTAAAACAGTTGCGTAATGAGGACTAAAAAAAAAAAAAAAAAAAAAAAAAAAGAAACAATCACTGTACCTACCTTCCTGTGGTGAAATGCTGCCTTGCTGAAATAAAATATTCGTGTTGTGAGAGGGCCTCCAAGCTTTTGGCGTCTTGTTTATGGAATAATTTGCGGCCTGCCACGTTCGCGGAGAGCCCCTCCCTGCGGAAGAACAGGTCAAGCGCCGTCACTAGTACGGGGCTACAATGAGCATCGCAATCTCGGCAAGGTGAACACTGGCATAACTACGGCATGGCGAGATGCAGTGAACCCACTGTGGTACAAGAAACACTTAGGAAAATGAAAGCGGCTGGCCCTACTACAGGTTCAAATATGGCATACACTACATTAACCAAAGTGCATTGCCTGCACAAGGCCACTGGGCGGGATTATTGATGGCCGCATGATCTACAACACCTGCGAGGTGCTTTTCCTCACAAGCCATCCCCTAGAAGAAAGGCGAAAGGAGCCTGAGACGCGTCGGGACTTTTGGCAGAAACAATCACTGTACCTACCTTCCTGTGGTGAAATGCTGCCTTGCTGAAATAAAGTATTCGTGTTGTGAGAGGGCCTCCAAGCTTTTGGCGTCTTGTTTATGGAATAATTTGCGGCCTGCCACGTTCGCGGAGAACCCCTCCCTGCGGAAGAGCAGGTCAAGCCCCGTCACCAGTACGGGGCTACAATGAGCATCGCAATCTCGGCAAGGTGAACACTGGCATAACTACGGCATGGTGAGATGCAGTGAACCCACTGTGGTACAAAAAACACTTAGGAAAATGAAAGCGGCTGGCCCTAATACAGGTTCAAATATGGCATAGACTACATTAACCACAGTGCATTGCCTGCACACGCCCACTGGGCGGGACAATTGATGGCCGCATGATCTACAACACCTACGAGCTGCTTTTCCTCACAAGCCATCCCCTAGAAGAACGGCGAAAGGAGCCTGAAGCGCGTCAGGACTTTTGGCAGAAACAATCACTGTACTTACCTTCCTGTGGTGAAATGCTGCCTTGCTGAAATAAATATTCGTGTTGTGAGAGGGCCTCCAAGCTTTTGGCGTCTTGTTTATGGAATAATTTGCGGCCTGCCATGGGCGCGGAGAGCCCCTCCCTGCGGAAGAGCAGGTCAAGCGCCGTCACTAGTACGAGGCTACAATGAGCATCGCAATCTCGGCAAGGTGAACACTGGCATAACTACGACATGGCGAGATGCAGTGAACCCACTGTGGTACAAAAAATACTTAGGAAAATGAAAGCGGCTGGCCCTACTACAGGTTCAAATATGGCATACACTACATTAACCACAGTGCATTGCCTGCACAAGGCCGCTGGGCGGGACTATTGATGGCCGCATGAACTACAACACCTGCGAGCTGCTTTTCCTCACAAGCCACCCCCTAGAAGAAAGGCGAAAGGAGCCTGAAACGCGTCAGGACTTTAGGCAGAAACAATCACTGTACCTACCTTCCTGTGGTGAAATGCTGCCTTGCTGAAATAAAGTATTTGTGTTATGAGAGGGCCTCCAAGCTTTTGGCGTCTTGTTTATGGAATATTTTGAAGCCTGCCACGGTCGCGGAGAGCCCCTCTCTGGGGAAGAGCAGGTCAAGCGCCGTCACTAGTACGGGGCTACAATGAGCATCGCAATCTCGGCAAGGTGAACATTGTCATAACTACGGCATGGCGAATGCAGTGAACCCACTGTGGTACAAAAAACACTTAGGAAAATGAAAGTGGCTGGCCCTACTACAGGTTCAAATATGGCATAGACTACATTAACCACAGTGCATTGCCTGCACACGCCCACTGGGCCGGACTATTGATGGCGGCATGATCTACAACACCTGCAAGCTGCTTTTCCTCACAAGCCATCCCCTAGAAGAAAGGCGAAAGGAGCCTGAAACGCGTCGTGACTTTTGGCAGAAACAATCATTGTACCTACCTTTCTGTGGTGAAATGCTGCCTTGCTGAAATAAAGTATTCGTGTTGTGAGAGAGCCTCCAAGCTTTTGGCATCTTGTTTATGGAATAATTTGCAGCCTGCCACGGTCGTGAGAGCCCCTACATGCGGAAGAGCAGGTCAAGCGCTGTCACTAGTACGGGGCTGCAATGAGCATCGCAATCTCGGCAAGGTGAACACTGGCATAACTCCAGCATGGCGAGATGCAGTGAACCCACTGTGGTACAAAAAACACTTAGGAAAATGAAAGCGGCTGGCCCTAATACAGGTTCAAATATGGCATAGACTACATTAACCACAGTGCATTGCCTGCACACGCCCACTGGGCGGGACAATTGATGGCCGCATGATCTACAACACCTGCGAGCTGCTTTTCCTCACAATCCATACCCTAGAAGAACGGCGAAAGGAGCCTGAAACGCGTCGGGACTTTTGGCAGAAACAATCACTGTACCTACCTTCCTGTGGTGAAATGCTGCCTTGCTGAAATAAATATTCGTGTTGTGGGAGGGCCTCCAAGCTTTTGGCGTCTTGTTTATGGAATAATTTGCGGCCTGCCACGGTCGCAGAGAGCCCCTCCCTGCGGAAGAGCAGGTCAAGCGCTGTCACTAGTACGGGGCTACAATGAGCATCGCAATCTCGGCAAGGTGAACACTGGCATAACTACGGCATGGCGAGATGCAGTGAACCCACTGTGGTACAAGAAACACTTAGGAAAATGAAAGCGGCTGGCCCTACTACAGGTTCAAATATGGCATGCACTACATTAACCACAGTGCATTGCCTGCACAAGGCCACTGGGCGGGACTATTGATGGCCGCATGATCTACAACACCTGCGAGGTGCTTTTCCTCACAAGCCATCCCCCAGAAGAAAGGAGAAAGGAGCCTGAGACGCGTTGGGACTTTTGGCAGAAACAATCACTGTACTTACCTTCCTGTGGTGAAATGCTGCTTTACTGAAATAAAGTATTCGCGTTGTGAGAGGTCCTTCAAGCTTTTGGCGTCTTGTTTATGGAATAGTTTGCGGCCTGGCACGGTCACGGAGAGCCCCTCCATGCGGAAGAGCAGGTCAAGCGCCGTCACTAGTACGGGGCTACAATGAGCATCGCAATCTCGGCAAGGTGAACACTGACATAACTACGGCATGGCCAGATGCAGTGAACCCACTGTGGTACAAAAAACACTGAGGAAATTGAAAGCGGCTGGCCCTACTACAGGTTCAAATATGGCATAGACTACATTAACCACAGAGTATTGCCTGCACACGCCCAATGGGCGGGACTATTGATGGCCGCATGATCTACAACACCTGCGAGCTGCTTTTCCTCACAAGCCATCCCCTAGAAGACAGGCGAAAGGAGCCTGAAACGTGTCGGGACTTTAGGCAGAAACAATCACTGTACCTACCTTCCTGTGGTGAAATGCTGCCTTGCTGAAATAAAGTATTCGTGTTGTGGGAGGGCCTCCAACCTTTTGGCGTCTTGTTTATGGAATAATATGCGGCCTGCCACGGGTGCGGAGAGCCCCTGCCTGCGGAAGAGCAGGTCAAGCGCCGTCACTAGTACGGGGCTACAATGAGCATCGCAATCTCGGCAAGGTGATCACTGGCATAACTAAGGCATGGCGAGATGCAGTGAACCCACTGTGGTACAAAAAACACTTAGGAAAATGAAAGCGGCTGGCCCTACTACAGGTTCAAATATGGCATAGACTACATTAACCACAGTGCATTGCCTGCACACGCCCACTGGGCAGGACTATTGATGGCCGCATGATCTACAACACCTGCGAGCTGCTTTTCCTCACAAGCCATCCCCTAGAAGAAAGGCGAAAGGAGCCTGAAACGCGTCGGGACTTTTGGCAGAAACAATCACTGGACCTACCTTCCTGTGGTGAAATGCTGCCTAGCTGAAATAAAGTATTTGTATTGTGAGAGGGCCTCCAAGCTTTTGGCGTCTTGTTAAAGGAATAGTTTGCGGCCTGGCACGGTCGCGGAGAGCCCCTCCCTGCGGAAGAGCAGGTCAAGCGCTGTCACTAGTACAGGGCTACAATGAGCATCGCAAGCTCGGCAAGGTGAACACTGGCATAACTCCAGCATGGCGAGATGCAGTGAACCCACTGTGGCACAAAAAACACTTAGGAAAATGAAAGCGGCTGGCCCTAATACAGGTTCAAATATGGCATAGACTACATTAACCACAGTGCATTGCCTGCACACGCCCACTGGGCGGGACAATTGATGGCCGCATGATCTACAACACCTGCGAGCTGCTTTTCCTCACAAGCCATACCCTAGAAGAACGGCGAAAGGAGCCTGAAACGCGTCGGGACTTTTGGCAGAAACAATCACTGTACCTACCTTCCTGTGGTGAAATGCTGCCTTGCTGAAATAAATATTCGTGTTGTGAGAGGGCCTCCAAGCTTTTGGCGTCCTGTTTATGGAATAATTTGCGGCCTGCCACGGTCGCAGAGAGCCCCTCCCTGCGGAAGAGCAGGTCAATTGCTGTCACTAGTACGGGGCTACAATGAGCATCGCAATCTCGGCAAGGTGAACACTGGCATAACTACGGCATGGCGAGATGCAGTGAACCCACTGTGGTACAAGAAACACTTAGGAAAATGAAAGCGGCTGGCCCTACTACAGGTTCAAAGATGGCATACACTACATGAACCACAGTGCATTGCCTGCACAAGGCCACTGGGCGGGACTATTGATGGCCGCCTGATCTACAACACCTGCGAGGTGCTTTTCCTCACAAGCCATCCCCTAGAAGAAAGGCGAAAGGAGCCTGAGACGCGTCGGGACTTTTGGCAGAAACAATCACTGTTCTTACCTTCCTGTGGTGAAATGCTGCCTTGCTGAAATAAATATTCGTGTTGTGAGAGGGCCTCCAAGCTTTTGGCGTCTTGTTTATGGAATAATTTGCGGCCTGCCATGGGCGCGGAGAGCCCCTCCCTGCGGAAGAGCAGGTCAAGCGCCGTCACCAGTACGGGGCTACAATGAGCATCACAATCTCGGCAAGGTGAACACTGGCATAACTACGGCATGGTGAGATGCAGTGAACCCACTGTGGTACAAAAAACACTTAGGAAAATGAAAGCGGCTGGCCCTAATACAGGTTCAAATATGGCATAGACTACATTAACCACAGTGCATTGCCTGCACACGCCCACTGGGCGGGACAATTGATGGCCGCATGATCTACAACACCTACGATCTGCTTTTCCTCACAAGCCATCCCCTAGAAGAAAGGCGAAAGGAGCCTGAGATGCGTCGGGACTTTTGGCAGAAACAATCACTGTACCTACCTTCCTGTGGTGAAATGCTGCCTTGCTGAAATGAAGTATTCGTGTTGTGAGAGGGCCTCCAAGCTTTTGACGTCTTGTTTATGGAACAATTTGCGGCCTGCCACGTTCGCGGACAACCCCTCCCTGCGGAAGAGCAGGTCAAGCGCCGTCACCAGTACGGGGCTACAATGAGCATCGCAATCTCGGCAAGGTGAACACTGGCATAACTACGGCATGGTGAGATGCAGTGAACCCACTGTGGTACAAAAAACACTTAGGAAAATGAAAGCGGCTGGCCCTAATACAGGTTCAAATATGGCATAGACTACATTAACCACAGTGCATTGCCTGCACACGCCCACTGGGCGGGACAATTGATGGCCGCATGATCTACAACATCTACGAGCTGCTTTTCCTCACAAGCCATCACCTAGAAGAACGGCGAAAGGAGGCTGAAACGCGTCGGGACTTTTGGCAGAAACAATCACTGTACCTACCTTCCTGTGGTGAAATGCTGCCTTGCTGAAATAAATATTCGTGTTGTGAGAGGGCCTCCAAGCTTTTGGCGTCTTGTTTATGGAATAATTTGCGGCCTGCCATGGGCGCGGAGAGCCCCTCCCTGCGTAAGAGCAGGTCAAGCGCCGTCACTAGTACGAGGCTACAATGAGCATCGCAATCTCGGCAAGGTGAACACTGGCATAACTACGACATGGCGAGATGCAGTGAACCCACTGTGGTACAAAAAATACTTAGGAAAATGAAAGCGGCTGGCCCTACTACAGGTTCAAATATGGCATACACTACATTAACCACAGTGCATTGCCTGCACAAGGCCGCTGGGCGGGACTATTGATGGCCGCATGATCTACAACACCTGCGAGCTGCTTTTCCTCACAAGCCATCACCTAGAAGAAAGGCGAAAGGAGCCTGAAACGTGTCTGGACTTTTGGCAGAAACAATCACTGTTCTTACCTTCCTGTGGTGAAATGCTGCCTTGCTGAAATAAATATTCGTGTTGTGAGAGGGCCTCCAAGCTTTTGGCGTCTTGTTTATGGAATAATTTGCGGCCTGCCATGGGCGCGGAGAGCCCCTCCCTGCGGAAGAGCAGGTCAAGCGCCGTCACCAGTACGGGGCTACAATGAGCATCACAATCTCGGCAAGGTGAACACTGGCATAACTACGGCATGGTGAGATGCAGTGAACCCACTGTGGTACAAAAAACACTTAGGAAAATGAAAGCGGCTGGCCCTAATACAGGTTCAAATATGGCATAGACTACATTAACCACAGTGCATTGCCTGCACACGCCCACTGGGCGGGACAATTGATGGCCGCATGATCTACAACACCTACGATCTGCTTTTCCTCACAAGCCATCCCCTAGAAGAACGGCGAAAGGAGCCTGAAACGCGTCGGTACTTTTGGCAGAAACAATCACTGTACCTACCTTCCTGTGGTGAAATGCTGCCTTGCTGAAAAAAATATTCGTGTTGTGAGAGGGCCTCCAAGCTTTTGGCGTCTTGTTTATGGAATAATTTGCGGCCTGCCATGGGCGCGGAGAGCCCCTCCCTGCGGAAGAGCAGGTCAAGCGCCGTCACTAGTACGAGGCTACAATGAGCATCGCAATCTCCGCAAGGTGAACACTGGCATAACTACGACATGGCGAGATGCAGTGAACCCACTGTGGTACAATAAATACTTAGGAAAATGAAAGCGGCTGGCCCTACTACAGGTTCAAATATGGCATACACTACATTAACCACAGTGCATTGCCTGCACAAGGCCGCTGGGCCGGACTATTGATGGCCGCATGATCTACAACACCTGCGAGCTGCTTTTCCTCACAAGCCATCACCTAGAAGAAAGGCGAAAGGAGAATGAAACGCGTCTGGACTTTTGGCAGAAACAATCACTGTTCTTACCTTCCTGTGGTGAAATGCTGCCTTGCTGAAATAAATATTCGTGTTGTGAGAGGTTCTCCAAGCTTTTGGCGTCTTGTTTATGGAATAATTAGCGGCCTGCCACGGGTGCGGAGAGCCCCTCCCTGCGGAAGAGCAGGTCAAGCGCTGTCACTAGTACGGGGCTACAATGAGCATCGCAATCTCGGCAAGGTGAACACTGACCTAACTACGGCATGGCGTGATGCAGTGAACCCACTGTGGTACAAAAAACACTTAGGAAAATGAAAGCGGCTGGCCCTACTACAGGTTCAAATATGGCATAGACTACATTAACCACAGAGTATTGCCTGCACACGCCCAATGGGCGGGACTATTGATGGCCGCATGATCTACAACACCTGCGAGCTGCTTTTCCTCACAAGCCATCCCCTAGAAGACAGGCGAAAGGAGCCTGAAACGCGTCGGGACTTTAGGCAGAAACAATCACTGTACCTACCTTCCTGTGGTGAAATGCTGCCTTGCTGAAATAAAGTATTCGTGTTGTGGGAGGGCCTCCAAGCTTTTGGCGTCTTGTTTATGGAATAATTTGCGGCCTGCCACGGTCGCAGAGAGCCCCTCCCTGCGGAAGAGCAGGTCAAGCGCTGTCACTAGTACGGGGCTACAATGAGCATCGCAATCTCGGCAAGGTGAACACTGGCATAACTACGGCATGGCGAGATGCAGTGAACCCACTGTGGTACAAGAAACACTTAGGAAAATGAAAGCGGCTGGCCCTACTACAGGTTCAAATATGGCATGCACTACATTAACCACAGTGCATTGCCTGCACAAGGCCACTGGGCGGGACTATTGATGGCCGCATGATCTACAACACCTGCGAGCTGCTTTTCCTCACAAGCCATCCACTAGAAGACAGGCGAAAGGAGCCTGAAACGCGTCGGGACTTTAGGCAGAAACAATCACTGTACCTACCTTCCTGTGGTGAAATGCTGCCTTGCTGAAATAAAGTATTCGTGTTGTGGGAGGGCCTCCAAGCTTTTGGCGTCTTGTTTATGGAATAATTTGCGGCCTGCCACGGTCGCAGAGAGCCCCTCCCTGCGGAAGAGCAGGTCAAGCGCTGTCACTAGTACGGGGCTACAATGAGCATCGCAATCTCGGCAAGGTGAACACTGGCATAACTACGGCATGGCGAGATGCAGTGAACCCACTGTGGTACAAGAAACACTTAGGAAAATGAAAGCGGCTGGCCCTACTACAGGTTCAAATATGGCATAGACTACATTAACCACAGAGTATTGCCTGCACACGCCCAATGGGCGGGACTATTGATGGCCGCATGATCTACAACACCTGCGAGCTGCTTTTCCTCACAAGCCATCCACTAGAAGACAGGCGAAAGGAGCCTGAAACGCGTCGGGACTTTAGGCAGAAACAATCACTGTACCTACCTTCCTGTGGTGAAATGCTGCCTTGCTGAAATAAAGTATTCGTGTTGTGGGAGGGCCTCCAACCTTTTGGCGTCTTGTTTATGGAATAATTTGCGGCCTGCCACGGGTGCGGAGAGCCCCTGCCTGCGGAAGAGCAGGTCAAGCGCCGTCACTAGTACGGGGCTACAATGAGCATCGCAATCTCGGCAAGGTGATCACTGGCATAACTACGGCATGGCGAGATGCAGTGAACCCACTGTGGTACAAAAAACACTTATGAAAATGAAAGCGGTTGGCCCTACTACAGGTTCAAATATGGCATAGACTACATTAACCACAGTGCATTGCCTGCACACGCCCACTGGGCAGGACTATTGATGGCCGCATGATCTACAACACCTGCGAGGTGCTTTTCCTCACAAGCCATCCCCTAGAAGAAAGGCGAAAGGAGCCTGAAACGCGTCGGGACTTTTGGCAGAAACAATCACTGGACCTACCTTCCTGTGGTGAAATGCTGCCTAGCTGAAATAAAGTATTTGTATTGTGAGAGGGCCTCCAAGCTTTTGGCGTCTTGTTAAAGGAATAGTTTGCGGCCTGACACGGTCGCGGAGAGCCCCTCCCTGCGGAAGAGCAGGTCAAGCGCTGTCACTAGTACAGGGCTACAATGAGCATCGCAATCTCGGCAAGGTGAACACTGGCATAGCTCCAGCATGGCGAGATGCAGTGAACCCACTGTGGTACAAAAAACACTTAGGAAAATGAAAGCGGCTGGCCCTACTACAGGTTCAAATATGGCATAGACTACATTAACCACAGTGTATTGTCTGCACACGCCCAAAGGGCGGGACTATTGATGGCCGCATGATCTACAACACCTGCAAGCTGCTTTTCCTCCCAAGCCATCCCCTAGAAGAAAGGCGAAAGGAGCCTGAAACGCGTCGGGACTTTTGGCAGAAACAATCACTGGACCTACCTTCCTGTGGTGAAATGCTGCCTAGCTGAAATAAAGTATTCGTATTGTGAGAGGGCCTCCAAGCTTTTGGCGTCTTGTTAAAGGAATAGTTTGCGGCCTGGCACGGTCGCGGAGAGCCCCTCCCTGCGGAAGAGCAGGTCAAGCGCTGTCACTAGTACAGGGCTACAATGAGCATCGCAAGCTCGGCAAGGTGAACACTGGCATAACTCCAGCATGGCGAGATGCAGTGAAGCCACTGTGGCACAAAAAACACTTAGGAAAATGAAAGCGGCTGGCCCTAATACAGGTTCAAATATGGCATAGACTACATTAACCACAGTGCATTGCCTGCACACGCCCACTGGGCGGGACAATTGATGGCCGCATGATCTACAACACCTGCGAGCTGCTTTTCCTCACAAGCCATACCCTAGAAGAACGGCGAAAGGAGCCTGAAACGCGTCGGGACTTTTGGCAGAAACAATCACTGTACCTACCTTTCTGTGGTGAAATGCTGCCTTGCTGAAATAAATATTCGTGTTGTGAGAGGGCCTCCAAGCTTTTGGCGTCTTGTTTATGGAATAATTTGCGGCCTGCCACGGTCGCAGAGAGCCGCTCCCTGCGGAAGAGCAGGTCAAGCGCTGTCACTAGTACGGGGCTACAATGAGCATCGCAATCTCGGCAAGGTGAACACTGGCATAACTACGGCATGGCGAGATGCAGTGAACCCACTGTGGTACAAGAAACACTTAGGAAAATGAAAGCGGCTGGCCCTACTACAGGTTCAAATATGGCATGCACTACATTAACCACAGTGCATTGCCTGCACAAGGCCACTGGGCGGGACTATTGATGGCCGCATGATCTACAACACCTGCGAGGTGCTTTTCCTCACAAGCCATCCCCCAGAAGAAAGGAGAAAGGAGCCTGAGACGCGTTGGGACTTTTGGCAGAAACAATCACTGTACCTACCTTCCTGTGGTGAAATGCTGCTTTACTGAAATAAAGTATTCGCGTTGTGAGAGGTCCTCCAAGCTTTTGGCGTCTTGTTTATGGAATAGTTTGCGGCCTGGCACGGTCACGGAGAGCCCCTCCATGCGGAAGAGCAGGTCAAGCGCCGTCACTAGTACGGGGCTACAATAAGCATCGCAATCTCGGCAAGGTGAACACTGACATAACTACGGCATGGCCAGATGCAGTGAACCCACTGTGGTACAAAAAACACTTAGGAAAATGAAAGCGGCTGGCCCTACTACAGGTTCAAATATGGCATAGACTACATTAACCACAGAGTATTGCCTGCACACGCCCAATGGGCGGGACTATTGATGGCCGCATGATCTACAACACCTGCGAGCTGCTTTTCCTCACAAGCCATCCACTAGAAGACAGGCGAAAGGAGCCTGAAACGCGTCGGGACTTTAGGCAGAAACAATCACTGTACCTACCTTCCTGTGGTGAAATGCTGCCTTGCTGAAATAAAGTATTCGTGTTGTGGGAGGGCCTCCAACCTTTTGGCGTCTTGTTTATGGAATAATTTGCGGCCTGCCACGGGTGCGGAGAGCCCCTGCCTGCGGAAGAGCAGGTCAAGCGCCGTCACTAGTACGGGGCTACAATGAGCATCGCAATCTCGGCAAGGTGATCACTGGCATAACTACGGCATGGCGAGATGCAGTGAACCCACTGTGGTACAAAAAACACTTATGAAAATGAAAGCGGTTGGCCCTACTACAGGTTCAAATATGGCATAGACTACATTAACCACAGTGCATTGCCTGCACACGCCCACTGGGCAGGACTATTGATGGCCGCATGATCTACAACACCTGCGAGGTGCTTTTCCTCACAAGCCATCCCCTAGAAGAAAGGCGAAAGGAGCCTGAAACGCGTCGGGACTTTTGGCAGAAACAATCACTGGACCTACCTTCCTGTGGTGAAATGCTGCCTAGCTGAAATAAAGTATTTGTATTGTGAGAGGGCCTCCAAGCTTTTGGCGTCTTGTTAAAGGAATAGTTTGCGGCCTGACACGGTCGCGGAGAGCCCCTCCCTGCGGAAGAGCAGGTCAAGCGCTGTCACTAGTACAGGGCTACAATGAGCATCGCAATCTCGGCAAGGTGAACACTGGCATAGCTCCAGCATGGCGAGATGCAGTGAACCCACTGTGGTACAAAAAACACTTAGGAAAATGAAAGCGGCTGGCCCTACTACAGGTTCAAATATGGCATAGACTACATTAACCACAGTGTATTGTCTGCACACACCCAAAGGGCGGGACTATTGATGGCCGCATGATCTACAACACCTGCAAGCTGCTTTTCCTCCCAAGCCATCCCCTAGAAGAAAGGCGAAAGGAGCCTGAAACGCGTCGGGACTTTTGGCAGAAACAATCACTGGACCTACCTTCCTGTGGTGAAATGCTGCCTAGCTGAAATAAAGTATTCGTATTGTGAGAGGGCCTCCAAGCTTTTGGCGTCTTGTTAAAGGAATAGTTTGCGGCCTGGCACGGTCGCGGAGAGCCCCTCCCTGTGGAAGAGCAGGTCAAGCGCTGTCACTAGTACAGGGCTACAATGAGCATCGCAAGCTCGGCAAGGTGAACACTGGCATAACTCCAGCATGGCGAGATGCAGTGAACCCACTGTGGCACAAAAAACACTTAGGAAAATGAAAGCGGCTGGCCCTAATACAGGTTCAAATATGGCATAGACTACATTAACCACAGTGCATTGCCTGCACACGCCCACTGGGCGGGACAATTGATGGCCGCATGATCTACAACACCTGCGAGCTGCTTTTCCTCACAAGCCATACCCTAGAAGAACGGCGAAAGGAGCCTGAAACGCGTCGGGACTTTTGGCAGAAACAATCACTGTACCTACCTTTCTGTGGTGAAATGCTGCCTTGCTGAAATAAATATTCGTGTTGTGAGAGGGCCTCCAAGCTTTTGGCGTCTTGTTTATGGAATAATTTGCGGCCTGCCACGGTCGCAGAGAGCCCCTCCCTGCGGAAGAGCAGGTCAAGCGCTGTCACTAGTACGGGGCTACAATGAGCATCGCAATCTCTGCAAGGTGAACACTGGCATAACTACGGCATGGCGAGATGCAGTGAACCCACTGTGGTACAAGAAACACTTAGGAAAATGAAAGCGGCTGGCCCTACTACAGGTTCAAATATGGCATACACTACATTAACCACAGTGCATTGCCTGCACAAGGCCACTGGGCGGGACTATTGATGGCCGCCTGATCTACAACACCTGCGAGGTGCTTTTCCTCACAAGCCATCCCCTAGAAGAAAGGCGAAAGGAGCCTGAGACGCGTCGGGACTTTTGGCAGAAACAATCACTGTAACTTCTGCCGCACTTAAAAGAAACCATTTGCTCACTGTACACAGAGCCTACTGGACCCCGAAAAGATTATCCAAATTTAACGGGGCCACAGTGAAGAACTGCCCAAAGTGTGGTCTACAGATGGCTGATGATTTACATATGTTTTGGCGTTGCCCCAGCTTGGATGTCTTTTGGAATGAAGTGGGTACTACCTTAGAAGGGGTATTTGGAAGACAACTTTCTGTAAGTATGGAACTAGTTATTTTCGGGATCTCAAGAACAAATGTGGGAAGGCCTCTTACTAAAGTCCAAGAGAATTTACTTTTCATTCTGATTCTCTTGGCAAGGAGGGAGATCTGTGTAAAATGGATAACTCCGGTTCCCCCTACTCATAATGAATGGTTGGCCTCAATCTTGAAAGTGTTTAATTTAGATAAAAATAAGAGGCAAGCCTCTAATAGATATAGATTCTGGGACCTGTGGGAAGAATACCATAAGAGGTGAACTAAAGGGTGTGGTATACACAATGTGTATTTAAAACTTGAAGTCAACATTCCAGGTTCTCCAAAGCACCTCCTTTGTTCACGGTCCAATGATTACGCTATCGCAACGAAGACGAGAAAGGCTTGTAAGAGTAGCAAGAATGGCTAGCTCAACCCACTATGAATAACCAAGCCATCTCCATATAAGTATGTGGACGTAAGGGGTTTCTTCTCTCAAGGGTGCCACGAATATCGAGAAGGATCCCTGAAAACTCCTGACTTTTAAAACAGTTGCGTAGTGAGGACTAAAAAAAAAAAACAAAAAAAAAAAAAAGAAACAATCACTGTACCTACCTTCCTGTGGTGAAATGCTGCCTTGCTGAAATAAAATATTCGTGTTGTGAGAGGGCCTCCAAGCTTTTGGCGTCTTGTTTATGGAATAATTTGCGGCCTGCCACGTTCGCGGAGAGCCCCTCCCTGCGGAAGAACAGGTCAAGCGCTGTCACTAGTACGGGGCTACAATGAGCATCGCAATCTCGGCAAGGTGAACACTGGCATAACTACGGCATGGCGAGATGCAGTGAACCCACTGTGGTACAAGAAACACTTAGGAAAATGAAAGCGGCTGGCCCTACTACAGGTTCAAATATGGCATACACTACATTAACCAAAGTGCATTGCCTGCACAAGGCCACTGGGCGGGACTATTGATGGCCGCATGATCTACAACACCTGCGAGGTGCTTTTCCTCACAAGCCATCCCCTAGAAGAAAGGCGAAAGGAGCCTGAGACGCGTCGGGACTTTCGGCAGAAACAATCACTGTACCTACCTTCCTGTGGTGAAATGCTGCCTTGCTGAAATAAAGTATTCGTGTTGTGAGAGGGCCTCCAAGCTTTTGGCGTCTTGTTTATGGAATAATTTGCGGCCTGCCACGTTCGCGGAGAACCCCTCCCTGCGGAAGAGCAGGTCAAGCGCCGTCACCAGTACGGGGCTACAATGAGCATCGCAATCTCGGCAAGGTGATCACTGGCATAACTAAGGCATGGCGAGATGCAGTGAACCCACTGTGGTACAAAAAACACTTAGGAAAATGAAAGCGGCTGGCCCTACTACAGGTTCAAATATGGCATAGACTACATTAACCACAGTGCATTGCCTGCACACGCCCACTGGGCAGGACTATTGATGGCCGCATGATCTACAACACCTGCGAGCTGCTTTTCCTCACAAGCCATCCCCTAGAAGAAAGGCGAAAGGAGCCTGAAACGCGTCGGGACTTTTGGCAGAAACAATCACTGGACCTACCTTCCTGTGGTGAAATGCTGCCTAGCTGAAATAAAGTATTTGTATTGTGAGAGGGCCTTCAAGCTTTTGGCGTCTTGTTAAAGGAATAGTTTGCGGCCTGGCACGGTCGCGGAGAGCCCCTCCCTGCGGAAGAGCAGGTCAAGCGCTGTCACTAGTACAGGGCTACAATGAGCATCGCAAGCTCGGCAAGGTGAACACTGGCATAACTCCAGCATGGCGAGATGCAGTGAACCCACTGTGGCACAAAAAACACTTAGGAAAATGAAAGCGGCTGGCCCTAATACAGGTTCAAATATGGCATAGACTACATTAACCACAGTGCATTGCCTGCACACGCCCACTGGGCGGGACAATTGATGGCCGCATGATCTACAACACCTGCGAGCTGCTTTTCCTCACAAGCCATACCCTAGAAGAACGGCGAAAGGAGCCTGAAACGCGTTGGGACTTTTGGCAGAAACAATCACTGTACCTACCTTCCTGTGGTGAAATGATGCCTTGCTGAAATAAATATTCGTGTTGTGAGAGGGCCTCCAAGCTTTTGGCGTCTTGTTTATGGAATAATTTGCGGCCTGCCACGGTCGCAGAGAGCCCCTCCCTGCGGAAGAGCAGGTCAATTGCTGTCACTAGTACGGGGCTACAATGAGCATCGCAATCTCGGCAAGGTGAACACTGGCATAACTACGGCATGGCGAGATGCAGTGAACCCACTGTGGTACAAGAAACACTTAGGAAAATGAAAGCGGCTGGCCCTACTACAGGTTCAAATATGGCATACACTACATGAACCACAGTGCATTGCCTGCACAAGGCCACTGGGCGGGACTATTGATGGCCGCCTGATCTACAACACCTGCGAGGTGCTTTTCCTCACAAGCCATCCCCTAGAAGAAAGGCGAAAGGAGCCTGAGACGCGTCGGGACTTTTGGCAGAAACAATCACTGTACCTACCTTCCTGTGGTGAAATGCTGCCTTGCTGAAATAAAATATTCGTGTTGTGAGAGGGCCTCCAAGCTTTTGGCGTCTTGTTTATGGAATAATTTGCGGCCTGCCACGTTCGCGGAGAGCCCCTCCCTGCGGAAGAACAGGTCAAGCGCCGTCACTAGTACGGGGCTACAATGAGCATCGCAATCTCGGCAAGGTGAACACTGGCATAACTACGGCATGGCGAGATGCAGTGAACCCACTGTGGTACAAGAAACACTTAGGAAAATGAAAGCGGCTGGCCCTACTACAGGTTCAAATATGGCATACACTACATTAACCAAAGTGCATTGCCTGCACAAGGCCACTGGGCGGGACTATTGATGGCCGCATGATCTACAACACCTGCGAGGTGCTTTTCCTCACAAGCCATCCCCTAGAAGAAAGGCGAAAGGAGCCTGAGACGCGTCGGGACTTTTGGCAGAAACAATCACTGTACCTACCTTCCTGTGGTGAAATGATGCCTTGCTGAAATGAAGTATTTGTGTTGTGAGAGGGCCTCCAAGCTTTTGGCGTCTTGTTTATGGAATAATTTGCGGCCTGCCACGTTCGCGGACAACCCCTCCCTGCGGAAGAGCAGGTCAAGCGCCGTCACCAGTACGGGGCTACAATGAGCATCGCAATCTCGGCAAGGTGAACACTGGCATAACTACGGCATGGTGAGATGCAGTGAACCCACTGTGGTACAAAAAAAACCTTAGGAAAATGAAAGCGGCTGGCCCTAATACAGGTTCAAATATGGCATAGACTACATTAACCACAGTGCATTGCCTGCACACGCCCACTGGGCGGGACAATTGATGGCCGCATGATCTACAACACCTACGAGCTGCTTTTCCTCACAAGCCATCCCCTGGAAAAACGGCGAAAGGAGCCTGAAACGCGTCGGGACTTTTGGCAGAAACAATCACTGTACCTACCTTCCTGTGGTGAAATGCTGCCTTGCTGAAATAAATATTCGTGTTGTGAGAGGGCCTCCAAGCTTTTGGCGTCTTGTTTATGGAATAATTTGCGGCCTGCCATGGGCGCGGAGAGCCCCTCCCTGCGTAAGAGCAGGTCAAGCGCCGTCACTAGTACGAGGCTACAATGAGCATCGCAATCTCGGCAAGGTGAACACTGGCATAACTACGACATGGCGAGATGCAGTGAACCCACTGTGGTACAAAAAATACTTAGGAAAATGAAAGCGGCTGGCCCTACTACAGGTTCAAATATGGCATACACTACATTAACCACAGTGCATTGCCTGCACAAGGCCGCTGGGCGGGACTATTGATAGCCGCATGATCTACAACACCTGCGAGCTGCTTTTCCTCACAAGCCATCACCTAGAAGAAAGGCGAAAGGAGCCTGAAACGTGTCTGGACTTTTGGCAGAAACAATCACTGTTCTTACCTTCCTGTGGTGAAATGCTGCCTTGCTGAAATAAATATTCGTGTTGTGAGAGGGCCTCCAAGCTTTTGGCGTCTTGTTTATGGAATAATTTGCGGCCTGCCATGGGCGCGGAGAGCCCCTCCCTGCGGAAGAGCAGGTCAAGCGCCGTCACCAGTACGGGGCTACAATGAGCATCACAATCTCGGCAAGGTGAACACTGGCATAACTACGGCATGGTGAGATGCAGTGAACCCACTGTGGTACAAAAAACACTTAGGAAAATGAAAGTGGCTGGCCCTAATACAGGTTCAAATATGGCATAGACTACATTAACCACAGTGCATTGCCTGCACACGCCCACTGGGCGGGACAATTGATGGCCGCATGATCTACAACACCTACGATCTGCTTTTCCTCACAAGCCATCCCCTAGAAGAACGGCGAAAGGAGCCTGAAACGCGTCGGTACTTTTGGCAGAAACAATCACTGTACCTACCTTCCTGTGGTGAAATGCTGCCTTGCTGAAATAAATATTCGTGTTGTGAGAGGGCCTCCAAGCTTTTGGCATCTTGTTTATGGAATAATTTGCGGCCTGCCATGGGCGCGGAGAGCCCCTCCCTGCGGAAGAGCAGGTCAAGCGCCGTCACTAGTACGAGGCTACAATGAGCATCGCAATCTCCGCAAGGTGAACACTGGCATAACTACGACATGGCGAGATGCAGTGAACCCACTGTGGTACAAAAATACTTAGGAAAATGAAAGCGGCTGGCCCTACTACAGGTTCAAATATGGCATACACTACATTAACCACAGTGCATTGCCTGCACAAGGCCGCTGGGCCGGACTATTGATGGCCGCATGATCTACAACACCTGCGAGCTGCTTTTCCTCACAAGCCATCACCTAGAAGAAAGGCGAAAGGAGAATGAAACGCGTCTGGACTTTTGGCAGAAACAATCACTGTTCTTACCTTCCTGTGGTGAAATGCTGCCTTGCTGAAATAAAGTATTCATGTTGTGAGAGGGCCTGCAAGCTTTTGGCGTCTTCTTTATGGAATAATTTGCGGCCTGCCACGGTTGCGGAGAGCCCCTCCCTGCGGAAGAGCAGGTCAAGCGCCGTCACTAGTACGGGGCTACAATGAGGATCATAATCTCGGCAAAGTGAACACTGGCATAACTACGGCATGGCTAGAGGCAGTGAACCCACTGTGGTACAAAAAACACTTAGGAAAATGAAAGCGGCTGGCCGTACTACAGGTTCAAATATGGCATAGACTACATTAACCACAGTGTATTGCCTGCACACGCTCAGTGGGCGGGACTATTGATGGCCGCATGATCTACAACACCTGCGATCTGCTTCTCCTCACAAGCCATCCCCTAGAAGAAAGGCGAAAGGAGCCTGAAACGCGTCGGGACTTTTGGCAGAAACAATCACTATACCTACCTTCCTGTGGTGAAATGCTGCCTTGCTGAAATAAAGTATTCGTGCAGTGAGAGGGCCTCCAAGCTTTTGGCGTCTTGTTTATGGAATAATTTGCGGCCTGCCACGTTCGCGGAGAGCCCCTTCCTGCGGAAGAGCAGGTCAAGCGCCGTCACTAGTACGGGGCTACAATGAGCATCGCAATCTCTGCAAGGTGAACACTGGCATAACTACGGCATGGTGAGATGCAGTGAACCCACTGTGGTACAAAAAACACTTAGGAAAATGAAAGCGGCTGGCCCTAATACAGGTTCAAATATGGCATAGACTACATTAACCACAGTGCATTGCCTGCACACGCCCACTGGGCGGGACAATTGATGGCCGCATGATCTACAACACCTACGAGCTGCTTTTCCTCACAAGCCATCCCCTAGAAGAACGGCGAAAGGAGCCTGAAACGCGTCGGGACTTTTGGCAGAAACAATCACTGTACCTACCTTCCTGTGGTGAAATGCTGCCTTGCTGAAATAAATATTCGTGTTGTGAGAGGGCCTCCAAGCTTTTGGCGTCTTGTTTATGGAATAATTTGCGGCCTGCCACGGTCGCGGAGAGCCCCTTCCTGTGGAAGAGCAGGTCAAGCGCCGTCACTAGTACGGGGCTACAATGAGCATCGCAATCTCGTCAAGGTGAACACTGGCATAACTACGGCATGGCGAGATGCAGTGAACCCACTGTGGTACAAGAAACACTTAGGAAAATGAAAGCGGCTGGCCCTATTACAGGTTCAAATATGGCATACACTACATTAACCACAGTGCATTGCCTGCACAAGGCCACTGGGCGGGACTATTGATGGCCGCATGATCTACAACACCTGCGAGCTGCTTTTCCTCACAAGCCATCACCTAGAAGAAAGGCGAAAGGAGCCTGAAACGCGTCTGGACTATTGGCAGAAACAATCACTGTTCTTACCTTCCTGTGGTGAAATGCTGCCTTGCTGAAATAAAGTATTCATGTTGTGAGAGGGCCTCCAAGGTTTTGGCGTCTTCTTTATGGAATAATTTGCGGCCTGCCACGGTTGCGGAGAGCCCCTCCCTGCGGAAGAGCAGGTCAAGCGCCGTCACTAGTATGGGGCTACAATGAGCATCGCAATCTCGGCAAAGTGAACACTGGCATAACTACGGCTTGGCGAGAGGCAGTGAACCCACTGAGGTACAAAAAACACTTAGGAAAATGAAAGCGGCTGGCCCTACTACAGGTTCAAATATGGCATAGACTACATTAACCACAGTGCATTGCCTGCACACGCTCACTGGGCGGGACTATTGATGGCCGCATGATCTACAACACCTGCGATCTGCTTTTCCTCACAAGCCATCCCCTAGAAGAAAGGCGAAAGGAGCCTGAAACGCGTCGGGACTTTTGGCAGAAACAATCACTGTACCTACCTTCCTATGGTAAAATGCTGCCTTTCTGAAATAAAGTATTCATGTTGTGAGAAGGCCTCCAAGCTTTTGGCGTCTTGTTTATGGAATAATTTGCGGCCTGCCACATTTGCGGAGAGCCCCTCCCTGCGGAAGAGCAGGTTAAGCGCCGTCACTAGTATGGGGCTACAATGAGCATCGCAATCTCGGCAAGGTGAACACTGGCATAACTTCGGCATGGCGAGATGCAGTGAACCCACTGTGGTCCAAAAAACACTTAGGAAAATGAAAACGGCTGGTCCTACTACAGGTTCAAATATGGCATAGACTACATTAACCACATTGCATTGCCTGCACACGCCCACTGGGCGGGACTATTGATGGCCGTATGATTCACAACACCTGCGATCTGCTTTTCCTCACAAGCCATCCCCTAGAAGAAAGGCGAAAGGAGCCTGAAAGGCGTCGGGACTTTTGGCAGAAACAATCACTGTACCTACCTTCCTGTGGTAAAATGCTGCCTTGCTGAAATAAAGTATTCATGTTGTGAGAAGGCCTCCAAGCTTTTGGCGTCTTGTTTATGGAATAATTTGCGGCCTGCCACGTTTGCGGAGAGCCCCTCCCTGCGGAAGAGCAGGTTAAGCGCCGTCACTAGTATGGGGCTACAATGAGCATCGCAATCTCGGCAAGGTGAACACTGGCATAACTTCTACATGGCGAGATGCAGTGAACCCACTGTGGTCCAAAAAACACTTAGGAAAATGAAAACGGCTGGTCCTACTACAGGTTCAAATATGGCATAGACTACATTAACCACATTGCATTGCCTGCACACGCCCACTGGGCGGGACTATTGATGTCCGTATGATTCACAACACCTGCGAGCTGCTTTTCCTCACAAGCCATCCCCTAGTAGAAAGGCGAAAGGAGCCTGAAACGTGTCGGGACTTTTGGCAGAAACAATCACTGTACCTACCTTCCTGTGGTGAAATGCTGCCTTGCTGAAATAAAGTATTTATGTTGTGAGAGGGCCTCCAAGCTTTTGGCGTCTTGTTTAAGGAATATATATATATATATATACACAAATAGTCAAACTGTAGCTCCAGCTTCCAGGAACCAAAACAGACGACCAAACGAATCCAATTTTTTCTTTTTAAGGCAAAAGAAGATTTATTATGTTTACCCACAATGCCTGGATTTTTAAACTGCTAGTGCACACCATGTGATACAATTCAACATAGAAAAAATACTACTACTACGCTTGTGTGGCACTTTAGATTGAGGGGGTAATTAGTGACCATATTCCATGTTAAGATCACATGGATACACGTTTATAACGGAATAAAGTCATTTTGTAAGGCAAGAAAGTTTCTGCATAAATGCGTAAACACGGTCAAAACAGTATAACATTATCAATGCATATTATGTGCAAATCATCGCAATATGTAAACATTACACTTAGTGCAAAAAAGTCAATTTTATTTTAAAAGCATAATATAAATACTTAAAAACATTTTAAATACAAAAATGAATTATTATTATAAAAACTGTCTTTTGGTGATGTGCAATTTTGCGCAATGTAAACTCACACTCTGTGCAAAAGATGCTAATAAATACTGTGCTGTTAAGACCATGAACATGGGGGACCTTACCTGCACAGTCCACACAGCGCTGGGGGCATCGGCTCCTGCGCTGCACCAAACGCCGTGAGGGGAACGGCTAAAGACTTTAGAATCACGGGGAGCGCCGAGAGACTCATAGCACCACACTCCCCAGCAGCCCCGGGGGCGGCGCCCTGCTCACGCGTCACCAGCGCGACCGGAGGCGGAACAAAGGGGGAAGCGACCGGGAGCCCCTTGGGGGACCTTACCTGCACAGTCCACACAGCGCTGGGGGCATCGGCTCCTGCGCTGCACCAAACGCCGTGAGGGGAATGGCTAAAGACTTTAGAATCACGGGGAGCGCCGAGAGACTCACAACACCACACTCCCCAGCAGGCCCGGGGGCGGCGCCCTGCTCACGCGTCACCAGCGCGACCTGAGGCGGAACATAGGGCGAAGCGACCACTCGACCCGCGAGAAGCCCGGGACAAGGGCGGGGCCATCTGCAGCCATCAGAGGCCAGAGGAGGACGGGCCGGGCCACCCCCCTTGGCCGTGCAACAAAAGGAGGTAAAATAACTTGTTTCGGAAACATCCCTTGTCCCTGTAAGTGCCTGCTGCTGCTTATACCATGACATGCAAGGGGGGCCGAAAAAACTCTACTCTGACAAGGGACCTGGCTAAGGGGACGCTGGTCCACTACTTCACCAAGACAACACCACTTACAGTCCAACAAACAGTAAGAACAGAACGAAGATGACTGTCTACAGACTGTTCTATCAGTGACTCCTCCCCCCCACAGTCAGCTGCCGCTCCACAAAGTCTATCACTGCTGGAGGAACTTAATAGTTTATGCAAAACCAAGTATGCTGCCGTCGAGACCACCCCTGAGCAAATTAGTGCTTCTATCCGTCCTACAGTCATTACAAGTCCCCAATCCTGCATATTATCCCCACCTTATGGAAATCTCCTGGGTACGCCAATTTTTCCACCAGCTATAGATAACATGAACCCCACAATGTCCCTCCCGGACCTTTCTGGTAAAAGGAAATGACCTGCGGATAAATATACAGCCAGCCAAGCAAAGCAGCAAAAATGGACTTTGAACTCACCATTGCTTATTACCCTTTCCCCAGAAACATGTAAGGATCCCGTGAAACTGTTAGTCCCTGCACCCCTTACCTCAACCCTGTTGGCCCAGATACAAACCATGATCAACTCTTTGATACATCCCCTAATAGAAAGAATGAACAATCTTGGGGATAGGATCGTGGCAATAGAGGAAATGACCAAGACAAACTCACTACTTCTAAAAAGTATGGTAGGCTCCAATCACTCACAGCCTCTAACCAATACTGCAGTGTCTTTAATAACTCCCCAAAGTAACATCAACCAACTTCGACCAGTAGCCTCACGTATGTTAACTCCAACCATCCAGAAAGTGCCCGCCAAACATATAACACCACATAGTTGTTCCCTTGAAACTGGGCTGAACAAAGTAACTATACCACCCAAAGGGTCACTCCCAAATCCAGTGAACATTCCACAAAAAACTAACCACATACAACTACCACCGGAGGCTGCCCCGTTTGTGTGTGTCCTTTCCGGAGTCCCAGTACTTACTAATGGAAAAACAGAAAGTCAACAGGAACTAACAAATAAGACACTGTTTTGGTTAACAAAGAATAGACCCCTGCCTCCTGATATCGACGGAAGAATACGAAGTGTTAGAAGGGTGGGTTGGCTGGGCCCGCTTCGAAAAGAGATACCTGGCGATCTGGTGTTAATAAAGTTTAGAAATAGTAATGTTGTCCCATACCTCCAGACCTGGCAACCACAGATAGGAGATGGTCCTATGCACACCTGGGGACTATCTGACTTTTATCCCAGAGAATCATTTCTACCCTATACAAGATTAAAGAAGAGAGTAACTTTTGGTTGGGCTGAAATGGCTCCAGGGTGAGGGGCACTAACATCCAGATTTGACCTAATATACTCCGCAATGATCTATTTGGTACCTGAATTCTTTTAAATATTTTAAGCTATAATATTACATGCTGTAAAATGAGATGGAATGAAATGTAATGGTGTTTATATATTGCAATGTGCTTTTATGATTTTATACTTCAAAATCGAATAAAGCTAACGAAACGAAACGAGACCATGAACATTATTTACAATCCTGCGGGGACATCTAAAATTGATGGCAACCCCTTCTACTAATCATAGTATTGTGGGGACCTCTACTGATGATGGCAACCCCTATATTCTCAAATATCGTGCCTACGTCTAGTAAGTATCTATTATAAACTATTAGTGCCCCTAACACCTAATATGGTAGATTAGTTCAGTGAGTTCTAATCTACACTCTCCACAGGTCAAAGAAAAATAAGGGTGAAATTACGAAAAATATATTTTTTTATTTATGATTTTTATATATTAAAATAAATAGCAAAGAGAATGACATTAGGTCAATTTATGAATGAAAAGAAAAATTATTACAATGGAGGCAGCCACTTCGGTTAAAGATGTTAAAGGTTTCAGGGCAAGGGTACACGTTGTCACTGACCAAATTTACTGGGTCAACCCTATAGAAAATGATACAAATCTTCTGTGGTGTTAAGTCCATTAGGCACCTTGGTATCCAGTTCTAGTATCATTTTAGACTCTAGTTGGCGTGGCATCTTGTCTCTGTCCCCTACCCTACGTGATTGAGGGACAGACGTTAGAACAAAATAGCTGAGACACTCCAAGTTGTTGTTATGCACACTCTTGAAGTGCCTCACCACTGGATACGCGTTGTCGTTGTTTACAATCGCCCGAAGATGCTGTAATATCCTGGCGTGTACTGCCAGCCGAGTACTCCCAACGTACCTCAGGCCGCATGTACATGCCAGGACATAAACAGCATATTCTGTCCTGCAATTGTAATTGCCTTTGATCTTTAGTGGCATAGGACTGAATGGGGTCGTGTAGGTGCTGGTGTTGACACCTAATTTAAACGCCCGGCAACTTGAGCACTTAAAGAACCCAAGTCGTGGGGGAAACCAGGAGTTTATCTTGGGTAACTCAGGAAAAGAGTTGGAGACGTGACTACACAAGGAGGGTCCCCTCCGAAACGTAATTTTGGGGTTATCAGGTAGTTCAGGAGCCAAGACACCATCAGTTTGGAGAATAGGCCAACTTTTAGTCAAGATGGACCTAATCTTCCTATCCTGGCAGCTGAATAATGTTATAAACCTGATGGCAGAGTACTCCGGGTCATCACTTTTCTTGGGGATCTCAGTGTTTTGCTCTAGAAGTGAATCCCTGGTTTTTAGCTTCATTTTACTGACAGCCCTTTTGAGAGTTTGGTTGTTATACCCTCTAGCTTTAAATCTTTTGAGGGCCTCTGCAGTACATTTTCCCAACTCTTCTACACTGCTGCAAATTCTTTTTTAACGGAGCAATTCCCCGTAGGGGATATTATCAATTGTGTGTCGTGGGTGGGCACTACTCGCGTGCAAGGTGGAATTACCCGTGTTGTCCTTTCTATAGAGGGTGGTTGCTAACTTGCCAGATCTTATATATACCCTTTTTTTTTTTTTTTTTTTTTTTTGCGCAAGACCTTTATTGAAAATCAAGCAGTTGACACAGCATGAGCCTACAACCCTGGGGCCGGCTCGCTACGTTTATTCCATTAACCAACATTGTGAGTGAATGTTACATATGTCGCAGAATACTGCAGGTTATCGTATGTATGGCTAATAGCTGGTTTCAGAACTGAGTCTCACTTTTTCTCTTTTAATACCAAGAACAATATAACAACATACCCCAATTCAGACCGTACAGTGTAACCTTAGCGTACTACCTAGCAGTTGTGTTGACATACTTAGGTTCCCCCTCTTCCCGCCGTCATCCCACACCCGTCCCATTAGCACTCATGCAGTCATTCAACCCGTTCAGTCCATGGGTGGAAGTTCCTCATCATCCTGCAGGGAGGTCAGATAATCCTCCAAATAAACCCACATATTTTTTGGTCGCGACTTAGCTGGTAACAATTCTTCATAAGTTTGTAACTTGTCACGACAGGTGGACATGTCATGCAACCATGTTTTTAACTTCGGCACTTAACGACTGTGCCAGCATTGCGCCACTTGTCTCTTAGCCAATAAGAGTGCTATCGCACAGAACTTCCTCTTCAATGCCCTGAACTGCGGTACTATCCCCAGTAAGCAGACTTTGGGTGTACAGTGTATCTCCTCCTCCAGCATAACAGATAAAGTGGCAGTCACCTCCCCCCAGTATCCTTCCTCCTTGGCGCAGCCCCACGCCAAATGTGCAAAGCCCGCACCCTCCTGGTTACACCTTTTACATCTGTCCTCCTCCTGAAACCCAAATTTTAACAATTTCGCTGGCGTGTAATACACTTGATGGAGGAATTTAAAGTGAATTATCCTCAGATTACCATTTGGTGTAAGTATCTGTGTCAGGGCGCATGCGCTAGCCCATTCTTCATCAGACAATGGTGTGTCAAGTAGTGCATCCCACCGCCCTTTTGTCTTCAACTCCTGTCCGTCTAGTTCCGATTGTGCGGCTGAATACAGCCTAGACACCAGGTGTGACACATCATTAGTTGTGATTAACAGTTGCAATGGTGCAAGGCATTCCGGCTCCGATGGGAACGTAGGGTAGTGCTCCCTCAGGGCTCTAGTGAGTCTGAAATATGTGAAGCGAAACATGGATGTTTGGTTATGAACATAACCCAGTTTGTCTAGGCCCACGAACTCGCCATCCTGGAACACGTCCCCCATCCTATCAATACCGGCTCTGGTCAGTAGAGACATTCCGACGCTTTCCCCAGTTACCGAGAGCTCCTGATGGTGGTGTAGCATCATGGCTGGTGCATATAGTGGGGTCTTGTGTGCTAGGTGCCCTAGTCTATGCCAGGCTTTGATCGTAGCATCCACCGTGTTGATATCTCTAGCATGCAACGGGGGGCGGGTGTGTGAGATTATTGCTGTGAGTGGAATAGGGTGTGCGTCGCTCTCCTCTATAGCGGTGTGAGTGAGGTATGGAACTGCGTGATACCAATACGCCGCGTATTGAGCCTGCGCGCACAGGTAGTACAGGAGGAAATCAGGTACCCCGAAGCCGCCCCGTGCAAGTGGAAGTGTAAGAGTCCGCAGATCCACACGGGCCTGTTTACCCGCCCAAATCAAGGTCCGCACCAGGGAGTTTATGTGTCGGAAGATAGCCTGCGGCGGTGTGATTGGAATGTTATTAAACAGGTATAGTAACTTGGGTAGTATGTTCATTTTGACAATCGCTATCCTGTCTGCCAGTGAAAGGGGCAGATGTATCCAACGTTTTACACTGTCCTCCAGTTTCGACAGTACCACCCCGTAGTTTGCCCTAAGCACCTCATCCGGATCTCTGTGGTACATGACCCCTAGGTATCTGATAGGGTCCTGTTGCCACCCCAGCGGAAAGTCCACTACAAATGTAGAAGTGGTGTCAGTGAGGGGTATTATAGAGGATTTGGACCAATTTATGGCCAGACCCGAATGCCCTCCGAACCTGATGTATTCCCGGAGTATGGCGTTCAAGTGAGTCTCCGGGTCCCGGACATACAGTAACATGTCGTCCGCATATAATGATATGTGAAGCGGCCTGGCTATGAAGTGCAGTGCCGATTCCTTGTAGTTCTGTCGTATCAGACACGCCAGAGGTTCTAGTGCTAACGCAAATAATAGCGGTGAGAGCGGGCAGCCTTGCCGCGTCCCTCACTCAATTACAAATTGATCCGAAATGTACCCATTGATTTTGACCCTGGCACGTGGTTGCGTGTAAAGCAGGGTGACCCATTGCACAAAACGTTTAGGGAACCCCATTCTATTGAGGACAGTGATCATATACCGCCATTCAATGGAGTCAAATGCCTTCGCCGCGTCCAACATGACCGCTACAGCTTTGACTGAAGGTTGCAGATAGTGTGATAGTGCAAATAGAGTCCTGGTGTTATGTGCTGTCGATCTTGAGGGCACAAAGCCGGACTGGTCCGGCAGTACCAGACTGGTCATCAGTGGTGACAGCCGCTTGGCTATAAGCTTCGCAAGAATTTTCGAATCTACGTTTATTAAAGATAGCGGTCTGTACGAGTCACATTCCTCCGGATCTTTAGATGGTTTCAGGAGAGCGATAATCATAGCTTCGCGTAATGTGGGGGGGAGCACTCCTTTCTCAAAGGAGGTGCCATACATATCCACTAAGTGCGGCGCTAGGATGTCTGCATATTGTTTGTAAAATTCCGGGGTGAACCCATCCGGGCCAGGCGCCTTGCCGTTTGGAAGTGAGCCTATGATCTCAGTAACCTCATCCGCCGTGATAGGCCTCGCTAAGTACTCCCTGTGCGCATCTGACAGCCACCCTATCGCTACATCGTGCAGGTATTCATAGGTGTCAGCAGCCGGGGCAGTGGGCTGGGACTTGTAGAGGGATCCAAATGAATTAACAAAGCATTTCAATATGTCGGTAGCATGGGTTTGTGTGTCTCCCTCCCCGTTCTTCACCCTAAGGATCGCAGTTGGGCCGCGACCCGTACATATCTTCCTAGCTAAGAAAGCCCCCGGTCTACCTCCTTCCCCAAAGGCTCTAGCCACATGTGTGCGGTTCAAATATTTCATTTCGGAGTCGAGAAAGTCTGCGTGCTCTGTGTGTATTTCACGGAGTTTGGCTAGGTGCATGATATCCTGAGTGGACTCATATAGGGATTCCAGGTCTCTCATCTGCTGCTCACATCTGCGTATCTGAGCTCTAATATCCTTCAGAACCCCCACTGTGGTGCTAATACAGACCCCTCTAATCGTGGCCTTGAATGCCTCCCAGAGGATGCCGGGGTCATCAGTCGATGGGGCATTAAGGTCAAAGTAATCCTTAATCGCCTTCTTGATCGTGTCTGCGTAAACTGCGTCACTTAGAGCACGCGCGTTAAAGCGCCATTGGAAGGGGGGAGGTGTGTATCTTGGAATGTCCAGCTGCAGGAGGACAGGATTGTGGTCAGATAGCGTGCGAGGGAGCACCTGTAGGTGTCGCACCCATAGTGCCAGGTCAGAGGAGCCCAGCCAGTAATCCAGCCTGGACCAGCTGTTGTGGGAAGTTGTAATGTGTGTGGCCCCAGGCGCGTCGGTGTTCCTCAACCTCCAAAGATCCTCTAGACCCAGGTCTTTCATCATGTGTCCCACCAGTATGCGTGATTGCTTGTGGTGTTCCACTGAGTTAGCTGAACGGTCCAAACCGTCACGTAGAGTCACGTTCCAATCACCACCACATAATATGTGCGTGCTATTGTGTTTCTGCAGGTGCCCCCATACCTCCCGGAAGAAATCTGGGGCGTCTGTGTTAGGACCGTACACATTCAACAATGTCACCTTCTGCCCTCTCAATGTACCTGATACCATTAAAAATCTGCCTGAAGGGTCCTGTGTTACTGTGCGATTCACGAAACCCACCCCCCGTTTCACCAAAATGATCACCCCTCTAGAGTAAGAAGAGTACGAGGCCCTGTAAACCTCCTCCGCCCATCGTGACCCCAGCTGTGCGTGCGAATGCGGGGCCAGGTGAGACTCCTGTAGGAATGCTATGTCCACATTCCACCTTGTCAGGCTGGCAAATATCTGCCGTATTTTACGTGGCTGTGAGAACCCTCTAATGTTCCATGTAAGAACGTTTAAACCGTGCCTACCCGCCTCCCTTGTCCCCATCAAAATCCAATGACATAAGGCATGATCGCACACTACAAATCAATTGCATAGGGATTGCCAGTATCTCTCCTGTAGGTGCCCCATTCGACACAGCAGTAGCTAGGACTAACTTGGAACCAGCACGAAAAGACATTACACATTCTGTCGGTCTAATAGTACAATCAAACAACCCACCCCCCCTGAACCCACCCACTCCAGCAACCCCAACCTGCCGAAGCCAGTCCCATCCAGTGCACCAATCCGTAACTTCCACAACCATAAATACAGTGCCCAGAACCAAACTCTTACTGGGTTATACCCTTGTAGAGGTCCGCCAGGGGCACAACTCTCCACCTGGTGTACAGGTGTGGGCGATGCTAAAGAAGCTGTATGAAACGCAGTTCAGGTGAATACTCGCCGCCCCCCCCCCCCCCATCCCCCGAACAGCCAACAACAGAACCACTGGCTGAGCAACATGTCTGGAACAGTGCGTCTCCAACGCAGTTACATCAATTAATCAGCAAGGCACATAATCCCTCGCCTCCCACTTGTACTGCTCGCCACATAGAGTGCATCGGGGATCGCTGACAGTCAGTGATTGAGGCGTCCCATAGTTAAAGCATATTGAGCAGAGCACAGCAAACAAGGGGGCAGCCGTTTGCCACACGTGCACCAGCCTGCAGAGAGCAAACGCCATAGGGTATTAGTATCTCTCAGTTGTGTAGGCCAATATTGCGTTATGTAGCGTGCATGGGTCGTGAGGCATTCACAAGTCAAAGTTAGCAGTGATCCGCATCATCGAGCAGTAGCCTCTGAGCCCCAGCGGGACCTCTTCACCCAGACACGCTATGCACGTTGAACCAACCCCACAACCGGTCAAACTGGAAAACAGTATCAAGCAGGCTAGCCAAGTGCGGAGATTAGAGTCCATGCTAAAACGCATGATTTGGAACAGAACGGTACACTCACCAGTGGCAGACCATGAATCAACCCCTTACTGTTAGTCCGAGTCACGTCGCTGTTCATTTTGCGAATTGTCTCTCATCTCCCGTTGTCTCTCATCTCCTCCTTCGCCCTGATCACCTCCAGGAGCCGTTCCATATCTGCGCATTTTGAGGTGGAGGCCCGCGCCTCATCCTCGACTGCGGATATGCGTGTTTCGGCCTCATCCAGTCTCTCACCATGCTTTTCTTGTCGTGCCGCCATGGTGTCCATTCTGCAAGTTAAGTTGTCCAACTTGCCATTAATGTCCTGTAGGTTCGATTGTATCGCTAGCAGGATCTTTTCAATGTTGTTATTGGGCGCATGCCCTGCCTCATCCTCCACCACTCCGTCAGTGGATTTCTGCGTTTTTTTCGCCTCAAAGGGCAGCTTCTGTTGATGTTTGTCCGGCTTGCCCATGCTGGCGGGCGGGGAGACCGTCTTCCTGCACGTGGACCCCGATGCCCTCGTATGCCTGGTCGCTGACGCCGTGGTGAACCCCACCCTTGGGGTGTTTGCCGCCGAAAAGATCGTCACAGCGCTAAATGCACAGGGTGAGGGTGACACTCTCCTGGGCGCGAGGCAATGTGACCGAATGCTGGCTGTATGCTGACCTCTCCGCCTTCCAACAATCCCCCTCCACTTAGTTGGCTTGTGGCCTCTCAGTCGTGCAGAAAAGGCGACCCAGTGTGGCAGCTCGCTGTTCGGATGACATCTCGGGCCTCACTGACCCCACAGGTGGCGTGTTGTCGCGATATGGCCAGCACACTCCCTCCACACGCAGTATTTTTCAAGCAGCCATCGCAGCAGGTGTGTCGCTTCCGCAGGCCCAAACGCATGTCAGGTTGCAGTCTCTCTTTCCAGCCTCAGCGGGCCTGCAATGCCTGGGTCTGCGAGCTTCGGATCAGGAGGGGCGGCCACGCACGTGGTCGCCAGTAAGCCCCCGTTACTCACGTCCGCTACCAATCCGGGCGCCACAAAGCGAAAGCACCGGCTCTCATGGGCTGATGGGGCAGGGCAGCGGTGGCCACAGGTTCCTGATGGAAGGGCGAGCCCACGTAGCGCATCAGGCAGCACCGACAAGCGCAGACTGTCCGCTGCTCACAACGCGCGTCGCCATCAGCCAACACCACCTAACCTGTAGGAGCGTGTGTATGCCCCCCTCTCCGCTCGCGTTCAGTACTGCCCTCCACGCTGGGCGTACATCAGCTCGCTGTTCTCTCTTCCGCTGTACCGGGCCACCGCCAGGGTCGTGGCACAGCCGCTGTAGCTGGAGACGAGTCGGCTATGCCCGCGTATTTTGAGCTGCGGCCGCCATCTTGTCAGGCAGTGGCTCCAGCGCTTGAACGTGGGTCCCTGGCGCACCGCAGCGCGACAAATTATGATGCAGTGGCAGCGGAGGGGCCAGTCCTCAAAACCCTACCTCCGATGCGCTGCTGGGAGCATGGACGGTAGATCGGTGACTGCTTGCTGCCAAGCTGCTGTGCTTATGTCCCAATGCGGCGGCCATCTTGTCAGGCATCCGGACATTCCGCCCTGGTCATCAGCAAATTGTGGGGCAATCTCTGTCCGCCGGGGGCCTTTCCTCACCGCATTATGTGCTGCAGCACTTCCCACATCCGCTGAGGCGTCCGGGGGGCCGGTGGCTGGGGCGAGACCGGCGAGATCCACCAGAGTTAACGATCGCCCGGCGGAGCTGCTGCTCAGGCAGCCATGTCGCCGTGCGCCCCCTAGCGCCTCCCCGATCTTATATATACCCTTACATCAAGAAAGTCTATTGAGTTTTTACTGATGTGATGTGTAAACTTTAGATTGTAATCATTGATGTTAAGTCTCTCAATAAAGTCCATGGCACTGGCTTCATCCCCTCTCCAAATTAAAAAAACATCATCAATGAAACGGACCCACATATGCACATGTTCTGAGAAAGTATACTGGTGTTCACCCATGAGGACCTGCTTCTCTCAATAGCCTACGTGCAAGCACGCATAGCTAGGGGAAAAGCAGGCCCCCATGGCCACACCCCTCTTCTGTAGATAGACATCCCTACCAAACATAAAGTAGTTGTTGTGTAAGCTCCATGACACTAGCTCTACCAGCATCTTATTGTGGTTATAACAGTCTGCTGGTCTAGTACTCAAAAAATATTTTAGAGCCTTAAGTCCTGTAGGGTGTTCAATGCTCGTATAAAGAGCCTCGATGTCTAACGGTATCAACAAACATGTGGTATCTTTAATTTTGTCCAAGAAATGCCCAGTGTCTTTGATGTATGTGGGCAGACTGATGACCAGTGGTTGCAGGAAATAATCTGTATATTGAGCAAGATGTTCCCCCACACTGTTAATGGCCGAAATAATCGGCCGTCCTGGAACTGGTGACACTCCTTTATGGACTTTGGGTATGAGGTAGAAATAGAATCTGGGCATTACTGGTAATTCCACGTGTAGAAATTTGAATTCTTAAATAGAGATCAAGCCCTCCCTTCTGTATTGAAAGAGGAGTTTCCTTAGTTTGTCTCTTGCCAAGTCATATTGTTTCAAACACGTTTTGGCGTAGCATGCAGCATCTGAAAGTTGCCTTGTTCCTTCCGCAACATATTGTGTTTGGGGCCAGATCACAATGCTACCTCCTTTATCAGAGCTGCATATCACGTTCTGGTGATCATTTTTCAACTTGGTTACCAGATCCCAATATTGTTTTTCTTGATCTTGCTTCGCTCTCCAGCGATGTTTCACCTGGTGATATAACTTTTTGAGGTCTGCAGTCACCACATCATGAAATGAGTCTATGGCATCCCTAGGCATGGTAGGCATGAAGCTTGATGACGGTTTGAAAGGACTTGAACCTGCTCCCATTTGTTGAATTTCAGCCTCCCTTAATTCCTCCTGCGTGGACGTGTCAGTGTTTGTATCGTTATTGCCCTCGCCCAATTGCACTAGGGTTAGTAAGCCTCTGATGTCACGTGCTTGGAGGGCTGGTGAGGTGGGTTCCACTGTTGTAGTTTCTGCGTTACTTAAACCTTTTTTAACATTGAAAAACTTGCAAAGTTTAAGTTTTCGGATGTAGCGAAACACATCAGTTCTTGTCCCTGTGTAATTAAAATCCGTTAGGGGGCAGAAGGTGAGGCCAAGACTGAGCAATTGTTTTTCTGCCGTTGTTAATGTTGCAGATGATAGATTGACAATGGTTTTGTCATTTATTTCTTGCTGTTGCGGCAAAAATGTTTCTTTTTGTTGTTGTTGTTTGTGTTTGTGTTTTTAGCGGCGCTCTTTTCGGCGGCGGTTGAGTCTGACCCTTTTTTCTGCTGTTTTTGTTGATGATTTCTTGGGCGTAAGGTCTGTAATCGAACACTTACTAAAAAATCAACCTCTTCGCCTAAATCCAATATCATTGGAGGTCCAGCATCTTCACCCCCTACTGATGCGTCATCATCCGAATATACACTGCTGTTGCTGCTGGAAATTGAGATTGATTCACTGGTGCATGGAACTTGTTCAGTGATTTCACTACGAGGAACTCTTCCTGCCAATGTTGCCCCTGCTGCTGGTTTTGCTGGGGCCGACTTCTCATTCATTTTAAGTCGTTTAGCATTTTCAAATTTACGCACGAATGTATAAATTTTGCCATGTTCGTAATCATCCTTGTCGCGCGCAAATTTCCACGCTTTGCGAATTTTGATTTTATCCTCGTGCTTGTTGACCCTTTCCTGGATCTCCTTTCTCATTGTAGGTATGAGGTCATTGGTCATTAATTTCCTCCATGTATTTTAGCAGCTGGGTGCGGTCAATCTCTGCATATTTGATTAGTATCAATACTAAATTACGGGAGGCATCCAAATTGCTATGCCCCCACTCTCGCAGCATCTCCGGGTGAGGTTTGTCGTAACTCTGGGCTGATAAGATTCGCAGCCCCCATGGAATGCGTCCTTCTGCTATATACATTGTAAGGGACTTATGCTCCCACCATCTGGTTACCTCGCTTTTCATAATTTTTTCAAGGCGTTTCATCAGAGTCTTAATTTGTGTTTCATCGGAAGGGGGATTAGTTTGTATAGCCCCTGATGTTCCTGCTGCAGCTGCAGCACCCTTCTGGGTAATTTTGGGCAAGTTCGAGAATAATTCTAGTGAGGCTGCCTCTCGCCCCTTCGCTGTTTCTTTTGTCATAATCGCTGCTGCTCGGTTTGCTTGATTATTTAAAGTTGGTTACTGTATGCGGAGTGGTTTTCATGCCGCTGCTCACCCTCACGCAAATGCCTGTCTCCTCCACACCGCCTGGCATGCACTGCGGAACACTCACCCAGTAAGCTTTAGCCGCGCCGTGAACTTCACAGGTTTCCCGTTTTCCGTTGTAGTTGAAACTGGACTTTCACACGGAGGGTTTTTTTTCCCACAACGTTCAGCGTTCTCTGCAAGCTTGTTTCAAAAAGTGGGTGTGTTCAATGCTGGCAGGCAGGGTCCGTCGTCAAATTCTAATCCACAGAAGAAACACACGTTGGTTGAAGACGTCGGACAACTTTCAGGGAGTGGATTCGTGGCGGAAGCAACCACCTTCCATGGGAAAATGAACAAACAGTCAAATTGTAGCTCCAGCTTCCAGGAACCAAAACAGACGACCAAACGAATCCAAATATATATATATATATATATTCCAAGCAACACGATGGGTCCTTCCGGGATCCTTACTCCCCAGTCAGGTGGCGCATAGATTCGGCGGACCTCTCCAAGCCGAATTTTTTTTATCAATCCACAGTTTGCTTCAAAGCATGATGCGCACTCAGGAAGTTACAGCCAAAAAAGGTTTATTCTTGGTTACACGCTACGCGTTTCGACACCACTTGTGTCTTGATCACACAAGTGGAAACTGCAAACTGTGGATTGATATATATGTATATATATATATGCCACAAAGTTGCGCCGGTGAATGAGCCACAGACTCTGCAGGGCGGGTCAGTGCAACGGTACCGGTGCTCCCACGTGTAAAATCCAACACACCTCCAAACTTTCCCAAAAGTAAGGAACACTGACACCATGCTGCAGGTTCAAAACGATGCTTTAATTTCATGTAGAAAGCTTGCACAGGTTCAACAAAGCCCAACGCGTTTCTCCTCCATAAGAGGCTTGATCACGGGTAAAGTCTCTGCTTCCACCTTGCCTCGTGATTTAACACTGCGGTTTGGTTTCCTCCCAGAGTGCAATTGCAAACAGGTGTGTCCTTTATTTTTTCATGAAAGGCGACAGCATGTTGAAACTTTATTGTTTTCTTTCACGCTAGTGCTGCCAAATGTCTTTCAATGGGGACTGTAAGTAACTGCAAAGTTCGTTTGAAACCTGTATTTAAACAATGATTGCCTTCTACCAGCACGATCATTCCCTCAGCCAGCAAGTGAAAAAACTGCATCTTGCGTCCCTTACCAGCATTCTTTTCGAATTTCCCATGGAACTTTTTCCGTTTTATATCTTCCAGAATGCTTGGTGAGCCGGGCTCATGGAAAAAGTTCAATGCCACAAAGTTGCGCCGGTGAATGAGCCACAGACTCTGCAGGGCGGGTCAGTGCAACGGTACCGGTGCTCAAGCCTCTTATGGAGGAGAAACGCGTTGGGCTTTGTTGAACCTGTGCAAGCTTTCTACATGAAATTAAAGCATCGTTTTGAACCTGCAGCATGGTGTCAGTGTTCCTTACTTTTAGGAAAGTTTGGATTTGACACGTGGGAGCACCGGTACCGTTGCACTGACCCGCCCTGCAGAGTCTGTGGCTCATTCACCGGCGCAACTTTGTGGCATTGAACTTTTTCCATGAGCCCGGCTCACCAAGCATTCTGGAAGATATTTCACTTGCTGGTTGAGGGAATGATCGTGCTGGTAGAAGGCAATCATTGTTTAAATACAGGTTTTAAACGAACTTTGCAGTTACTTACAGTCCCCATTGAAAGACATTTGGCAGCACTTGCGTGAAAGAAAACAATAAAGTTTCAACATGCTGTCGCCTTTCATGAAAAAATAAAGGACACACCTGTTTGCAATTGCACTCTGGGAGGAAACCAAACCGCAGTGTTAAATCACGAGGCAAGGTGGAAGCAGAGACTTTACCCGTGATCAAGCCTCTTATGGAGGAGAAACGCGTTGGGCTTTGTTGAACCTGTGCAAGCTTCCTACATGAAATTAAAGCATCGTTTTGAACCTGCAGCATGGTGTCAGTGTTCCTTACTTTTAGGAAAGTTTGGAGTTGTGTTGGATATATATATATATATATACATATATATATATATATGTCCTCAAATTCACTCGGAATAGTGAAAACGCACTCGCAAGGTAAAAGCTTCCCAAAAGTCTTTATTTGCAATAAAGGACACCCAGGTTGATAAACGACGCGTTTCGTTATCACCTGATAACTTGATCACGGTTTGGATTGCATGCATTCAATTCAACCAATAAAAACATTTTTACACACCATGTGACTCGTGATAAGAACCAAAGTTAATATAGTATATTGTGGGGTTTGTAGTTTCTAAATGCATTTCGTTTCAATGATTTTGGTGCACTATTGTTTTACTTGTTTAGGCTGATCATATTTGCCTCATGTCGATAAATACAAATCTATACATGCGAAACCATTCGGTTTCTTACTGGCCAGTATTGAAATAACCTCCTTGTTTATGGCATTATTTCCGAGACCGGATTTTTAGATATTATTGTTTTGTTCTAGCCCCGAGATTTTAACAGCAGAGTTTGGGTTGAAGTCACGTTTTAACAGATGCAGATTCTATTGCCATTAAGTTTTTTATATAATAAGCATATTATTTATTTTAGGCTATTATAAATTCAGAAGTCACAGCGGGGTTGGTTTACAAACCACCTCCTCTTCCTGTCACCTATTTAGGCGTTAAAGAATAAAGCCCTCCAGTGGATCTGTTGTTAATCCAGATATCACGGCGGGGTTGGTTACTTCTGTAATTTCTTAAACGTGCCAAAAAATATATATATATATATTTTACCTCCTGGCGGTCACCGGAGGTAGTTATAGTTAGGACCAAGTTTCCATAGAAAGAACATTTTTTGTTTTGCTTATAACTTTGGCGTTGTTTGATGAATCTTCATGACATTTTCCAAACTAATTCTTTGTTCATATCAGCTCCTATGTTGATATTTTGGTGATGATTCGTTAAGGGGGGGGGGCCATAAAAAAGGGGGGGTCTAAGAACGTGTTTTCTCCATGTTAATTTCCAAAGGAATATATAGACAAGGCTACAGGTTGAAAGGGTGAACGGAATTACCCCAAATTTGGCAGGGAGTAGGATCTTGGTCTAGAAAGCACGCTTTTGTTTATTTGGTGTAAATCCTTTCAGTAGTTTTGGAAAAATGTCGAAATATACAGATAGCAATATTTGGGAATTCTGCCATCTGATTGGCTGAGGCGTTACGAGCATGAGCTTGCTGCTTTTTGGCTGTAAGCGGTGGGAGCGGTTGCAACTAGGAAATGTTGGCAGCCATTTTGTGATTCTGTTGAAATGAGTAAGTGGAAAAAAGGGCGAAAGGAGTAAGAAACAGGAGGATAGGAGCACTGTAACCTCTATGGGAGAGTGCAAAGCGAAGTAGTCACTCCAACCGGTCTGAAAGTGCGGTGTTGCTCAGAGTGACATGGTGCTGTGATGAGATGGTGCTACACTCAGGTATGAAACCGAGAGCCTAAACCGTGACCTCATTGCTGTAAAGTGATGTGCTCTGGTCTTTGTAGCATATGTGTGCAAGTAGTGTTAGTAGGCGTTTATACCATACAGGGAGTGGGAAGCGAACCACATACCCCTACCGTGCGTTTATACTATACCGGAAGTGGGAAACAAAGTACTCACGCCTACCGGCGTGAAGACTCGGGGATCAAACCAAGCTGATTGCTGTAAAGTGATGGGCTCTGGGCGCTGTAGCATACTGGCCACTGTAGTATAACTATGTAAGAAGTTTTAGTATGCGTTTGTACTATACAGGGAGTGGGAAGCGACTACTCACCTCTACTGGTCTGAAGACTCGGGGATTAAACCGTGAGCCTAAATCATGAGCTCATTGCTGTAAAGTGATGTGCTCTTGGCAGTGTAGCATACCTGTGGAAGTAGTGTTAGTTTGCGTTTATACAATACAGGGAGTGAGAAGCGAACTACTCACCCCTACCGGTCTCAAGACTCGTGGATGAAACCATGAGCTCATTGCTATAAAGTTATGTGCTCTGGGTAGTATCCCAATGTAAGTCATAGTAGAATGTTAGTATGTAATGCTCGTAGAAAGTAAGTATGTAATGTTAGAATGTAGGGCTGTCATGAGGGGAACCTTGGGGAGGGGAACCTTGGGGAGTGCTGGAGAAGACGGTTGCCTTACTGTCTGTTCCTGTTGGTGGCTGTTTAAGCTGTCTTGTTTTCCTGCAATAAATCTACTTATCGGATCCACTGCTGTCTGCCACTTCACTACATAAATTTGGCAATGCTGGAGATGGTAAAATGAAGGCAGCACTCACCAATATTTTCAGCTTGCTTGCGTTCTGCTGAATACCCGTTTTCATTGTGAAGCTGTTTCTACTCATCCCAGGGTCGTCGGCTCATTGAGCTATGTCATCCGAACTCTGGTAGGATTTATATTTTTTGACTTTGAGCTTGCTCTGCCTCTTCACTACACTCTGGTTGCTGTACTACACGTGTGCAAGTAGTGTTAGTATGCGTTTATACTAATTCTGTAGTTATGCAGTAACCAATGCATCATGGTTCTAGGGAGCGCCACCTCCCAAGTGCAGCCCATACAATGTCCCGGGGTGTGCATCTGCGGGACATTTATGTTTGCTATTACAGGGCGGGTGCATGCCTTCCACCCTGTGATAGCAAATCCTTGTTTGCCTCGTTGAAGCGAGAGGAGGAAAACCTTGTATCGCTTTAATAGAGTGGATCAGGATGGTAAAAATTGAAAAAATAAATGAAGCTGGGTCTCACCCGTTCATTTAAATGAGCCCGCTGGTGGGTAATGTACCGGGGCCAATCCTATTATTATATTGCGGGGTCTCTGCAGGACTGGGGACCTTAATCTCACATGTAAATTAGGCGCGGGAGGGCACAGAGATGTTTCGCAGCCTAGGGGATCGCCATGTCCCTGGGCATTGTTTACTAATTATTTAGGGGGCTTCGAGGCCAACTCAAGTCCGGGGATCCCCACCCTCCAGGGCTTTACTTAAATATGCAGGGTGGGCCTTGCCTGCCCCTGAAGCCTCGCTGGCCCTAGGCAGTGCCTTATTGGTTATGTAATCACAGGGGCAATACTCATGGTGTTATAAAGTGATATACTCATAGAACCCTTGCAGATGTAGAATTATGCAGGCTTCATTTATGTAATAGTCTGTTGGTTTATATTTGGTAGGTGCACCGCAAAATTACAAATGTTTTCCCTCATCACCTCCTATAAACCATCGATTTTCACAATAAACTACAGACAAGTGTTGTCAAAAAAAGAAGACCCATACACTCACTTATTTATTGGTAAAAAAATTAACCCTTAATAAAACAAAACAAATAAATGGAAACACAACTTTATTCGAACAAACAACCGTATAACATGAAATAAGTGGGAGGGACTCCTCTGGAAGCAGTGTACAAAACCTGCAAGACAAAAAAGAAACATTAGTATGTGTGCCATGTCCAAGAGAAAAAGAAAGGTAGTCAGAATGAAAGGAAGATAGTGAGAATGGGACAGAGAGGGAGTGGGTGGAAGGGAGAAGGGGAGGGAGAGTCAAAAGAACAGAGGGAGGAGGAGACAGAGCGTCAGCCTACTGCACCCATCCCTCACTGTTCACCTCTCGTCACCGGTGTGTCTGGGACGCTGGGGTTCGCGAGAAAGAGTGCGGTTCAGCAAGTCCTTAAAATGAAACAAATATGAATGAGGCCAGAGATTACATTATTATCTATGGCAACATCACTTGCCTGCACCTGTGCACCCAGGCTGCTGCACTCCAGCCCCTTACCCCGCACTGTGCTTCACTGCTCACCTGCCACCACCGGTGTGTCCAATGACGTGCCCGTGCAAGCTCTGACTCCAGGGTGCCTCTCTCAGGGTAGCACAGCAGGTCTCAGGTTGGGGATGGTGTCTTGATACCTCGATGGAAGGTGTCAGAATGCCCAGGGCATCGTCACGGGGTGAGCACCCGCTCCGCCCAATTTGTTGCAACCAACTCAGTGTCTGAAAAAGGAGAAATAATATTATGCTGGAAACATCTTGAGGTAAATGAAGGTGTATTTTAAGCTTAATAGAGAACACCAGTTGAGTGCATTCTTCCTTCTTGAAGTACGATCTACCAACTGTTAGTGGTAATCGTGGTTCAAAGAGGAGTTGGAGTGCACGAGAATACATAAGGTTAAATAATAATATGTTATGCCAACGTTCGCATACAAAGGAACAGAGCACATGCTAGAAGCATAATGCGCACGTGTAATTCAGTGGCGCAAGCCTGTGTGCATGTACACTTAGTAATTAGCTCACTACAGTGTTCCAAAAGCCAACGCCACGTGTCTGTAGGGCAGCGCTGCCCGCTGGCTCAGGCCTATAGTACGGTCCAGCAGGTCCTTAAAATGAGACAGAGATGTGACTGAATGAGGTCAGAGATCACATCATTACGCACAGCAACATCGCTTGTTCGCACCTGCGCACCAGGCTGATGCACCCCACCCCTCCCGCAGCACTGCACTCAATTGCAGCCCCTGTGCACCCAGGCCCCATTGCTCACCTGCTGTCATTGTTGTGTGTCCAAACACGATGGGCAGCAGTATTCACAATTCATATCCAGTGTTGATTGCCAGGATGATGTACACCTCATGGATCCCTTTCCAAACATGATGGACAGTAGGGTTCACAATTCATATCCAGCGTTGGTTGCCAGAATGATGTACACCTCATGGATCCCTTTTTTGTATTACGCATTGTGATATGTGAGGTGGATGCGGCCATATCATCTAAGGCAGTGTGGAAGAACTGGGACATGTGGCGTCCTCAATATCCTTTGTATACGTACGCAGAGTGGGCTGGGCTTGCGTACGTCATACCAGTGTAGGGGTGTGAATAATTATTCCGGGAACCTTGGCGTTGTTCAGTTCCTGCATGGCCAGGAAGTGTACTTATGTGTTTGTCCCTGTTGCAGTTTTGACGTCTCAGAATGCGCAATTTACATTAATGTAGCACGTACCGGGAGGGCGGCAACTATCGCTAATGAGATGCTGTTTGAAAACATTGAATGGCCAACATCACATGTCGTTGTCAAGCTTGTGGATATGCACAGACACGCATGTCAATGGTGTGCGGTATTATTGAAAGTGTTGCTATCGCGAAGCGCACATCTGTGAATGTGCTCTTACGGAGGGAAGATCAGCAGTGAGGCTACGTCATACACAGTGATTACGCTCATTACAGTCAAGCAATGCATATCAAACATGAATCTGAAAGTCTCACATATGACAAACTACTATTCAGATGCATGGCCATCACACGTGAAAGGTTAATGTACAGACCATGAATATTGATCAAGATGATCGTTACATGTTGTGTGTAGGATAAGATATGTGTACACAGCAAAAAACTTTTCAAAAAAGCTCTCTAAGCAGAAGGGGTGTCTCTCATCAAACGCTGTAGAGAGAATGACTAAAATGGGTGGGGCCCTCCAACTGTTATAATGGGAAATGTTATGAACTAATCAAATGCTTTTTTTAAGGTTGCATGGCAATCGCGCATCGAGCGCGCAAGGAGGTCGCACCCAATGCGATTTAGAGAAAATATATTTATCATAATATACGTTTATTACAGTTAGAAATATTTAAATGTTTAAAATATTTTAGATTATCACTTGCTCTCATATACACTTTAAACTTATTTAGATATAGTTTTGAGACATAAAAAAAAATGAGGAAATGGCGTACCTGGCGTAACACTATACGTCTAAGACATAACACAGAGCCTGGCAGCGTGCACTTGTCGCATACACAGCGCGCAGCGGGCGTGACCTCATATGTACATGACATAACGTGATGCCACTGATGTCAATGACTATGTCATGAATGATGTAATGTGTGACGTCATCAGCAGTGCATTGCTGGGGTGCGAGTTATACTTAGCTGAACTAACTATAACGGTGGAATTTCACTGGTTTTGTACAAGTGAAATGTCCAACTAACTATATCGTCCCTAAAACCTGTGTTTTTTTCAGTGAAAAATCAACAACAAAAAATATTTCGATATATATATATATATATTTATATAAAGTTATACTTACCTGATGTATTTTTGTGACATGTAAGGGTGGCGTCTAAATTGCACTGCTACACCAGCAACCACCAACTCAAATAAAGCACTAGCAGAGACACTGTAGTACCCTCCTACTGCTGTGCTGTATGTGAGCTGCTAGTTTGAGCCACTGCCAAGTTGTAAGCTTTAGCTTATGGCAGGACACAAATGCATCCTCTGATGTTCCAAGATACAGAATGTTTAAGGCCAATCTGTGAAGGGGGAAAGCAAGTCACATTTTCTGGGTAATGGGCACAGTGTGTGGGCTGGTCCCTGCAGCTGTAAGGGGCAGTGATGGCGTTGGTGTCCAGCAGAAGGTTGCATAACAAACCGTATGTAGGTGTTTATAGCTCAAAATAGGTGCATGAGCTTTGCAGTAGACTGTAGCATTCTAGTTGTTGCCAAGAGGCAGCAGACAGCTTCAGTCAGTCCTGGAGACAGTATGTTTCCCCATACCAGTGGTCTCTGCAAGACCAGTTATCCTAATATTATTTCATTTGAACTTTGCCTCTATGTCCTCATTATTAATTTTGATGGACTCTAGTAACTTTTCCAATTACAACACTTTTTTCATGTTTCACAATCTCTTCCCCTAGGCATGAAATCTGCCTTTCAGTCATGCCAAGTCTAACAGCGTATTATCCATATATTTTCAATATCTCTCTCATGCTATTTTGCTTGAGAGACTATACAGCCTTGGGATTCAGGGTACCCCTCTGTCCTGGATCAGATCTATTCTAAATGGCCGCACTTAACAGGTCTCCCTTCAGCCATTTGTTTCTGAGGAGAAACCACTGAAGTGTGGAGTCCCTCAGGGCTCCGCGCTAAACCCGCTATTTTTTTAATGTATATGTCTCTCCTCTGGCCTCAGTGGTAGAAGCTTGTGGTGTTAGAGTGATTTCCTATGCTGACGACACACAATTGGTGTTTTCATTTATGGATCACTCTGAAGCAGCCTTCTCTAATGTCAGACGCTGTTTGTGGAACATCTCCACCTGGATGGCATTAAACACGCTTAGGCTCAACTCTGATAAAACCGAGGTGCTGTTTTTTAATTAAAAAAACCATCCCCCGCCTATATTATTGTGGCCATTGGAGTTGAACCCCCCTCCGGAACCTGTGGATTCAGCCAGGAATCTTGGATTCCGGTTCAACAACGAGTTATCCTGTATATCTCAAATTAACCAGGTTTCCTCAGCATGTTTCGGTAAATTTGACATGATTCGCAAATCCTTCCTTTGCTTCCTCGGAAATCTCGCCGGACCATCGTTCATGCCCTGATCACCTCACATCTGGATTATGCTAATAGTCTGTACGCTGGGGCTCCTGCTTACCTAATCAAACGTTCAGCCAGGTTGATCTATACCATCCCATATCGCCACTCGATCTCTCCCCACCTGAAGAAGCTCCATTGGCTTCCAGTGACCAGGCGCATTCAGTTTAAGTGACTGGTTTTGGCTTTTAGAGCAATGCGGGGTCAGGGCCCGACCTACCTTAGATCTCGACTGAAGCATGCTCAGTCTATCGCTCACTCAGATCAAACCATCTCTGCCTTTTGGTGAATCCCGGCTTTCGCCGCTCTAGAATGGGTGGCAGAGCTTTTGCAGTGATCATGGCCAAAACCTGGAACAGCCTGCCAATGTCCTTGCGGATGGCTGAATCTGAATCTATTTTCCCACGCGACTTGAAGACCTGGCTGTTTTCCAACTCTTAGCCCCTATGGGTACCCGCATCTGCTGCCTCTCTTAGCACCGGGACACCCCCGTTGGGGGTAGCTGTGCTCTTTACGAGCTTCAAAATAAATAAATATAAAATCTTGTAAAAAGGTTGTCAGGTTTACCAACTATTGTCATCATTCTATAATTTACTGAAGCAGCAGCTGTCTTGTGGACGTTGTCTCATCTTGGTTGTGCGCTTATCCTGCACCCCTTCCATGGTTATGACTTGTTGTGCCTTTTCAGTACACTTTGGGTCAAAGGACAGCTTGCTTTGGCATGTGCCTTTCTTTCTCATATTGCATCTCCCATTGCTCACAGGTCTGATTCATGCAAGTGTTTTTCAAATTAATAGAACCGTTTAAGATTTGTGTGTTGCGGTGCTCTAATTGCCATCTTTATTCTCAACCTTTTAGTACTTTTTATCCTTAAAATTTTGCAGGGATATTTTTCTTCTTTCCAGCATGGGATATGCTTTACTGTTATGTTACCTACTTATTTACAGTGCCACATGCTGACTTATGTTGGCAGAGGACACTATCCCAATATATTCACCAAAGTTCCCACCAACATACTCATCAATTGTAGTAGAAATCAATGTGAGGCTTAATTTTCCAGGCAGTAGTGACCTCCACACTAGTTTGACCAACCGTCCGTAACTTTCACAGACCGTCCGTAATTTGGACCTCACGTCCGTGAGGATCACTTTTACGGACATGTTTTGTCCATTATTTTGGGCCTTGCAGGGAGCAGATCTGTTCCCCTGTGAGAGGCCTCAGCTCCCCGATGGGGCCTCCTCGCACTCATCTTCGGAGCACAAGAGCAGCCCCACCCGCCCAGTCTCATTCTGTATGCAGCAGATGATTGTCACATACAAAATGACAATGGGCCAGTCTGGGCTTTTACAGCATCTGATGGGCCTCCTCCTGCCTCAGTCTAGGGCAGGGCATTCTGTTAGGGTAAGGTGGAAGAAATGTACAAAACAAATGTACAAATGCTGCAATGTGACAGTTCATGAAAAGAAGCTGGCAAAAGAAGTTAAAAAGAAGAGGTTATAGTTCTTACACAGTCTCATCATTTCAGAGATGAAGCATTAAAAAAAAATATTATATACAATGAAGCCATAGTTGCTGCTTTTTAATTTATTTTATGCATCTAACATCCAATGACAAAGTTAATAGTCACGGCTTGTTGTATCTAATGTTACTGAATGCAATGATAGAAACAGCAAAATATTAGTCGGGCGGCACATTATGCTCAGCACATATTTTTAGCTTAGGTGTTTTAAGCCATGCCCTTAATTACATCAGACACGCCCCTTGGAGAGACGCCCAGTTTTTCATCCCTCTTAAAGCACTGGAAACAACACCATGTCACAGTCACCTCATGTCCTAGCACTATGCATCATCCAAGACTCCTGACTTCCAAGTTTTCATATTGCCTATGTGCAGGGGCATTTGAAAACCCTCACCCACCCTACTACAGGGAGGATGAACTTCTTTATGGGGTTCTTCTGTCTGCAACTAAGTAGACAAAGGCTCAGCTCAAAATTAATGTGAAAAGGTGGGTTAGTGAATAAATGAAGGATTGTGTAAATTGCTGGATGGATTAGTGAAAGGATGAATGGATGAGTGAGAGGGTGAATGGATGGATAATAGGAGAAAGGATGGATGGATGCATGAGAGGAAGGATGGATGGGGTAAATAGATGGATGTATGGCTGGAAGGATAGATGGATGGGTAAAAGGATGGATGGATCAGTAAAAGGATGGATAGATGAGTGAAAGGGTGGATGATGGGCGAGTTAATGGGTGGATTGATGAATTGATAAGTGAAAGGGTGAATGGATGGATGGATGAGTGAAAGGGTGGAAGTAAGGATGGACCAGTGAGTGAAAGGGAGGGTAGATGGACAAAAGGATGGATAGATGAGTGAAAGGGTGGATGGATGAGAGAAAGGTTGGATGGATGAGTGAAAGGATGGCTGAGTGATAGGGTCGATGGATGGCTTAATGAGTGGATGAGTACATGGATGAGTGGGTGGATGGGTGAAGGCTGGATAGAAGGATGGGTGGCTAAGTGAAAGGGGAATAGAGAGATAAGGGAGGATGGATGGATAGATGAGTGAAAACATGGACGAATAATTGGCAGAATGGATGGGCGAATAGGTGCAAGGATGAGTGAAAAGAAGAATGTAAAGCTTTATGAGTGAAAGAATGCATACATGAGTGAAAGGGAGGGTGGCGAGCTGGATGAAAGGATGGAGGATGAGTGAAAAGTTGAATGGGTGGACAGATGAGTGACTGGGTGGATGAATGAGTAAGTGAAAGGGTGGCTGGATGGGTAAAAGGGTAAATGGTTGAATGGATGAGTGAATGGATGGATGGGTGGAAGAGTGGCTGGATGAGTGAAAGGATGGATTGGGTGAAAGGGTGGATGGATGATGGATGGATGAGTGAAAAGGTGGATGGAAGGATGGATGAGTGAAATGATGGATGGAAAGATAGATGATGGATAGGTTTGCAAATGTGTTAAAATGTTTGGATATGGATGGGCACACAGATGAAAGGACAGAATGAATGGTGAAAGACTGAATGATGGATGTACAAATTAATAGATGACAGAATGGGGAAACATCCTTAACCACGATGTATGAACAACGACTTACCTGAACAACGAAGAGGGCTGAACCACGAAGGTAACATCCACGAACGACGAAACAATGAAGGATGGAACCACGACTTTTAGAACACCGGAGTTGCACGTAGGATAATTTAGGAAAACATATAAATGGGTAGATGGGGGCGTGGGGGGACTCCCCCCACAAATATGATAAAAAAATATATATAGTTAAAAATAAAATGTGATGAATAAATTAGAAATAGTTACATAAAGCTAAGGATGTTGAAGAAAAAAGTTTACAATAAATGTACCGGTTTATGTCAGGAGATGGCAGTGTTGCTTTGAGTTTATCACGTAAATGCTATTGAATCACGAACAGAATATGATTAGTGTGCTTGATATTGAAAACAGATATTAACTAGTATTTAAAAAAAATGGCATAAAAAGAAAAAGTATCATTAAATCTTTTTTTTTCGTGGTTTAGGAAGTAGTGGTTTAAAATGTAGTGGTTAAGTAATGGTCGTGGTTTAGCCTTCGTTGTTCCAGAAGTCGTGGATTAGGCAGTAGTTGTTAAGTCATACAATCGACAGAATGTACATTTGAAATGGTAGATATCAGGGGTTTGATGGAAGGATGAATGGGTAGATCCTTGGACAAAAGAGCTCTTCTGGGGAGGGTTATGATGACTTTCTTTGTGCCATAAGAGCTTTAGTTCAAAGTGGGAGGCATTTACATTTTCTGGCTACTCCCTTGCCTATGTGTTACTATTCTGTATTTGCTGTATGCTTATGTGTGGGATCCATACATCATGCATACGACATTTTGAGTGACACCCAACTGCTACTTCAATGCTACACTAGTAATTGTAAATGTTTGCATGTTTTGTTTTAGGTGTAAGGTTTTAGGAAGAACCTCATAATGCCATGAGCTGTGCTTGAGATGTATATTGTGTTTGTAGCAATAGGCAAGGCGTCAAAAATATACTATGTAATAGAAAATTGACAGTGCCTTCTTTAAGAAAGCTGCAGGGAAAAGCACCTTTGTGACTTCGGTCAGCTAGTGCAACTCTCTGCAAAGCCCCCACAAGCAAAGTCAGATTCCATATTTTAAGTTCCACTTGCGGAAACACCCATAATGCATTCCCTATAGTGGGCTCATCACAGCAATCCTCCCTTTAGGTCACTAATATGTGCCGCTGTACATCTCACAATCGGTACAAAAGGGGGTGGTGATGGACGGAGCATCTGAATCAATCAAACACTCACACCCAGTCAAAAGATCTGGATTTAATCCATCACCGTTCTTTAGCCCACTCTGCCACCCCAGTTCAGACATCGCTATATGCAAATCAGTCTGACCCTGTGCCTCATGGGAACAGTACAGCCCGAACTGCCAAGCCATGTCTTCCCTGGACCGAAAACAAGCTTCCGAGGACCGGTTTCTGGCATTCCAGCCATCTTCAGCCCGACTTGCTTGAATCCAGTGGCAAAGTGAGCAAGAGACTCACGTCTGAGCATACCCTGCCACACTTATGGCCGCCAAAAGCGGTACAAAAGGGGTGGTGATGGACGGAGCATCTGAATCAATCAAACACTCACACCCAGTCAAAAGATCTGGGTTTAATCCATCACCGTTCTTTAGCCCACTCTGCCACCCCAGTTCAGACATGGCTATATGCAAATCAGTCTGACCCTGTGCCTCATGGGAACAGTCTAGCCCGAACTGCCAAGCCATGTCTTACATGGACCCAAAACAAGCTTCCGAGGACTGGTTTCTGGCATTCCAGCCGTCTTCAGCCCGGCTTGCTTGAATCCAGTGGCAAAGTGAGCAAGGGACTCACGTCCGAGCATACCCTGCCACACTTATGGCGGCCAAAAGCAGTACAAAAGGGGTGGTGATGGACGGAGCATCTGAATCAATCAAACACTCACACCCAGTCAAGAGATCTGGGTTTAATCCATCACCGTTCTTTAGCCCACTCTGCCACCTCAGTTCAGACATGGCTATATGCAAATCAGTCTGACCCTGTGCCTCATGGGAACAGTCCAGCCCGAACTGCCAAGCCATGTCTTCCCTGGACCGGAAACAAGCTTCCGAGGACCAGTTTCTGGCATTCCAGCCGTCTTCAGCCCGGCTTGCTTGAATCCAGTGGTAAAGGGAGCAAGGGACTCACATCTTAGCATACCCTGCCACACTTATGGCGGCCAAAAGCGGTACAAAAGGGGGTGGTGATGGACGGAGCATCTGAATCAATCAAACACTCACACCTAGTCAAAAGATCTTGGTTTAATCCATCACCGGTCTTTAGCCCATTCTGCCACCCCAGTTCAGACATGGCTATATGCAAATCAGTCTGACCCAGTGCCTCATGGGAACAGTCCAGTCCGAACTGCCAAGCCATGTCTTCCCTGGAACGGAAACAAGCTTCCGAGGACCGGTTTCTGGCATTCCAGCCGTCTTCAGCCCGGCTTGCTTGAATCCAGTGGCAAAGTGAGCAAAGGACTCACGTCTGAGCATACCCTGCCACACTTATTGCGGCCAAAAGCGGTACAAAAGGGGGTGGTGATGGACGGAGCATCTGAATCAATCAAACACTCACACCCAGTCAAAAGATCTGGGTTTAATCCATCACCGTTCTTTAGCCCACTCTGCCACTCCAGTTCAGACATGGCTATATGCAAATCAGTCTGACCTAGTGCCTCATGGGAACAGTCCAGCCCGAACTGCCAAGCCATGTCTTCCCTGGGCCGGAAATAAGCTTCAGAGGACCGGTTTCTGGCATTCCAGCCGTCTTCAGCCCGGCTTGCTTGAATGCAGTGGCAAAGTGAGCAAGGGACTCACGTCTGAGCATACCGTGCCACACTTATGGCGGCCAAAAGCGGTACAAAAGGGGGTGGTGATGGATGGAGCATCCTAATCAATCAAACACTCACACCCAGTCAAAAGATCTGGGTTTAATCCATCACCGTTCTTTAGCCCACTTTGCCACCCCAGTTCAGACATGGCTATATGCAAATCAGTCTGACCCTGTGCCTCATGGGAACAGTCCAGCCCGAACTGCCAAGCCATGTCTTCCCTGGACCGGAAACAAGCTTCCGAGGACCGGTTTCTGGCATTCCAGCCATCTTCAGCCCGGCTTGCTTGAATCCAGTGGCAAAGTGAGCAAGAGACTCACGTCTGAGCATACCCTGCCACACTTATGGCCGCCAAAAGCGGTACAAAAGGGGTGGTGATGGACGGAGCATCTGAATCAATCAAACACTCACACCCAGTCAAAAGATCTGGGTTTAATCCATCACCGTTCTTTAGCCCACTCTGCCACCCCAGTTCAGACATGGCTATATGCAAATCAGTCTGACCCTGTGCCTCATGGGAACAGTCTAGCCCGAACTGCCAAGCCATGTCTTCCCTGGACCGGAAACAAGCTTCCGAGGACTGGTTTCTGGCATTCCAGCCGTCTTCAGCCCGGCTTGCTTGAATCCAGTGGCAAAGTGAGCAAGGGACTCACGTCCGAGCATACCCTGCCACACTTATGGCGGCCAAAAGCTGTACAAAAGGGGTGGTGATGGACGGAGCATCTGAATCAATCAAACACTCACACCCAGTCAAAAGATCTGGGTTTAATCCATCACCGTTCTTTAGCCCACTCTGCCACCCCAGTTCAGACATGGCTATATGCAAATCAGTCTGACCCTGCGCCTCATGGGAACAGTCCAGCCCGAACTGCCAAGCCATGTCTTCCCTGGACCGGAAACAAGCTTCCGAGGACCGGTTTCTGGCATTCCAGCCGTCTTCAGCCCGGCTTGCTTGAATCCAGTGGCAAAGTGTGCAAGGAACTCACGTCTGAGCATACCCTGCCACACTTATGGAGGCCAAAAGCAGTACAAAAGGGGGTGGTGATGGACAGAGCATCTGAATCAATCAAACACTCACACCCAGTCAAAAGATCTGGGTTTAATCCATCACCGTTCTTTAGACACTCTGCCACACCAGTTCAGACATGGCTATATGCAAATCAGTCTGACCCTGTGCCTCATGGAAATAGTCCAGCCCGAACTGCCAAGCCATGTCTTCCCTGGACCAGAAACAAGCTTCCGAGGACCGGTTTCTGGCATTCCAGCCGTCTTCAGCCCGGCTTGCTTGAATCCAGTGGTAAAGTGAGCAAGGGACTCACATCTGAGCATACCCTGCCACACTTATGGCGGCCAAAAGCGGTACAAAAGGGGGTGGTGATGGACGGAGCATCTGAATCAATCAAACACTCACACCTAGTCAAAAGATCTGGGTTTAATCCATCACCGTTCTTTAGCCCACTCTGCCACCCAGTTCAGACATGGCTATATGCAAATCAGTCTGACCTAGTGCCTCATGGGAACAGTCCAGCCCGAACTGCCAAGCCATGTCTTCCCTGGGCCGGAAACAAGCTTCAGAGGACCGGTTTCTGGCTTTCCAGCCGTCTTCAGCCCGGCTTGCTTGAATGCAGTGGCAAAGTGAGCAAGGGACTCACGTCGGAGCATACCCTGCCACACTTATGGCGACCAAAATCGCTACAAAAGGGGGTGGTGATGGACGGAGCATCTGAATCAATCAAACACTCACACCCAGTCAAATGATCTGGGTTCAATCCATCACCGTTCTTTAGCCCACTCTTCCACCCCAGTTCAGACATGGCTATATGCAAATCAGTCTGACCCAGTGCCTCATGGGAACAGTCCAGTCCGAACTGCCAAGCCATGTCTTCCCTGGACCGGAAACAAGCTTCCGAGGACCGGTTTCTGGCATTCCAGCCGTCTTCAGCCCGGCTTGCTTGAATCCAGTGGCAAAGTGAGCAAAGGACTCACGTCTGAGCATACCCTGCCACACTTATTGCGGCCAAAAACGGTACAAAAGGGGGTGGTGATGGACAGAGCATCTGAATCAATCAAACACTCACACCCAGTCAAAAGATCTGGGTTTAATCCATCACCGTTCTTTAGCCCACTCTGCCACTCCAGTTCAGACATGGCTATATGCAAATCAGTCTGACCTAGTGCCTCATGGGAACAGTCCAGCCCGAACTGCCAAGCCATGTCTTCCCTGGGCCGGAAATAAGCTTCAGAGGACCGGTTTCTGGCATTCCAGCCGTCTTCAGCCCGGCTTGCTTGAATGCAGTGGCAAAGTGAGCAAGGGACTCACGTCTGAGCATACCGTGCCACACTTATGGCGGCCAAAAGCGGTACAAAAGGGGGTGGTGATGGACGGAGCATCCTAATCAATCAAACACTCACACCCAGTCAAAAGATCTGGGTTTAATCCATCACCGTTCTTTAGCCCACTTTGCCACCCCAGTTCAGACATGGCTATATGCAAATCAGTCTGACCCTGTGCCTCATGGGAACAGTCCAGCCCGAACTGCCAAGCCATGTCTTCCCTGGACCGGAAACAAGCTTCCGAGGACCGGTTTCTGGCATTCCAGCCATCTTCAGCCCGGCTTGCTTGAATCCAGTGGCAAAGTGAGCAAGAGACTCACGTCTGAGCATACCCTGCCACACTTATGGCCGCCAAAAGCGGTACAAAAGGGGTGGTGATGGACGGAGCATCTGAATCAATCAAACACTCACACCCAGTCAAAAGATCTGGGTTTAATCCATCACCGTTCTTTAGCCCACTCTGCCACCCCAGTTCAGACATGGCTATATGCAAATCAGTCTGACCCTGTGCCTCATGGGAACAGTCTAGCCCGAACTGCCAAGCCATGTCTTCCCTGGACCGGAAACAAGCTTCCGAGGACTGGTTTCTGGCATTCCAGCCGTCTTCAGCCCGGCTTGCTTGAATCCAGTGGCAAAGTGAGCAAGGGACTCACGTCCGAGCATACCCTGCCACACTTATGGCGGCCAAAAGCTGTACAAAAGGGGTGGTGATGGACGGAGCATCTGAATCAATCAAACACTCACACCCAGTCAAAAGATCTGGGTTTAATCCATCACCGTTCTTTAGCCCACTCTGCCACCCCAGTTCAGACATGGCTATATGCAAATCAGTCTGACCCTGTGCCTCATGGGAACAGTCCAGCCCGAACTGCCAAGCCATGTCTTCCCTGGACCGGAAACAAGCTTCCGAGGACCGGTTTCTGGCATTCCAGCCGTCTTCAGCCCGGCTTGCTTGAATCCAGTGGCAAAGTGTGCAAGGAACTCACGTCTGAGCATACCCTGCCACACTTATGGAGGCCAAAAGCAGTACAAAAGGGGGTGGTGATGGACAGAGCATCTGAATCAATCAAACACTCACACCCAGTCAAAAGATCTGGGTTTAATCCATCACCTTTCTTTAGACACTCTGCCACACCAGTTCAGACATGGCTATATGCAAATCAGTCTGACCCTGTGCCTCATGGAAATAGTCCAGCCCGAACTGCCAAGCCATGTCTTCCCTGGACCAGAAACAAGCTTCCGAGGACCGGTTTCTGGCATTCCAGCCGTCTTCAGCCCGGCTTGCTTGAATCCAGTGGTAAAGTGAGCAAGGGACTCACATCTGAGCATACCCTGCCACACTTATGGCGGCCAAAAGCGGTACAAAAGGGGGTGGTGATGGACGGAGCATCTGAATCAATCAAACACTCACACCTAGTCAAAAGATCTGGGTTTAATCCATCACCGTTCTTTAGCCCACTCTGCCACCCAGTTCAGACATGGCTATATGCAAATTAGTCTGACCTAGTGCCTCATGGGAACAGTCCAGCCCGAACTGCCAAGCCATGTCTTCCCTGGGCCGGAAACAAGCTTCAGAGGACCGGTTTCTGGCTTTCCAGCCGTCTTCAGCCCGGCTTGCTTGAATGCAGTGGCAAAGTGAGCAAGGGACTCACGTCGGAGCATACCCTGCCACACTTATGGCGACCAAAATCGCTACAAAAGGGGGTGGTGATGGACGGAGCATCTGAATCAATCAAACACTCACACCCAGTCAAATGATCTGGGTTCAATCCATCACCGTTCTTTAGCCCACTCTTCCACCCCAGTTCAGACATGGCTATATGCAAATCAGTCTGACCCTGTGCCTCATGGGAACAGTCCTGCCCGAACTGCCAAGCCATGTCTTCCCTGGACCGGAAACCAGCTTCCGAGGACCAGTTTCTGGCATTCCAGCCGTCTTCAGCCCGGCTTGCTTGAATCCAGTGGCAAAGTGAGCAAGGGACTCACGTCTGAGCATACCGTGCCAGACTTATGGCGGCCAAAAGCGGTACAAAAGGGGGTGGTGATGGACGGAGCATCCTAATCAATCAAACACTCACAGCCAGTCAAAAGATCTGGGTTTAATCCATCACGTTCTTTAGCCCACTTTGCCACCCCAGTTCAGACATGGCTATATGCAAATCAGTCTGACCCTGTGCCTCATGGGAACAGTCCAGCCCGAACTGCCAAGCCATGTCTTCCCTGGACCGGAAACAAGCTTCCGAGGACCGGTTTCAGGCATTCCAGCCGTCTTCAGCCCGGGTTGCTTGAATCCAGTGGCAAAGTGAGCAAGTGACTCACGTCTGAGCACACCGTGCCACACTTATGGCAGCCAAAAGCGGTACAAAAGGGGGTGGTGATGGACGGAGCATCTGAATCAATCAAACACTCACACCCAGCCAAAAGATCTGGGTTTAATCCATCACCGTTCTTTAGCCCACTTTGCCACCCCAGTTCAGACATGGCTATATGCAAATCAGTCTGACCCTGTGCCTCATGGGAACAGTCCAGCCCGAACTGCCAAGCCATGTCTTCCCTGGACCGGAAACAAGCTTCCGAGGACCGGTTTCTGGCATTCCAGCCGTCTTCAGCCCGGCTTGTTTGAATCCAGTGGCAAAGTGAGCAATGGACTCACGTCTGAGCATACCCTGCCACACTTATGGCGGCCAAAAGCGGTACAAAAGGGGGTGGTGATGGACGGAGCATCTGAATCAATCAAAAACTCACACCCAGTCAAAAGATCTAGGTTTAATCCATCACCGTTCTTTAGCCCACTCTGCCACCCCAGTTCAGACATGGCTATATGCAAATCCGTCTGACCCTGTGCCTCATGGGAACAGTCCAGCCCGAACTGCCCAGCCATGTCTTCCCTGGACCGGAAACAAGCTCCGAGGACCGGTGTCTGGCATTCCAGCCGTCTTCAGCCCGGCTTTCTTGAATCCAGTGGCAAAGTGAGCAAGGGACTCACGTCTGAGCATACCCTGCCACACTTATGGCGGCCAAAAGCAGAACAAAAGGGGGTGGTGATGGACGGAGCATCTGAATCAATCAAACACTCACACCCAGTGAAAAGATCTGGGATTAATCCATCATGCTTCTTTAGCCCACTCTGCCACCCCAGTTCAGACATGACTATATGCATATCCGTCTGACCGTGTGCCTCATGGGAACAGTCCAGCCCGAACTGCCAAGCCATGTCTTCCCTGGACCGGAAACCAGCTTCCGAGGACCGGTTTCTGGCATTCCAGCCGTCTTCAGCCCGGCTTGCTTGAATCCAGTGGCAAAGTGAGCAAGGGACTCACGTCTGAGCATACCCTGCCACACTTATGGCAGCCAAATGCGGGAAAAAAGGGGGTGGTGATGGACGGAGCATCTGAATCAATCAAACACTCACATCGTACTGCACCGTACATCTCACAATGGCACTCCGATATGAGATGCTAGTAGAAAAGTCTATCCGAGCAAATCTTCCTGACCACTTCTCTCACCAAACATGCCTGCTCAGGACCATGAGTGGTAAACAAAATATCAGACTGGGCAACCCAGTACAGTAACCATCTAAATAGATTATTATCATATGAAATGCCACAAAAAGACCTGCACAGTTGCTCAAAGCTGTGCGCATACTGAAAAACCCTGAAGTGCATGATTGTCTCAACCGAGTATAAACTTATTTTGACTTGTACTTAAGTTGTTGTCTCTTTACTTACTTTTATACTATGGCGCAACTTCCTCTGATGTGTCTGTAAAACTTACTTTTTGTCCTGAAGTTTTGTCCTGAATTTTGACCTTCTGTGCTGAATTTTTGTCCTGAATTTTGACCCTTCGCCCAGAATTTTTACACCTACTGTCCTGAATTTGCACCCTTTGCCAGTTGGTCACCCTACTCTACACTGCAGTAGTTCATGGGATGTCTAGTATCGAGAGATAAGCAAGCTGCCTTACCTCTTTGTCACTAATCACAATATATCACTTTTGACTCTGAACCGCAAGCTCATCCCCTTCATCAGCATCTCTTGTTTCCCAGCATTCCTCTTCATCTCTCCGCAGTCAGCGGAGGAGGTTTCTGGCAAGGGTGCTGTCACCAAGCTGCCCACCACCAATTAACATGTGCGCAGTTGGACCCTTAGGCTCTTCAGTGGCTCCAGTCATTGCTGAGTATCCGAGGATGCACTACCATTCTTCCTTTCATACAGCTACACTTGCTATCCTCACCACCTCTCTCATTTCTGCATGATCCCAGAGTCAATCTTATTTAGCCACAGGGTGTTTTATGTAATTGTTGCCTTGTGTGAAGGAAGATGAGTTATGAGGGCCGAGAGGCACGGAGATCCACTCAAAAGTCACACTTTCATGTGCTCAGCAGGCAGAAACCCCAGAGAGAGCTCTAGGCAAGGTGAACCCCTCTCCCCTTGCAACTGTTTGTTCTTATCCAGACTTTTGATTTTGCATTATTTCTCATGGCTTACTGGTATGTTTAGTACATCATTTCTGTAATGGATTTAAAACAAATGAAGGTTCTTGGTACTATTTCCTGTCACTTACATTGTAAAATGTGCAATTACCTCAGTCTTAAAGAAGTTGGAGAAACAAATCGAGGCAGGCCCATGCAGGCAGGTTAGCTTAGAAAGGAACAGTTCGTGTGGGAGCATCGGAGACATTCTAAAAATAAAGCACACTTGGGGACTCAAACCAAACCAAGTTGGGATTAGTGCAATGAACCTAGTTCTACACCAGAACTCAGAGCAGCTTCTGATCGAATGCTGAAAGGCAAAACACCAGGACGTAACAGGTTACTTGCTGAAGTGTAAGCTGTTTATACGATTATCTGGCTCTGCAGTTTCTGGCACTGTACAAGCATTGTATGAAAAGTGGTTGAATCCTGCTATTCTCATACTTTTGGTATCTAAGCCCTGAAGCAATCTGCACATTTTGGGTTGCGATGCTGAGCAGTGGTGGCTGGTGACATCTGAAAGTGGTGAGGCGTAAAGTTGTCGTACTGCACTGCGGCAAGCGAGCGAGCCAAACCAACTATACAGGGTTCTGGGGAACATTTTTGACAAAAGAGTGGACAAATGATGCATTTTAAAAACAAATTGAGGAAACAGGAAGGTTAATAACTAAGTGTTCAGAATCACCATAAGGAGATTCAGTTCAGTTCAATAAACTTTAATTTGATTCATAAACAGAATCATAAAAGTATACAATATAAAAGAAACATCATCAATCAATACAACTACACTAGCATCCATAATTACATAATATATATAATCACAAAACTAGTACAATTCATCTAAAAAAAAAAAAGAAAAAAAAGGTGTAAAAGGACTACTGCAATTATTTCAAATAGTCACATAATGTTTCCATTAGTGCTAATCAATATCGTCTTCTAATAGTGAGTGCCAGCCTAATAAAGGTAAGCACAGCAGTCAGCAGTACGTATAGCTGGGGTAGACAGTGACATTAGATGCTCGTATCCCTCCTTATAGTTACAGGGTTCAACATTCAGTAAAACAGGCTTAATAAACCGATTTCTAGGATCTTTATACAAAGTACAAAAAAGAAGGAGATGCAGGGTGTGTTGTGAAACCTTATTATTGCAGGGACAAGGGGGTAGCCTCTCACCCCACCCCGCTTGTTTCGAAAAAGCAAAAAGAAAATGCAGAGTATTTAAACGAAATCTTGTTAAATAAAACGCCATTTGGTGTGCATAGTAAAGGATAAATAAAACTGCTGCTGCAGTTTACCCCTATTATATGATGTATAATTAATATTTCTTGACATACCAAGAGTAGTACGATAGGCATTTTTAATTGTCAGCTTTCCATCCTTCTCAATAGATTCAGTAACTCCTTAACAAGGGAAATTCCCTCATAAATCCGAAACCTGCTGGGATTAGTCAGTTGGCAAAGTGACCCCCGCAAGTTCCCCTTTGTGGGTCCAGCCTCTTAAAGAGAGGAGGATGACAATAGGGAGGCTGCATGTGTGTTTTCACTAAGTCAGAGTTCGACAAGAGTATTGGGGATCCCAATCCCAGATCAATAGGCCCAAAAGACAATGGGAAGCAGTATTTGCAGATAAGATCCTCAATGTGATTCCACATTCCTTCCCTGAGCAGGCGGGAAAGAAGGGCTGTTTGAAACTTTGTGTAAACGGTTAAAACGTTTTTGTGCTATCAATTGATTTTTTTTTAATGTAAGGCATACATCACCGTCTGCAGCTTTATAACCCTTACCCAGAGTGTCAGTAAACCATAATCTTGGTACTGAAATAATATTACCGAATGCAGAACAAGCTGCAGTGTGACTGAAATTAAATATTTATCACACTAGTACGTTTGTTAACCATGCATATGTGTAAATATTTGCAGAGGTCTGAATACTCCAAGATGGAGGGCTGAGCACACAAACGTTTTAGAAACAGCTGGCGCCAAGCACAGCAGCTTTGTTCTTTTGTTGCCTCGTCGACAATCCGAGGGGTTGTGTTTGAGAAATGAAATTGAAAGTACACATAAGCAGACACTTTTTGGCGGGTGTGCCTATAATACAGCATCACAGGGATGTACGTGTCACAGGGTAACAGCGACCACATGTGTCTGTGCCAGGCTTGCTGCTCTAGAACAGACCGGGGGATCTCGGTAACTGTACAGGTTTGGGAATATTTTTAAACACCTCGGTCCAACCCAGCCTGTTAGTGCTCGTGCACTGGTAATCACATCTGCCCAGGTACATGTTCTGGCTGCTTCCATGTGTGAACCATCACTCTGGGGGTAATCGCTTCCTTTTCACGGTATCTCATGTGCTGCGGGCGGGGTCTCTAAAATCTAGAAAAGCACTTTGTGGGCGGCGCAAGGATAGGGATTTACAATTAATGAGTGTGCGTGCAGTTAGAACAGGGAGTGGTGTGAGCGTGTGAAGAACTTTCAAAAGGGAAATGAAGTGCGTTGCGATATGTGCAGTGATAGCCCAGCAGCAGTGCACTGTAGGGAGTTCCCTGTCATGATCTGGGCAGGTATGCCGTGAGCAGTGCTGCAGACACTGTGGAACATAGTACAAGCAGACAAGTCTTTCATGGGTACATTAGGGAACTTTAAACTTATTTTTAAATGTATTCAAACACGGTTAAATGTAAACAGATCACACGTGGTCAAGGTCGGATTTAAACAACCTGGGTCCCAGGTAACACAAAAGGGGTAAATCTAAAACTTTTTGACATACGCCCACCGTCAGACACCTAATGTCCAGTCACAATCGCGCAGGGGAGAGGGGGGTCACACGGGGGGGGAGGCTCTGACCCAAAGACAAGTATTGGCGCCATCAAAACATGTTTTTGTTATCTGTCCCCATTCCTTTTATACGTCCACCGAATTTCATGCAAAGCTGGAAATTAAAAAGAAGTTTGCACAGTGTATGTGAAAGTGGTAAGGCGCTCTATCCATTAGGCTGGATTATTTTCTCTCACGTCAATGTCGGCTTTTCTGCCATCACATGGCTCACTGTATGCACCTTACACTACCTTGCACGCTCTGCAATTGGTCCAGAGGGATGACTGTTGCCACTACCTACTTTGAGAGTCTCAATCACGGGGCGGGGGAATGCAGGGGGGGGGGGTCACGCGGGGGGAGTCGGGAAATTAAAATTAAAAAAGAAAACTTACCTCAAGGCCGGTCTGCGCCATCTCTGCTCTCCTTGGCGCCTTCACGAACGGCACTGGAGTGGACTGGCTATCCCTCTCAGCCAATCCTGGCGCTGCCAGCAGCGCCAGGATTGGCTAAGGGCACGGTTACTACTCGCCCGCCTGGCCATTAGGAGACCGGGGTCTGAGCCATTGCTCAACCCTCGATCTCCTAATGGGCATGCGCCAGCAGAGCAGACACTAGTGCGCATGAGTGGGCACGGTGCGAAATTCGCCCTCCGTCCCCACTCATGGCCACTTGTGTTGTGCTGCTGCCTGTTGCCCCTGATCTGACAATCATGTCAGTCAACATGACGTCGGAAAGCCCACCCCCTTCAGACTCTGAAGGGGGTGGGCGGTCCGACGTCATGCTGACTGACATGATTGTCAGTTCTCCATCGGGGTCTTTAAACTTAAGTAAACTGATTCAGTTTACTTAAGTTCAAAGAAGCCGAGGGAGCTGCGAGCGGGGGTTGTACGCCCCCAAGCCTCAATGGACGCACCGCACCTGATGCTGAGGATAAATCAGATGGCCTCAACTATAATTGCGCCACCTTCTCAAAAGTTGTATTTCTAAACCCTTCCAGTTGTGGCTGATGCAAAACTGTTAAGCCACCTGGACAAAATACTATGTAAGCTAACTTAAGATGAGACAGGGAAAGAAGAGTAACACTAAGTACACTTAAGCAGCCATTTGACTGGTGAAGGCATGGCTCCTTATATGTTATATTGCATCATAGCTTAAGAACAATATTCAATGGAGAGTTGCATAAGGTAAATGTTTAATGGTAGCAAGATAACCAGACATGATCCTACTGTATTATCTATTTTGCACAGAGCACAAAAGAGCTGGAAGTTGAGGATGAGGTCTTTAAAGCACCCGACACCCCCACTGCTGGCACGGGAGCAGTTTAGCAATGCAAATGAAGACTCCTGTGCCCTGCCTCTTCTCTTCTGCCTCCCTCCTCTGAACCCTTTCTTTATTGTCCTTCACTTAAAATCCTCTGTGTAGTGGGTAACGCTCCCTTGGTATCAGGGCTCTGACATGCAGAGTTTTCTTTGGAATAGTTACCCCCATAGCTACAGTTGGATTATCAAGCTGTAAGCATGTCAGGGGTGGATCAGGGAATATTTAGGCTTTGTGGTAGGCTGACTGCCTTGAATTGATCGGGCTAAACTCCATGCACAGGATGTGCCTTAGTAAGCATATAGTAAGCGGAGCTTGAAAGGTTCACTAGCAACACAATTACCTTTTGGTGCCACCCTGTAGCTACTATAACCACATTAACCTCTTCAACATCTACATGGCCCCCCTAGCAACCATCGTACTTGGCCTCAGCATCGTATCCTATGCCAACGACACCCAGATCATCCTCTCCCTCACCCGAGATCCCACCACCGCCAAACTCAATTTCCAGAAAGGAATGCAAGAAGTCACTGACTAGATGACAAACAGCTGCCTGAAACTCAGTGCCGAGAAGACAGAAGTTCTCATCCTTGGAACCACCACTTCAGCATGGGGCAACACCTGGTGGCCAACCGCCCTCGGGAGCCCACCCACCCCCGCAGACCACGCCAAGAACCTGGGTATTATCCTCGACTCATCACTCATCATGAACCGACAGGTCAACGCAGTCACATCCAGCTGCTTCAACACCCTCTGCATACTCCCCAAGATGTTTAAATGGATCCCCCCGGAATCAAGGAAGACAGTCACCCAGGCACTCATCACCAGCATACTGGACTATGGAAATGCTCTCTACTTCGCAACTCCAGACCATACAGAACACCACAGCCAGACTTATCCTTGGCATCCCCAGACGTGAACACGTCAGCCAACATCTACAAATACTCCACTGGCTCCCCGTAGAGAAAAGAATTGCCTTCAAAATCCTCACCCACGCCTACAAATGCCTACACAACAACAGACCCGAATACCTAAATGACAGAGCCAACTTCCACGTACCCAAAAGAAGCCTCTGTTCCTCCAACCTCGCACTAGCTGAAACCCCGCGCATCCACAGAGCCAGAGGAGGCGGAAGATCCTTCTCCCATATCACAGCCAAGACTTGGAACGAGCTACCAGCAGATCTCAGACACGCCCCTCCCTGAAATGTCAGGCGCTAGCCCTTGCGCCTACTGAATATTGCATCAACACTACAACTCCCAGAAGTCTTGTAAAGTGGGAGGAGCAAACATTATATCTTTCAGAGCTACGCCCCAGGAAGTGCGCGTAATCCTGTGTGTTTTGCTGTGGATTGAGTCGTTGGAGTTCCAGTGCTGGAGTTCTCTGTTCCTGGATTCAATTGAAAGAACTCGTTTTCGTTTGTTTTTGTAGCGCATGACTAAGCGCTGACATTCCGGTATCGCGCTGAGTCAAGCACGGATACCCGTTGTGATTACCTGCTTTGGCCTGAGAGGGGAGAGCACCAGAACCGTCTCGTCGTTGGAAGGTGTGTTCCTTAGCACAGCCGCGCTGCAGATAAGCGCCAGCTTTAGGGGAGACTTTCCGATCTGGATTGTTTTAGCGCTGATGTTAAGCGCCATCTCGAGTGCTACTTTACCGGGCTACATTCGATAGCGCTGAAGGTAAACGCTTTGCTACGCTAATGGAGGAAATACAGTTTGCTCCTTTGAGTCCCTGAAAAATCTATTGTTCCTATTATTGACATTGAGTTTGTTATTTTCCTTGCCTTGACTTTTACGCTCTCTGGAGAAAGAGAGCTTATGGATTATTTTCTCTGCAATTCCTGTTCATATATTCCTAGGAAGGGAGAAGCCCTTGTGGAAACATGTGTTCCCCGGTATGTATGGTTAGGTGTGTATAATTGGTGTGAGTTGGTGTGATAAGCAGGGTGGTATAACATTTTCTGGTTTCTTGTTGTAGGCCTGCATCTGGCTTAAGAGAGACGTATCTCTAAGAATTGGTGTATAGGCATTCCCTGCTCTCCGCTGAACAGTTGCCAGGTATAAGTTAGTTCTAGTGAGATATTACGAGAGTAGCCTTGTGTATTCCTGGTGTTAACCCTGTATTCTTTTGTTACAGGTCTCCCGCTCCCCGCTGTTCCCTCCCTAATACCTTTTTTCCCTCACCTGACTGCCTTACTACTCTGTGTTGCGTATCCAGAGTTGGGAACGTCTGGAGGTGGACCCCTTTGTGCATCATTCGAAACCTAAGGAGTGGACGTGAAGCTGACATGAAACACCTTCAGAAAGACCCTCAAAACCTGTCTCTTCGGCTAAGCACAATCAGCAGACCTCCTCCGCCCCCCAATGCCTTGAGATACCCACGGGTGAGTAGCGCGCTAACAATTCCCCTTATTGATTGATTGCTTCACAAGAACATACTTAGGGCGCAAATGTCTCATTAGAACAATTTTTAAAGAATTAGCCGCTGGCAATAAAATTAAGGTGAAAGAGAAGCACCAACACCTAGTGAATATTTCAGGTGAAGCCATTGTCTGCTGGGCATCATCTTGAGGTGCAGGGGCGGCTGGTGACATTTGAAAGTGGTGAGTCGTAAAACAATTACCGTACAGCACTGTAGCGAGCGAACTTAGCGAGCGAGCTTGAACCACCTATGGATGGTTTGGGGTTTCCCCCCCCAAGAAAATTTTGAAAAAAGAGTGTGGCAATGGTGCATTTTCAAGCTAATTTGAGAAAGCAGGAATGTAACCGACGACCACATAACCTAAGTGCACAAATTTTCTTTTCACATATGAACATCTCTAGAAGCCTGTGTTTATTATATGGTTTGCAACAGGGGCTGCCTTAATTTACCACCAAAGACGTGAAGCAGGGCCAGTCGAAATTGCTTTGTGATCCGGCCCTCAGAGAGCACCATTTGAAAAATTATTTTTGGGTCTGTTTGATAAAATTGTTTACAATATCGAGGTGTACTTTAGCGCACTGTGTGAATTACACAGATAAAGATAATTCTCCCAATGTCCACAACGGGTTAAATTTAGAAGTACATCGATTGACTTTACAAAGCTTCCTCAAATTTTCATACAATCAAACCTGCAATCTAAGTTACAGAAAGCCCAACTGTGTGCTCTGCTGAGGTGTTGCAAGGTTACAGGCATCAGTAGTGTGTCAGGCCTGCTTGCTTCAAGAATCTCTCAGTACACACCAGACCCTCTTCCATTGTCATTTAAGTTGCTTGTCCCTTAATCTTATATGCTGGGTTCCATTTATTTTGCTTTAGGTCGGAAGTTGTCCTTCTGACAGAGTCTATAATCATTACAGTGCATAACAATGCAATGAATTACATTTATCACCAAACCTCACGTCATCTACAAAAGCGTCCACATCTACAATCCCACTTCTGCTATGAAACAGGCGCATGACATAATGTACCTAAGGGCAGGACTCATGGGCAAATGCCGCAAAGCAAATTTACGTCTCAGATACTCTGAACGAAGACAACTTATTTCTCTCCCAGGGGTCGCCACGCTTCTATTTATTTCTATTCACAGGGTAATATCAAAAGCAGTGACAGTAAATTCTTAGAAAACGTTGTCAGTGACCTTTCATCTTTTAATAAAGCAATCAGGTATGACCACAGCTTTTAAATTAGCATAACGGGACATGGTCACCCACATACTTGATTCCCCCCACACTTATATTCATTTAGACAACATTATAATTATCTGTGCTAGATTATTAAATCCATCACAGATTTTAAGTGCTATAAACAATCTCCAGAAACCCCATGTGCTGTAATAAACAGTGCAATGCCCTACACGCACTTAACATTTCTCTCTCCTCTATTGCTTTGTTTTCAGAGACAACCTCTATTAAGACTTAAATTAACAGCCACCATATGTGCTAGTCAAGCAGAACAAAAAAACTGTAATAAATGCACAGTGGGCAGAGCGAGGCTCTGAATATTAAACAGACAGAGGGTGCTGACGTAACAGAATAGGAAGAAATAAAATTCAGATCACGCTTTAAAACATGCAATTTTTAACACCAGCTGAAGAAAATATTTTGGTTACAATTATCTGCAGTTCACAATGCCCTCCAGCAACTTTGTATGAATTTGAAACAAAATAGAAAAGCTACTCCTGGTTAAATGGTTAAAGTTAACAAAGCTGTCAACTTTTTTGTAACGTTCAGAGAGCAGCTGTTTCAAGAACGTTTAAGAAAAAGTGTGCTGTGGACAGTTGTGACTGAGGAGGAAATAAAATCAAAAGAAAGTGTGCTTGTCAATAAAGGTCGAATCCAAGCGTACAAACAAAAAAATGTATCTCACAAGTATCAGGCAATTCATTACTCTCCTCCCTTTGAACGTAAAATTAACTAACCTATCCAACTGTGTAGTAGAGGTTTCACTTCAGGCCTGTGCACTCAGCACGAGCAGTGTGTCTTACTGCATAGCTCTGTGAAGAGGAAGCGTGAGGCCGAAGGCTCCAAGGGAGACTGGTGCATCCAAATCCTGAGCAGAGACCCTCCGTCCGGTCACCATGGAGCCCTTGGCCCCCATCACCGAGGAGAAGTAGAGAGTGGGTGAGTGAGTGCAAGTGAGCGCCTAACATGGGGCAGCAAGGGCGTCCTGGCACTGCCAGTGCCATTGTTTCAGGTCTCGGTCTCAGCCAATCCTGACGCTGATCCAGCAGTGCCAGGATTGGCTTGAGCAATAGTAGTGCACATGTTCTGTTTAGAGCTTAAAAATGTTTGCGACCAGCCTAGTGGGCATGTTTGGGCTGGTGCAAAATTCTTTAAGCCCTAAACAGCCCTCTTGCTGTGCGCTCTGCTGACCAGCACCTAGCTGATACATATTATCGATGTCATGATGATGACTCATGACAGACACTTGGACTGAACTCCTGCTGCCCCGCCCCATTCTGATACAAAAGGGGGTGGTGATGTACGCAGCATCTGAACCAATCAAACACTCACACCCAGTCAACAGATCTGGGTTTAATCCATCACCGTTCTTTAGCCCACTCTGCCACCCCAGTTCAGACATGGCCATATGCAAATCAGTCTGACCCTGTGCCTCATGGGAACAGTCCAGCCCGAACTGCCAAGCCATGCCTTCCCTGGACCGGAAACAAGCTTCCTAGGACCGGTTTCTGGCATTACAGCCGTCTTCAGCCAAGCTTGCTTGAATCCAGTGGCAAAGTGAGCAAGGGACTCACGTCTGAGCATACCCTGCCAACTCATGGCGAACAAAGCGGCACAAAAGCGGGTGGTGATGGACTGGGCATCTGAACCAATCAAACGCTCACACCCAGTCAACAGATCTGGGTATAATCCATCACCATTCTGAGCTGACTGCCTCCGGCGGCCTGGGATTTAAATAAATGTGAGTGAGAGACTGACGGCAACCCTTGTTACTCAACTCGAGTTGACAAGTGCCTCAAATTAATTGGTGGGGCAATGCCCAAGCGCCCTAATGGACGCACCGCCCCTGTTGAGACGGAAGAAGTTAAGCAGCAGGCAAAGTTCAAGTAGAAGGCCTTTCTCCAGACCAAAACGTCTTATCAGTTGGGGACACCAATATTTAGACTGGACAAGACGTAAAGACCAGCTCCAGACCTTGAGGTGTATCAGTTGGGGACATAGCTATTCAGACTGGAGGAGACCTAACTAAATATACAGCACCAAAGCAGCCAGCCATCTAACACACCCTACTGGTGGGGAATTAGAAAGCAAATTAAAAGATGAGAGGGGAGGAGTTTAAACCGAATAGCTAGGCCAGATGAAATTCCACCATGAACTTCTTGAGGTTGTAAGAACACAAACCAAACATAGGAATGAGAGGATTTCTATTGTCACACCTGGGTATCCAAAGTTTGAGCAATGATGTAAAATTAGATTTAACTGTATCAATGAATGTCCTTCTGAGTGTATGTCTCTATATATGTTCTGAATGGTGTCACTATGTTTTGTTCCTTTGATGGGTTCTCGATTGATTCTTGATTGATCAAGTCAAGAAAGTATTTGATGATACAATCTTTCCCTCCATATTTGTCATGATTAGCTAGAATCATATTTTGAAAACTCATATGCTATAAATAATTAGCACCGTTTTCACATTACAGTTACTGGGGTGGGCATGTAATACCTGCAGAGCCTCTAGCATAGACAGACACACCCACAATTTATAAGTCAAGCTCCTCGGCAGTTTACTCTGTCTTGTTGCTACAGTATATTTGACCTACTTTCAAGCATTTATTAAAGAGAAGACATTGGAATACTTCACTTTGCAGTAACAGTAGTTAACAGGGAGGGGTGTCTCTGTGCGTGTATATACTACCAGTATATCAGTCGCCAGGAGTGTGTTCCTGCTACGGACAGGGAAATACATTATTTCTAAAAGAGAGATAAATCTGAAAAAAGGGAAGAAAACAGTACCAACCTTAGCACTGGGATATATCTAGGCCTACTCAGTGCTCAATTTATGAAAGAATGAGTGTTGGTACCCAGTGCTCAGTTTAGAAGCCTGGCGCTATAATATGAAGTCAAATGAGTAAAATGATGCCAAATGACAGCCGGAACAATACCCATGCAGTCTTTTAAAGGCTGTGATGCTGCCTGCGGGTGCACAAATGCAGCTCCTAAGAAAAGAACAAAGTTGAAGGCTAAAGAGATTGGCGATCTGAGCAGAAGCTACACAATCACAATCATTGGAGATTTCGCCTATTCCTGCTAGGCTGAAAGGGGCTAATAGTTTGAGCAGAGGTTCATGCACCCTAGACCCTTCTTGCTACCAAAGATGGATGAGCACCTGTCATGCAAGCACCAGTTGTGTCATGGATCAGTCTCAGGTCAGACTAGCACTAGCACATGTGCTCTACTGAGCCCAGCATGGTGTCACAAATAAACAACCTACAGGGATGGACAACTTTTTCACATCCACCCAGGAGCAGTAGGGGAGCACCCACAAGAGATGCTCTGGTTAGAGACAGTCAAAGCAATGGTTAGAGGCAGCCAGCCACCCATAGGCGGCAGAGAAAATAAAACCCTGAAGCAGTGCACTGGTTACAGGCAGACATGGCATATGTTCCAGGGAGTCTACGAAGGACTCAGAGAGAAGCTGACTACAGGAAAGCACTACAGACTTCATACAGGAGGAGCAAGTGAGCGGACTGTAGCAATGCTCTGGCTAGGGGCAACTGGAAGTCCATCAAGAAGCAGCAGGGGGACAGCTCACAGGAACTTATTGAATGCGGGCAGCAGCTAGGGTATATTCTCTGCAGAGTCCACCCAAGAGTGACAGGGTGGAGCTGCATATACCAGGAGCACTCTGAACGAATACTTTTCGGTTCTGATTCCAATGAAAGACAGGAAATGGGGGAATAGGGTGTCTGCCTGCTAGCTGAGGTTCCGGGATTTTGTGAGAAAGAGATCAAGGGTAGGTTGGTGTGAGGGGAGTGGGCAAAGTACAGGTCACAACGGGTGGGCAGAAGTAGGCCTTCGACAAGATAATACACACCCGCCCGTGGACACAAATTATTGACAAAACTATGCAACGCAACTGCAATGCTTGGTGGTTTTTCAAATATGTCAAGCCAGACAAAGAGGTCCACGCCTGCTGACCTCACGGGCTAGGAGTGGACTTCTAACCCATGGCTTGAGTGAAAGAGAAATGAGGTACAAGTGTGTCCCTCCCCTAGGCAGTGCAGTGATGCTGCTCTCAGGGCTCACGGATCGAAGCTCAGGCGCAATCTCCACAGCTGCTGGGGTGCTTCTTTTGGTATGGAGCGTTGGATATATTTATGATAAAGGTACACCTTTATTGCAGTGCAGCGAAAGCACTTGGTAGAAGGACTAACACGACTACTGCAATCAAATGCTGAGATTTCATGATGATGCTCATCAACAAAAGCGCTAGCCTCAAGTTCGTTTTTACACAAGTTCCTTTCTATACATATACATATATATATATTTGTTTTTCTTTTTTGTTGTACATATGGCGATTGAATACTCAAGCTGTGTCTTGCCAGATCTAAAGAACAAGCATTTACAATGCAATGGTTTTGCCTTTGTTAAAGTTAGAGCTATTGGCATTGCTCTTGACATTATTTTTATTTATGTTTTTTTAACATAAATAAATGGCATTGCCATTTACAATGCCACTAGCTTTATCTCTCGCAAATGACACACACAAACACACACAGAGCCCCCCCACACACACACCCACACAGAGCCCCCCCACACACACCCACACAGCCCCCCACACACACAGCCACACAAAGCTTCCCACACACACAGCCACACAAAGCTTCCCACACACACAGCTACACAGAGCCCTCCACACACACCCACACAGCACAAGCAGGCAACAGGGGCACACGGAGGCACAAGCAGGCACCAGGGGCACACGGAGGCACAAGCAGGCAACAGGGGCACAGGGAGGCACAAGCAGGCAACAGGGGCACGAAAACGGAGACACAAGCAGGCAACAGGGGCACGAAAACGGAGGCACAAGCAGGCAACAGGGGCACACGGAGGCACAAGCAGGCAACAGGGGCACGAAAACGGAGGCACAAGCAGGCAACAGGGGCACGAAAACGGAGGCACAAGCAGGCAACAGGGGCACACGGAGGCACAAGCAGGCAACAGGGGCACGAAAACGGAGGCACAAGCAGGCAACAGGGGCACACGGAGGCACAAGCAGGCAACAGGGGCACACGGAGGCACAAGCAGGCAACAGGGGCACACGGAGGCACAAGCAGGCAACAGGGGCACACAGAGGCACAAGCAGGCAACAGGGGCATGAAAACGGATGCACAAGCAGGCAAGAGGGGCACGAAAAGTGAGGCACAAGCAGGCAACAGGGGCACGAAAACTGAGGCACAGGCAGGCAACAGGGGCACACGGAGGCACAAGCAGGCAACAGGACTGGCACATGACACTGAGAAATAAGGATCTAGTAAAGAGAATGAATAAAAACAACTGTCATCACTAAACAAAATACATTTTTCCTCTGTGCATTGCTGACTTATGGTCCAATATCTAAGCACACGGTTTCCCAGTTCTGACTCCCTAGCTAACGGTTGCTTGGCTGCTGTGACTGCACACACACCCCATTCGTGGTAAAGATTTGCTATTTCCATAATGCAAAGAGTGGTTTGATTCAGAGTGGATGAGGGGGTCACCCATGAGATGTGGGAGTAGCTCATCCAGGTCAGGTTATTTTGCTTTGCATGCTAGGATTTGTATAGCCGTTTATTTTATCTTTTACAAACATTTTAATAAGAATAAATTACATTTTTGTCATAAAATAGTATTTTGCTACACATTTTAAAATGAATATTAGCGTATTAAATATACTTCTGTAAGGTGGGCAAAATAATTTGAGTGATGGTTAATTAAATAAAAGTAAAGCAGCATTTGCACTTTTGTGTTTTAATATTCTGGGAATTGTAGAACCGTTTAAGTTATTTTATCGCCGGAACTACAAGTCCCAAAGTTCAAGAAAATCTGGAAAGGCTGTGATACTTTCACATGGCACTGTGAAACTTAAGATGTCTGGGTGACTTGTTAGTCTTTTTCCAGTATGAAAATCTAATTTCACAAAGAAAATAACTGTCACTCACCTTCAACATGACGTACACGTTCTCCAGGGGGGGCTTGGGGCCTTGTAAGGGACATGAACCCCTCTGGAAATGCACATTACAAGACAACTTGTTCACTACCACTCAGTGCTTTAATGGAAATATGGCTGTGCGGGTACTCACTCCTTAGAGTACCTGTTGGCTCCTGAGAAGTGCCTGTTCTCTCCCATTAAATGTATTGCAGCAGTGCTGAAAAGTGCAGGTACTCTCCCTTCCAAATTAAATAAGTGCAAGTACTCAGTACCGGACAGTACCTGCCCAGTTAAAGCACTGCTATCACTAAATTCTAAGGGGGGAGCTCAGCCCTACCAAGTTACCCAGGTCTGCTCATGACGTTCTGTTCCAGTCCAGATTTTTTCTTTGACTTGTAATCTTGTTTATTCCATTCCATTATTAAACAGGACTACAAGTCCCAGACTTCAAAGGGGGAGCCCCTGAACTGGAACAGCACATCCTTCATGGACCTGTAAAACCTGTCTGCTATGGGATCCACGGTGGTAGAGAGGATGGCTTTGTTTGAAGACAGGTGTGACGCAAGCCCATCCTTTATTGTTGTAACTGTGGTTGCGGATTTCTTCCTGGACGTTGTCCTTATGGGACCCCTGCAGCAGACGGCTGTCTCATGGGACTGCTAGTCTCCAGACTGCTGGATGCTAGTACGTTTACCAGCTCCGTGTCGCCAAGTACACACTAACCCGTCCAGTCCTGGGTTTCCATTCTGCATTCTAGTGCTTTATGGTACTGGTAACGTTGATTCACTGTAGTTGCTTCCTATCGAAATAAGAAACCTGAAACGAATGACCTGCGAAAGAAAAACCCAGCACTGGGGCATGGCGGCCTCGCTGACATGGAGTCGTCTGGTAGACTTCTGTGTGAGGCAGTGCTTGCAATAAATGAAGAGTAGTGCAGGTAGTATGGTCCAAGAGTAGCCAAGCCACTTCCATCTGACAAGTGTGTGTAGAAATGCGCCCTCGGTCAGAAGTGCTGGGCCGGGAGGTTTAATGAACTGAGTGCTGTGCAGGCACTGAGAGCCTGACGTTTAAAAAACCGACCCCGAGAGCCTTGCACAAAGCAGAAAACCACTTCACTGCTAGGTTCCTTCAGTGCCTGCGCGTGCTGTTGCCAAACAGGAGCGTAGCCAGGACGCCATTTCTCCTGGTGCAAGCAAGAAGAGAGCTACTTTGACTGCTGTTGCGTTAGTAAAATGCAGCATAGCGAGGGCTCAGTGAGCCCGTGAGGCATATGTGCCCAGTGCCGCTGCACCACAGCTACTCCCCTGTTGCCAAAGAAGACGAGCTGATATATAAACTGTCAGGACGGAGTAAAAAAAAAAAAAAAACTTTGAATACCCGGAGTACAGCGAGTGACACAACAGGCGTGGTGGCCGGCACACATCTGCTGTCCACAGATAAAGCAACCACCCCACCCCACACACCCTCCCCCTGGGTCCAGAGCATGTAGGGGAGGCGGGGGCCAGCGGTACATACAAAACAAACATCTTCTTAGGGAGATAGAGGAGCTTGTTACGGGGATCAGCTCGCTCTAGGCCACCGCACGTGGAGACCTGGTTTTTAACCTGCAAGCAAAATGCACGCTGGGAGTTGTAGTTTGGCTCCTATTAATTAACGTAAAGCTAAAACCAGGCCGTAGATACAGATTACAGCAATTTCCTCGAAAGTCTGGCGGCTTTATGTCGTTAAAAATGCTGGCACACATTCACTTTCATCGAACGGATGAACGGATGGATGGGCTTCTCTGTCCGCTTTCTAGCCGGTCAGGAGGCAGCTAGGCACAGATCGCTGCGAAGCACTACAGAAGCCACCAGGATATCTTTACCCGAGTCCCAGCTTCTTGCCAGACGGCTGAGACCCACGGAGAAGGAGACCCGACACGAGGGAAGGAGGAGGCGCACGGGGATGCACGGGACAGAGGCGCAGGGGACATGGTGACTTCTACTACGGGGGGAGGGGCGGACACCGACAATGTGTCCCAACGCCCCTCTCCCCTTGCAGGCACTCACCGGGTCCGGCGGCTGCTGGACGAGAGCTCCCGCTCCTCGGGACTCTCCGGGGCCGCGGAGGGACGTTCTCTTTCCCCAGGGCTCCTCCTGTGCAAGCAGATTGACTCACCTGCACCTTGCGACGGCGGCACTTCTCCGGTCTCCCTTTTCGGCATGGGAGACCGGCAACGTCGACGGCGGCAATCTCTCTGGCACTTCTCCGGTCTCCCTCTTCGGCATGGGAGACCGGCAACGTCCTCCGCATCTCCCGGGGCTCCCTCCAGGCCACGGGAGCCCCGCGGGCGCCGCCATACTTCTTGCCGTCTTCCTTCTTCCCCCGGGCTGCGGGGGGCGGGCACTTCCGGCCGGCCGCGCTAGGATTGGCCGGCCGGCCGGCTAGTCACTTCCGGGTCGCCGCGGGCAGCGCGGCAGCCCGTCTCTAGCTCAGGCAGGCGGGCGGCGAAGTTTCCCGAGGAGTGGGCTCCCTCGCGGACCAGCAGTGACGTCCACGCAGCTTCACCAATCAGGAGCAGGATAGTCACTGGTGCCGGCAATGCCGGACCAGATTCGGGGGCGTTCCCGGCTTTTGGCTGACGTCGCGTGACGTCGGCAAAAGCCAAAAAATCTCGGGAACGCCCCCGAATCTGGTCCGGCATTGACGGACAGGCCCATCGTCCAATGGCTAGGCTCCATTTATGGAGCCAGCCAATAAATGACGGGGGCCGTTCCAAACCACACTACAGTACTCATTAGGTTTTCGCCTGCGCGAAAAAGATGCGCAGAAGCGCATCTTTTCGCCAGGCAAAACCTAAAAAATTAGAAGGACTTAGTGACACATTTATACATACATATATAAAGCCAAGAGATGATGTACAGAGTTTTTATTCACAATGTACTGAGGGCCATAATCAATGGCTGTGCATTTGAATACATTTAATGAAAATTAATCAAAAATTCATGCCCAAAAGAAAGGGAGGGGGGGAAAGGGGAAGCAATGAAAAATAGATCAAAAATATACAAACTGTCTTATAATCTTCAATTAGAAAAAGGGAAAAAGAAGGCAATTTATACACTTTTTTTGCATAATTCCCAACAATGATAAAGTGATCTCCTGGTCCCAGGGTCACAAAAGTGGTATGAATCAGTTAAGTAAACTTTAAAAACACCATGCTCCTAGAACAACTGTAAACATCAAGGTAGCGGTGGAGACTGGTAGGGTGAAGAGGTAGTCTACGTTTTGACCCAAAAGTGAAGTGCAGGGAAATTACACCTTGCTAGGAGGGTCTTCGTCAGGACAAGAGGGGGTTGAAGGAAAGGGCAATCTCGCGGATACCATTGTTGTTCCACGGAGACCGGCTATTAGATACCGGAACACAGTTAATGGTGATTCTTTCATACTCGTCTCTACACTACAGAGGTGATTATATCACTATTTGCGTTCTGCCTTCACAGTGGTTTAACATCGATATCACCACAGCATGATATGGCGATAGAGACGTGAATTCACAAGTGATGAGTTATTAGTACTCCCCTCATAACAGCCATTGTAGCGATTCCGCACCGGTCAACCAGACACGGCGATAGAACACATTTTATGACCGAGCTGCGCCCTTCTTCTTACCTCGAGAATGAAACTAGATTTGCTGGTCTTCTGAGGCACCTTTCACTATTGGTATCCCTGACGACTGTGAATGTGCACTACGTCTGCCTTCTAGGCAGGAATACTGGCCTAAGGCACTGCAGTTTTTAGCCTTACCACCTAACCCTCCTCATGTTTGGAATCACGGACGGTTAGGAGGATTGCCCTTTCCTTCAACCCCCTCTTGTCCTGACGAAGACCCTCCTAGCAAGGTGTAATTTCCCTGCACTTCCCTTTTGGGTCGAAACGTAGACTACCTCTTCACCCTATCAGTCTCCACCGCTGGCTTGATGTTTACAGCTGTTCTAGGAGCATGGTGTTTTTAAAGTTTACTTAACTGATTCATACCACTTTTGTGACCCTGGGACCTGGAGATCACTTTATCATAGTTGGTAATTATGCAAAAAAGTGTATAAATTGCCTTCTTTTTCCCTTTTTCTAATTGAAGATTATAAGACCGTTCGTATATTTTTGATCTATTTTTCCTTGCTTCCCCTTTCCCCCCTCCCTTTCTTTTGGGCATGAATTTTTGATTAATTTTCATTAAATGTATTCAAATGCACAGCCATTTATTATGGCCCTCAGTACATTGTGAATAAAAACTCTGTACATCATCTCTTGGCTTTATATATGTATGTATAAATGTGTCACTAAGTCCTTCTAATTTTTTCTTCTCCCTGTCCGGGACCACTCTGTCCATATCGTTCATTCACCCAGGTCCCAGTGACTTATATGGGTTCTACCCTGTTTTTTATACCTTGCCAGATCTAAAGACATTGACTGGTTGAAAAGATGATTAGGGCTCATCAGTATCAATTTGTCTCAGAGACAGATTTATTCACCAGTTTGAAATCATCAATATACCACATGAACACACGATGGCGGTGTTGCACCGCATTACTTTCATGCGTTGTTTGGTTAACTCTTTTTGGAGATCTGAGGGAACGTGTCTACGAGGGCGAAAAGAGAAAGCTCATTGTAGAAGTGCGTGGTTAAGGGGCGGTTCCTTCGCAATGGAGCGTCGCCTCACGGCAGATCTAGCACCTAAAAAAATAAAACGATATTCGATTATCATTTAATTATTAAGCAGCTGGCTCAACCAGCACGTACAAGGATGGGCTTGGGCTTGGGCATGGGAGACACCCAGGCGGGTAACTAGCGCCAAATTTCGGGGGTGGCGGCGCTGGAAAATATTGGGGGGCGGGGGGGGGGGGGTGTAATTCTTCCAACCACGGACAGAGTGGCTGTAAGAAGGGGTGAACACATAACAAAAGCCTCATTTGCAAATAAATGGTCTTTTAAAGACCCGTTAAGTACTCGGGTGCGGCTGCAATTAGATGCTCGCCAGCCTACGAAGCTGTCTCCCCCTGGGCTGACACACATAGCGAGGGGTGGGGGGGGGGGGGGGTTCTGAAGCCCCGTGAGCCCAATGGGTGTTGCGCGCCTGGAGACCACAGTTAGACCCCTATCCTTAGCCACGACTGCTAGAGGTTGAATGTAAATATTGAATAGAGTGGAACTCAGAGCGGAGCCCTGTGGGACCCCTTGATGCACAGGGTGTGTCTGAGAGATAAAGGAGGGGGGAGGAGGTGGTTCATCATTCGGAAGAATCTCTCAGCTAGAGAGCCAGTCCAGGAACGCACCTCCTACACCACTATCTTTTAGGCGCTGCAGAAGGATCTGATGAGACACGTATTGAATGCAGCGCTAAGATCAGGAAGGATCAGTGGCGGCTGGTGACTTTTGATAGTAGCGGGGCGTAAAAGTTGGGGCTGAGTGTTACATCGGAACCAAGCAAAGCAAACAAGCCTGATCAACAAAAGGGGATTTGGGGGTTGTCCCCTCTGTGAAAATGTTTAAAAAGAGTGCACTTTAATACAAAATTATTTTACATACAATTAGATATGGGGTCACAAATTTAAAAAAGTTCTATCAACTGCCTCCTTAAACTGACCGACTTGCGTGCACAACTGTACCTTTTATAATGTGTATATGTAATTGTGATTGTGTGTATGTGTAGGTTGCATTGCCGCTTCTTTTACTGAGACAATTCTGTGACCATTCTGTGTGTGCGAACCTTGCACTGCTGTGGCAGTACTGTACATGTAGTGTTTATGAAGCATGAGCTGCTGTACTGTACCTGCTATGTGTGTGTAAAGCTTGTGCTGCTGTTGCCTGACTGTACATAGTAAGCACATATCTATCGCTTTGGGCCAGACTCGGATATTTGGATCCATTTCACAAGGGAGCAAATGCCGCAGCTCCACTTCTAAAGGAACGAGCAATGTGCAGCGACGGCCATTGGTGTCTATGTCTATTCCAATAAAGGACATCCCACATTCAAAAGAGCATAACTCCTTGGCTGTCAACCATTTTCGTGACTCTCCCACTGTAGACACCCGCAGCCGAAAGGCTGTCTGAAAGAGGCACTGCCTGCAACAGCTCCAGCTTAGAAATGAAAAAGGCACACACGCTTTAAAATTGACCTGAGAAGTGTTACAATGCGTTGTTTTGGCAGTGCACAGTTACTTGAGGAACTGCACAAGTGCTAATCATAGCGCACAGGTGAAGTAGTTCACAGTAGCTCGTGGTAGTGCACAATGGTGTACAATGCCCATATGCCCAGATGCCAGTAGAAAAGAGTTACTTAGTGCACAGTACACAGTTACTTAGAGTAGTGCAAAGTTGGGGCAGGATACAGTTGGACTGGTGCATCTGCAATGATGCACAAAGTAATAGACATTAAATTTCGAAACGTCCAAGATGTGGTGATACGCCGTTACTTGTGGTAGTGCATCTTCCTCGAGCACTGTCACTCGCTCAGTGCACTGCTGCAGTGGCACTTTGTTAGAATAGTGTGCAGCTGTGGTCATGCACAGTTGGACTAGAACTTACTTGTGTTAATCCTCTGGTGCAATACTGTCACACAGTTACTAGTGGAGTTTTGCTCAATTACTAGTGTACAGTTGCTTAAAGAAGTGATAACTTTCACTGGCATGGACTAGTGCACAACGATGTCAGTGCACAGTTGCAGTCACACTGAATTTTGGTAGTGAACAGTTGGAGCTGTGAACGCTTGCTTTTGGGAGTGCTCAAAAGTGATGGTGCATGTTAAGTTGTGGTAGGCAGTGCACCGGTTTTGCAGCACACTAACAATTGATCAATGCTAGTGAACAGTTGGAGAAGTAGATCATCGGAATAGTGTGTTTTTGTGCTAGTACGGTGTTTGAATAGTGCAGAGTTGTAGTGGTGCACAGCTGTGGGGGCACACTGTGGGAATCGTAGCACATTTGTGGTAGTGCATAGTTTGAATAATAAAGAGTTGTTGGTAGTACACAATCGGGGCAGAGAACCTTTCCTTGTGACAGTGATCGGATGCAGTGTACTGGTAGGTGTGACATGCACATATTTGTTAACGCACTGTCACTTGTGTACGAAGAGGTACACCGCACACATAGTGCACAGCTGTGGTAGTGTGCTGTATGAATAATAGTACAGAGTTGTGCTGGCGCACAGTTGCTGGTGTCAGTGCACTGGTGCAATAGCGCCCAGTTAGAGCACTGCTGATTGTTCGTGGGAGAGGAGATGCCAGCATGGCCGGAGCTCAGATGTGGACCCGGCTCCGAGCAAGCAGGTGGCTGCGTATGACCCCATTCCCCACTAGTTCCATGCGCAGCTGTTCTTCACCCCTGTCTTGCACAGATTCCTTTAACTAACATGCGGCAGCGGCACCTGAGGATCTGTCGATCCAACTCCCCGGCAACAAAGCAGCCACTTCGCAAGTATATGGCTCCTTGGCACCCCAGCAACAAGTGCACCTAACTGGGAATATATGGTGCTCGGGCCACCTTCAACCTATATATACACGTGGCGCCACTGTGTGCAGATGATTTTGGAAAGGTTTACAGAAATGTGCATAATTCTTTACAAGAACATTCTCACAAGGAGGAGGCCAAGGGCACTCTGCTGCGGAATGTGGTCATTCATGGCCTCTTTTTGTTTGACTATATATTCAATGTAATAGGACAGATTCAGCTCTGCAGCACGTCCAATCCTTTTGCAGTTACATACCCTACTTGGGTTTTTCTGGACCGGAGCCGGTTCTAGACTAGATCTGCTGCTGGACGGGAGGGAGGGAGGGAAGGAGGGGGTGGGGGGGGGGGGAGTTGTAATCTGCAGACAGCCAGAGGAAGAAGAGAATGTGGGAAGGTAGTAGATGTGAGGCACAATATCTATTTTTTTTAAAGGCGGCGAAATCAAGAAAAAATCTTTAAGAAAAAAATATAACACTAACCTATGGCCTGAAAAGATATGTGAAAACTCTGGTGCTCGTGCCAGCCCATGATCGAGGCTAGGTCCACAAGTCGGTTTCTGGCTGCTTTGGATTTCACATGGGTGAAGTGCTGCAGTTTAAAAGCGTCACCCACACAAAGTGCAACGCGGGAAGCAGTCACCTTGAGTCTGCGCAGACTTGATTTCTCTGCTTCCAGTCGGTTTGCAGCCTCTACCCCGCCCTTTCTCAACTCGTCACAGTGACGAGTTGGGAAAGGGCGGGGTAACCATATTCTCCACTCCATGATTGACGTGAAGCCCCGGGATTACAGGGCTTCACTGCAAAACGCCCAGGGTAAATTTGATCCCAACGGCATCAGGGGGTGGAGACTGCTCTGCAACTCCATGTCTTTGCCGAGCTGATGACCTCACAGACCTCAGGGCTGTGAGATCGTCAGCCGGCAAATACTGAAGACTTTGCTCACTTAGCGTCAGCGTCAATGCAGACTGCAGTGTCATCGCACACAGTGAGTGGCAGGCAGTGTGCAGCAGTCCCGGCCCTGGAGAAAAAAAAACTTGTGATGTGTGTTAAGGCTGTGGCTGTGTTGATTTTCTTAAGGCAAAACTCTTTGCCTTTATATTGGTAGTGCCAGCTAAAGTAAAGAGGGCGGAGCCCCGACGCCCTCAACGAGAAACCGCCACTGGGAAGGATCAGAGCTGAAGTGAGAACTTCATCCAGGGAGCTCCGAAGAAGTTTGGTGACTGCCAGTAGGGCAGATTTGGTGCTATGACGTGGTCCGAAGCCATTCTGCGAGGGGTCCAAAAGGTCATTTGCTTCTATAAAGATGGTAAGAATGGGATTGATATAAGATTCTGTAATTTTAGATAAGAAGTGAAATTTGGCAAACAAGTTTCCGGCTTGGAATCATCCAAGGTCGAATTTTTGAGTAGAGGGGATCACCTTGGCATGTTTCCAGGAAATGGGGAATACCGCAGAGGTCATGGGCAAATTAATTAAATCACAGAAAGAGGGGAGAAGCTGGGGTAGGAATTTCTGGAATTGATCAGGTTTGAAGGGGCCCACTGGGGATCCTGATTTTATTTTATTGCAGATGGTGATCATTGCTTCCTGGGAGATTGTGGGGAAAGTGAGGAGGGAAGGGACGGAGTTAATCGAAGTTAAGGGGCGGTTCCTCCGCAATGGAGCGTCGCCTCACGGCAGATCTAGAACCTAAAAAAATAAAACGATATTCGATTATCATTTAATTTTTAAGCAGCTGGCTCAACCAGCATGTACAAGGATGGGCTTGGGCATGGGAGACACCCAGGTGGGCAACTAGCGCCAAATTTCGGGGGTGGGGGCGCTGGAAAATATTTGGGTTGGGGGGTAATTCTTCCAACCACAGACAGAGTGGCTGTAAGAAGGGGTGAACACACAACAAAAGCCTCATTTACAAATAAATGGTCTTTTAAAGACCTGTTAAGTACTCGGGTGCGGCTGCAATTAGATGCTCGCCAGCCTACGAAGCTGTCTCCCCCTGGGCTGACACCCACGACGGGGGGGGGGGTCTGAAGCCCCGTGAGCCCAATGGGTGTTGCGCGCCTGGAGACCACAGTTAGACCCCTATCCTTAGCCACGAATGCTAGAGGTTGAATGTAAATATTGAATAGAGTGGGACTCAGAGCGGAGCCCTGTGGGACCCCTTAAAGCACAGGGTGTGTCTGAGAGATAAAGGAGGGGGGAGGAGGTGGTTCATCATTCGGAAGAATCTCTCAGCTAGAGAGCCAGTCCAGGAACGCACCTCCTACACCACTATCTTTTAGGCGCTGCAGAAGGATCTGATGAGACACGTATTGAATGCAGCGCTAAGATCAGGAAGGATCAGAGCTGAAGTGAGAACTTCATCCAGGGAGCTCCGAAGAAGTTTGGTGACTGCCAGTAGGGCAGATTTGGTGCTATGACGTGGTCCGAAGCCATTCTGCGAGGGGTCCAAAAGGTCATTTGCTTCTATAAAGATGGTAAGAATGGGATTGATATAAGATTCAGTAATTTTAGATAAGAAGTGAAATTTGGCAAACAAGTTTCCAGCTTGGAATCATCCAAGGTCGAATTTTTGAGTAGGGGGGATCACCTTGGCATGTTTCCAGGAAATGGGGAATACCGCAGAGGTCATGGGCAAATTAATTAAATCACAGAAAGAGGGGAGAAGCTGGGGTAAGAATTTCTGGAATTGATCTTGTTTGAAGGGGCCCACTGGGGATCCTGATTTTATTTTATTGCAGATGGTGATCATTGCTTCCTGGGAGATTGTGGGGAAAGTGAGGAGGGAAGGGACGGAGTTAATCGAAGTTAAGGGGCCTGCCTTGTTGATGGCGGGAGGGAAAGCTTTGTAGATGTCCTCGACCTTCTTAACAAAAAGAGAGGCGAGTACCTCACAGTACTGGTTAGAAGTGAAGGAGGACTTATTGGAATGCCCTGAGGTTTTGAGATCTTTTAACAATGAGAAGATGCATCTTGCAGGAATTCTGCTATTTTTAATTTTGTCCCCAAAATAATTTGCTCTTGATTTCCGGATGGAGTTATGGTAGTTCTTGATAGCCACCCAATATTGTATTTTCAGGACTTTGTCATATTGCCACCTCCTTGCCCGTTCTAGGGCCTTACAGGGTTTCCTGGCCTGGGCCAGAGTCTCATTAAACCATGAACTGGACTGTGTTCTACGGCAGCGGGACAATTTGGCGGGGATGCAAGTATCGAGGGAGTGAGTAAGTCAGACAAAATGCTATCCTCTATTTCGTAGTTATCTGGGAGGTTCGTCCTCTGACTGACGAGGAGGTTACACAAGTGACTGACATCTAGTTTATGCCAGGGGCGTTTTAGAACGGACTGCCAAAGGGCATCCTGGGGACTCGGCCTATGCCCTGTTGGGTCATAGAAATGAGGTGGTGGTCAGACCAGCTCATGTGAAGGGGCTGACTGACGTTTAGGGCAGATGGTCAGTAAATATGGAGTCTAACAGATGCCCTGCAGAGTGTGTACTGTTGGAGACACATTGCATTAATTGAAAAGCAGCGAGATCCGCTAGGAAATTTCCAATTTCCTTGTCTTGGCATGCTTCTAGGTGTAAGTTGAGGTTGCCAATAATTTTGTAATTAGCCGACCTTGTTGCCAAAGTGCCTGTTAAAATGGTTAAAGCTTCTCTGAAGTCTTTAGATGGCCCGGGGGGGGGGGGAGGGGGAGGGGGGGGCAGTAAAACAGTAATCCTGACAAGGTGAAATTGCAATTGATTGTAATTTTAAAAAGTGCACTTTCACAGTCCAGAATGTCCTCTTTAGTAAAGAAGCAGTATAACAGGTTTTAAAAATAATTGCAGTGCCTCCACCATGGCCCGTTTCGTTCAATGTCCTTATAGTGTATCCTTCGGGTAGGGCCAGTGCCAGCTCAGCCTCCGAGTCTTTAGTGAGCCATGTCTCTATTAGGAAGAGGATGTCGAGTATTTCCTCCTGTATTAACTCAAACACCACAGTGTAGTGTTTTACATGGGAGTGACAGTTTAAACTGAGGAACTTAAAGGCGACAGGGGGGGGTAATGTGATAGTCGCAGCATCCTTGGTTCTAAAACCGCAATGGTTGCTGTGAAAGGGGCCTTCCAAAGGGGCCTATTTCTGGTTGGCGCATTGACTGATCCATGTTCTAATGGCGAGAAGGACGCTCCGTGAGTAGGACTGTCTTTGAGGGACCAGACAGGCAGCATGTCTGCCGTTGTCTGGGGACAGATGGACTTGCATTTGGCGCGCCAGCGGTGCGTCCGCGCTGTAGATCGCCTAAAATAGCCAGGGGGCACAACTGGCTCCTCACGGTCTTGCTCCTGATTGGTTAGAGACCACCTATCAGTGCTGTGGCTGGCCATAACGGAAAGCGGGGAGTGAGCATCGGGGAACAGTATATCACACTCAGATCAACAATCTTAATTACCAGAGCAATCAACTAATCCCTGGATATAAACACTGGTTCGTGGTGTCAAGGTTCCAGTCCCCACAAACCCTATGCCAAGAGAAATTATCAACATGACCAGACCAAGAAAAAAGCCCATATGATCTTCCAGTTCGACCACTAAACATTTGTCATGCTTCCTGATCAATTCTAGATCTGTAACAAAGATTGGCAATCATGCTGTCAACCTACTAAGTAATTCTAGCCCTGACTAAGCATGAGCGAATTTTGCGGATCTCGCGTTCGCGAATTTTGCGGATTTGCGGATTCGCAATCCGCAAAATCCGCGAATTCCCGCGAATTTGCGGATTTTTTTTTTTTTTGTGTTCGCCCGTGTTTCTGCCAGTTCGCGAGGGTTTTGTACACTTTCGCAAATTGCGAACTTACCTGTCGGGTCGCAAGTTTCGCGAACTTGTTGTTTCTACGTGTCCAGCCTGTTTGGGACACTCTTCTTCATCACTGCCACTCTCTGTCACCACTGCCACTCTCTGACTACTCATGCCACCCTCTGGCCCACCCATGCCACCCTCTGTTTCATCACCACACCCTCTGGTTGTCCAGTGTACATTATTTTCGGCAAAGCAAAGCACACCTTCCCTGCCTCAAGTGACCTGAATTAATTTGGGGCTGATTCATGTGTCACAGAATATTTTTTTAGCTGGCACCTGCTTCCTTAGTGCGCCCTGATTAGTGATCTTTTGCACTTGCTAAGTGCTTTCATTGTTGCAAAATTAGTTACAACACCTGCCCTGCCCCAACTGACAATAATGAATTAGGGGCTGATTAATGGATTTTAACTTCCAGCCTGGCTCCTGCTTGTCTCCCTTAGCTGTAATTCAGGACCTTTGTGGCATATGTGTAACTATTCTGAGGTTCAGAGCAGGGTCACATACTAGTTTCAACTGGCAACTGAACTCTGGAGGGGCCCCTCAGGAAGCACTCCAGGAAATGGCTACTAATGATGAGCCTGAACTTTTGAACCTGGTAAGTAGTTACTTTCAGTTTTGCTAAAATCGTATTTCTGCAATTTTGCACTTATTCGCGGGGCGCGAACTCACGCGAACAGTGCGAGCAGTGCGAGCAAAATCCGCTGCTCGCGGATTTGCGGATTTTGCGGGAAATTCGCAAATCTCGCGGATTGCGGATTTCCCGAAAATCCGCAAAATCCGCGAGCGGAACGGATTTTCCGCCCACGCCTAGCCCTGACCTGCTCTTTAGCACAGAAATTTGGATGGAGGATGACGCTCTGGCCATTCTCCCGGAAGCCACATCCAACAGATACCATGGGCCTCACTTATGAGGCCTTGCGTCAGTTTTGCGCCGCTTTTTGTGACGCACCAGCGGTGTAAAAAATGCGCCTCGTTGCGCCATACTTAAAAAGTGACGCATCTAGGTAGATGCGTCACTTTTTAAACCCCTGCGCCACATTATACCTGCGTCAGGTATAATGTATCCAGAGGGGGCGTTCCCCCGCAAAAAGCCTTGTATTATAAATATGACGCATCAATCATGTCACAAGGAGTGCACACTGAGAAGTGACGCATCGCTGCTTTCACGCAGCGATGCGTCATTTCTCATAAATGAGGCCCCTAGCACTTTGCAGAAAAAAACCAAACAACAGGTGTGATGATGGCTAGCTATAGACTGTATCTCCCTATCTACTATCTTGAACAAAGGTTGCTCAACACCAGTGTGCAAATACTAATTTATTAATCGTTTACCACCTTTAAACTTCATTACCTCATGCCTTCTGATCCACAGACCCCCAGTAGCCAAAATATCACATACTGATCTCAATTTATGTGTATACCATTTTTTAGTAAATTGTTCAGATTCCTCAGATATCAGATTTCCTAGAGAAAAAGAACCTCCTCTGTTTCCAACTGAGTAGAGAAATTGAATAAACATTAGTTGAAATGCAGGAGATCCTCAAGAACACAAATTCATACTCAAAATACTAAAAGATACAGGGACACAGACTACAGTGATAACATTGATTCTGTCCTACCTTGCAGACTGAACTCAAATTGTGTCAGCACCATTCCCTTAAAAGGTAGGTGTTCTCCAAGGTTCAGCAATTTCACTCATGGACGTCAATTCATCAAAATGCCAAGGGTAGCGGAAATGACCATAATAACATCACAGGAAGTGACATCATATGACCCTTGACTATGATTTTTCATGGAAGTCATGTCACACGACCTTAATCAGAATGACATCACAATAATTTATATTGCTGAAGTTCCCTATTCACATCATAATTAATATAAAAACACAACACAGACAAACATCTATTAAAGTTACCACCTATGCTGATTTGATCTTTAACATTTCTGTGAAGTTGCACTTGCCCTGTATTGTAGTGAGAAAGTGAAGTGAAAATGCCAGGCCTCTATTAAGGGTTTCCAACACCCCAAGAAAATTATGAAAAGAATGTGGTCATATAGTGCATTTTAAGAGAAAATGTTCACATACTTTTGCTAAAATGTCATAGGCTCTGAAATGGCACTCATTACATTTTCCAACCCTTTCATGGTTTGCCAACCCAATCAAACCTGATGCTCCCTAGGAATTGCACCCATTTTTCAAAATGTGCTATGGAGACCCCCATATGTCAAAAATTAACTCCACTGTGCCAGGGCAAGCATTGTGTCTCCGATGCGTCATATGCCACGGGTGGCCCCAATATTCTAGTGCCAAAAGTTTTCCGTTTATGCCATCTGTATATCAAATGTGACCCTTATTGTAAAAAATTACCACAGAAAGTCAGACTCACCATTTTGTCATGGTTGCCCCCCTCCCATATGTCAGGTTGTTTTCCTTTGTACCAGGAAATAACTCCAATGTGCTAGTAAATGCATTTTTTCACAGGTGGTTCATATGCTAAGAACCACCTCTTGTATGCCATTACCAGTATTTTACCATGGGTGCCGACTATGCCAAAATCTACCTCCAGTGTGCTGCTCCTAATTTGTCACAGGGGTCTGTCAGGCTAAGAATGTCCTCAAATATGCCAGCATCAATATTTACAATACAGTTAAATGCATTTTTTATTTAACTTAGCTCCCATCAAATATCCATTCTAGTTAACTGTGCTCCATTTTTATTGCACCAATAGTGAATAAGAGTATATTATCCACTATGAGCATAGCGAAAAATGGAAGATAATAAGGGGTCCAGAGTCACCACTGTGATCTGGGCAGTGATTTCGCCACATCTGAGGCCAGCGGTTGCAAAGGCAGTACCAGGTGTCGCAAAGAGCAAGATAGGGGTTGCAGCTGGAATCCCTGGTTATCCCTAACTGACGTCCATGCGGGCACCTCTCTTATGTAAACTTTGCACCGCTGCCTATACTTTTACATTAAACTCACATCTTGCAACTATGCAGATGACACCCAGATTATTCTGAACCCCTAATGACCATCCTAACTTGAGATATCAGAACTTACTAAATTCTCTACAAGCAGTTAACAAATGGTTTCTACACAACTATCTGAAACGAAATCCTTCAAAACGCAGGGCCTCATTTACAAGAGGCCTGCGTCACCAGAGCGCCACTTTTTTTGACGCTCCGGTAGCGCAGCCTCTCAATCATATCTATGAGGTGATGCAAAGCCACCCTGCGAGGCTTTAAATGGCTTCAGAGATATGGAGTAAGGCAAGGCAGCCCAAAGCTCTGCATTGACGTACTCTACATCATTAAGGAGGCGTTCAATGTGAGTTCCTGTTGGTTTTCCCATGCTACACCCATGGTTTTTCCCATATTCCCAGATTTACAAGGATTTGTAAACCTAGAAATACGTCAAAACTGTGCGCCTCCTCAGGGGAGGTGTAAGGAGGAGAAATAACTTTATTTCCTCTTTCTATGTATGCTGCATTTTGCAGCACACATAGAAAGAGGAAATCGCCTCCATTGTTGTTTTTGTGCTTGAAGGTCTCCATCCCTGCACAAAAACAATTATGCCAACAATACAGATACCCTTGCACTATGGTGTATGGCTGCCTGCATTGGCACTAGGCTCCCATCTGTGTACCAGAGTAGGCAGAGAGGACAGGAATGCGCCATATTTCATGAATATGGCGCATTCCTGCTCTTTCCTTTTGATGCAGGGCAGCACTGCAAGAAGCCTTGCGGCACTGCCCTACGTCAAAAAGTTTTAAATGAGACCCCAAGATCTTAAATTGTGGAAGATGGAAAACATATGATCACTCCAACTAAATACACTCCATGGTCTTGGCGGAACTGGGCAGTGGGAGGTATCTTTTACAATGACACCTAGTTCCTAGTTTAAAACAAACAAGGCAATATTGGCCATTATGAGGCCTGGCTACCGTAATTCTCCTTGTGTCACTAAATGTTGCTCCTTGTTTGCTGAAATTTCAAAAGAAATGAAATTCCTTTTTTATTTGACTTGCTCATGCGCTATTCCGCAATTGCTGGCAGGAAGTGCCAAAATCACTGTAGTGAGGGCAGTCCAAACCTGTTAGACCAATGTTACTTCAGAAAATGGGGTTGCCACATTTTTTTAGAAGTTTCCTTAGATTTAGGAATATTTCTTGGAGATTGTTAAATGTGTGTGTACGCATGTAGGTAGATATATATATATATATATATATATATATATATATATATATATATAATAAGACAAAATACATTAATTTAATCTAACATTATTTCCAATTGGGTTCTCAGTTGTACATGCTCCCCAAATTCACAAAAGCAGCACTAATCCACCATTTAGACCTATCATGTTGGGTTGCAGCCCCATGGAAAAATATTTAGATTTCTTCCTTCAACCTTTTCTACAATCGTGAAGATTGTTTGTTAAAGACACTACAGATGTTTGTGTACTTCTGGAAGCTCTTCCACAAAAAGGTACTGATAAGTGGTGGCTATACACAGTAGATGTTACAGCTTTATATACATCTATTTCCCATCAGGAGGGGTTGGAAGCAGCAGAATAGTCATTATTGCAACAGTCAGAAGTCAAAGTCTACAATGTGTTTCTATTGGAAATCCTGCATTTTTGTCTACCCCACAGCTATTTCAAGAAAGAAAAAAATGTCATTCTTCAGTTAAACGGAACATCAATGGGATTTGCGAGAGCTCCCACCTACGCAAACCCATTCATGGTGAAATTTGAGCATAAATACATTTTTAAAGAACCAACTTGGCAAGACAATTTGATTATTTACTGTTGATTCATTGATGGCATTTTTTTAAATTTGGAATAACATTAGATACAGTCTTGAGCACAATATCATTAACTTGAATTTAAAGAATCCCAGAATCCAATTTACCCATTCAATAAGTGATGTAGATCTCGCTTTTTACATGTTAGGATACAAATTAAAGATATGGGCATTGAACCCATGGTTTACAAGAAACCGACAGACCAAAATAACACTTTGTTGTGTCAAAGTTTTGATTCTCCTAGGCCTATTGAAAATTTACCTTATTCTCATTTTTCATAAATTAGAAGGATAACTTCAGATTCAACCTCTTGCAAAGGAACACTTGAGGAAAACAAATGCAGGTTCATGGCAAGGGGATATCCACGTAAGTTATTGGAAGAAACAACATCACAAGTACTGGCATTGTAACAAAAGAATCTGTTATCAAAAAAGGCTAAAAAACCAGATAGAGTGTTTTTTGTCTCTAAATTCTCTACAAAGTCCGCAACAATCAAAAGAATTGTAAGCAAAAACTGGGAGAAGTTACTAAGCGAACAAGAATTCTGTGATTTGAAGATTGGTGGGGAACATGGCGGCTGCTACCTGAGCTGGTCGCTTTCACGCCGGAGACACTCGCGCCCATGTTGCCATGAGTATAGCCACTTTCAGCTATAGGCCTACAAAATAAATGCATCGTAAGACACCTGGCCCCAACCCCCCTGTAACCAGTTAAATTTACTCTCTGTGGGATAGGTGCCGTATAATTTTGGCTATCCCGTGAGTTTCAGCTGTTTCCCATGTGGGCTCTCGCTAGGAGGCAGCCGCCCTGGAACTGAGGAGGAGCCGCAGAGCAGCAGCGTGCGGTCTCCTCCGTGGCAGCGTGGGCAGTGAGAGTACGCATTCCGTCTGCTCTGCCTGGGAGGACAGGAGTCAGCGCAGTCAAGACAGAAAAAAACGGAGGGGCCGCAGGTGACACAGATACAGAGTCAGCTTTGGGAGATGTCCCAACAAGCTCCTGAGGACGTTCTGACCCCGGTTTCAACAGAGCAAGGTAAAGAGGGTAAGGGGGTTTACCCAAAGCCGCTTAAACCTCCAATTACAGGGAGGAAGCAGGAATCAACGAGGGGAAAGGGTGCCAGCAGCAGAGGGGGGAGGGTTTCTCCATTCCCCTCACATAAATCCATACAAGATTTGGAGGAGGGCTCTGATTTACGCATATTTCTGCAGTGTAAGGTGGAAGGTCACAGCAGCAGGAGAAAAGGGGGAGGAAAAAACTGAACAAATTGGAGAAACTAAAAAACCTTCCCTCCCTAAGGTCCTACTTCAAGGTTCAACCTTTTGTAGTGGACATTTTTAGACAAGCAGAGGCACTTGGAAAAGGGGGAGAAGAACACCCTAGTAATGAACAAATGTCGGATAAAGAGCACTTCCCCCCAAGGAACTCTGCAGGCAGCCTGGGGCGGCCCGAGCAGGTACGAAGTGCAAAAATATTACTCCAGAGGGTTCAAGTAGATCTCCCCAGAGTGGGGATTTAGAGTCAGAGCAGGGTATAGACAGGCCACCCCCGGGCAATTCCATGAGCAATCCATCTGGGCCCAAGGAAGCCATATTTCATAACCTCTCTGAAGGAATTAAAAAGGGGTTTGCTGTTTCTGAAACCAATCAAGTAGCGAATCCTTAGAGAAAAAAATAGACCTCTTGAGCTTGAGGACTGAGACTCTTAAGAGCTCTGTGGGGGAACTGAAAGTCGAGATGAGCACCACAAAAGCTGACATACAGGTCATTAAAAAAAAGAGGAGCAAGAGGTTCGGGACTAGTTAGAACAATTGGAAAATAACTCTAGGAGGAGCAACCACCGCATTCTAAATGTCCCAGAGGTGTAGGAAGGAGATGACCCCAGGACTTTCATCGTCACACTAATCAAGGAAACAATACAGATTGAGGAGTCTGAGGAAGAACTGTGGAAAGACATTCAAAGAGTGCACAGGGATCCTTTCAGAAGAAACCCTAATAAAACAAAGCCCAGAAAGATTCTACTGAATATTCATACATACTCTTTAGAAGAATTTTTTTTTAATATGGCTTTGAAAGCAAAATCATTGAGGGGAAAAGATTTTTCTTTCAAAATACGATCTGAACTTGCCAGAGCTACCTTGGACAGACAATGGGAGCTGGTGAAAAAACTGGATGAATTAAAAAAAAATAGGGGCAGTGGCCTAACTTAAATTCTGTGCGTTCCTGAAAGTCATGCATACAAATAAAATGCACAATGTGAAGTCTAAGCAAGAGGCTGATGAGTTGTAAGAGAGTATTAGGAAAGGCAACAATTAAGACTTAGAGTCTCTTACTACCTTAGAATGCCCCCTTTTCCCTCTGGAGTCTCCTTCATGTTAGAAGAAAAGATACTTCTATTACCTTCGGCTACTATGGCAGGGGTAGGTGGAGTGAGGCATACACACATACATGATAGCTATCCATTAAACCTAATGTGGCGATAGTTTTAACACGTAAGAGGGTTAAGGTGGTGGGGTGTTTTCGGGCGTAGCAACTAGGACTTACATCTATTCCAGGAAATTGTGGATTGGGTTCTCCATAGTAGGAGGCAGGGGTTGCACTGAGTGGAGAGCATATAGGGAAAAATACACAAAAAATTACCTCATTCACCTCAGTTAAAACTTTCTCAGAGAAAAATGCAGTAGCCTGGTCTCTATGTCTCCAAAAATATGGTAGAGTTCTTAACTTGGAACATTAACGTGTTGCGTGTTAAACGAAGAAGCTAAGATTCTGCAGTATCTTAGGGACTCCCCTGCACAAATAATTAATTTGCAAGAGATCCATCTGATTAAAAATGAATGTAAAGCAATTTTTTAAAATTTAAATTGGTTTGACCGTATGATCTGCACTGACCACAGCTCTAATATAAGAGGAGTGGCGATACTAGTAAAGAAGCAAGCCAGGGCACATATAATCGACTCGATAGCTGACACCTGTAGAAGATGGGTTATTGTTAAAATGTTACTTTCGGGCAATCTTATTACTCTAGTAGGATATTATGAACCAAACTGTGATGATCTGGCACCTTTAAAAACTGTTTTTGCTACCTGCTAGATTAAGTTTCTAAGGATACAAAGAGGAGATTTGTGCGTATAGGGAATTCGGCGCCACAGGGTTGAGTTGCACTAATTATTTTCTGTTTCTTAATTGGGTTAACGGTGCTTAAAGGTGTGGGGAACCACTAAACTCCACAGGGCAAGCGCTAAGCCTCTCAACAAAATTCTACTCCCAAGCACACGTTTCAAATTGTAACAGGGTTTCCCTTTTAGTAAAATCAAAACAATAATATAGAGACAGGATATATGCAATTTATGTAGTTTTCTTGATCACGCTTTATTCAGATGTTTTCAGCCACAACCAACGCGTGTTTCGTCGCAACAGGGTGTGATCCCGCGACTTCCTCAAGGCTATTACGTCCAAGTGCACCTTATACAGTGTGTACACACTGTACACGGTGTATGCCGAATGCTGGAAACTTCGTTGCGACACTCCGCATGTGATGCCAGATAGAGATATAAATTTATGGTGAAAGACCGGGACGAGAAATTGAAAGGAATTATACTTTGGATCGATCGTGAAATTGACTAGAACCCCTGTGTGGGTCGGAATTAACACCACATTTAAACATCACGTACTTGGACGTAATAGCCTTGAGGAAGTCGCGGAAAGCCAGAGAGGGCTGGTGTACTTAATTTCAAACGGCATCCCTCTACCCAGCTAACTGAAGAAAAAAATGTCTAAGAGATGCTGTAGTGTGTTCTCACTAACACTTGACTCCTACCAGCACTTGTAGAAGCAAGAATGACACACGAGGATGCATCAGGGGCTACAGTCAATGTTGGCTAGATTGCCACATTGGGAATTTTAGCAACTTTAAACCTAGATCTCAGGGAGCAAGAACCGGTCATTTGAAAAACTGACTGAACTATGGACTGTACGACGCAGTAAAACGGGCCTATGCATACTCGTCTTTGTTTGAGGCTAAGCATTTTTTGCCGGACTTCGTGTACTGATGCTTTCTGCATAGCCCACAGAACGTTTGGCAACATTCTATACTTGTAAATTTGTGGTTCTTCATTACTTTGAAAATGTTGCTTGCTTTTGTGGTTTTTAACTGCATACTGTTACATGTCTGTCTTTTTTCTAATCTGCAAATAATTTTAACACAAAAGAGAGTCTGCCCACAAATGATAATGAAACAGGCTCAGTTAGAGTCCAAGTATAGAAAGAACAGAGAGGAGCTAGCTTTAACCAGAACAGATAATTGTCAACAATAACGGCCCCCCCCTTCTCAAAGAAATCTTAATCCCCTACAAAGTGAAAAGAGACCTCCGGTCCTATGGAGAAAATCTTATTTCAGTTCCCAGAGTTAAAAAAGCCAAAACCGGTGGCCGCCGTTTTTCGGTCCATACGGCCAAACACTGGAACTGTTTACCACGAAGTCTGAGGACAGAATCAAACCATCTTCGGTTCAGGAAATCCGTAAAGACCCTCCTTTTCCCCCAAACATAACTTCAGTCAGATGGCCGGAAGCCTCAGGAGAAACAGCTCAGCGCTGGGATGCTCATCGAGTTACTACGCGCTTTATAAAACCATTAAATAAATAAATAAATAAATAAATAATTCACATAATCAAAATCACACCAAGTTTACAAAAATATATAAAAGACTTTATCCCTTTTTTTCATTTATAACAAAGAGAACGAATTCATTTCGACCGGCCTGGGAAGCACTTGCAGTCGTCTGTTAAGGCTCGTGAGGAATCAGCCCATTGTTGGCGCCTCAACCACTCCACGGGGAGATTGATCTCCGTGGCATACCTGCCTGAAACCCAACCCTGCCAGAAACGTAATCACCGTTTAAGCTGCCTGTTTAAATTGGGACTATCCGGTTCCTCCGCGGATAACGACTGCCCCCTACTCCCTGCCACCGGCCGGCACCCACTGTGTGCGCCTCGCCCAATGCGGCTATCATGGCTAGGAATGATTAGGCTTTACTCAGTCCTGATGATGATCCCTGTAACTATGTAATGGGATCGAAACGCCGTCGACAACTTCTACACCATATACTCTGTTGTGTATCTGTTACTATATTTAAAGTAATGGTGTAAATGTGAAATCTGTTATTGCTATATGCACAGAAAACAATAGCTTTTGCCTAAAAACCTTTCTCTACCTTCTATCCACTCCGCTAACCATGACAATTTGTAAACGTCTGGGCACAGGCTTGTGCCCATCTCCAAGAAATTGTTGAAGGTATCTCCTAATATTGTGGTTCTAAATTAAATATCAGACCTTTGCCCGGCTGGGCAAGTCAATTTACAATATAGTTTCCATTGTGTCTATATTTACCTTTTGACTATATCCCTCCTTGCATAGGACCGCTGTTGTCTTTACTCATATGTTCCCCGAGGTCCTGTGCTGACTCGATTGGGTGCCCTTGTTGTTTTTTATAATCTCTCTTCTCATGCTCCATGTTGCTCTCTCTTAAAGGTGTGCTTCTCCCCTGCGCTCCATGTTCATCTCACCCGTGTGCTTTTGTCTGTACTGCATGAACAAAAGGCATTGGGGAGTCCTTAGGTCTCAAAGACTAGACCTACTAGCTTTGCCAATGCTTGTTATAATATCCCATTACAGCAACTTCTATTTGGTCTAAACCCTGACACCAAGACTGATCTCACTGTCTAAAATGTGATAAAATCATAAAGTTCCCAATCGAAATGGACTATAAGTATGTTCTGATAGGAAAAAACGTAAACCATCAATTTTGTCAGGGCAGTGTTCAAGCGTTTACACTCCATACTAACGACTTTGGTGTGAGTGGGAAGTCAGAGCAGGGTGACCTGATAGATTCTTCATTTACCTATGGAGGATGGTGGGCTAGCACTGCCCAATGTGGACATGTACTATCTAGCATCTCAGTTGCAGCATGCAGCACACTAGTTGTCAGATAGGGACAACTGGGAGAAAGATTTACTCGCAGATGACTCCAGGGAAGTAGAGCTGCTGCAATAGCTCCATAGTGGGGGAAGAAGTAAAACATGCAGCCTCATTCTGGGAGAGGCCTAGTGTTCTGTCTGTTTACCACCACAGTGGCTGTAAGTGCTTGTAGAGAGGGGGATTTTTGACCCTGTGTGACATTAACCCCAATGAGAAGTTCATTACGTTTGTAGCAGCCCAGGAGACTCTTCGATGTGGGTCAAGGAAGGTTCCTATTGTATGCAAGCATCGTGGACCTAGTTTGGGATATCTGGCCCACATTCCAGGAAGTCCCAACTTCCTCTGTGGGAGGCAGATCGGTTTTAGGTTGAGCATTTGAGACCTCTTGTATATACTTTAGTATATACTTATATAATTTAGTATATACTTGTATGTGTATGTACTTTGGGGGCTCTGGAGATCAGCCTTATGACATGTCTGCTTCCGCTTATAGACTATTTTTTCTGTTCAACTACCTCTATTTAAATGTCTTGATAGAAAACAATCAGTAGAGGTAAGTAAAATACCAGAATTGCTTTCTGGTGAGGGACTTTCTTTTAAAAAAATTTCTGACAACTGCCTCTATTTAACTTTCTTGATAGTAAACGACCAGCAGACGTCAGTAAAACACCAGAATCACTTTAGCATTCTCTAGATTGCAGTCCATTGAAATTGTCTTCCACAAGCACCCGTAGACAATGATATCTTTTTCAAATATTGTATTTTCAGTGATACGACCACCGAAGGCCCTGATTTTATATTAAAAACAGAGCTTTGAACTATACCATTTCCCAATGAAAGGCAATATTTCTCTCCATGTGTTCCCATACCTGGCGTGTCACACAGTTTCTCTCTGTGTTAAAGAACAGTAGATGTTTCAGCACCCAGGCTAATGTGCTGCATAGCTAAACACATATAAGGTCCCAAAGGCGAGACGGATTGCATTGCAAATGCTAGTTTGAGACTGTCGGCAGATACGATTGTTTGCTATGGGCTTGTAATCAATGCAAAGCTATGTAAACACGTTAACTGAACTGGTGGATAACAGGTCATTTTTGGGATTATTGCTTTAATTGGAATATTTATGTTTACACAGTTTAAACAAATTCCTGGATAGATTTCTTTAAAAACGTCCTCATTTGAAATGTTGTGAGTACACCGTAATTATATTTTTATGTGAAGGTGCATTCACGAGGCATGCGGGTGCAATTATACTAATTTCCCTTGCCATTGGTAAGGTATGGGCTGGCTGGATTGGTTTTGCTTGTGGTTCAGTTCAAGACTAGTTTGATTTCATTCAGACGGAACAGCACGAGGCAGTCGCTTTCACATCATGGACAGAGCATGGATACAATGGTTTCCACACCATATCACATCAGTAAATACTTCACTGAATGTATTGTGTTATGTATATATTGTTAGTCTCTTTTACCCGGGAAGCATGCAGTATATCTTGTATTGAGTTTAAGTTTATTTGAAATTATTGCATTCGATATGTGGTTAGTGCATTTTTTTTTAGCTCATATCTTCCTTGTATCACTGTTTCATTTACAGAGGCCCCTGAAGAAGGAACTTGGTGCCAAAATGCATTGAGCACGGGCACAAAGATTTCAGCTTAAAGCAACTTGTTTCAACAAATTGAGTAAACGAAAAGAGTTTTTTATACACAAAATACTGATGTGAGTTTTCTTAAGAGCAGAAGTGGCATATTTATTAGCATACAAACAAACATGAACTCTGTGGTTATAAAAGAGATTAAAAGGCAAATATGTTGTAAATCTTTTGAGTTACATTGTACGATAAATTCTTCAGCAGTGCATGCTGCATCCGAGTTACTAGCAGTACTTGGTTTAGGTTTGAGATTTCACACACGTGTTTGCAGCACACAAGTCAGTGTCGCACGCAATACTGGAGTACTTTTGGTTTCCGAAACAGAAGAAAACATTATTTAGTACACAAAAAGAAAACTATTGTGCACAATACACTTATATTCTGCTTCGGAGGTAGCCACATTGTCAAGCTTAAGATCAATTTTCATCAAAATAATTTTGTTTCCCTAAAGAAACAGCAGAGTTTATGTTTTCTTAAAGAACACACTACCCTGGGTGTAGTCCGAAATGAGCAAACTGGCGGCTGCCATTCTGTAGCTCTCTTTCTGGATACATCTGCCCATAAACCTGTTGCTGCAGGGGCAAAAAGGTGGAGGCGCTGTTACCCAGGGTCCGTAATGTCGGCAGTGATGCCTACCTCCCCCCCCCCCCCTTCGATATAACGTATGTATGTGACTGGTGTCTCTGTTCTTTCCAGTCTGGTCGATGTCTTACTCTATGGGATAATCCCCCTCTATCACGACCTGGAGTTGCTTGGCCCTGTAGTATGCCCTTACATCTGGAAGTGCAAGACCCTCACTATGGGTCGATTGGTATAGAGTTTGCAGGGCTTTGCTTGGGGTGCCTCCATTCCAGGGCAGCGTTTGCATTGTTTTATCTAGCTGATCGAATGACGTTTCCGACACCAGAAAGAGGGTGTTCCGTAACATGTATAGCAATTTAGGTAGGGTAATAATTTTAGAAATGGAGGCTCTTCTCATAATCGATAGTGGGACTTTGCACAACCCTTCAGTGTCTTCTCAGAGTTCTCTTAGGACCCGCTTTAGATTTCAACTACAGAAACCTTTCTTTTTGCATCATTATCTCAATCCCCCCCAAAATACTTTAAGCCTGTCTTTGATACACAGAAAATCCCAGTGAACCTGTCTTGATCCTTCCAATCACCCATCTGATAGAGGTTGGATTTCTCCCAAAGGATGCAGAAGCCTGAATAAGTTTCGAAGCTGCGGAATACCAACAGAACCACCGGGATCCACATCATTGGGTTTGTTAGCTAAATCAACACATCATCCGCGTAAAGAGATATCTCTTCCGGTTCAATCAGCACCTCGTGGAATTCCAGTATGTCAGCCCTATAATGTATTCACACGCCAATGACTCCAAATACATTGCACATAACAAAGGGGACACTGGGCACCCCTGCCTCTCTCCAATTCAAACTTTTCAGATACTACACCATTCACCATCACCATGGTGGCCTTGTATAGTAGGGCCACCCATTCCAGAATTGGGCCCAAATTCAAATCATCTCGGGGGTCAAGTGTAAGTATCTCCAATCAAGGGAGTTGAAGGCCTTTTGGGCATCCAACAGTTCTGGGCACTTGCTCATCTTTAAGTACATCTAGTGGCAGTCATAGCCATCTAAGGTTAAGCCACATTGCCCGCCTTGGCATGAATCCCGTTTGTTCAGAATGTATAATGGAGGTGAATTCCTTGGCCACTCCGGTAGCCAGTATTTTGGCCAGGGTTTTTTTTTCAGTATTTATACGTGAGATCTCTACTTTAATCATGTGATTAAGGTCCGTTGGGAGCTCCCCCTTATCCCTGGCTGAATGGTACAGGTTCAGAAGCGGTGGTTTGAGGAGTTGGGCTAAAAGCGTATACAATTCCACCGGGAGACCCTTGGCACCTGGTGTTTTCCCGGATTGTCTTTTTGTCAATGCTTCCCCAATGACAAGACTTCCTCTAATACTTCCCGTCCAGATTGTTTAAGACTGGGACTTGAACCTCAATCAAAAATGGTTTTATATCTGGTTCTGTGCAATCTCTCCGAGCCCCATATTACATGCAATAAAACTGTGCAAATGCTGGCACTATGCCTCTGCCTATATAGGCCACCTCCACAGTCTCTATCTGTACTCAGCCACGCAGTGTGCTGCCTCCTCTCTGCCACCCAGCCACAGTAGGAGATGGCCCATTTTTTCTCCAGCCATACAGTTTTCTCTGTACCCCAAAGTGGTATTGCCAGCTGCATTTTGAATGAGGTTATATTATTGTTCCCTGATTGCCCATAGTTACAGGTTAGTTGTTGGGTTCCCTGTTCATATCCAAGCTTCTTATAAATCTATGAGACACTTTTCCAGTTTAAGTATGTGCCTTGGCCTATTTTCTTTTTCAGGGCTACTGTAGTTTGAGCTTGATCACTGCCTTGAAGGCCTCCCAAGGCATGATTGGGGAGACTATGAACTTTTTGTTATCCTCGAATTACAACTGGAAGTAAACTTGAAGGGCATCAACAATTTCTGCATCTTTTAGAACCCTTGCATCTGGTTTCCACATTGGGTCTCTATCTCTTTCACAGGCCCTCATCTTAACATGCAAGGAAGAATGGTCTGATATGCCCATTGCTAGGTATTGTGCTTCCCTCACCCGCCCGACTGCATCTGCAATGAAAAGCTGGTAGTTCAGGCTTGACAGAGATCCTTGGACCCCTGATAGGAATAGGTATTGTTTATCTTATGGGTGTGCATAAGCCTTCAGACATCCACTAGGCCCATTGGACGGGTAAACCATACCAAGCCTCTAAATGCTTGCATGGGCGGTACATAGGGCGAACATCGATCAAGTTCCCAATTCATCACTTCTTTGAGGTCTCTACCTAAGATATGCATATTCACCTCTGAATCTATCAGGTTGGGACGCAACTTGTCTAAGACACCACTTTGCAATGTTGGGAGCCTTCCCAGGAAGCACAGATTGTTGCGCCGAGAATGACCTGCTGCATCCTCCACTCTGCCACTTATTTTTTAGACGAGCATCTCCGTTTCTGGACGGTCTCACTAAGTTCTTTGACTGTATCTTCCAAAACGACTAGATGAGATCCTGCTTGTTACACTGGGCGTGGTTTTCCATAGGTCTTGCTGGAGTGGAGCTACATCCGCTCCCACCTTTCCAATTTTGGTTTCCAGGGCCTTTCAGAAAGATTCAATGGCTTGCAGGATCACATCCGTTCCAGGGTGGGTCGCCTCCCGATTTTATGCCGATTCTTGACCCCCCCCCACCTTGACCCCCTGGAGGTGTTGCACAAGCAGCTTGAAAATGTATCCATTTTCTGCTGCAAAGGAGGGGCCTTAGTCTTTGGTCTTCACTTTATGACTCAACAGATTCTAGTGGGAAGATTAGTAGGTACAGTTTGCCCGCCAGACCACATGCCCTAATCACTGGGAAGGGCTGTACGAGAAGCTGGATGTGGTTCCTTCCACCTGGTTGAGTAGTCACTGTTGGCCCTTTCATTCAATGCACAGCACTCCACCGCCCCCCTCCCACCCCCATATCAAATGATGCTGCAGGCACCACCTACCCAAAGTCATTTGACAAGGTTTGGAGAAATGGAGAACTGTGGTGTAATCCAAGATGACAATAATCCAAGACTCCAGCAAGTAGACAAACAAAAGTGAAGTTTATTCCATCAGTAAGGACTCCAACCTCCATCCACAGCTTCCAGTCCCAACTGCTCCTCTTCTAATCATAACAGATTCCAACATGCAATACAGAATGCAGAATACAAGGAGCTAACACATGAGCCCCAGAGAAGAGCAGATAGATAGTACACATTAAACATTAAATGAACAAACATAATCCATAGTTGCAGGGAAACATAACATATAGTTACAGGAGATGGGGAGAACAAACAAAACAAGACAAATAGAAAAATTATACATAATATTTCTTAATCACAGCAATACATTTTACATTCCAAATAAGTCCATCCTGGAATTTTATAGTACCCTGAACCAATGTAACCAATTTGAGGGGTGTGCTGACCTTAGGGCTGTTGTGGCAACATACAGGCGACTTCACAACAACCATGTCACTAACAGCCATTTTAACATCCATCCCACCTTTAGGTGTATCATAACAAGCGTTCCACTGTACCTGGTTGTCTTTCTCAACATAGAGTCATCAACAATTCTTTGATTACATTCACTTCAAGTAATTTCACTGCCAACATTCTTCTTCATCCATGTAGTGATAACACTAGTATTGGGTCGTCTTGTACGAAATAACTTGAATGGTGTTTGCCTAGTGGTGGTACATGGGGTAAATCGATACATTTAAATTTTCTTCCACAGCTCCTTCTTCCAACTTTGGCCACAGGCATTAGAAAGTTGTAAACCTTCCATTAAAGTCCTATTGAATTTCTCCACCTTGCCATTCGTTTAGGGATGAGATAAATACCAGTGATTCAGGTTCCAAAATACACCCCTACGTGATATTACACACTCTGAGCCCTCATCCATCCACCAATCTTCGGCAACATCCGAATAAAAATCCTACTTCCCCAAACTTGAGAGACAATATGCAGCATTGTTCAAGGCACCATGAATTTTTTTTACGTTAAACTGAAGCATATGTAAAACTACAATCCACTTACAGGAGCAACTTAAAACAGATTCCAAGAATCGTTTTTTTCAAAAATGTCATGCAAAAATGTGTGATGCAATTGCACATCAAACTTTGACCCCATAAAAACTGCTTGAATTTTCTTCTTGCCCAATAAACTGCTAGTGCTTCTTTTTCAATCTTCAAATACTTGAATTCTGATCCCCTCAATGCTCAAGAGGCAAATGTTATGGTCCCCTCACTACCATCTTCTACCTATCTCAAGATTGCTTCAATACCTCTATCACTGGCATCAGTGGAGTCGAAACAAGGAAGGCCTGGGACAAAACTGTCAAGACTTTGTGCCTTTCATAAACTTTCCTTACTATCCATGAACTCCTCCTCACATTACATGCTCCACTTAAACACAACTCCATTCTTCAATAGTTAATACAAACTAAACGTACTGCTAGAAAAATTCATAACAAAAAAAGTATAGAACTCTGCCATTCCTAGAAATTTTGGACATCTCTGTCCTTTCAGGCTTCGACAATCTTTGTATAACACTAACCAAGTCTTTCTTTGGTTTAAAACCTTCCACAGAAATTACATGCCTCAGATAATCTAGCTCTTCTCTGTTAAATTCACACTTCTTGGCTTTAAGAGTGACTCCATATTCATTAAAAATGCTGAGCAATTTTCTAACTCTTTACATGTGCTAATTCACACAACATCCAAAAATCAAGATGTCATCTTAAAATACAGGACTCCATCCATATCTCTGAGCATCCTAGTCATGTGTCTCTGAAAGTCCGGGGCAGCCGAACACAGACCAAAGGGCATGTGATTAAATCTGTAAGTATCAAGTGGTGTTACAAAAGAGGTGGGATCCTTGGATCATTCAGTGAGTTCAACATTATGGTAGGCTGATGTAAGATCCAATGTGGTGAACCATCTTGCACCCGAAAGGGCTCCTACCATTTCGGAAAAATTAGGAATTGGAAACCTGTCCTCCACAACTCTCTTGATAAGTTCCCTCAAATCAATGCACAGCCTGATCTCATTATTGGAGTTGTAGGCTACTACAATAGGTGCCAACCATTCGGTAGCCTCCACCTGCTCCATGACACCTTCGGAACACAAGATGCTTCTCTAATATTGTAAGGAATATTCCTGGCCTTGCAAGAAAATGGCACAGCATCCTTCTTGAGTTTTATGCCATGTTGATATTTCTTTGGACAACCAATCCTACCTGAAAATAGAGTGGCAAACTCTGCAAACAAATCTCCTGGAACCTGTTCAACACTGTAGACATGAACCTGGGGATTGCCATTAAGGGTCCTAGGCACTACCTAGGAGTTTTTGATGTGACCAACTTAGTACAGTGTCACCAACCACAGGTACATACAGGAACATGCATCAATATTGCATTTTGCGATTCCTTAATTGCGAAAAATAAGGAATCGCAATTAAGGAATTGCAAACTGCAATGCATCAAGAAATCGCTATAAAAATAGCGATTTCTTAAAATTCCTTAATTGCGATTCTCTAATTGAGAATCCCAATTAAGGAATACTTCCCCATCCATTCCTATGGACCTAGAGGCCCATAGGAATGAATGGAAAGACATTCTTAATTTGCAATTCACCATTAAAAATTCGAAATTAAGAATGCAATTTCAAGGGTGCAGGGGTGTCCAAAGGACACCCTGTTGCACCCCTGAAATCTGCTTAGGAGTACATTTTGCACACTCACATGCCCCAAGGGCATGTGTGTGTGTAAAATGGAACTTTGAAAAATGCACCTTAGTGCGTTTTTCAAAGTTTTCGCAAATTACCATGAAGGTCAACTTCATGGTAATTTGCACCCCTTATTTGCGAATTCGCAAATTTTTAAAGTTTGATGCATTGCATTTAAGGAATCTCAATTTGAGATTCCTTAAATGCAATCACAATTTGATTTCTTAAATTGCAAAAATAACAAAAATGTTAATTCATCCCAAAAATGGGAATTGCATTCGCAAACGGACGAATTTTGCGACTCGCACCATTTACAAATGCAATTTCCTTTGATGCATGTGGCTGATAGACTTTACCTTTCCCATATAGCCCCTGAAATGAAAATGTGCTTCAAAATAGGCAATTAATTCAATTGGCCTTCCACCAAAGGCATATGGTTTGACATCAGGATTAAACAACTTGACCTCTCCCTTAAAATATTCATTAAAAACAGCATCAAAAATTAAGCTCAAACCTACCCCAGAATCCATCATACACCAATGCCATCAACAAATACCACATCAGAGGAATAACCCTATCCTCACCAACTTTCATAATGGGTTATTTAACTTGTAAAAGATACAGTTTATTCAAGGAGTTAACTTCATTGGTGTCTTCACCAATCTTTTCATTGACTCTTTTACTAGTTTTAGAATCCTTTTACTACTCTTACAACTCTTCACAAAGTGTCCTTTTTACCTTCACACACAGTACAAACATATCTGATGTCTGGGCAATCCTTACTATTGGCTCAGTGCACTACATTTCCACATCTGAAACATGTATCCTTACCCTTTTGTGTTAACCTGTTCTTGGCAAAAGGATTGGACTTAACATCGATGACATGAACAGACTGAACTACACATTTTCCTGGTCGTAACTCAGACACATGCCTAGGAATGTTCAGTTTGTTTGGCAATAATCAACACTTCACTGAGCTTAGGATCACCCTTCAGCCATAGTTCCTCCCTCACCTAATCATTTTTACATTTGAATGGGAACTGGTCACATATGCACTCCTCAACATTACAACCAAATTGGCATATGAGTTGCACAGGATATGTACCATATTTATAGGGGGTTGGCCTGGGATGGTTTTGTGAACTCTTCTGAAAGCAAAAGAGTTAAATATGTTATGATTTCACCAATTACGCAAATACGAAATGAATCGTATGATTCCCAGAGTATTTTTTGCTATACACTTAAAGATGGAGGGCAAACTTTCAAAACTCTTGGGGCATCATTGAGTCCTTATTCAGGCAATACAACTCCAAGGCACAATACTCTCCCTTTTATATTTCCCTTCTTCTAATGCCTCCTCCTTCCAGTGCCCGCACCTTCTCTCGGCAAAATGGCTGCTTCGAACTCTATCCTTTCCTCCCATCTTGCTACTTTTTCCTTTCTTCTAGCGCCCCCTCATCCTTTGACACACTTCCTCCGGTGATTTTGACAGTCAACCCCAATGTGGATGATGGGGAAGGAACGCTGCGTGCCAAGAAACAGGGAATAAATAGTGAAAAACAGTACATTTTCAAGTCCTGTTCAAGCATACCTGCTGGTAAAAATGTAGCAAACAAAGGTGAGAGATAGGAAGAAGCATTGTGTCAAAGGTAATGTCACACACTCTGTATCTTATGGTTGGCTTACTTTGAAACTGTTTATCACTGCCACTGTTATCCTGCCTTTAAACACGAGTATCACTGCAGCTACATTTCCTGATAAGGAAAGGTACATTTCAATATGTTTACATTTCAAATGTCATCCAGGCTGCGCTTCAGATACAGACTTTGTGTAGTGATGCTCATCATAGCAGGGCTGTCTCCAGCTGGAAGCACCCACAACAGGGAATGATTGTTTATGTGCAGGAAGGTGTCCCTCTCTGCACATAAACAATCTTAAACGGCAATTTGTAACTTCTATGTATGCTGCTTTGTGCAGCACACATTGAAGTTGCAACTCATCATTTTTAAAAGGATTGTTTATGTGCCTTCCTGCACATAAACAATCATGCATGGTGTTTTGCGGTTTTTATGTGTGCTGCACAATGCAGCACACATTAAAACATCAAAAACGAGGAGAAATAAGCATTTCTCCTAGCTGCAACCTGTTAAGACCAGGTTTTCCCTGGTCCTAATGTTGGCGCTGCCCCATATTTATGCCACTCTTGTAAATATGGGGCAGCATCAAAATCAATGGGTGTTGCGATGGAACACCCACCTCAACACCCATTGCCCAACCCTTTCTCGCCAAGTATAGCATGAAAGGGTGCCTTATTTACAAGTCAGCGTTAAGCCACTTTAAGTGGCTTAACACTGCCTTGTAAATAAGGCGTAGCCCGTATCACCACTACAATATCAAAAAAAGTGATGTTCTGGTGGCGATAGGGTCTTGTCAATATGTCCCAAAGAGTTGCAAGGGCTCTGCACTGAAGTGTGATCAGGTAGACAAATGCTTGTCCTCATCTAAAGGGTCACTTTCAACCTGCAACTCCACCCCAACTCACCCATTGCATCTACAAAAAGGGCAGAGCTTCAGAAAGTCTAATTAGCAGACATTTGCTAACAAAATTGTTCACTGAATTTGCATTCCCATCCCCTTACATATGCCACTGATACAGTTTAAAAAGAATTTTAGGTGAATAATGCTTGTCCAGTTTTTTCAAACACACTGCATATTCATCAAGATTACATGTGACTTTATCATCAGACAATTCATGGTTGTTTGCATCCCCTACACTCCAGTTACTGGAATGCAGACAAACTTCCACTGTCTGGGAAGCCGTCCTCATCTTCCATCTGGTGACAATGCAAACCAGAGGCATTTTAATGTATCCAACTCTGCTGTTTTATTTATACCATGACTCAAACCCGAGGATGAATGCCAGAATCTCTTTTTCATTGTGTACATTATGTGTCCCATTAACGAGCCAGAGACGCTGCGGATCTTTGCCCTGTCCCTCGGACCCAGAAAGCAACAACTCGCCGCTCCTGCTGCGCGGGAGCCGCTTCGCCTTTGTGGGTGGACCCACCAACTTCATCTAACGCGGATCCTGCCTGCCTGCTTGCCGTGACTGCACTGTGGGTGAAAACATCAGAGGAGGCTGCAGGGGTAGCGCGGCAGGGACTCACTATCCCAGGAGTCCCTGCGTGACCACCTGACATCTGGTCAGCGCCCCCCTGAGTGCCCCACCCACCACCGGCAGAGCGGTAAAAGGAAGCGGACTCACCTGCCTTGTGTGTCCCATTAACGAGCCAGAGACGCTGCAGATCTTTGCCCTGTCCCTCGGACCCAGAAAGCAACAACTCGCCGTTCCCGCTGCGCGGGAGCCGCTTCGCCTTTGTGGGTGGACCCACCAACTTCATCTAACGCGGATCCTGCCTGCCTGCCTGCTTGCCGTGACTGCACTGTGGGTGAAAACATCAGAGGAGGCTGCAGGGGTAGCGCGGCAGGGACTCACTATCCCAGGAGTCCATGCGTGACCACCTGACATCTGGTCAGCGCCCCCCTGAGTGCCCCGCCCACCACTGCCTCGCCTATATCATCAGTGTGAGCCCGTCTTGCGGGACGCAAGCGGGACGCCGGGCAAAGCCCTGGCCAAGGGCGGGCCCGTTTTAGCCCGTTCTAGACTGTGATAGACTGGACTGGGCCACCCCTCTTTGCCCTAACTCTCAAGTCTACATGCTGTAAGGTGATATATTGTTATATCCTCTGCGGACATCGCATAACCGGCCTATTATTGCAGTACGCCTATCTAGGGCACTGTTGCTCAGAATATTGACTGATTGCTATGTCGAGACAAAAAACACCTGTCACCCCGGCCAACACAATGGATAATTATTTGGTCCAGGTGGTGGCCAAAATTAATAATGATCGGAGGTCCTCTTTGGGTCTTATAGACTCCCCACCTTGTGCCCAAATCGACCCACTAGGGGTATTCCATTCTGCCGGCGATGATACAAACATCACCGACCTTATCGAAGACTCTAATGATTGCTCCACAACAAATGTGTCTACGGCATCTATTGTCCAACAACCCGTTCCTATTGCCGATCTACTAACTGTAGAAGAGTTAAATAATTCTGATACAATTGTAGAGTTAGACTCTGAGAGCATTTCCCCTCCTACCCCTGTCCCTGCACCAAGAGCTAAAAGAGGGATCACTAAGGCTCCGCCTAAAAGAGGTGGACTGCGTTCCAGTAAGAATAAACCTGCAACTCCACCTAGAAGAACAAACAGAAGGGCGGAAGAAGGGATAAGGGAGGAAGAGAATGAAAGTATAGCTTGGGAGGACATGTTTTCAAACAAGCTCATGGGTATAGTGGAGTCCAAACTATCAGGGTTAATGAAACCCCTTATATCCAAAATAGACCAGCTAGCCAATAAAGTCAACAAATTAGAGACTCTCCTGAGGAAAACTAACGAGGGGGTGGGGGTAATACCAAACCTAATAATAAATAAACTTGATGACATACAGGCCGCAGGGAAAACGCTTGGGGAGAACTCGAATGATGGCCCAGAAGTCACACTTGCCCAAACACAGCAAGCTAGCTCCAGACCCGGTGATATCCCTAACAATGCTCCAATCTTAGATTCAGTGCAAACAGCAGGCAACACCACCCCTGATAATTTCAATGTAGAAACCAGCCCAGTTGAACTAATTGTTGAAGCTTCCCCTTTGATTCTGGTGCTTGCGAATACACCACCACTGAAAACAGGGCAGATTGAGTCTCCAGATTCCTTACGAAATAAGGCTCTGCAGTGGTTGAGCAACAATATGCATATATCTCCTTGGGGCGAAGAAAAGCTATCAGACGATCTGCTTACAGCAAGAAGGGTTAAGTGGATAGGGACTAAAACAAAGAAATTCCAAGGGGATTGTGTGGTTTTAAATTTCAAAGGCCCCGAAGTATTACCTGATGTCTTGCGGAACATCTTCCCACCACAGCATAGAACAGCAGAAATTATACCACTGACACTGGACTTCTTCTACAGTAGAAGAGGTCTAGTAGCAAAACCAAGCATATTGAGAACAAAGTGGACAGTTGTGGGAAACAGAAGGGCCAGGAATGGCCCATTATGCGAGTGGGGGTTAAACCTAGAAAACCACTATTCTGCATTATCCGACCTAAACGAGTGCGACTGACTCGTGGGGTCTTTCCCTGCCACCCCTAAAAGCCAGCTGCTCCTTGGGTATGATAGGGCAGTTACCCCACACAAGCCTTTATCAGGAAATCTGACCTTGGCCCCTAAGGAATCCTATACCCTTGCTTCAGAAGAACCAAACCTAGTTCTAGAGGGACAGATTAGAGCACTAGAGGTGATTGAGAAGTTCCCAACACTGAGGGAAGGTCTAATACCAAGCTTAGAATCTGAAGAAGTAGCAAACGCACCTGAAAATGACCAGTTATATCATCAACTGGATATGCTACCACTATCACTTGTCTCTTGGAACATAGCCGGCATTATAAATAAGCTAAACATTCCAGAATGGGTCGATTTTATTGACCATTATGACATTATTATGCTGCAAGAAACTTGGTCGCTCACCCCAACCTTCCGGCAAGGGTATCTGAATTTCTATGTCCCAGCTGTAAGAAATCGAGTAGGTCGCCCCTCTGGGGGCCTGCTAATTTGGATACGCCAGACATTGAATTGCACAATCAAGCAAAGGTTTATACCTTCTAATGACATCCTAGCTCTTGATATTAGTTGGCATAATGGCCAACAACTTGCCCTGTTTAATGTTTACTCCAGGGGAGTTGGTGGGGGCAAACCATCAGAGGCCATAACAACTCTAGAGCATCACATTGAAATGCTTCCATTGCTACCCCATGTAATAGTAGGCGGGGATTTTAACACCACCTTTGAACCCTTGGGTGAAGAGGATAGGATCCTGGCCGAAGAGGAGGATGCCAAGTGGAGAATTCCTCACTTAGAGGTACCAGCCATTAGAAAATGGAGCACTGTAGCAATCCAACTAAAGAGTTTTTGTCTCTCAAGAGGGCTTAGAGCAGTCAATGGACGGGCACCCTCTGATTTAATGGGGAAAAATACATTTGATAATGGCCGAGCAGTCAGCAGAATAGATTACATACTACTGGATGTAAGGGCTTGGAATAAATTGGTAGATATGGAAGTGAAAGACAAAATAGAAAGTGATCATAATCCCTTATGCCTGACACTCCATCCCTACCAAGAAGCCTCTGAAGACCCAAGCAATAATGAAATGGTGACGCAAGATCTTGTGAGCTCAAATAACCTTCGCCACCTGAAGTGGAGTATGCTCCTAGAAGATGTTTCTAAATTAGAGATTCTTAAAGAATTAGTGGTGGATGAAGTCTCTAAGATTAAGTCCCATTGTGGGTTGTCTGACTTTATATACTACATGATGGAGGCCCATGAGAAACTATTCTCCAAAATCCAAAGTTTCTTTGTCAAAACGGTAGTTTCTAATACAAAGAAAAAGGATCTAGGGAGCCAAGGATGGTACGACAAGAGTTGCAGGATAGCACGACAAAATCTTAGCATGGCTTTGAGAACTGGAAATGCACTTACAGTTAGGTTGGCGAGAAATCAGTACAGACAAACCCAAAAACTGGCAAAGAAGCGTTGGGATGAGGATTGCTGGCGCGAACTCAAGGAGGCATGTGCTTCCAAGGACTCCAAACGTTTCTGGGCCACAGTAAAATGGGAAAAGGGGGGCATAGCTGCCCAGCCGTTGAACCATGTTCCGAAAAATAATTGGGTAGAATTTTTCCAACCACAATATGCCCGAAATCCAGCCTTTACCCACGATCGTCCTCCTCCACATGTTTATTACAAATCTCCAATATTTGTTGAAAAGGACGTAAGCATTGTATTGGATTGTGTAGCAGGGGGCAAAGCACCAGGTATGGATGGAATTCCGGCTGATATATTTCTATCGGATCGGAATTCCTGGTGTAGTTATTTCACAATGCTGGCCAATGCGGTGGCAATGGGAGGGAAAGTACCTGCTTCATGGAAGGGAGCTGAAATTATTCCCATATTCAAAAAAGGTGATAGAAAACACTGGCCAAAAACTACAGACTCATTAGTTTGATCGATACAGCCCAAAAACTAATGGGCCGACTAGTCCAGAATAAACTGCAACAATGGATTGATGAAAAGAATATTCTGTCATCTTACCAAGCAGGGTTTCGCCCTTTAACTAGTAGCGTTGATCAAGTTCTCCACTTTTTAACCATCTACTGGAGAAACGTTACACTAAAGAAGGGGACATTGTATGCAGTCTTTGTGGACCTAAAAGCCGCTTTCGATCTGGTCCCCAGAGAAAAACTCTGGCAGACCTTGGCGGATGCAGGCTTAAGCCAGGAATTGCTTACACTCCTTGTTCGTCTCCACGAAAATAATTTTGCAAGAATCAGATGGGGCAAGCAAGGAGAAGTAACTGATCCCTATCCGATAGAACGTGGGGTGAGACAAGGGTGTGTCCTAGCGCCGACTCTCTTCTCAATCTATATAAATGGTATTGTTGAACACTTACAGAAGATTGCTAGTGACGCCCCAGTAATTGCAGGCTCCCGTGTCCCCGTCCTTATGTTCGCGGACGACACGCTTTTACTTTCCCGCACCCCCAGTGGTCTCCAAAAAGTGGTTGATGCCTTTGGTGTGTTTTGTGATGGTAGGGGCCTTGAACTGAATACCACCAAAACAAAATTCATGTGCCTTAACCAGCAGTCCTCCTTTAAAGGTGTAATAAAATATAAAGGTACTCCCCTAGAAAGGGTGGACTCTTTTTCTTACCTAGGCATCATCCTTCAAGAAAATATGAGCTGGAAATCACATATCAATACAACTTTACTAAAGTTTAGGCAGTTAGCAGGTGCAATTGCCCTAAAACATCGAACCTCGCTAACTAAGCCGGTAAACTGTGCATTGGAAATTTACACCATGAAAGTACTGGGGGCTTGTTTATATGGATCTGAAGTATGGGGGTTTTCTAACTTGAGAGAACTGGGCCGTGCAGAAAACAGGTTTCTGCGAGGGCTTGTGATGGTCCCACAAAGCACACCCACAATTCCACTAAAATTGGACCTTGGAAGAAAAAGCATAGAGGACATAGCGAGATTGCGGCCTCTCCTATATTGGAGACGGATCATGGTGACTCCAGAATTAAGCCACTATGCGGCGGCCTTGATGGACGTCATCAAGTTCGATCGTTTCCATAGTATCCCATGGCTAAAGGAGCTCCGGGGACTCCTTGTAAAACTGAAATTGGAACATCTATGGGATACTAAAGATGTGACCAGCTTCCCCACGAAAGTAAAGCTGAAAGAACTATATTGGGAAATGGTGTATCTCACAATGTCTTGTGATGGATCAAGTTCAAGTTTAACATCTCGCTTCTTGGATATAAAAATGTACCGTTCATGCGAATCTTTTTGGGACGTTATTGAACGACCATATGACAGAAAACTATATTTTCAATTTCGCATAGGTACACTTCCGGTGAATGCCTTTAAGAAGCATTGGTCCCCAGCTTGGGACGAACACTGTCACCATTGCAATGAACAAACTGAGCACATTTCCCATTTTTTGTTCTGTTGTCCACTGTACTCGATTCCTAGACGCAAATGGCTAAAACCAGTGTGCCTAAATATGGGAACTCGCAGCCAATCTGTAGCCCTTAGGATACTTGAATCCGATTGTTCCACTGTGTTTGTGGTTGGTGTAGCAAAATTTTTGGCCTGGGCATGGATAATTCGTACTCGTTCACTAATAGCAATTACATCCCAATGAAATTATGTACATTATTAATTCTGCACTTTGCCACATGAAATATTATATTTTTTTTAAAAAATCTACATTTTATATGAAATTGTGATAATGCTTTGTATTCTTACTATGTATTTATTCGACAATCCACGTTTAATATGTATTTTAGAAAGTATTTTATGTGTAGTATTTATTGTATTAGGGTTAGGTGAATGCTTTTATGACAAATGTCGAATAAAGCTTTAAAACTGAACTGAACTGAACATGTATTTTCTCAACATATGCGCCCAGCCATTATTTTTCACTTTCAACCCTCGAGCTGATCAACTGACCTGGCTGGATCAGTGGTCTAGCAATGGAGAGATGGTTTACTTGATTCTACAACCTATTCAAAATTTCCAATATGGCACCATCTTCACAAGTAAATAATGTTGTTTCTTTCTACATTCTTGCATCCTCAAACTGCATGCTGTCTCAAAAATATTCAATATTAAATCCAGCATTTAAAACTTTCCTTTAAGTAAAACTTCTGTTTGTCACCTCTCCTTTTTGTTTTCTCTTTCCTTATTCCCCTCTCCTTACCTTCTATCATCTTCATGCCTCCCCTGTCTAAGCACACCCTTCTTGAACACATGCACATTTGACTATTCTCTATTTCAGCAAACTTCCCACAACTCAATTACTAGACCAAAATCTCTCCTCCTTCCGCTGAAAGTCATACCTATGCAACATAACAATGCCTAATCTCGTCTAACTCCTGTGTTAATCCCACCAACCATGTGCTTGAGCTCACCTTCCCCCATTATAACGATTTCAACCAACAACTTTTACTTTAGTCCACCATAAAAAACTGAAATGATCGCATGGAATGGTTTGCTTTGACCGTGAAAGACTAATCTCAACAACTAACAGTAACCAATGTCACTGAACTCACCATTAAAGTTAGGTTCCGGAGCAGCGTGCTGCCCGAGTAAAATGCTGCGAAGTCTCTTCAGGGGTAGTAAGCGCAATATAAATTACAATTACAATACAATACATGTGAACACCAACTGCCTTAGTGTTGTGACATAATCTTCAAAAGACTTATCTGCATATTGAGGATGCATCCCAAAAATGATACAGTTCAAAAAGAATTTTAGGTGAATAATGCTTGTCCAGTTTTTTCAAACACACTGCATATTCATCAAGATTACATGTGACTTTATCATCAGACAATTCATGTGAGTTTTTAAAAACGTCCAGTAATTCTGATCCCAAGCAATGAAGGAGTAAGGAAGTCTTTTTCTCAGGAGAGAAATTGAAAACCACGTACTTGAAAATAATTATTAAAACCTTTCTTTCATTTTGACCACTTCAAAAGTGGTTCACCAGGTGTTGGCAGAAAGAATGACGGGGGAGAAATATTCTGCATAATAGTAAATACAAATAGAACCAATTTTTTGTTTTAAAAACACATTGATCCCTTCCCAAAAAATAAATGAATAAATAAATAAGTGACCCCAGTATCTGGTCTGATACCCAGAATCCTTATATATCGGTAACAAAATATAAAACAAAACAGAAATACTTATATTTAACTGTAATAAGTCCATGTAGTCGAGGTGTAGTTAAAGATGAAAGGTTTATTGATAAAGTTCACGTCTTCAGTACAGAATCACAAAGCGCCCCACCAGGAGCAGCCTCCTTGCTGCTCAGCCCATCCTCTCAACTGACACTCCACACACAATTCCAGCATTCTATTACCTCACCACACATACCAACATTCCACAGTACATCCACACTGGCTGAGCAGCAAGGCAGAGAAGCAGGAAAGGTGCATTACACTAAAGACCAGCATACTACACACCTTCCCCTTTAATGAACAGCAACAAAAGAATTATGTAAGACGTAAGTATAGTAATAGCATCAATAAACATAGGAGTAAAATTGCTGCTCAAACACGTAAAAGGACAAGTGAAGCATTTAGAGGAAAATCATGCAATAAATCCATAAAAGTAAAAACATTGCATAAAGTAACAAATATGATATAACACGCCTCTTCCCCTTTCTACGGAGAAACTTGAGAATAGTAATAGTAAATGCAAGACGCTAAAAAATAATTACAATAAAAGATACATCTTGCAACAAAGGTCTGAAGAAGAAACAGAATAGATCAAGGAATTCACAAAAATAAAGAAAAGAATGTGAGAAAAAGAATATTTCTCACTATACGTGCAACAAAACTAAAACAAACCAAGTACAAAAACAAAAACTTGACATCAGGGTTACCAGCAAGACACACCAGTTGGCCAACCTAGCATGAAGATGATAAGCAGAGAACGTCAAACAATGAAAAGAATTAGAGCAACAATGAAAAGAAAAAACAGGGATGAGAACTACCCCCTGTTGTACTTTGAAAATAAGTCCAACATGACAGTAGAAAGGTGTGAAATCACGCACAGGTACCATGTGAAAAAGTGAAAAACACATTCTGTCAGAAATACATAGCAGTAGATCCTACGCACAGTGGATTTGTAAATCCAGCACCATAGAGTAAAATAACAAGTAGAAACACTGAGGGTGAAATTACAACACACAGGTGAATATCATATGGGCAGTAGGCCACCAACACGTATACTTTGAAGTGATATATCCACGCACAAGTGGAATATCACATAGCCAGTAGGCTATCATAACATATACTTTAAACAATGACAGTCCCCTTACAAAAAGTTGTAAACAAAGCACTGTAAAAAATCATGTAAAAACAAAATAGGTGACAAATCCACGTACCGGTGGAAGGTCACATAGCCAAAAGGCTATTATAACATAAACCCTGTAGAACAATATAGGTGACAAATCCACGCACCAGTGGAAAGTCACATAGCCAGAAGGTTATTACAACATAAACCTTTAGCTAATCCACGCACAGTAAATATGCACAGGTGGAGTCCATAAAAAGAATATCGCTCCAATAACTCTTGAAAGAAACAGTGAAAAATCCCACCTACAAATATTTGTGTGAAGGTGCAAATGAAACTGTTACATTTTAAAATAGACATTAGAATAAACAAGATGTGCATCATCAAGAAGAAAATACGAAACAGGATAGCAAAGTGGATTACATGAAACACATTCCAAAGGCAAACTTGTAGACAATTTAATTCTCTATGAGGAAAATGAAATGAAATGAAAAATTGCACTTGTGTAGCGCGTAACTACCCGGAGGCCTCGCAGCGCTAGTGACTGATTGCTTAATGCGGGCTCAGGGTAGTTCAGCAGGTTTTGGCAAACAAGTGCGTTTTCAGAGCTTTCCTAAAAGACATGTGGCTGCTGATTCCTCGGAGCGAGAGAGGGAGGGAATTCCAAAGTCTGGCCGCCGTATGGGAAAAGGAGCGGCCTCCCCAGCGGGCTTTCTTGACTTTGATGGACGTTGCCAGCTGAAGGGTGCACGAGCGAAGGGAGCGGGATGGAACATAAGGCGTAGCCATAGGATGTAGAATTGCGGGACCCGTTCGGTGGAAGGATATGTGTAAAATACACATAACCTTAAATTGCACTCTTGCCACCACTGGGAGCCAGTGAAGTTCCTTTAGGGCGTTCTTCGCTGACTGCCAGCGGGGTAGATTATAAAGTAAGCGTGCCACACTGTTTTGTGTGACTTGGAGCTTCTGAGTGACGGAAATCGGGACTCCCATATAAAGAGCATCCCATAGTCCAGACGGGAGAGTATCAGGGCCTGGACCATGACCCTCCTCGCCTGGAATGGGAGCAGAGGGAGCACCTTCCGCAACATCCTCATTAGCCCAAAACAGGTGGCGGCGGTCTTGGTGGCTTGGACCGAGAAGTCCAGTGCTTTATCGAGCCAGATCCCGAGGCTCTTTATCTGGGACTTAGGGACGGGGGGCGGGCCCAAACATGGTGGCCAGATGGATGCAAGGGCAGAGGGAGGGGGATTTCCCAATAGGATGATGTCTGTCTTCTCCCCATTGAGTTTCAGACAGGAAGATTGCATCCATCTGGCGACAGCCTCTAGACAGGGGCCTAAGGTGGGGGACGATCCCTCAGAGTGGTCTAAAGAGACCACCAGTTGGGTATTGTCCGCGTAGGTGACAATACGCACACCAAAGGGATGGACTATCCTGTCTAGAGGTTCCATGTAGGCATTAAAAAGGGTGGGACTTCGAGAGGAGCCCTGGGGGACCCCGCACCTAAGTGGGTATTTGGGAGAAGCCGCCTCACCCTCGAAGACCTGAAAGAATCGCTCATCCAGGAAGGATGTCAGCCATTCCAGGGCCGCGCCCGACATGCCCATGCCCGCCAATCGATGTAATAGTGTGGCATGGTTAACCGTGTCGAACGCGGAGCTGAGGTCCAATAGAATAATGGCGACTTTTCCTCCCCGGTCCAGCACGGCTCTCGCTTCTTCCGTTACCGCTAGGAGGGCGGTTTCGGTTCCGTGCTGAGGGCGAAACCCTGTCTGAGAGGCACGCAGCAGGCTATTGGACTCCAAATAGTCCACTAAGGTGTTGTTAACGTGCCTCTCAAGCAGTTTGCTCAGCCACGGAAGAAGAGAAATAGGGCGGTAGTTTGCCAAATTATTCTGGTCAAGGTTGGGCTTTTTCAACAAGGCCTTCACCATAGCACACTTCCAAGGTGGTGGAACAGATTTGGAAGTGATGGATGTGTTAAGAACGTCTAGGATAACCGGACGAATGACGTCCATGACCTTGATGAGGGTCTAAGGGGGTGCTGGGTCGTTGGGAGAACCAGAAGTGATCTTAGGGATCAGTCTGTCTAATCCAGGGGTGTCAAGAAGTGGAATTTCATCAAGCATACAGGGGACAGAGGAGTCAGAGGTTGTAGGCGAGAGGGATTCCAAATCATCCTTAGTGTTACTGAATGAGGAGTATATGGCCTGGATCTTTTGGGAGAAAAAGACGGCCAAATCGTTACAGCGGTTTTGGGCGCCTTCAACAGAGGGACGCTCAGCGAGGGGTAAGATAAGGGATTTCGCAATTTTAAAAATTTCCTTGGGGGCATTCGCAGCCGCATTAATTTTCCCTTCATAAAAAAGAACGTGTGCCGCCTTTATCTCCATTTTATAGAGCTTTATAGCAGCCCTGTACTCAGCCTTTCTAAGTTGAGAGTAGTCCTGCCTCCAGGCTCTCTCAAGTTTTCGGCAGGCTAATTTCCTGAGTCTAAGGGCGGGTGTATACCATGGGGCAACTTTAGGTCTTCTTATTGATTTACAAGAGTGTTTAGGAAGAACCTGGTCAAGGGTACTAGAGATCCAATTGTTGAAGTTATTAGTGGCCGTATTGGGATTAGTTACCTTCCTAGGTGGATCTCTGGCAAGGGCGGCTTCCCAGTCAGGGAGGGGAAGTGAGGGCCATTTCCTTCCTCGGTGCTTAGCGAGGTTTTGAGAGGAGGAGGGGGGGTTAGTGCATGTTAGAAAAAATGCATGTTAGAAATAATGAACTTTGATATTGCATAACATGCCCAGTAGATGGTGCTCTAAGCACAGATAAAGAACATAAGTGACTCTCACTATATTGAATGAGAAACCACTTTGTAGAACATTTTTAAATATAACACTTTCTTGACTTTGCCGCACTGATGACTGAATAAACCCTTGATGTATGACCCAGTTCTTAAGTACTTTCTTCAGTATTGTAGTTTTTGAAGTGTTCAACATTTGTTTACTTCGTTTGTTGACTAACAAATGTTACTTGGAGTCCTGTAAAGCTGCCGTAACATTTGATGGCTAACGATAGAATGTTACAGCAAGCAAGTCATTTACGAAGCACACTCACCACGAAGCAGTGACCTTGACACCTGTGCGATGGAGTGAGAAAACCAAAATCATTCACTCACTCTTTTAAACAAACGTCGCAGAAGTGATGTTAACGTGGCTGTCAAAAGACGCAAAGAAGGAACAGAGTGACTCCAGAGAAGAGATCGTGCCTCCAAACACAAGATGGCAGCACGTAATCTGACGACATGCCGATGGCTCCAGGAACGTTGAACCATGCAGGCGTCCAGAGGAAACAATGCAGGACGAGAGATGTCACAAGGAAATGAAGGGAGGGCTTAAAAGGCGGCATGATGACGGTAAAAGCGCACGCTGGATCTGTGCACGAGTGTGAAAATATTTAAAAGTAAGACAGTGGCCGTTCAACTGTCTTAACAATGCAAATGGCAATGGCGCATTAAAACTTTAGAAAAAATACACTGAGGCAAAGTGCCAATGTAGAAATTGGAAAAGTACTCACGGCATAAGTAAAGAATTATCCAGATGTATTCCTACAGTAAGCACGTAGATGGAAATGAATGCAATGTGCATTTGTACAGCGCGATTGCTGCCCTGAGGCGTCCAAGCGCTAACAAGAATATGGTTACTTTTTAAAAAAAAGGGTAGATAAGGGGTTAAACAGGAAGGTTTTCAGTTGTTTCCGAAAGGAGGACAAATTCGGGTTGGACCTGAGTTGAAGGGGGAGTGAATTCCAAAGCTTGGCGGCATTATGTGCAAACATCCTGCCGCCCGTTCTTGCCTTTTTTATTCTTGGGGCTACAGCCATGAAGGCCTGGCTGGAGCGAAGATTCCTACTGGGGTGATACTGAGTTGTTAGATCACCGATGATGGCTGGTCCTGCGTCCCAAAAGGCTTGGTGCGAAATGCACATAGCCTTAAACGCAATTCTTTGCCGTATCGGCAACCAATGCAGACTGCTCAGTGCAACCTTGGCTGACTGTCTACGCGGCAGCTGGAGTAGTGTGCGTGCTGCGCAGTTTTGCACTATCTGCATCTTGCGCAATGTATATTCAGGGGCACCAAGATATAAAACGTTGCTAAAGTCCAGGCGGGACTGAATTAGACCTTGAATGGCCACCTGCTTTGCCTCCAGAGGCAGAAGAGGAAGAACTTTCCTCAACATCCTGAGTAGACCAAAGCAGGTGGCAGAGAGTTTTGTGGCCTGGATGTTAAATGATAGCGTTCTATCCAGCCAAACCCCCAGGCTTTTTATGCTATCCTTGGGGGCTGGTGGGGTGCCTAGACAGGGGGGCCACAAGGAATTAAGGGATGAGGGATTCATAGGACCCAGAAGCATCAGCTCTGTTTTATCCCCATTAAGTTTGAGGGAGGACGAGGTCATCCAGCCCTTTACCTCTTCCAAGCACCTCTTCAGCCCCACTGAGGCTGGGCGGCCATCCTCCTGCGCCAAAGATACCACTAGCTGGGTGTCATCCGCGTAAGAAATGATTTTAATACCAAACGGACGGACAACCACAGCTAGATGTTAAAGAGTGCAGGGCTAAGGGAGAATCCCTGTGGGACTCCACACCTCAGTGGCCTGCTTGTAGATACCGTGTCTCCCTCAAAAATTTGGAAGGACCTATTGCTCAGAAAAGATTTGAGCCAGAGCCATGCTCCACCTGTGATACCGACACCCGAAAGACGGCTCAGCAGAGTATCATGGCTGACCGTATCGAATGCCGCGCTTAGATCAAGGAGGATCACTGCCACTGATCCCCCCCGATCCAAGATCTTTCTGGTTTCCTCAGTGACTGCCAGCAGAGCGGTCTCCATTCCATGTCTGGGGCGAAAGCCCGTCTGGGTGGCATCTAGCAGCTGGTTTATTATCGAGATAGTCCACCAGATGGTTATTGATGTGCTTCTCGAGAATCTTGCTCACCCAGGGGAGCAGAGAGATTGGACGATAACTGCTAAAGTCGCTGGGATCCAGATTGTTTTTTTTTAGCAAAGCACGGACCATGGCCCGTTTCCAAGCAGAAGGAACGGTACTAGTGGTGATGGAGGCATTCAGGAGGTTCATGATGGTGGGGAACACAACCCGAGCTGCCCGCAGCATAACTTCTGGAGTGCTGGGTCTCTTGGCGACCCAGATTTTACCTTGTGGGCTGTGGAGTCCAGAGAGTCGGAATCTAACAGTGGGAAATGATCAAGGGTTGTTGATGCTTGAGGTGTGGAATCCACCAGGTTTGTCTGTCCCTGCACAGTGAGTACTGGTGCAGTGGAGGGAAAAGAGGAGTAGATTTGGTTGACTTTGAGATGGAAATAGTCTGCCAAGTCTTAACATTGAGCTGTGGTTTTACCCAAGTGCCTGTCCGGGGAAGGGGGCTCAGTGAACCTTTTCACTAATTGGAATATTTCCTTGGGTTTAGACTTAGCTCGCAGGATTTTATCCGAGAGGTAGGTAGACTGGGCAGATTTAACCTCGGTTTTATAGGATTTGATTGCCTGTCTATATAGGATTTTCTCCTCCAGAGAGTATCCCAAGCGCCACCGTCTTTCTAGTTGGCCATACGTTATTTGCACAATGCATCTGACGTGATATGCTGACCGTTTCTGCTTCATAATTTGCAATGTGCTGCTTGAGCTATTATCATATCAAACCCGTTGTGCCCAGCTATCCTCATGGAAATACTCAACTAACACTGGCATATCAAGTGAAATGATGATCAGGTGCTGACGTCTACTGCAATGAGCGGGCTAGGGACCCCCCGAAAATACAAGCATGTTAATCCGTAGATGTCAGCCAACCCCAAGCAATTAACTTCACACAGCTCTCTCTCTTATTAGCCAAATGATTCCTGTATGTTAGGGGCCTGTGCATTTTGATTTCTTCGCCCTATTCCAACCCACAAAATCCTAGAGTCCAAAGAACAGTTGGTTGAAAGCCAGATGATAACGGGGTCACTCTAGAAACATAGGGCCATTTGTCATTCATGGCAATGTTTCAGGCAGGAAAAATAATGGTAAACATAAGAAAATTATCAAGATATGCCGGAAGGAGACACAATGCATTCTCACGCAGTTTCCATAGCATAGTTAATTCATTTATTCATGGTAAATTCAAAGGGCGGGCCAGTCACCTGTGTAAAAGAGTCTGTGTGTTGTCAGGTCCCTGAATGCGCAGGACAGTGACAGAATCCCCGTGTGGACAGAGTCTGATAGTGCATAGGCGAAGCATAGCGAGGGAGATGGTTCATGCAGATAACGTGGAATGGGACTGAAATAGGGATGGCACTGAGAGTAAGCACGAGCAAACAGTTAAACAGTCACAAGAACATATGACGGGTTAAAAATCAATCCATGCCCGGATGAAACTCCAAAACTAAAAAAATATGCCAAAGATGGAGGATAGGCTATTGGTAAGAAGCAATCCAAAGGGAAATCACAGTACTTTAATGTTATCCTCAGAATAAGGAGAGTTGAGTCTAAAAAGATGATGATGCAATCCCATCCTCGTCGCCAGTATTGTGGTGTCGTCCAAGATGACAGTAATCCAAGACTCCAGCAAGTAGGTAAACAAAAGTGAAGATGATTTTTTCAGTAAGGACTCCAACCTACATTCACAGCTTCCAGTCCCAACTGCTACTCTTATAATCAACGGATTCCAACATGGAATACAGAATGCAGAACACAATGACCTAACACATGAGCCCCCGAGAAGAGTAAAGGAAATATCAAAAGAACTAACTGTGGGCTTAACAAATTTAAATATGAGTCATCAAGTAGCGACATCTACTCTTGTACCCCTTCAGCTCCCTCAGGGTTGAATGATGAAGGGAACACTGCTGGGTGAGATTCACTGAATACTTACTTATCTGTCTGAGTACAAGGGCTAATGGGGGGTTGTTGGGGTTTCTTGCTGTTGTATTAGTAATGTGCACTCGTGCATGAAAGCATGCGTGAGTGATGTTGTCATGGTAATGTACTTGTATGTGCATGCACAACTTTTTATGCTTTTGTTTCTGTATTATTTCATTAATGGTTCCACGTTCGGGTCTGTGTTGTGTTGTTATTATTAGTGCATCACACTCTTCACGCAGAGAACCGCATGTATGTATACTCTTGAATATGGCCCACGCATGGAGTGGTCACTGGTCGGGGTTCGAATGGCATCTTGTCAGTTGCCGTTCAATCACCGGGCCAGGAGGTCGCTCCATGTAGTGGGTGGTAACGTTGCAATAAATACTTCGACTTCTAAAACCAGTCTCCTCGCTTATTTCAGTCTGTCCCTGTGAGCAGTCGCGGGCTCCTTATATATTAATAAAGTATATAATTTTTCATTACATTTGACGACAAGGAACAACAAGGATTTCTTCAGGAACCCAGATCTTTCCTGGATTTTCCATCCTCTCCGTGGATTCTTTATTTTGAACAAGTAAATGACTTTCGCAGCTGGAGGGGCGCTGTTTGTCATTCCCTGTTGGCGTTTGGTGCTGCTCTAGGCTGTTCGATCTCCTCCTGCCCTGCCACCTAGGCTGTTACGGAGTGTCGGGGCAACGAGGAGGCTGTGTCGGAGCTTACAAGGAGGCTGCCACGGCAATGTTCAGCGGTAAGTGTGGGCGTGCACCTGAGGAGGTATTGGCTGCCATCATACTAATTGAGCCTCTTTTGTGATTCATAGTGCTTTCCTTGACTTCTATTGGCTGGATATCAGTGTAGGAATGCATGAAATCACTCACATCGATTGGCTCGCTTTCTTGTACGGAGCCTTTCATAGCAATTGGCTCGCTTTGAAGTTAACTTAGTCACTGCAATTTTTTACATTTATTGTTGTGTAGTTTTCTTTAACATCCTTCTATTTAATTGTTTGTTTCTCCTGCCCTTTTAATTTAGGAATCTGCCATTTGAGGTATTTGTACTCTTTTTTTTAATTTATTTTTATTGTGGTTTCTTTTTTAGTACAATAGCTTATTATCAATGCCCAGTTCAAATATCTCTGTTTTTACAGAATCCAGGAAAAACCCTGTACCTTGGAGGAAATGGGTCGGTACTTTTGAGAACTTTATTTTAGCCACTAGCGGCCCATCCCGACGTTGTCCGGGTAAAAAAAGGCTAGGCAGCAATTTTTTTTAGTATCATTGTACATTCGTCCCACATGATAAGAGACACATTTTGAAGCAGTGTCCCCAAAGGTCAGTTTTTCCGAACAGAGCATATTGAATCCCTTTCAAGGGAAACTGTTAGAGGCAGTTCAAAGGTAGAATGTGCTCTTTTCCCAGCTGTTAGCAAAGTGGCAGCTGTTCCAGATGAAGCAACAGCTAGAGCCAAATTCCCAGAAGATCGAACTTTGGCAAGTATGAGGTTGATTAGGTAAGTCTTTCCTGTGCCACCGGGGGCGTCTATGAACAATAGTTTGCCTTGCTTCTTTTCAACACTATCAACTATGGTGTTTGGGTTTTCAATTTGACACAGCACTGTCTTGTAAGACCCAAATTAATAAGGTGTCATCTGCTTGTTTCGGAAAACTCCGAATGATCAAAAAATCATTCCTTTTTTACCTTTTGATTCCCGTAGAACAGTAGTACACGCCCTAATCACATCCCATCTGGACTATTCTAACAGTCTATATGTTTTGGGGTACTGAGGTATATGTTATGGGGTGTTTGGGTATTTTAAGGGTTCAGATATAGTTTTGGGTTATGGGGTACAGGGGTAGTTTTAGGTTTTAGGGATAGGTATGGGTTTTGGGGTACAGGGGTATTTTTAGGGTTCCGGGCTAGGTTTGGGTTTTGAGGTATAGGGGTATTTTTAGGGTTCAGGGGTAGGTTTGGGTTTTGGGGTACAGGGGTATTTTAGGGTTCAGGGGTAGGTTTGGGTTTTGGGGTACAGGGGTATTTTTAGGGTTCAGGGCTAGGTTTGGGTTTTGGGGTACAGGGGTATTTTTAGGGTTCAGGGTAGGTTTGGGTTTTGGGGTACAGGGGTATTTTAAGGGTTCAGGGCTAGGTTTGTGTTTTGGGGTACAGGGGTATTTTAGGGTTCAGGGCTAGGTTTGGGTTTGGGGGTACAGGTGTATTTTTAGGGTTCAGGGCTAGGTTTGGGTTTTGGGGTACAGGGTTATTTTAAGGGTTCAGGGCTAGGTTTGGGTTTTGGGGTACAGGGGTATTTTTAAGGTTCAGGGCTAGGTTTGGGGTTTGGGGTACAGAGGTATTTTAGGGTTCAGGGGTAGGTTTGGGGTACAGGGGTATTTTTAGGGTTCAGGGCTAGGTGTGGGCTTTGGGGTACAGGGGTATTTTTAGGGTTCAGGGCTAGGTTTGGGCTTTGGGGTACAGGGGTATTTTTAGGGTTCAGGGGTAGGTTTGGGTTTTGGGGTACAGGGGTGTTTTAAGGGTTTAGGGCTAGGTTTGTGTTTTAGGGTTCAGGGGTAGGTTTGGGTTTTGGGGTACGGTGGTATTTTTAGGGTTCAGGGCTAGGTTTGGGTTTGGGGGTACAGGGGTATTTTTAGGGTTCAGGGGTAGGTTTGGGTTTTGAGGTACAGGGGTATTTATAGGGTTCAGGGCTAGGTTTGGGTTTGGGGGTATAGGGGTATTTTTAGGGTTTAGGGCTTGGTTTGGGGGTACAGGGGTATTTTTAGGGTTCAGGGGTAGGTTTGGGTTTTGGGGTACAGGGATAATTTTAGGGTTCAGGGCTAGGTTTGAGTTTTGGGGTACAGAGGTATTTTAGGGTTCAGGGGTAGGTTTGGGTTTTGGGGTACAGGGGTATTTGTAGGGTTCAGGGCTAAGTTTGGGTTTTTGGGTACAGGGGTATTTTTAGGGTTCAGGGGTAGGTTTGGGTTTTGGGGTACAAGGGTATTTTAAGGGTTCAGGGCTATGTTTGTGTTTTGGGGTACACGGGTATTTTAGGGTTCAGGGGTAGGTTTGGGTTTTGAGGTACAGTGGTATTTTTAGGGATCAGGGCTAGGTTTGGGTTTTGGGGTACAGGGGTATTTTTAGGGTTCAGGGGTAGGTTTGGGTTTTGAGGTACAAGGGTATTTATAGGGTTCAGGGCTAGGTTTGGGTTTGGGGGTATAGGGGTATTTCTAGGGTTTAGGGATAGGTTTGGGTTTTGGGATACAGGGTATATTTATAGGGTTAAGATGTGTTAGTGTTGGGGTATTTTAAGGAGTAAGGGTGGGTTATGATCATGGGGTGCAGGGGTATTTAAAGGGAGCAGGGTGGGATTAGCACACAATATGAGGCATGGCCACACGCCCCCAGTGTTTGTCACGCCCCCAGCACACGCCCACAGCACAACGCAGACACGCCCACAAGGGACTACTTTGCTGGCACGGTTCTTTTACCTTTTAAATGTATATGGTGGGCGTCTGTATAGCCTATGTCCTTCTGCTGCAACTGCCCTCTCCAACGCTGTATTGGGTGTTGTGATTGGTGCTGTGGTTCCTGAGATTACCCGCCTCAAAGGTTTGGGCTTTCTCTTTATATTATTAGTATGGATTGATGCCACTGAGTTTGAGCCAAAGAGAAACGCGGCTTTACTATTTGGTCACCTTGGGCGTGAAGGACAACACATTTTTGACAATCTACCTGTTGTCCATAGCACCTGGTGGTGAGGGTGAAGGTTGGAACGAATATTTAGAGGCTATTTCTAGTTTACAAAAAAATTGCAGAACAACCAGGTGTTCTCCTTGAAAGGTTTAATTTCTTTCAGAGGAAACAACTCATGGACGAGTCTGTGGAGGAATTTATTTCTGCACTATGCTCGCTTGGCTCTACATGCAATTTTGGTGCTTCTTTGGATACCTATCTAAGGAATCAGTTTGTTTTTGGTTGCTTTTCAAAAAAAATACAGGAACGCTTGTTGAGTTGCAGGGATCCTTCTTTAGCTAAAGTCATTGGTCTGGCTAAGGCCATTGAACGGTCCATGGTTTCAAGCAAACTTCTGTCTGCTAAATCCTTTACTACTACACAGAATAATGTGTATTCTTGTTCAGAAGACACTATGGTTAATGCTGTGTCCAGTACAAATAGGTTTCATAGCAATGTACAAAACAGAAATCAAGGTCTTTGCTTCAGGTATGGTTTCAAGGCTCACATGAGCAATAGCACCAGTTGTCCAGCATTGCCGAAAGGTGCATTAAATGCAAAAAACTAGACCACTTTCAGAATGTTTGTAGAGGGGGAAACAATCTGTTAACATCAGCAATGTTGATCTATCTGTGGATGAACGGGCCTCTGATATTTCTAAAGTCATTCTTGAAATTCAATATAATGTTCCAGAGGAGGTTAAAGGACCTTGGTGTGAGGTGCCTATTGGAAATGTCAGTATAGTATGATGGCTGATTTGGGTGCCCCAATCAACATAATATCTGATGCATGTTTCTTTCAAAATTAGGGTGATAATTTTGTGCTAGAGCAAGCAGACATTTCTCCCAAAGCATTTAGGGAGCAAGATATTATATTAGTTGGGGGAAAACATGGCGGCCGCTGGCTAGGGCGGACTGCGCGTCTCGGCAGACCTGTCCCTGGCCATAACCTGTGAGCTCACAACTCTTACGGAGCCGGCTGATTTTGGTGGCGGGAGACCCCCGGAGACCCCTGGAACAAACTGAGTGGTGTGTCGCTGAGGATTGCCCCCTGCTTTTCGATCTGTGCAGGAGTTCTGCAGCAGCGAGGAGAGAGACTCCGACGCTGGGAGCTGTTCCGGCGCAGCTGATGTGCGTGAGCCTCGCTCCATCCCCCGCCTCTCTCCTACGGTGGAGCCGTGGAGCTTCGACGGAGCCGCAGAGCGGCAGCTCGCGGACTCCTGGGGGGGGAGAGATCAGTGGAGGAGTGGAGAAGTGAAGGTCGAGAAAAAATTGCCACTTGGGAGGTCGTTTTCAGAAGTGCCTGCAATTGTGCCCGATTTAAACACGGCTGACGCTGCCTCTAGCATTGATTCCAGGAGTACTGTCGACGAGGGAGGAAAGATCTCGAAGGGTGGCGAGCACTTTACCGACAGTACTGAAAACGGCAACATCCTGGGAAAACGAGGTCCTGTGAAAGGTAGGAGGTGGGGGAAGGGCCCTGGAAAAAGGGCAGTGTGCTACGGCGAGATTCACAGCGGGTGTAGGTGTGGGGAAAGACTACCAGGAGCAGAGGCAAAGGCACTGGAGGAGGGGCAAACTCGTCGGGTTATTCCGCAGTCTCTCCCAGGAGAGGTAGCAGGAGGGGGGGGGGGGTGGGGTGAGTAAAAAACCTAGCACTACCCCAGAGGGGGAGAAAGACTCCCATTCTAATAAAATGAGTTCTAGCCATAATAATGCTGCTACCTCCCAGGGACCCACGCTCTCTGGGCCCGCAGGTGCAATGGTCTCGGACATATCTGAGCCAGTCAGAAATCCCGAGGGCCCTGAAAAGACGTCAGTGGAGGTCGAAATCGAGAGTGGAGAGGCGGGGGAGAACGGTGAAGCAATGCCCGGGAGCAGTAAGGGGGGTGGATCCCTTGAGGCAATGCTATCAGCAATGAGAAGTGAGATCAAATGTGGTTTTGGGGAGTCTAAACAAAACCAAGCTGAGATCAGAGCCGTATGTGAGACTCTTGGTAAGAAGGTGGATGGTCTCTATGAGCGGACGGAGAGCCTGGAGGGACTAGTGGGGGAACTTAAAGCAAAGATGGAGCATGCAGAGGACAGGATTCAGTCTCTGCGGAGAGAAGGGGATGCATTGAAAGACAGGGTTGAGTCCCTTGAGAACTACTCCAGGAGAAACAACCTTAGACTCTTAAAGATACCTGAAGGAAAAGAAGGGGGTGACATCAAGCAGTATGTAGTTTCTCTACTAAAGAAAGCCCTTAATCTGGAGGAGACCACTGCAGAGCTATAAAACGACATCCAGAGGATACACCGGGACCCCTTCCGTCTGATCCCAGGAAGGGTGAAGCCCAGGAAAATCTTGGTGAACTTTCTGACGTACTCCATCAAAGAGAAGATCTTGAACCTTGCCCTCAAGGCCAATTCATTGAAGGCCCCGGATTTCTCTTTTGAAGTCCGGTCAGACTTGTCTAAAACTATGCTAGACAAGCAGTGGGAGCTGGGCCAGAAAATGGACAAGTTCAGGGCCCTGGGAGCGACCGTGCAGATGAGGTTCCCTGCTTTTTTAAGGGTCATGTTCAATAATAAGATGCACAACATTCACTCACCCCTTGATACTGACGAGTTGTTAGCCACCATCAGTAACTATACACAAGGCGGCAATTAGGCCACTCTTTGTGCTAGTCATACCTTCCTCTCTCTTGTATTCGGACACTCCACAATAATGCTATATTCTTCCTGCATAGTCCCCGTTAATCCGGAAGTTGTAGGTAGGATGAGAAAATACAAACACAAGTACCCCTAATATCCCGAGTATCAAGCTTTACTTGAATTGTGAATAAAGTATTTAATGCCCCAGAAAGCAAGTATATGATTATTTGAGAAATATCAGAGTGTAATGGAGTATTCAGGGTTCAGGGGAATACATAGAAGAGGGAGATAGGATAGAGGGAATAGCAAAGAATATATAAAAGAAAAATTGGGGAATGTTAAACGATAAAAGCAAACTTAAAAAAAAAATCACTGTCACGGGGAAAACAAAAAAAAAAGGGAAAAAAGGGAGAAAGGGGGGGCAAAATGAAAAAAATGGGGGAAAAAAAGAAGAACATTTTGTAGGATACACCTTACTTATAAAAACACTTTCTTTTCTCCTTTTTTGGCACAACTTTGAGGGGGGGGGGCCCCGTCACCCAGGAGTGTAACATATACTTGTAGGTCGGCCAAAATCGTCTAATCAAAGCAGATGAGGCCAGGGCAGGGTCGCGAGGAAGACGCAATCTGGCAATACATCTGGCCAGGTCAAGTATGGGGGGGTTTTCCAGGGCGGGGGGGGGGAAGCATTAAAAAGTTCTCATTTGGCGGTCTCATATTGCTATGTAGGAACTAGTATGTATTACAACTGTCGTAAATCTAATAATATACAGAACATGAGCAGCTACGATGGGTCCCCAAGAGTTTTGAGGCAAAGGCGTGGAGGGAGGGGCCAGGATAGTAAGTGACGGGTCTACAGTTCCTATCCTGGGATGTTAATGGCCTGCGTGTGAGGGGAAGGAGGCATAAAATCTTGCAATATGTTAGAGACTCCCCCGCGCAGGTCATTGTCATCCAGGAGACACATCTCTTAAAACAGGAAGTCAAGGATATGGTGAAAAACTTAAAATGGGTAGAAACATTCCTATGTACAGATCACAATGCCAACATTCGGGGGATTCTGATTCTTTTTAAGAAACAGGTTAAAGCTCAGATAATAGACTATAAGTAGGATCCCAGCGGCAGATGGCTATTGGTCAATGTACAGTTGGTTGGGAGGGCTCTCACCTTAGTGGGTTACTAAGGGCCCAACCATGATGACCCGTCTTACTTAGACATAATTCAAGGCCACCTGATTACTTCCCAAGACCCAGTGATATGGATGGGAGATTTTAATAAATCCTAAGTTGGATAAATCGCCTAATTCCAGAGCACTAACACATGCCAAATCTAGGTCAACTCTTATAACATCTATGGCAACTCTGGGGTTAGCGGATGTATGGAGGGAGAGAGCTGGCACTAAGATGGGGGTGTCCTTTCACAATTTAAAGTATAAGCATAAATCTCGCATTGACTATTCTCTTTTTAGTTATACTCTAAGAGATGCTCTGAAGAGTGTGGTATACCTCCCCTCTCACCTGTCTGATCATTCGGCAATTTCCTTCTCTCTAACACTGGGTCAACAAACTAAACGAACCTCTTGGTCCTTTGACCGGACTATATTGCTAGAGGAAGTGGAGACTGACTTTCTGGTAGGAGAGTCTACCCTGTTTTTTGATAGAAAGGTAAATTCGGCCTCATTGACAACTGTGTGGGAAGCGTTTAAGTCCTATTTAAGAGGGTGCATCACCAATCGAGCTGCATACAGAAAGAAACAGTATAACGAGGTAATATCAAGTATAGAGCGGGTGTTGACATCCCTGGACTCGAAACCAGGCTCAGATAATCTGTCCCTAATAGACCAAGAGAGACGGAAGGAACTAAAAGGGAAACTTGATAGCATCCTGCAGATTAGGGTGGCTAAGAGGTGGGAGGCCAGCAAGTTCTCACATTTTGAATATGGTGAGGCCGCAGGTAAGGTGTTAGCCTGGAAAATTAAATCTGACCAGGCTAAAAATTACATCAGGGAAGTGAGAGTCAAGGGAGAAGCTTGCCCTAAGATCTCTAACCCAGACATAGGGAAAGCCTTTCAGGAGTTCTTTCAGGGTATCTATACAGAGGAAACCAACGAGGATCCAGCGGCCAGGGATGTGTGGTTAGAAAAGGTCAGACTTCCTGTGCTCACTCGGGAGCAGAGTGACCGGATGGATAAAGAAATAACAGAACTGGAAGTCAGTAATGGCATCAAACAATCAAAGAAGGGGAAGGCCGCCGGGCCTGACAGCATCCCCGGTGAGCTATATCGCGCCCTCGGGCCGGTAATTGCTCCAGTCTTGACTCACCTATTCAATGACATTCTATTGAATGGAGCGTTACCACCCGAGACGTGGGGTGACGCAAATATTGCCCTGATCTTAAAACCTGGTAAAGACCCGGCCGATTGTGGATCTTACCGGCCGATCTCGCTCCTAAATAACGATTACAAGATCTTTGCCGCTATTTTGTCGGCGCGGCTTGGGAGGGAGATCGGCACGATTATACATCAAGATCAAAAGGGCTTTATACATGGACGTCAGTTGGCAGACCTAAGCCATGCTCTGGTAGGAGCTATCAATATCACTACAACCTTCGTCCTTCCTCTGGCCATTATGACCCTGGATGCCACGAAGCCATTTGATAGGGTCAACTGGCCCTACCTGGATGCCACAATGAAGAAGTTTCAATTGGGGCCTAAGTTCTGTCGAGCAATCAACCTTCTGTATAGTGCCCCCAGGGCCAGCCTTTTAGTGAACGGCTCCCGTACTCAACCTTTCCGAATTATGAGGGGCACCAGACAGGGCTGTGCGCTCTCTCCACTTTTATTTAATATTTATGTGGAACCCTTTGTTCAGATCCTGAGAGACGAATGTAGTATCCCGCCATTTACATTCTGCGGCTGGGAGAAGGTCGGACTCTATGCTGACGATATCCTAATATATACCATAGATCCGACCCGGGCCTTCCCGGTAGTCGTAAAGAGGGCGGAGGAATTTGGACGGGTCTCTGGATATGAAATTAATGCAGGGAAAGCAGAGCTTATGACCTGGAATATAGACAACTCACCTCTCTCAGTTACCCCCTCAACCCGGTATCTAGGAGTTAGAATCACCCATGTATCCTAGCTCAGACCAATCTGGATCGGGTTTGTCGTGAGACAAAGGCATTAATGAGAGCATGGTCCTTTCTCCCTTTAACGATCTATGGGAGAACTAATCTAGTAAAAATGTTGATCCTCCCGAGATTTACTTTCATCTTTAACTCAATCCCAATTGCTTTCGATTCCAAACAGCTCCATAAATGCCAGCAGCAAATTAACTCTTTTATTTGGAGCTACAAATCTGTAAGACTGGCTTGGAAAAAACTAAGGAGGAGGAGGGAGAAGGGGGGCTTGCATTGCCGGACCTGGAGCATTATGCTTGGGCATTCCAGCTGTCTTACTCCAGGATGTTGCTGAAAACCCCTGTGGATAACTCAAATGGGATGATGTTTAGGGCTATGCTAACTGGATCTAATCTTCCACTGGAGGGCTTCTTGTTTAAGTTTGGCCATCAAAGATTCTTCAAGAAGGTGAGATTAAAGACCCTACAATCACTACTGAGAGAAGGGGTTCAGATCAAGTCTAGAGTCGGGTTGGCATATTTTTCCAATCTTGCCCCAATATGGGATTCTCCGGGGATTCCCCCATGCCTAAAAGACAGTCTTGCCAACCCCCTACGAGAAGCCGGGATTCTAAGATGGGGAGAGTTGATGGCACGAGGTTCTTTGGTGGAATGGGGAGTGCTCTTTGAGAAGGTCGGCCCAGCACTATCTAGATTCAAGTACTTACAATTGACCAGATGGTCTCGAGAGCAGTTAAAAAGAAAAGATCAGGTCGGGAGCTATAGCCCTCTAGAGAAACACCTGGTAGAAAGGCAAATGGGACGTAAGGAGGTGGCTTTCTGGTACTGGTCCATCATGGAGGAGGCAGATGGTGAATTTTAGCTCCCGTCAGAATTGTGGGGGGATGAATTGGGGTCACAGGTGGAGGATGTATGGCTTAACTCTTTTAGTCTCCTATATAAAGCTGTTAAACCTGCATGGCTAAGACGCAACCACCTGTTTACACTCCATCAGGCCTATCTCTCCCCCCAAAGGCTTTCTAAATTCCAGTCAGGAAAGTGTTGCAATAAGTGCCTCTTCCCTGCAGCTTCCGATACTCATATGTTCTGGGACTGTCCCAGTATTAGTGGTTATTGGGAAGGAGTAAGGGCCACTATGGAGTCAATCCTCAAAACTCCGATTACCATCAGCCTAGCATTAATTATGTTTGGTCTAGAGGAAAATATTAAGGGGAAAGAGAGGACCTTTTTGTTTTATGCAATCCTCCTTGCAAGACGACAAATATGCAAACATTGGGTCGATTCCAATCCTCCGACTCACGCAGAATGGCTGTCATCCCTTTACAAAACATCGAAAGTTGATACAGCTAGGTCTGGCAGCGCTCGGAGCCTTGCCTTTTGGAATCTTTTAGGCAACTGGAGACGCTAAGATATTCGGACAACCGTTTTTTTTTTTATTTTTTACCCCGGGTCCGATGATTATGCCCTTTTACTCCATGGTCCAGCTGGGGTCTGCCGGATCACAACGAAGCCAGGGCCAACAGGCTGTGGCAGGCCTTGATGGAGTACGATCTTCCTTAAAGTACCTCCCCCCAATTCTATACGTTTGTCCGAAAGAGGTCCTGCTCTTGGCCCTCTACTGGAAGGACAATAAGGTGGTTGAATACTTCTCGGAACGAGGAAACGGCAAATGAGGACAAAAAAAAAAGTTAATATATTAGTTGGGTTTCTTAAAAGATTCATTGACATGCCTAGAGAGGACTACCACTACTATAATTTATGTTGCTGTCAAGGGTAGAAATTTGGTAGGATGGAGGAATCCAGCCAAGTTAGGTCTTATGTTGATACCAGGGGCAGAAACTCACATTGTAGCTATTGACACATTTATTACCAGTTTAAAAGAAAAAGGTGCACTGAGAAGGATTGTTTGACCACTACTTTTTATTCGTTGATCAACACGAACTGTACTCATTTGTGTGATGTATCCCTCAAAGGAATTTTAATTCATAAATAGAGTTGTTTTAGATAGTACTGATGTTGTCACTATATTTCCTGAAGTCTTCAGTGATGAGATAGCTTTCATTAAGAACTTTGAGCACAAGATTAAACTCAAAGCTAATGCAGTCCCGATTGTACACAAAGTAAGGTCTGTCCCTTTGAGTGTGAGGGAGGACCTCAAGAAACTACTACAAAAGTTAATCTATGAGAGAGTTATTATGCTCACCGAATCTGCTGAATGGGTTAGGCCAATTGTTATTGTGCAGAAGAGGTCTCGGGAAATTAGGATGTGTGTAGACTTTCGTACCTTAAACAAAAATATTGTTAGAGTTTATCAACCCCTTCCCAAAATCCAGGACATGTTAGCTAATATAGGTAGCTAAGTATTTTACCTTGATTGACGTAGGCTTGGCCTACCACCAGATTCTGCTAACTGAAAAGTCTCAGGATCTAAATACATTTGTCACGCCTTTGTCAGGGGCTTTCAAATTTGTGAGTCTTCCTTTTAGACTGGCCTTAGCCGCCAGAGTGTTTCAAAGATTCATGGATATTATCTTGTAGGAGGTGGCTGGGGCTCAGGCTTTTTAGGATGATGTACTAATTTATCAGAATCAGTAAAAGAACATAACTCCATTCTAGACAAGGTGTTGAGAATTTTCAAGAAAGTAGAAGTTACCCTAAGGTCTGACAAATGTAAATTTTTAGTGCAATAACTGGACTATTTAGGACACCATCTTTCAAGCGAGGGCATCAGACCTAACTTGTCTTTAATTCAAGCCATTCAGGAAACTCTTCCACACAAGGATAAGAATATGCTTCACTCTTTTTTGGGGTTGAGTGAATACTACTCGAGGTTTGTTGAAGGTTATACATTTATTGTACAACCTTTACGTGCATTATTTAAGAAGGGGGCAACATGCATATGGGAGCAGGCAGTTGATGATGCTTTTCACGAGATTAAGGATTCAATTACTTATGCACCTCCTTTGATGCCCTTCATTTCTGAGGGCAAGTGTTTTTTGACTGTGGATGCCAGCCAGGTGGGACTTGAGGCTGGACTGTCACAATTGATTGTAACATTTGCTTCCGGTTGCCTTCGTCAACCTGAAACAAATTATTCGGCCATTGAACATGAAGATCTTGCTTGCTGTTGGGCAGAGGAGAAAGTCAAGACCTTTCTATGGGGGTGCAAATTTGAAATTGTCTATTATTATTGGTTTGCCCATGCACAATGATTTTTGCATTCCCCCTGTTGCCATTCGTGACACTTTGATCAAACTTGCTCATGAAGGTCATTTGGGGGTAAGTTACACACGTAAGAATGTTAAACAATTCTACTGGTGGCCTGCCATAGATTCTCAGGTGGTGAGGTTGATTGATTCTTGCAGCATTTGTCTTCATTCTGACAAACATTGGAAACCTTTGAATCACCGTTGCATGTTACTGAATTACCTGAGAATCCCTGGGATAAAGTTGCTTTAGATTTTGCAGGCCCATTTGATTTATTGCCATCAGAACAAAGATATCTCTTAGTCCTAGCTGATTATTATTCAAAATGGGTGTATTTTTATTTCACTGATGCTCCAACAACATCCTGTATGATCACGTTTCTCAAGAAGATTTTTCAAGTAGAGGGTGTCCCTTCTGTTTTAGTTACTGATAATGGGACACATTTTACGTCCAATTTCATGAGACAATTTATTGATGTTAATCACATTACCCATCTCCGTGTAGCCTTGTATTCCCCTACTTCTAATGGGCTTGTGGAAAGCGTTAACAGATTTTTAAAAGAAGGTACCCAGACTGTTATTGCTAATGGTCTGAAGGTGGAGGAATTCTTGAGGCAAAAACTATGGTCGTACTCTGTCACACCTCACAGTACCACTGGTGTTTCACCTTTTAGTTTATTGAGGAAAGGCAATCCCAGATCAAACTTGTGTCTGAAATGGTTAAAACTCAAATCTTCAACTGTGTTTATCTATTTATTTATTTAATTTAAAAAGTTTTGTATAGCGCGATTGAGGAAGGAATGCATGATGAGGTGTTGTATTCTGTTCGGACCTGTCAAGAATGCTCGAAACAAATATTTGACGATAAGAAGAATGTAAAGGACCTTTTATTTAATGCCAATGATTGGGTACTCATCAGGAGACCATATAAAGTGCTCAAAGGGGAATCTAAATTCACATCTCCTGTGAAAATTGTCAAAGTATCTAGGGGTGCTGTTTTACTTTAGGATAGGGGATGGTGGAGTAAAAGACACCTGGTGAGGATTGCACAAGAATAAGCTATCATTTTGAGCAAATCTGAACATTGAGTTTCATCTGGTTTTCTAGGTTGTTCCTGGTGGGTAAATAGTGATAATGTTCATTTTGACTCTGTAAGAATCCTGGAATGATGACTTGACACAGGAAGGTTGAATCTTCTAAAGTTTATTCCTTAAAGAATCCCATCCAACATCAGGATGCAGGCAGTATCAGTTGATCAGAGTACTGATCTTTCTTACATGCAAATATACACAAACTAAGTTGATGGGGACCTGCGTGTACTAATCGAAATTCGTTTTGTTTTCATTATTTCGAAGTACACGCATGTCTCCATGTACGAAATCAGCCCCCACTGCAGTAAAATCTTCCAGCAGCTCGGCAGCATTCCAAACTGCCCGGTAGCCAGTCCGGCCCTGCATGACATCACACTATTACATCTTAAACTTTCTGTCCATGACATGAATACATTCTAAGATGCAAGCTACATCAATCATAGGAAGGATAGGAGGAATACCACAGACTCCTTGAAGAGGGATGTTGTGAATCATCCGGTAGGAGTTGATGATGTTTCGGTGAACTCTGCTGAAGAGGGTGGAAGTGTGCATTCTTGTTCTCCAAACAAGGATGTGGTTCAGAGCAAGCCAATATGCGTTTTACGTCTCTCTTCTAAATGTAGAGATTTTTATATGGGCTAATTGGTTCCTTTGCAGACGATTATTTATTACAGTTATTTTGTAATTTATTATTTTCATTTTTGTTTCCTCAAAAAGGGGAAGATGATAGAACTCTCTAATGAAAGCATGCACGAGTGATGTTGTCATGGTAATATTCTTGTATGTGCACGCACAACTTTGTATGCTTTCAATTCTGTATTTCTTCATTCATGGTTCCACATTCGGGTCTGTCGCTGTAAGGAGCCTTCTCCACTGTAAGGAACCTTCTCCAACTGTCTATCAGTCAGTTGGTGATCTCCTGCCAGTGAGCAGTCACGGACGTGGGCTCCTTATATAGTAATAAACTATGTACTTTTTAACACTTACTTGCTGGTAGTGCCATCATTACACTTGCTCAGGAGCAAATGAATTTGCACCTGATTGTAATGTGTGCATTGTTTTCTGCCATTAAAAACAATAAAAACAGTTAAAAAACACTACTGTTTGCATCCAGTTCGAAAATTCAATAGGATTATTAGTTGTGTTGAGCTACTTAAACTATTCAGACATCTCAAATGTTTTATCTACAGTACGCATAATATCCAGGAGATTGTGCTAGCCGAGCAACTACACAGTGGCTTAGCTAGGGGGGTGTGGACAGCCCAATGCGGCACGAGTTTTGGGGGAGTCAGGCGTCCCCCCACCCCACTCTTACCTGCGGCTAACATGGCGCAAGAATCACCAGCTCCCCCTCAAACCCTCCCATACCCCTGCTCTTACCTCTTACCTGCGTCCGACGCGGCCGCATGAATAGCCAGCACCCTCCGCGCTTGGATCAGGCTGCCGCAGGCGGGAAAAACACACAGGGGCCTAGCCACACCACTGAACCACACCCTGTGCAGAGTGACGCGGCTCGCGCCCTGAGAGCGCCAAACGGAGGATAAAGGAGGCAGAACCCCGGCAGAGCGGGGGGACACTCACCTTTTTGCCGCCACCGCCGAGAGTCATACGGGTGCAGAGAGAGGCTCCAGGAGTAACCGCCGCCACCGCCAAGAGTCCAAGGACACCGGACTCCGCGCAGCCGCTCCGGGAGACCACAAATCCCGGCAGGCCTCGCGGCGGCGCATGCAGAGTGACGCGGTTCGCGCCCTGAGAGCGCCAAATGGAGGATAAAGGAGGCAGAACCCCGGCAGAGCGGGGGGACACTCACCTTTTTGCCGCCACCGCCGAGAGTCATACGGGTGCAGAGAGAGGCTCCAGGAGTAACCACCGCCACCGCCAAGAGTCCAAGGACACCGGACTCCGCGCCGCCGCTCCGGGAGACCACAAATCCCGGCAGGCCTCGCGGCGGCGCGTGCAGAGTGACGCAGCTCGCGCCCTGAGAGCGCCAAACGGAGGATAAAGGAGGCAGAACCCCGGCAGAGCGGGGGGACACTCACCTTTTTGCCGCCACCGCCGAGAGTCATACGGGTGCAGAGAGAGGCTCCAGGAGTAACCGCCGCCACCGCCAAGAGTCCAAGGACACCGGACTCCGCGCCGCCGCTCCGGGAGACCACAAATCCCGGCAGGCCTCGCGGCGGCGCGTGCAGAGTGACGCGGCTCGCGCCCTGAGAGCGCCAAATGGAGGATAAAGGAGGCAGAACCCCGGCAGAGCGGGGGGACACTCACCTTTTTGCCGCCACCGCCGAGAGTCATACGGGTGCAGAGAGAGGCTCCAGGAGTAACCACCGCCACCGCCAAGAGTCCAAGGACACCGGACTCCGCGCCGCCGCTCCGGGAGACCACAAATCCCGGCAGGGCTCGCGGCGGCGCGTGCAGAGTGACGCGGCTCGCGCCCTGAGAGCGCCAAACGGAGGATAAAGGAGGCAGAACCCCGGCAGAGCGGGGGGACACTCACCTTTTTGCCGCCACCGCCGAGAGTCATACGGGTGCAGAGAGAGGCTCCAGGAGTAACCGCCGCCACCGCCAAGAGTCCAAGGACACCGGACTCCGCGCCGCCGCTCCGGGAGACCACAAATCCCGGCAGGCCTCGCGGCGGCGCGTGCAGAGTGACGCGGCTCGCGCCCTGAGAGCGCCAAACGGAGGATAAAGGAGGCAGAACCCCGGCAGAGCGGGGGGACACTCACCTTTTTGCCGCCACCGCCGAGAGTCATACGGATGCAGAGAGAGGCTCCAGGAGTAACCGCCGCCACCGCCAAGAGTCCAAGGACACCGGACTCCGCGCCGCCGCTCCGGGAGACCACAAATCCCGGCAGGCCTCGCGGCGGCGCGTGCAGAGTGACGCGGCTCGCGCCCTGAGAGCGCCAAACGGAGGATAAAGGAGGCAGAACCCCCGCGTCGCGGGACGCCCGGGGCTAAGCCCGGGCAAAGGGCGGGCCGTCTGTGGCCGTCCGTGGACGACAGTGGTCGGGCGGGCCACCCCCCTAAGATTCCCCTCAAACGTACGTACTATACTCAGATACTAACATGGGTGACTGCACTGCTACTACTACCCATACTGATATATTAACCCAGGGTGCTGATACCTCCGTCTCTCTCATCACATCATTTGAAACATTGATTGAAACTGCCTTTAATGAAATTGTGGAGACTGAGAGGAGGTTTTCCATGGGCTCACTTGCTATTAATAACAATTCGAGTGTTACTAACTGTGCAAATGGAAATATACATATTACCCCTGAGGTTATTGTGGTTAAGCCATTACACCCGTTTGTTAACGTGCCCATTGTTTTGGAAGATGAAAACACTGTTACCTATATAGCAGCAGACTCTGCCCCCCTAACAACAGCTGTTGTTAGTCTACAGCAGGTACTGTCATCAACACCTCCAGTACCTCTGCCAACAGAAATTATCCCTATTACCACAACTGTTTCCCAGGACAACGTTATTACCCTGGATATTACGGACTCTAGTAGCAACAAACTGGGAGGGGAAAAAAGAAAAAGAGGTACTACTAAGCAAAGCGCTAATAAAAGGAAACAACCTTTATCGAACAAGAGTCAGCCCACCCCCCAAAGTTTGTGGAATAAACAAAACTCTTTGGGGGCGGTAACTGTCTCTATGGAGGATAAAGACTCAGCGGATATGGATAGCAGTTCTCCCTCGCCCACCATTCACCCTAGTGGGAATTTTAATACTATATGGACCCAAACATCAATAATGGGAGATAATTACAACCTCTCAAGACAAAATGGGAACCTTATAGAAACTATAGTGGATACTATTTTTAATCGATTGGAAAAACATATGATCAACCAGTTTAATAATGTTTTTAAAAGACTGGACAGACTAGATAACCTGGTTAAAAATGATGAAGCTAAAAGGAAGGGGTCTATTATTTTGGATCAAATTAGAGCCGACCGTCTCTTAAAAGAACTTGAATCCCTAAGCAACACTCTGTCACTAAAAGAACAGGATGCTCGCATCGTATTGGATGTGGGCACGAATAACCCGGGAACATCATCACCGTCTATCATACAACCTACAATCCAACCCCGATCTGCTAATACAGGGGTTAAGTGTGTAAAACCTAGTACAGTTGTTAAATCTATTCCAACTCCTGCACCTAGAAAAACTGCCCCTTTAGCTACTATTAACAAAAATGCCATCAGTAAGAATGATGGCTCCACCCAACCTACTACAGCAACAACATCAACTGTAGATAACAATAAAGGTACTGCCCAAGCAGGGTCCAATAGGCCTCGTAAACACGAAGGGCCTGTTTTACCCTTACACTTGCCACCGGATGCCTGTCTTTTCGTCCTGGTTTTGGCAGGAGTACCATCGTTGAGGGAGGATCAGGGGGAAACCTGGGTACACCTACGAAACAAGTGTATAGACTGGCTGACTAAACACAAGGGGGTTGGATATGATATATCAAGAGAAATTATATCGGTTCGCAGGGTGTCTTGGATTGGACCATTACCTAAAGATAAGGACGGAGATTGCATAGTTCTTAACTTTAAAAATCCTGGAACTGTAAGACATTTGCTTAATAGAAGTGGTAACTGTTCGGCCATTTCTACGGTTGTAACTATGTTACCTTTAAGCTACTTCTACAGACAACCCCCTATGCAATTTCGACCACCTTTAATGCAATTCCAACCTCCATCCAGGTATTTTCAGCCACCTGCTATGCAATTTCAGCCAGTTGCTTTCCCTTTTAACACATTTAATAGATTTGCACCTTTGTCAGGTTTGGATATGTTAGATTGACCCTCTCCGATTAAGTCAGTTAACCCAGTTGTTCCATCACTAACTCCAATCAATGAAAATCAGGAAGCCTCACATTCCTTGACAGGGACTACAGTAAGAGGCCAACCTATGAACAAAAACCTTTTGGATTCTGTACTTTCTCTTGTAAGTTGGAACATAGCGGGTCTTAACTCTAAACTGAAAATCAAAGAATGGTCTGACTGGGTCAATAATAATTGTGACATATTGTTGCTTCAAGAGACCTGGTGCACAACTAATCCCACAATGGAGGGCTTTTGTTGCTATAATTTAAAGGCCTCTGCTTCATCTATGGGACGCCCCAGTGGGGGGGTTATCAATTTGGTCTAAGATAAAACCCGGGGTACAAACTAAACAGATCCCTACACCAGGCAAATGTTTTATGGCTATGAAATACATTAACAGGATGATTTTATGCATAATTAATTTTTATAATAATGACTTTGTTAATCATCCCAATGGAAACTTTTTGTCTTTGTTTAACTTTATTGATGACATCGTGGAGGGGCTGAAGTATGGGTCCTTTGATGGTATTTGCATCAGAGGTGATTTTAACGCTCATATGTATCGCACTAGTGCTCCATGTCGTAATGGTGAAGAGTTTTAAAATCTATTAGCATCCCGCAACTTAGTAAATGCTATGGAAATTGCTGGTATTAGTGCTGAAAATATATTTACACCCACCTATATAGGTCAAGGCTGCGCTTCCACGATAGATTATATATTTCTTTGTTTGTCCCTGTGTGATATAACTCGAAAAGCTGAGGTTATCTGCTCCGCATATATTGACCATTACCCGCTCAGAATATATCTAGACAATCCACAGACCATAAAGGCTGCTCTGAGAATTGAGAATGGGCCACAAAATCTGGCACTGTCTACTGATAGACTAAGACTAATATGGAAAGGGGTGGATAATAAAGTTATCCTAGCCAAGGTAATTAAAAAATATCCTCTGTTAATAGAGACCTGCTTGTCACTTAATAGTACTGGCGAAGCATTGGTTGTTGCATTTAGTAATCTTTGTGGGGCTATTAAAAGTGAATCTTCTAAACCATCCAGGCCCAATATAGATCACAGCCCTCGCTGGTTCGACTCCGTGTGCTCAAAGGCCAACAGGGAATTGAGGGCGGCCTTAAAACAAAATCCTAGGGATTTTAACCTAGTGAGAGAATTAAGATCTAAATATAAACTCGCCCTACGGATAAGATCTGAGGCTTTAGTGGTTAACCACTGGGAGTCACTCACGCGGACTGCCTCGCTAAAAGACACGGCGGGGTTTTGGAGAGAAGGCAAATCACTCAGATCTCTTGGTTCTAACATCCAACCAATTAACTGTAATATAAACGGTGAGGTTTGGGTGGAGCATTTCTCTAAAATCTATGCTATAACAGCCCTTTCTATAGATTCTGCCCCCCTATTAAATAATGCTGAACAACTGAACTTTTCAATATCTGAGGTGGAGGATGCAATTTTGGAGAGCGCTAGCAATAAAGCCCCTGGCCCCGATGGTCTATCTATCGACCAGATTAAATCGGAAATCAATTTTTGGGCCCCTTTATTATGCAACCTATTTAACAATCTGACCGACAGCTCAATCCCCGAATCCTGGTCGAACAGTGTCATCGTACCGATATTCAAGAAAGGTGACAGGTCGGATCCGGCCTGCTACGGTCCGATCTCACTGATCGACAATACATTAAAAGTCCTTGGTAGGGTACTATTCAAGAGGATAAGGGAATGGGCTGAGGATAATAACGTGCTACATTGCAGCCAATTGGGGTTCAGAAGCCATGTGGGCACGGTTGAGCAGTGTCTCAACTTGAATCTGATCATGGCCAAATATATTATCGTTAAAAAGTCCCCACTTTATTTAGGTTTTATGGATTTGAGTTCCGCTTTTGATTTTGTCAATCGCTCTAGGTTATGGTCACATTTGCTTGATTATGGTTTAGATGATTCATTGGTATATTTTCTTTCATATTTACATAGGGATCTTAAGGCAAGAGTACGTAGTAATAATGATGGTGAACTATCTGATGATATTTTTATTAGAAGAGGAGTTCGACAGGGCTGTGTACTCGCCCCATTGCTTTTTATTTTATATATTAATGGGCTGAGCCCTGCCCTGAGTAAGAACTCTAAGGATGTTCCAATTATAAATGGTTCCCCCATTACTACCTTACTTTATGCGGATGACGCAGTATTAATGGGGCGTACTCCAAATGCTTTGCGTTCATTAATTACAGGGTTTGTTGCTTTTATGTCTGATTTAGGTTTAAATACCAATTTTAAAAAATCTTTTATCATGAACTGTGGACCAAAAAGATACAACATTATTTCAATTAAAACTGGCGACAATGAATTAAAATGCACTAGCACTTTCCCCTACTTAGGGTTATTATTCTCCAATACAGGCTCATGGCAGCCTCATGCTGCCTACGCAAGAAATAAAATTGGTAAATCAATTAATTCAATTTTATTTCTTCGTCAACCGAAAACGGCCGATGTGATACCCCCCTGTTAAATATTTATCGCACCCAATGTCAGCCAACTGGGACATATGGATCAGAAGTGTGGGGTTATTGTAACAGCATGTCTTTGCAGTTGGAGGAAAATAGATTCTGCAGGAAGGTGCTGGGTGGAACCTCCTGTGCGCCCACATTCATTTGTCACCAAGAACTTATGTTGCCATATATAGCTGATTTTATTAGGTCAAGGCCTACGCTTTTTTGGATAAAAATATGGACAAATCCAGCAGCTTCCTTGACCCGCAGTATAATCTCAGATTGCCTATTACATGAACGATCCCATCTCATACCTTGGCTAAATGCTGTCAAGAATAGCCTGTTGAGCGTGGGACATGGCTCTTTGTTCAGCTCCCCAAACACCATTGTCCCCGCCCACAAGAATAATGTAAAACGGGCACTGTTTGAAATATATAAAGAGGAACGTATGAGAACTGAATTAATGAAACCAGCTATTATTAAATATTTTCCACTAACTGATACAGGTAATAATAATTCAAATAAGCCAAACAAGCCCTGTAGATACTTGTCAATACCAATAGGAAGATGGAACCGGAGCCTTTTATTTAGGTTCCGGGATGGAAGTATTGTCAATTTACTGAGTTTCCCACTCGGTTATAATAAGAATCTAGAAGAGCTGGATTGTCCGTGCTCTGTCGGAGGGAAACAAAGTCTATTGCATTACTTTATTTTCTGTGGCCACTATAAATTGTATATCCATCATTATCTAATGCCGATCTTTAGAAAATATAATCTAAGGGACTTTAATTTGGCATTGAGATTTCTTCAAATGTTACCAACTATCGATGTTATATACACTATAAGCTGCTTCATAAAAGCCTGTGTGAGATCGAGGGCAAGTATGGAACATGCATAATGGCCTATGAACGCATAACGCACTTTAAAATCTAAATATAATTTGTATAGAGGATTAACTATATGTATGGATTCCATGAATATTGGTATTAGCTAAACAGAAATTTATGATTGCATTTGTTAACTGTTTAATGTCTTATATTTTGTATCATGCACTTTACGCCACATATGCTGCTCATGCCCAACTGGGTTGTTTTTAACTTCTATACATGTTTTTATGTGTTTTAAATGCTTCATTCTGTATGTACTTTTATGGATCTATCAAAATCCGAATAAAGATCATTTCAATTCAATTTCACACCCTGTCCCTTTTTTGGGGTTCTTTCTCATATTTTATCATTATCCTAGGATTAGCTACAGGTAAAGCTAAAATCTGGTCCGAAATAGAGGGATGAAGACATTCTGCTTTTAATTGGTTTTGAACAGGCTTATTGAAATGAAGTATAATGGTAGTCATGAGGTAGATCCAAGTAGAGATTTATTAAGTAGTTACAGGATCAAGGATGTTGGTTACAGGATCAATTCAAGATGGTACAAAGATAATCCAAGCTAGTACATGGCCCCACCAGGAGCTGATCTTCATAGCTCACCCACTCGTTCCAACTGTCACTCCTCCAGTCCACCAGGCATACCCACATTCCACGCTGACATCATGCACTCCAAGGTTCCATACACACAGACACATCCAAACTAGCTAAGCTGCTGTAAACGTAGTTACAACATTTATGAAGATGATATCTATTCAAAGAACAGACATGAACTGTGATATAAGGCAAAGGTGACAAACCTGAGGACAAAGGATGAACATTCAAAGAGTTGGAAAGCAGTTTACTAGTTCCTTCTATAATGTCAACAGATTAGCGATTAATTATACTCGTGTTAGAAAAATTGGAAGAATGATTAATTCTCTCTCTATTTGGACCACACCAATCAAGGTGGAATCATTGTTATCTGTGTTATGAGAGTAAAACGGATTATCAAAGTCTACATTATCAGATGGAAGTGGTAGGTGATCTGTTGACTGCCTTTTTCGCTTCCTCAAGACATGGAAGTCCATCAACTGGTTGAGGATCAGAATCAAGATAAAATAAAACACCTTCATTCAATGTAACAGAAAACCTGGACAGCATAACACTGAAGGGAACCTGTGAAGTCCACAGTAATATGTTTATTATTGTGTACTTGTTTAAGCAGCACTGCATTTTGTGGTTCAGATCTATGTGGTATCCAGGGCTCAAGTCCTAAGAAAACGAAGAGGGGGAACTCACCAAATTAGGCAGAATGCGTATGACATCACAGGAAGTGACCTCACCGCGTGTTACATCAAAGGAAGTGATATCACAGCACGTGACATCACATGTGGCATCACAGTAAATGACAACACATGTGGCATCACAGTAAGTGGCATCACAATCCATGACCTCACAGGGAGTGACATCAGATCTTAAGACGTCACATACGTCTAGCAGGACTATCATCAGTACATTCAAGTGCATTACAATATTTAACAAATTAGATTTTGCTTTGGGGTTGTGCCAAAATATTGACACAACACAATGCAAAATCTGGGCCTCAACTTATAAAAAAAATGTAAACCATGCAACAAAGAAATTGGCAACAAGGAGAAATATGGCAGAATGCTTAATTGGTTTCAATCCCTGCATTTTAAAATATTTTATGGGGTTAGGGTACTTGCTGCAGAGATCTTTGTGTGCCAGCTAAATCTCGTGGAATAATAACAATGGTGAAATAACCCTGGAGGATAATGTATTTGTTGGAGAGGTCTGTGTTTTGCCTAGTCCTGAATTAAAGTGGCATAGAGGGTTGAAATGTCTCCTCCAAAGCACAATATGTAATATGCAAATGACAGATTTCTATTTTATTTGAATGGGTAAGTGGGTTACTGTTTTTAATCAGAGATCCTTTTGTTACTTGAAGTTCATCAATTGCATTTCTTTTTAATATAACATAGTGAGCAATGAGGGACATGTGGCTTCACACCTTGCAACGCTCACTGTCTTATAAAGCACATCCTTTATGTTGAAGTACACACATGTGATTTATTGTCAATGAATAATCTGTATGTGTGATGTAGAGCGCACTGACACCCTGCATTGGAATGAGAAGTGGCACTACTCACCCCAATACAGGGTGTTAAAGTAAGTTACATCTCATGTACACAAATAACAATTTAAATACCACTATTTAGTTTTATTTCTATTGTAACGGTTTAGCACTACTGTAGTGCTAAAGCACTATAAAAGAAATAAAACTAAATGGTGGTCTTTAAATTGTTATTTGTGTAAATACTAGGGCGACCAACACATCTGGCATTCTTACACTGCATGCTTATATCTTAAACACAGGGACTGAAAGTCAAAAGCATTTCTCTCTTAAGCACCTGTGAAGTGATAAGCTGTGTGTGCTATTGTTTTCCCTCCGTTGTGTTTAGGGGTGAGGCTCCCCATAGCTCCCAGCCAGGATATTCCAACAAAAAGTCCCTTTACCTCGACCTTTGTTATGGGCCCAGCTGGAATCTAATAAGCCCCCTACCCACCTGTACATTGCTGCTTGGGGAAGTGTGGGAGGAGCAGACATTGTGCAGTCACTGCTGAATGTGTCCCCGAGTCATATTTCTGTGAAAGTGGCCCTCCGCTGAAAGCGGACTCATTGCTGCAGGGTAGACGGCATCTACCCTCTGAAAATAGTGGGTAGACGACGTCTACCCTCGACTCGTGCCCTGGTGGTATCTTTTCACTGCCCATAACTGTCGCATTTCCAGTAGGAACAATACGTGGCTTACTACCACCAGCAGGTTGGGCCTGGGAAATAATAAACTTCTTTATAACTATTCCAAAAAGTTTCGACCACTAAATGCATAAATGAAGCTACAGCTCCGTAAGAGAAGCTGTTACTAAAGAATCATTAAAGTGGCGTACTCTGCCCGTACGAATTCCCTTTCAGCAAAACGTCTTAAAAACGTCTTAACCCGTTTACCGCGGCGGCAATTCCGTCGCAGTGTGGAGTTCTATTGTGTGGGCGGGGCTGCGTCAGCCAACGGACGTGCGCAGCACTACCAAGGTAGAGCTCGCGATGGCCGTTAGCTGAAAAAAAATGAAATAGTGTTATGATTAAAATAAACAAAAAAATGCAAGAAATGGCCATTAGATGGCAGCAGAAGACTATTTTTTAAGTGTAATCCTCAATTTTTCTTTTTTTGCAGTTTTATATGAGGTGAACTCGACCCGAAGGTATTGGATCGCTTTAAATGAGCACCAGTTACATTACACAAGTACAAGGTAATCTGTAAATAAAAAGAAAGCAATAAACAGAGGCAGAAAAAGGAGGTCACTGTATACTCTCTTGAGGTATGTGTAGTTAGAGGGAAGTACTTAATTTGAACCAGTGGTTTCTGATGCTCAGCACCATCACCTAATCACTAGCACTGGCGCTTTTCATGAATACCAGTTAAGGACACATGAATTTACAAGAGATTACATGATTTGCCCAGAATCACAGGATGTTGAGCCGACTCCAAAACTCAAACCTGGTTCCGCAGCTCTAAAGTCGGCAGCTATGACCATTACGCCACATCCTCTTCCCACATTCATGGTTAGTTGTTTTTTCTGTTTTAGGCAGTGCTAACAGGAGAAATGGGCTGGTGCAAGCTGCCTCCTGATGACAGCCCTGGCACCTATTTTTTTTTTTTTTTTACAAATTAACCACTGGACGCAGGCATTCCATTTGAAAATCAAAGCACAATTCTCCTCCAAACACCAGCGTGTCTCCTGACTACTCAAACTCGTCACCTGGCTGATCAAAGATGACTTTGGAGGCACCTCAAGATGGTTAATGAATTAACTGGGTCTTCACCAAATGACAGTGAATTGGTTGCGGCTCTTCGTCAAAATGTTTTTGATGAACTATCAGCATAATTAAAGGACCACCTGTGACAGGTAGTGAAACCCACTGCTTCCAGCCAGATCACACCATTGCAGTATGGTAGGTTGGTCTAATTGATTCCAATTAAGTAAAGCAAACATGCAACTCCTATAATAACATGTGCAGGGGGTACAGGAGAAAGACTCCTCCAAAGCCCTACTCCTGTCTTTTGTCATGTATGGAATAATGTGGTCTCACAAAATACAGCTGTTAAAGGGCACATCGATTTCGATACTCACATTTGATGTCGCACATTTATGGGGTGCAGTTTGTGCATCTCCACCTCCCCAACCCCCAGAAATGTGGAGGTGGAGCAGTGGCGGCTGGTAGGGCTCGGGGCGACGAGAAGGAGTGGTTGAAAAATATTTTTAAGAACTACTTACTTCTTCTGCTGTCTGACTCCATGTCTGGAAGAAGCAGGAAGCAAACAGGATCTCCTAAGCCAATCACAATGCTGCAATGCAGCGTTGTGATTGGTCTGTGATTGGCCTGGGCCTGAGCGCCTTGGTTCGGCACTCAGACAGGGAGCCTGTGCATGTACTCACCCAAGCTGTGTATTACATCCCGGTGGAGAACATGTAAAGTGTGCATGACTGTTTGGACATTCCAAGACAGCCGGCCAAGCCATCATGCACACTTAAGTGCATGAATTACTCCTCCGCCCCGTGCCACCAGCACCGCCCCTAACCCAGCTCCACAGCAACGAAAAATGAAATGAGATTAACATTGTTATTATCATTTTATTTTTCCCATTCCCACTGCTCTGAGAGGGGTGGGAAACACTCTTCCACGTTAGCGGCGGAGCCACCCCTGATGTGGAGGCCTGCGGCACCTAATTCACAGCAGGAATCTGCGGGCACTGGTGGCAGTGACAGGTAGCAAATGCTCTTGCTTTTCTCGAATTTTTGATCAGGTATTCACCTGCTATTATGCAATACAGTGGCTATTATGAGCCACATGGGCATAGTGATGTCCAAAGCTCCGACACCAGTACTCATGCCACCTATGCAGGCAGTATTGACAGGTACGGATGGGTCTTCCAGGATCTGGGAATGTGAATGCATACATTTACATTGCAACCCCTAAATTAGGGGTATGGATGTAAATATGTCCTCAACTGCTCGTGCATTAAAAGAGTGGTAGAGTAAGGGACCTGGCATGTAGGCAGGGAGCATTTCTGTCCCCTTCCTGCATTGTTCCTTCTCCAGTAGCAGCCTTGCACTAAATCAGGACTGCCACGAAGAAGGGGTATCAGCACAGATTTCAACACAGCAGTCTGTGAATGAGCAATGCTTATTTGTCGACTGTGGTGTAAAAAATCAAGTGATTCAGTAGATGTGGCCAGGGTCTACTTTGTGAATATATATGTTTTAAAGAACCAATCCTAACTGTAATCAAACTTGTAGCAGTTCAGTAATGTTCTATTATTTACTACTCGAGTAATAAAATATGGAGTACAATTAGCTGGAATATGACATTCCCTGGCAGCTGAGGTAAGTAAAAAAATGCTCTTACATGTATGTTGTGTGCATGCTTGCAGGTAATTGTGTGTTTACATGAAAGATAGAGTGTGAATGCCTGTGTATGTGTACGTGTGTGAGTGACATTGAAGGTCAAAAGGCATGTGATGTCACTTCCACTACCCCAGGCATTTTGGTGAATTGAAGTTCAGGGCATATACCAAACATTAAATGCATTTACTACTTGTAGAACTGAGGGAGTAAGCTGTTCTTTAAGGTGTAAAAAAGCAATACTCATTCAAAATGGGAGTATTTTAGGCAAATAAAAACAAACGTGCGGTTGAGTTATTTTCACACGCAGTTGGAATTTTATTGTTGAAAAACTTTTTTCAAAAAGTCTCTGAAAGGCTCAGATAACTGCTTTTCGTACATAGATCTTATTTCCAAACTGCAGTTCTTCTTTTTCTTTCCTGTTTCGCTCGATGCATTCACTGAAACCATAAAAACACACAAATGCACGCACAAAAAGACATAGATCTGTGGCAGACACGTATGAATATTAACAGTTGGATACAAATACATACATTGACCTCTGTAATGAAAATTGGACAAGAAACTATTGCCACGCGGGGCACATCCCTGGGTTATCAGAGAATATCTATCAATGCTCAGTCACAATGATTTTGTTTTCCACTAATAATAAAAATAGCACCATATGTAGTGTAGAGAGAGCTGGCCTCTCAAGGCATTTGTGCAATTAGAAATGTACAGTACTAATGTAACAGTACAATAGATTGTTCCCACATAAGCACCACACTGTCCATCGCCATTAAGGAAATAGCACCATTTTTCTGCACAACTGGACAATAAAACGACAAATCAACCACAGCAGGTCAGTAGAAGATAGGAGAGCTAGGTGCTGCAAGGGGCTGTTTCAAGGAGGTGGCAGTGTTCAGAAGTAAACAAACAGGCCTCGTGCGCTTCCTGTCACTGAAAATCAAATGGACTCTGATCATCTTGAAAGGGGCTGGTGCAGAAGCAAACGCAGGCCTGGCATTTATTTATGAGAACACTGCACGTCTGTGCAATTCAGCAATGATTACATGATGCATAGCAAGCATACAGTAAGGGCCTGAAGTTTGGGATAGAGCCTGAATTACGTTTTAAACAGGAGCCTGGCTGTAGCTTTCGTGGTTGATATTTGCAGAGTCAACGAGAGAGAGAGTTTAGCTTATTCTGATCTGTACAGTGTCCGCACTTGATTTATTGCCCTCGCCTGCTGCCTCCTGTGCAGGTGTTTCTGCTTCGGAGGGAGGGTGGTAGTACAGCCACATCAGAGCATGCCTCAGCTTCTGTTCAGAGTGTCTTAGGTGCCAATACAGACAGTTGCCGATAAAGGGGTGTTTTTCAGCTGCTGTTGGTCAGTATCTCTGATAGAGTCCACCGTTCTCTTATAGCTCATTCCTGTACGCACAGAAGAACGCGCGGGCCCTACCATGTTGTCTTCTTGCTCCACTAACACAACAAACTGTTCCTGGGCTCTAACTCTTCCTTCTTAATAAACCAGGCGATTGCATTCATTCTGCGTCGACTCATCTTGTCTTTCTTTTGTATTTTCTATCCATTCCTCAATACTGTCATAAAAGCAGCAGAAATCTACTTGCACATGCAACGCGATGACATCAGAGGCTGCGTTGGTGGAGTTGTTGGCATGGAGGTGCATTATGGAGGCGGGGATACTGACGAAGGGGCAGTGGCTCTGTCTGCAGAGGTTAGGTCAAAGAAGCTAGATTGGAACATGTCAATCAAACACTTAAAATGGATGCCCGTGTTCTACATAGCACTTGACACTGCGGTTCACACCCTTTGGCAAGCTTTTGTATAAGGCACGTGGATGCTAAATGGTTTGCTGAGGGACACTGAACTTGGCCATTGGCCTCTAGACCACACCTCCTCCTTGAAATAGTTACTAGTACTTGTGACACACACTCACTCTGCTCCGCTTACTGTCACTAGAAGCTGCAATGCTGGCTCTGGGAGCAGCTGCTCTGGACAACAGATTGACAGCTGTCTCACCTAACCTGGGAATGCTCATTCAATCCTGTTTTTGTTATTATTCTGACACACACAAGTAGATCTCATCTAAAGACAAGGGAACAATACAAGCACTACAATGCAATAAAAGACACAAAAAGCATGAACTTGTCAAACGCTGACAAGGCAGGCCTGCAGCTCTTTGCTTGAGTGGCCCTCATCTGTGAACAGCTTCCCTCTGTAGCTTGTTCCTCCAGCAAGCACCAATTGTAGCTTTTGAATTGGTGTGGAAACAGTAGGTGAAATGCAAAAGGAGAGAATTTGGCTTAGCTGCAGCCAACCGTGCAAGACGTTTTACGTAAAATAAAAATCGCACAAAAGATTTGCAGGCTTTGCTACATTGCGACAACTGGAGACAACAATATTAAATGCTCCAACTTTAGAGCAGGTCTTGTTTGCTTTTTGTTTCATTAAACCCAGATCACTAGACTGGGTTTGAATGTTTGCATTGTCCAGCATTCAGTCCATCACCTGTTCTTATTTGTTTTTTTCCATAAGAAAACTAAAACACGATTTTGATGAATAATATGTACGATTTAAATCGGCTTCGTCTAACTCTGTTAACTTTACCCAGTCGAGAATATCGTTAACGGCACCTTTCGAGGGAGAAGTACGGTTTATTAGAAATACCATAGATGTACAGTAACTCTATACTCAATTCACTTATTGGGGACATTAATTTTTCTGATCCTAAGATGTGATGCTTACAGTTTATATGAACTCTAAGGCATGAGATCCCCAAAGCAATATTTTTCCAAGGGTTTGTTTGTGTTAAGTGTCAGCACCAGAAGCTTCTAAATGGGGGGAAACTAGTCATTCAGGACCCGAACTCGAGCAGGGTGGCTTCCTGCTGAGTATGGAACACGGATTGTATCATTCCCCCTACACAGAACGTTGAATGGCTGACGCAGGTTGGGCTGGTTTAGGGGGCCTATCAAAGTGTTCCTGCTCTATGGCATCACATAGGTGCCCCATTTTCAGAAACATACTGCCAATCAGGTCCTCACAGACGTTTTAAATGTAGGCTTCACTTTCTCGAAGACTCTTCAGCAACCTGTATTCAGGGTTCTCTCCCTCCTTTAGCTCCCACCAGTTAAACATGAAGGAGGGTCATTTCTGTCCCTTTTATTCCTCCAATTTATTCTAAAAATGTTAACAAACGTTCTCTCAGCATCACACTGTGCCTGGTTCCTAAAATACTGACCCAGTGTTTGGCTTATAAAACAATGCCATCCTGCTGTTAAAAAATGATAACAATTACATAGTCATACAATTATAAATATGCTACACAAACATTTAATGCTGCTGTGAAACCTAGAATTCTACAATGATCCTTAGTCACTTATCTATGTATATAATGGTTACTTTTTGATATTATTATCCGTTTTTCACACAGAATTGCAATTGCATTTATATAGCGCTTACTACCCCTGACGAGGCATCAAAGCGCTTTTCGGCAAGTAGCACGCTACACTGGAACCCAAAACGAATTAGTGGTGGTGAATTAGTACAGGGAGATATGAAATTAATAGAGGTGCGTTCCTTTTATCTGTGGTGCATAGGCCAATTTTGTCGGCCACCTTCCTCTAAATTCTTCCATTTTGCAGCCTGCTTGGTGTCTTCCTAGTTAGTAAGTGCACTCTACTATAAATAGAGTAATGCGAGGAATAACAAGGGGGTTCACTGTAATTGCAGCACCCCGTGACAGGAAGCTCTGGAAGGTAACATTGCACATATTAGGAAGAACAGCAATTTAACACCACCCCCATCCTGCAAGTGTCTATCTTCACTAAGCACATGATACGAAAGTGCAGTGTTGCATTCTGCTTTAGAACCAGAAGTGGTAAGAAGCGATGTGTAAATACAGGTTGTTATTATTATTTTTGTTTTAGTGTAAGCCTTTTTATAAAACTCACAACATTACCGGCACGGTTTCTCATTTTTAGGAAGAAAATTGACAATTACCTGCCTTTGAAACACAACATTTTATACGACTGCAGAACCTAAGCGGTGTTATGAATCTTTCGGGGGGAGGATACATTGGCCTTATTTCGTAGGGAGTCAGGCATGTCAGTCAATAATAGGCTTTAACTACAAAATGTGAAAATTAAAAAACTTTTTACTTAAATTAAATTTTTGCTTGTTGCTTTATATTTAGGTGCTAGATACCTGTATATAAAGATGACGGGGCAGATTTACAAGCCTCTTGCTCCACTTTTGCGTCATTTTTAACATGGAAAAAGTGATGTTAGGGTGGCGCAAGGGGCTTGTAAATAAGCCCCGACGTGTTTAGGGAGTTATTCTTTTATTTCTTTACTTGTAAATCATTGAAAAATAAAAAAACTCAAAGCAAACCGTGGGAAGACCAAAGCAGCAAAACTGAAACTAACCTTGCATTCTTATAAGAGGGAAGGAAGTTGTGCTGGAAATACTCAAAACAATTATAGATTCCTAACTATTTCCAGAAGATCAACTAAATTGCAGCATTTAAAGAGATAAACATTATCATCATCTGAATCTAAACAATATTATTGCGTAAACTAATAGGGTGGGGGTCATTGTGAAAAACCTAGGTAGTGCTACCATTTTAAAATCTCACGAGATTGGCTCCTGTAGTTGATCAATATTAGAGGACTTGCTATGTTGTGGCCAGTGGATTCACACAATTGATAATGATCAGCTCACGCAGTGTATGTGTATTAATTGTGACTTCAGAGACAGCACTGTCCAATCAGATTCAACCTCTGATGCGATCATGACAAGGTAGTTCAAGTAGTAGCTGCCATAGAGATTCAAAGAGTCTGTCTGAAAAGAAATGAAAGACAAGTTTATGAAAAGTTAAGGACGATTGCGGGTTGCGAGGTGCCAACAGCAGAATTGTCGCTGGGATGTATGCGAGAGGATTTCCCCTGGTGAGGTCCAACATGCCCCACAAAAATAGTAAGTGAATCACTTTGTCCATTTCTTTAGGATAACAAGCCATCCAGTGGCTATTAATATATTAAGTAAAAGCATTAATAAAATTGAGAATAATGTCATTACACAATAATGTTCTACATGATTGGCTCCTTGAGATGACGTCTACACAAGGTGAGTGTCTGGGCCTCTTTGGTACCTCCAGCTCCCAGAATCGTGATTGAATCTCACCGGGTCTGCTTTGGGATCCAGAATTTTGCCCAAGATTCGTGAAGACCCCAGGACTGGTCTGTCGCACACTGCCAGTGCCTGTTCCACTAGCTCAGCTGTTGCAGCTTGCTTGCATAAAAGTCTCTGCATGTCTGGCAGCAGCGCTGATACCAGCGCATGTCCTGGCACAGGTCCTTCTCCCGGATCACACGGCAGTACACCGTCCACTGGTCCCCCGTGCACTTGTAGGTCAAAGCAGCTTTAGAGGCAATGAAAAACAGAGAGACAGCACAGATGGTGAACAACAGCAGAAGCAGAGCAACACATACAATGAAGCTTGACACACAGGATTTTTTGGGGTTGGAATATTTTTTTTATATATTTCTTTTTCTTAAGGGAAGAGATGCAGATATTTTGGAAAATTTCTCTGACCGGTGGTAAAGCAATCATGTTCCTGATGATGAGTTTTCAAGTAGGAGGTCTATCATAGCATGAACAGTGTGATAAAGGCTGCGTCTCAGATTGGCCTAAGCCTAGGCTGCGAATGTTTACAGTGAACCAGAGATGTCACTATCTGCTCCAAGGACAAAGAAATCCCTAGCGGTGCAGGGCAAGAGGCATAAAATATAATGAAATACAATTTGTGATCTGGATGTGGGGGGGTCTGCCTTCAAAACACTGTCAGAGTTAGTGTGATAGGTTTGATAAAAGTAAATAATGTTTGGTCAAACTGGTCAGTGGGTACATTTACTGGTCACTGGGGTGTGTATGTAGTCACTGACAGAAGCTAAATGCACGGAGACTCTTCGGGGTTCCATGCATGCAATGCCCTCACCCCCACTGAGCAAATTCCTCTAACTGTTCGTCCACCAAGAGGCTTACGAAGAGGATGCGGACTAGGCTAGGCCATATAAAGCCTTCTTTAGACCTGAATACTGGGAAGGTACTCTCTTTGACCACAACAAAGATTTATTCATAACCAAAAGCAACATATGTCTCTTTTGGGCAGCCAGTCATTATGACCTCAAAATATCGCCTGAAACTCAAACTCTTTGGGCCAAACCTGGATAGGAGGCAACCCTAATCTGGACACGGTGCTACTGTGACTGTTGAGACCAGCCTCCCATTATTAATCAATTAAATATACATTAATATTTATTATTAATTTGATATAATTATTATTTTTAAATTATTACTCAATTACCTTTCCACCCTATACCCCTACAAACCTAGCAACCTGTGACTAAAATATAACTAAAATAAATCAGTATTATCAGTATGAGAGCAGCGTGAGACAGGCGCTGGAGGCGAGCATTGATTAAAGGAGGTTTTAGCTAATGCGTGTGGCTATTTAAAGTACCACAACTCGTTTTTGAGCATTTGCACATTCTGTGCTTTTAAAATCTAGATCGATTTTTTTAATTAGTGTGTGGGTGAACTGGTGTTATTAAACTGTGTGTTGCACCTTGCACTCTGCCTATTTTGCACTTCCCCGGTCGGTCCCCGGTCCGTCACGGCTATCTGTGCCGCTTGAACGGAGGGACGCGACTCCTCCCCCTGCAGACTTCAAAAGCGCCAGAATTCAACAGCCTCGCTGGTGAGAGCAGCGTGAGACAGGCGCTGGAGGCGAGCATTGATTAAAGGAGGTTTTAGCTAATGCGTGTGGCTATTTAAAGTACCACAACTCGTTTTTGAGCATTTGCACATTCTGTGCTTTTAAAATCTAGATCGATTTTTTTAATTAGTGTGTGGGTGAACTGGTGTTATTAAACTGTGTGTTGCACCTTGCACTCTGCCTATTTTGCACTTCCCCGGTCGGTCCCCGGTCCGTCACGGCTATCTGTGCCGCTTGAACGGAGGGACGCGACTCCTCCCCCTGCAGACTTCAAAAGCGCCAGAATTCAACAGCCTCGCTGGTGAGAGCAGCGTGAGACAGGCGCTGGAGGCGAGCATTGATTAAAGGAGGTTTTAGCTAATGCGTGTGGCTATTTAAAGTACCACAACTCGTTTTTGAGCATTTGCACATTCTGTGCTTTTAAAATCTAGATCGATTTTTTTAATTAGTGTGTGGGTGAACTGGTGTTATTAAACTGTGTGTTGCACCTTGCACTCTGCCTATTTTGCACTTCCCCGGTCGGTCCCCGGTCCGTCACGGCTATCTGTGCCGCTTGAACGGAGGGACGCGACTCCTCCCCCTCGCTGGTTCACTTCCGGGGCACTTTCTTATATATTGGAATGTGTCCACGGCCGCGCAGCGGACGTGCGCAGCGGGCGCGCCGATGGCGCGCCGAAGGCGCGCCTAAGGCAAGCCCGTCTGCGCCCGTCCGCGACCGGACCGCGGCCAGGGCCTGCCACGCTGATAGTTTGATCTCAGACACTGCCAGGATTGTCTGGTCCAAAGAGGAGCTGGTTGCTTTAAATACGAAGCTGCCTTGTAAAGCCCTATTGGACCCAGCTGCTGATCAGAGTCTGCAGGTCTGCTCACTCTGCGGTGTCCCGCTGAGCTGGGTTACTCTCTCTAGCTCTAGCTCCACTTACATTTCTGCTGACCGGCCTGACTCAAGCTGTTGCAGCTTGAAAATGGGACTCTTAAATTGCCGGTCCATGTCCAAACACGCCGATGACATCTGGCTATTGCTTGAGGATGGTGAGTGGGATGCGATGTTTTTAACCGAAACATGGCTGAATGAACACACTATGCCTGCCATTGCCCTAGCGGTGCCACTTGGTTATAAAATGTGTTTTTCTAACAGAGGGGATGGGAGGCGAGGCGGGGGGGTGGCCCTTCTCTTCAGAGACTGCTATAAACTCACGTCCTCATTACCCACTACTATTGTAGGGTTGGAAGGCCTGTTCTTCTGCCTACAAATCAATCCCCGCCAATCCCTGGCAGGCATGGTTATCTACCGTCCTCCAGACGGCACAGATACAGCTCTTCTGGCGCTTATTGACGCCATCGTCCAAATCTCTGTCCTCCATTCCTACTTTATAGCTGTAGGGGATTTCAATGTGCATGCTGAGGCGGCGGTTTGTCCACTTGCTGAGCGGCTTATTTCAACACTGAATGCCGCTAATTTGACATTATGCAGCACAGCTCCCACACACAAAGCAGGCCATATGCTGGACCTAATCTTCTCCAATATGAACGATCTGGCAGTGGGTCCACCTCTAGAGCTAACTTGGTCGGACCACGCTTTAATCCCATTCTCGGTCAGGCTACCCGGGTCAGGGCCCAAAACAGGGAGACGCTCCTTTTTGAAGAGGCAGTGGAAATGCTTGATCCCTGGAAACATAGGCCCTGTCCTGGCCCACAACCCTCCTGTACTCTCATCTGATGTTAATAAGGATGCAGTGGCTATGTCAAAATGGATTGGCGATATGGTGAATTCCATTGCGCCAGCTAAACGGGCTATGTCCCGCAGAGACTCCCCCTCCGCTCCCTGGTTTTCTGAGGAACTGAGGGTGGAGAAGTCCGCCTGTAAAAAGTTAGAGCGACTTTGGAGGGTGGACTACTGCAGCTTGGCGAAGGCACGTTACAAGGCCGCCATCCGCGCTTTGCACAAATCTATAAAAATGGCGAGGAAACTTTTTTTCCTCACTTCCATCCAGCAAGCAGAACACTCTAGCAAAGAAGTGTTCAAGATAGTGCAGTCTTTTTTTAAACCCAGATGTATTGAGCTGGATGTGACTCCGTCTGACAAACTCTGTGATACTATATCTGAATATTTTGAGAACAAAATTCTGAAAGTATCTGACTCTTTTACTCCTGCAGTAAGCACTGTTAAATCTGATGTCATGGAGTATAGAGCGTCGCAACTAACTTTGGGCCAATTTCAACCAATCACACGTGAGGCTGTTATACTGGAAATTAACAGTTGCAAATCAGGATCTCCTGATGATCCTTGCCCACCGAAACTCTGGAGTGTGATGGCGGATTTTGTGGCACCCACTCTCCAGCACATTTGGAATGTGTCCATTTCTTCTGGAGTGTTCCCTGAGTGCTGGAAGCATGCTACTCTACTCCCGTTGAAAAAAAAGCCAAACGGGGCCCCAGAAGACTTGAGTAATCTTCGTCCCATTTCCTTACTGGCAGCGCCGGGTAAAATGCTTGAGAAATTAATCCAGCGGCAGCTAAATAAATTCACGGAGGACAGCAACGCTCTGCATGAAACACAATCAGGCTTTAGAGCCGGTTTCAGCACCGAGACCGCCCTGATTGAGGTGGCCGAGTCAGTCAGGTGGTCGCTGGATTCAGGAGCATCGGCAATGCTGGTGCTCCTGGATCTATCGGCCGCCTTTGATACGGTGGATCATGACAGGCTATTACAACGCCTGGCTGGGATCGGCCTCCAAGCCCAGGCATTAGGCTGGCTCCACTCCTATCTGTCCAACAGATCGCAGAAGGTGGCTCTTGGTACCTTCTCCTCAGATTCCAGGAGTTTGAACTGCGGGGTCCCACAGGGCTCCGCCCTGAGCCCGCTGCTTTTTAATATTTACTTGGCCCCGCTGTTCACACTGATTGCCAATTGGGGAGTCACTGCAATTTCCTACGCTGATGACACCCAGCTGGTCTTCCCATTCTCTGAGGTTTCGGAGGCAGCATTTTCTAACTGCAAGGGCTGCCTCCGCGACGTGGCCTGTTGGATGAATACCAACAAACTGAAATTAAACGCAGGCAAAACGGAGGTGATCTTCTTTGGCACAAGCGACCACCCCCCCGCTGAGTTTTGGTGGCCGGAAGAGATGGGTCCCGCTCCATCTCCGAGCATAAAGGCAAAGAATTTGGGGGTTACATGGGATAATGGCCTATCCTTTGCTCCCCAGATACAGAAGGTCGTCGGAGGATGCATTGGTAAACTGAGGAGCCTACGCAGATTTCTCCGACTGCTCCCAGTGAGCTGCCGCAAAACGATTATCCATGCCACAATCACTTCAAGGCTTGACTATGCCAATGGCCTCTATTTAGGCCTCCCGAAGTTTTTGCTGCAAAAGATGCAAATCGTGCAGAATTCAGCGGCTAGATTACTCAGGCAGGTCCCTTTTAGACATCACATTTCTCCCCATTTGCGCATGCTACACTGGTTGCCTGTGGCAAGTCGCATAAAATTCAAGGCGCTCACCTTGGCCTACAGAGCCCTTCATGGGACCTGCCCAAACTACTTAAAAAAACGGCTGCCTAGATATTCTCAGGCCAGACTCCTAAGGTCTAGCTATAAGGTCCATCTCCACGTTCCTCGAGTGAAAAGGGCGCGCTTAGGTGGAAGAACTTTTTCCGTAAGTACGGCACGGCTATGGAACACCTTGCCACAGGAAATCCAACAAGCACCCTCTGAACCTTGCTTCAGAAGCCTATTGAAAACATGGCTTTTCACGCAATAAATCTCTTCTCTCTTGCACTATGACTCTCACTGCCCATGCCAGCGCCGGGACACTTCCTACGGAGGTAGCTGTTGCGCTCTATAAAACTCAGTATTATTATTATTATTAGTATTACATAATGTATATCATTAATAATCACAATAATAATACATTAATAATTGTTCTTCAAGTATTTAATTCCCAACCATATACCCCTACAAACCCACCAACCCGCAACTAAAATATATGATTACACAATTTACATGATTAATAATCAGTTGAATAATTGATAATACATTAAACATTAATTGGTAAATTATTCTCTAATTAAGTTCTCACCCTATACCCCTACAAACGTACTACCACTCCCCCTGATCGCCATTTCCCGAGAGCGAGGTGCGTCACCTGACACGCCCCCTCGGTTGGACACGCCCCCTCGCCACTCGCCTATATAGTGCGCGCTGACTCTGAGGCTTGACAGTAAGAAAGGACTCCTGAGGCGGAAAGCCGGGAGAGCGTTTTTTTAAGAATTTGTAAATATTTGTCTGATTCTGTGCATTTTAAAACCTACCTGAAACATCCTAGAACAGCGGGCTCACGCTGCAACGACTACCACTCCCCCTGATCGCCATTTCCCAAGAGCGAGGTGCGTCACCTGACACGCCCCCTCGGCTGGACACGCCCCCTCGCCACTCGCCTATATAGTGCGCGCTGACTCTGAGGCTTGACAGTAAGAAAGGACTCCTGAGGCGGAAAGCCGGGAGAGCGTTTTTTTAAAGAATTTGTAAATATTTGTCTGATTCTGTGCATTTTAAAACCTACCTGAAACATCCTAGAACAGCGGGCTCACGCTGCAACGACTACCACTCCCCCTGATCGCCATTTCCCGAGAGCGAGGTGCGTCACCTGACACGCCCCCTCGGTTGGACACGCCCCCTCGCCACTCGCCTATATAGTGCGCGCTGACTCTGAGGCTTGACAGTAAGAAAGGACTCCTGAGGCGGAAAGCCGGGAGAGCGTTTTTTTAAGAATTTGTAAATATTTGTCTGATTCTGTGCATTTTAAAACCTACCTGAAACATCCTAGAACAGCGGGCTCACGCTGCAACGACTACCACTCCCCCTGATCGCCATTTCCCGAGAGCGAGGTGCGTCACCTGACACGCCCCCTCGGTTGGACACGCCCCTTCCAACGCTCCGAGCAATCAGCATAAACTATGTGCCTTGGCAGGAAGCGCAGCGGACGAGCGCAGCGGGCGCGACGATTGCGCGCCGAAGGCGCGCTTAAGGCAAGCTCGTCTGCGCTCGTCCGCGAGCGTCCGGGACCAGGGGCCAAGGACCCTGCAGGCCACTACACTTATACTTCTGCTGAACTACAAGCACTGCGCCCAACCGCCACGACGTGTCCACCAGTCCCTCATAACGCGGCGAAACGTATTTCTCACTTAGGAATAGGCAACCCCGCCACCCTCACAAATGCCCCCGCTCCTGAGTACTCTATGCGCACGACCACACCTTGATCTACCTCAACGTTCAAGTGTATATATCTCAATACCCGCTCCATGATTAAGCACCAATCAGATATCTTTCTGCTACTTATGGACAAACAACCTGACATGCTGCTACTGACAGAGACCTGGCTCACCCCGGACTCACTACCGGACATCTTAGCTGCCCTACCTGCAGATTACTACATACTATCAGCACTCCGCCCTGGTGGAAAAACTGGGGGAGGAGCAGCTATAATTGTCAACAAAAAATTCCAACTCAGACAGCTCCCCTCCCTGCCTTTACCTAATACTGAAAACATAGTCGCCAAATTAGATAGCCCCAATGGCTCACTAGTATTGGTCCTACTATATCGCCCTCCCCAAACCATGGCCACATTCCCTTCTACTCTAGCTCAGCTACTGGCACCATTGGTCACTAACAACCCCAAACTACTACTGGTTGGGGACTTAAATTTCTGGTTCGACAACTTATTACTGGACCCCCAGGCTGCAGAGATGAGTGAACTCCTCTGTGATCTCAACCTGACACAACACATCCATACTGAGACTCATCAGAAGGGCCACAGCCTCGACCAAATCTGGTCTCTGAACCTGCCTCTACCCGAACTAGACATAACACCTTGCTGCTGGTCTGATCACCACAGCATAAGTTTCTCCTTTCAGTTAGTTAAGACAACCCACTTCAAGCTACAATCCAGCAAAACCATCAGGAAATGGTCCTCTATGGATATGCCAGCTTTTCTCAACTTCTTGGGTAACTCCCTTCCCCCTGACAGCACTAATGTGGAGGAGGCCGATGGTCGGCTCAATGAATGGCTTACTGCAGCGATTAACATCTACGCCCCTCCCACGCATCTCAGCTGCTCTAGGAGTCCGGACGCACACAAATGGTTCACACCTGAACTAAAAAAAATGAAACTAGAAGTGAGGCAAAAGGAAAGAACCTGGCGCTCCCAGTACTGCCCACTGGCCAAGTCCACATACTGCTCAGCCAGGAAGACTTACCAAAAAACTCTACAAAACCATAAAACAACCTACTACTCTACTAAAATTCTAAACTCCACCAACAAGTCAAAAGAAATTTTCAGGATAGTGAACGACCTCTGCAATGACGATAGAACTTCCCCCCCGGTAGTTCCCTCACAAGCGTTATGCAATTCCCTGAATGACTTTTTTCGAGACAAGATCTTAATGATTAAGCAGAACATTTCCACACTTCCAGCTTGCGCCCCAGTGGATGACATCTTTCTTAACCCCTTAACTTTACACTCTTTTCCCCTTATTGATTTGAAAACTTTCCTGGCATTATTGTCCAGAGTCAAATCAGGATCCCCTACGGATGTCTGTCCCCCCCAAATTATGAAAGAAATTGGTTGAGCTATGCCTAACAGCATGATACCCCTGCTCAACGATTCTCTTACTTCAGGAACAGTACCTAGCAGCTTCAAACAGGCCTTATTGATTCCCCTCACCAAGAAGCCTGGTATCGATCCGCTAGACCTCACGAACTATCGGCCCATATCCTTGCTGCCTTTCCTATCGAAAATGCTGGAGGCGCATGTTACCAACTGCCTCTCTAATTTCGTGGAGGAAACGGGATATCTCCAACCCAACCAAGCAGGTTTCCGACCTGGTCACTCCACTGAGGCTGTAATTTTGGCTGTCCAGAACACCTTGAGGTCCAACGCTGACAACAATCTACATCAAGCCCTAGTACTCCTTGACTTGTCCGCTGCATTCGACACGGTTGACTATTCCATTCTGATCAACCGTGTCGAACAGGCGGGTCTCAGAGACTCCGCCCTAGCCTGGTTGAAATCGTTCATCTCTGAACGTACCCAGTCTGTCCGCTTGGGCTCCTTCTCTGCCGCCAAAGTCAAGTCCTTCTGTGGGGTGCCCCAGGGCTCGTCACTATCACCCTTGTTATTCAACCTGTACATGCGGCCCCTTCTCTTTGCCCTGAGAAAGCACAAAGTCACTGCATACAATTATGCAGATGACTTACAGCTCGTCTTTGTTCTCAACTCCCCTAACGCGGTGGAGGACTTTCAAGCCACGATGACTCTTATCCAGAGCTGGATGTCCTCAAATCACCTCAAACTAAACCCAGGGAAAACTGAGCTGATCCTGCCCGGCAAGAGCGAAATCAGCTGGAGCCCTAACTTCTGGCCGTCTGATATGGGCCTCCCCCCCAAGAAATCTCTCACTGTAAAAAGTCTGGGGATAACCATCAACGAGGACCTTTCGCTAAAATCTCAAATTGGAACCGTGGTCTCTTCTGGATTTTTCCAACTTAGGAAAATCAGGAAAATCGCCCATTTTCTCACTCCCTCCGCCTTAATCCAGGTAGTCATGGCCCTGGTCCTCTCCCACATTGACTTCTCAAACAGCCTTTACCTAGGCCTACCCGTAGGCCAACTCAAAAGACTGCAGTACTTGCAGAATCAGGCCGCCAGGCTGATTTGCAAAGTTCCCAAATGGGAATCAATTAAACCAGGCCTAGAGAGCCTGCACTGGCTACCCGTGGCTCAAAGAGCCGAATTCAAAGCCGGGTGCATTATCTTTAAGGCTCTGCAAGGCAAGGGACCTCTATTCATCAGACAGCTGATTGGTAGATATGCCCCCTCACGGAACCTAAGATCTGCCTACAAAGACCTTCTTGAAGTCCCTCGCTTTAAGAAAAAACGACAAGGTGGCAGTAGTTTCCATTTCCTAGCAGCCACCCTATGGAATTCTCTGCCACTAGCCCTTAGACAGAGTAAAGATCTCCTCGCCTTCAGAAAGGCATTCAAGACTCACCTTTTCACAAAAGCTTACTTAAAATAACGCGTCCGGCAGATTCACCCCTTGTTATGTTTTTTATCCTTCCAGCGCCAAGAAGCCCTCGGGCGTACGTGCGCTTTATAAATTTTTAATAACATAACAAACGTAGCCCTGCACACTTAAAATAGAAGTAAAATAAAACAGTATTACATAATATACATAATTAATATTAACCACATACTTATTTAATAAATATTAATTAATACATTAACTAAACTAAAATACCTTCAAATAATTATAAACAATACTTTTTAAAAGTATATTATTGAATATATTAACCATGATATTCTTAACAACAATATTACCTACCTGAAAAAAAGATATTCTTGACAATATTTCTGAATCATGATATTTTTGTATCACAATATATTTTTTCCAATACTTCTGTCTTCTGATATTTACAACTTGATATTTTGTCCAAATGCCACATGAAGCAAAACAGCCCAATACACTAAGGGTTCGTACCATCTGCAATTAAGAATCCTTCATGGTATTACTTATTCCTCCCTGTGGGAGTAGTTCATCACATAAGCTCAACTCGAGTGTTACCACAGGGCTTATCAAAGCATTCCCCAGTGGAACTAACGTTGTCTAGTACTAATCAGGATATAAAGGGCGTTTGGCGTTTGAACATGTGGTGGCTGTCACAAGATAAGTTCACAGATCTTCTCCAAAACAGGATAACTGAATACTCTGAAATTCACCAGGATTTGATTTCATCAAGGGTTGCTTGTGGGCAGGGCTGGAATGGCTACTGGGCGTTTTGGCATGCTGCCGAGCTGGGGGCTGATGTCACTGCGGTGGGGGCTAATTTCGTTGATGGAGACCTGCGTGTGCTTTGAAATAACCAAAGCAAAACCAATTTCGTTCAGCACACGCTGGTACCCATCAACTAAATTAGCCCCCAGCTGGGCAGTATGTCAAAACGCCCGGTAGCCAGTCCGACCCTGCTTGTGGGAGGCCTTTAAAGTAGTCATTAGAGAGAGAGCCTTGACCTATATTCTGGGAAAGTAAAGGACAAACTAAAAGAGATTGCAGACCATGAGACCAGTATTCTTTAGGAACTAAGAGGTAGAGACGACCCAGAAATTCTGTGTATGTTAGAACTGCAGATGGCACGCATAAACCCATTTGTCAATAATTAATCTGCTCAATTGGTCTTCTCAGCAGAAATCATCGCAAATACCTTCGCAGCATAGTACAAAGAATGAACAAGTTACTTACCTTCGGTAACACTTTTTCTGGTGGATACAGTATCTGCCTGCGGATTCCTCACCTTGTGAATATCCCCCTGCGTCAGCAAGCAACATTCGAAAATTATTTTTGTAGCTTTGCGCCGATGTGGACGACGTCACAGAAGCACGGCATCAACACCATAATAGACCCACGCGGGGTGATGACATCAGTTCTGCCCTTTTTTCCGTGCCTTCGAGGCACATGGACAGATCAACAACAGTAGATATACACACAATGTACAGTGGAGAAGTGTGGCTCACTGGTTAGAGGAGGCAGACCTGGAAGCAGAGGTCAGCCCGGGACGAGGGTTCAATTCCCGGCTCGGCGGGGTCTTGAGTCCTAAAATGTCCACGGACTCGACAATTCTCGCTCCGGTGCCTACTCGATTCACGGGTTCACACTCTGCGACTCTGGGCAATAGCTTGCTTAATCTCCACAACGGCCCCTCGCGGTGGGATGCCTAGCTTTCACCTTGTGGATACACTGCCGGGGTTATCTCACAGGGGAATACCAGGACAGGTTCCCTAAGCAAGCGCTTCGATACAGGGTCGGTGATTTGCGCTATATAAATACATGTACAATGTACTCAGTACCAAATTATCAAAACAACACACACAGTGTGTAGTCAATGCAAGAAAGTAAAAACATTAACACATTTCCTTCGAAAATAAAATATTAACATTACAGTAAATCAGGTATAGAAGAGTGAACAACGGGGAGGCGGGTGGGCCAGTGAGGAATCCACAGGCAGATACTGTATCCACCAGAAAAAGCGTTACCGAAGGTAAGTAACTTGTTCTTCTGATGGATACAACTGCCAGTGGATTCCTCACCTTGTGAATAGAGTCCCACAGCAGTCCCCACTCCCGGAGGAGGGTGTCCACTCTCCTATACCGGAAAATCCTGGAGGACAGAACGTGCAAAGTGGCTGTCCCTCCTCACTTCGGAATCAAAGCAGTACTGCTTCGCGAAAGTGTGGAGGGAAGCTCCAACAAAACCAGCAAAGAGCTGGGCATCCACTCTGAACTCTCTGGTTCTGTCCAGGTAAAAGCTCACCGCCCTCTTAGGGTCCAAGCGATGACGTCTCTCCTCCTCCTTTGAAGGGTGAGGGGGAGGGGGAGGATAGAAGGTAGGAAGGGTAATGGACTGCCCTAGATGGAAGGGAGTTACCACCTTAGGCAGAAAAGCAGCCCTGGTCCTAAGTACCATTTGTTCAGCATGAATGGTCAAGAATGGGGGCCTTGAACTAAGAGCTTGAAGCTCACTTACCCTCCTTGCCGAGGTAATTGCAATTAGGAAAACCGTTTTAAAAGACAACAGCCTCGAGGGACACTTGTGCAAAGGTTCAAAAGGTGAACCCATCAAGAAAGTAAGCACACGGTTCAAGTCCCACTGAGGCACAATAAAGGGAGTAGGAGGAAATTTATTTGCAAGGCCCTTAAGAAACTGTAAAATAATAGGAGATTTAAATAAGGACGGCTGATCCAGCAGGCACAGGAATGCCAACAAAGCCGAACGATAACCTTTCACTGTAGCTACAGCAAACCCTTGCTGAGTCAAAGAAGATGCAAACTGAAGAATGCCAGACAAACGAGCCTTCAAAGGGTCAATGGATTTCTCTCCACACCAAGAGACAAATTTGGACCACCTATAAGAATTGATAGACTTGGTGGAATGACGCCTGGCTGATAAGATGACATCCACCACATCATGTGGGAGAGAAAATGAATTCAGGTTGCCCCATTCAATCGCCAGGCATGAAGGTGTAAGGTCTGGAGGTGGGGGTGTAGAACCTGCCCCTCCATCTGAGAGAGGAGGTCTGCCCTGAGAGGGAGACGGAGCGGCAGGCACGAGGAGAGGTGGAGAAGATCTGTGTACCACACCCTTCATGGCCAATCCGGGGTGATCAATATGACTTGGGCCCGGTCTTTGCGAATCTTCCTCAGAACCCGAGGAATCAAAGGTATGGGGGGAGACGCGTAAAGGAGTTGTGAGCTCCAACTCAACTGAAACTCATTCCCCAAAGCTCCCTGCATCGGATACTGGAGACTGCAGAATGACGGGCAGTGAGCATTCTCCTGAGTTGCAAACAGGTCCACCCGAGGAGTCCCCCACATCCGAAAGACGCAACGAACCACCTCCGGATGAAGCCTCCACTTGTGATCGGCTGAGAACTGCCGACTGAGACTCTGCATGAACGTTCAGAACCCTGGCCAGATGATTTGCCACCAGTCAAATCCGATGGTCCTGAACCCAGGACCAGAGACGCAGAGCCTCTCTGCAAAGGCACCGCGGCCCCAATCCTCCCTGCTTGTTGACATACCACACCGCAGTAGTGTTGTCCGTCAGGACTTGAACTGACTGACCGCGAAGGGAAGGGAGGAAGGCCTTGAGCGCCAAATGTATTGCCCACAATTCCAGTAGGTTGATGTGAAGCAACCTTTCCTCTGGAGTCCAAAGACCCTTGACCTCCAGATCCCCCAGACGAGCACCCCATTCTAGAGTGGATGCATCCGTTATCACTGTGGCCACCGATGGAGGCAGTTGAAAGGGCTTTCCTTGAGACAGATTGCCTTCCACGCCCCACCAAGTCAGATCAGCCCCAGCTTCTCTGGAGAGCCTCACAGACTGTCAAAACACGAGGAAGTAGCCTGGTCAGAAGACTGTTAGTGTGCCGCAACTGAACTATACCCCCAAAACCATTAGTAACACTAGAAGTGATAACCTAGGTCTGGTAAAGAAATTCCCATCAGCCCACCCATTTGGTGGAATGTCGTCATGTGGGAGCTGTCATCAATCCAAATCTCAGACAGTGCACCTAATCATGGTGCAGAGATGGATTATCATGATGTAAGTTCAGACCACTGGGCTTCACTGGTGATGCTAATGGGGTGCAGTGCAAGTGGAAAAAATTAAAGTGAAAAACGTGAAGATAAAATTGACTCCAAGAACCAAAATTTAATTTTAATCAGTATGGTGCTAGGGTCAATATTAAAAAATGCCAAAATAGTTTGAAATAATAACTATATGTAGGCAAAGTGAGTGGAGGTCGACATGTTTCAGCTGTACTGACTATTGGTCTAAGCTTTCTTCAGGACCATTGGGAAACTGCGACTGCAAATCAAAACAGAAACTTAGTGACTATTCACGCTATGTATGTTGGATAAATCCTACCAGTTCCTCTGGGCCCAGATGAATACTGGAGGGAGTCCAAAACTTTCAGTATCTCCTAAAAAAGAGAGGCATAAGCGTGAATCAAAAAGATGTAGTGTATAACAGAGTTAGGGAAACAAGAACAAGTTGCTAAGCACACAAACAGTGCGGTGGAGACAGTCTCTCCCCGCTGACAGAACTAATGATCAGATCCTGTCTGTATTTAACCCGTGTATATAATCACGCATATGAGAATAAGCGTAATAACTTACCCAGCATTGTGTGGGAATACGCCTCACCTCAACCGGCACCCACTCGGGAAGAAGGAGGCCCCGCTCTAGTTAGGATGGAAATGTTAAAAAAAGAGCCTCAGAGAAATAGCAGAGGGACTTAAACCCAAATTGTTTACATTCCCAATATTCTCCTAACAAAACCTAGCTATATACAGAAAAAAGACTCAACCTATTGTAAAGCAAATGGCCAGAACTGTGCAGGAAAGGGTTAAACAGGGTCTAAGAGTAGAGCCACTACTCAGAGAACTCCTTATGGCGTTAAGATGACTGAAAAAAGAGACTAACAATAAAGGAGGGGCATCAAGATGTGTTGCCCTACCTGTCCGTCGGTACCTCAACACCAGCGTCCGAGAGGGAGTGGAGGTACCGACTCTTGGGCGCGCGTGTCTATTTATGTCCGAGCTGATTAGGTAATTAGCTGCAGCTGTGTCGGATATTGTGAAAAACGTCTCGATAACAAGATGCCCAAGCTGTTGTGCGCATGCGCTAAGTATCACGGCTGGACTGCGCATGTGTAGACTAAAAGTTTGTTATTGTTAAACTGCGCATGCGCTGTAAAGTCCGCTAGAGTGAACTGCGCAGGCGCTGGTATCAGGTCGCTAGCATTAATGCCGATCACAGCGCGCATGTGTCCTAAACTGCTCCTTGTTGTAGCGTATAATGTTGGACCAAGATTTTTGCCGCAATTATAACAAAAGGCGCGCTACTAGTGACTAATTGCATTTAACTGCAAAAAGTGGCCCATTGAAATAACAAAACAAATATTATGTGAATGCGGTGCAGCCTCAAGGGCTGAAAAAAGACCAGATGTGGTAAATTTCGAGTTTGTTATTATAAAATTGTGCATGCGCTGTGAGATCTAATCGAATGAACAGCGCATGCGCTGATGTCAGATCACTAGAGCCAATGTAGAAACCAGTGCGCCTGTGTTAAAACTTAAATCTGGTTTTCGCGTGCAATACTGGACCCAAATTGGAGCAGATGTTCCAACAGTATGTACGCTTCTGGTGACTATAAGCGATGACCATAATTAGACTAGATGTGCTTGACAAAGCAGATATAGGTGTGTAGCGCTGCACCAAGGACAGAATGACATGATTAGTAAGAGATGTAGTATCTGGGATGATTACAGGGATGATTACAGGGTCCCAATTAAATTAATGTAATGAAGGGATGACAAGAAACCAGGACTTGTTAATTACAGCGATGTCCATGGTATGTCATCATTTAAGCCTTGAATGTGACTCTTCAAAAGGAAAATCCATTTCTGCTCCTTCTTGAACAGAAATTTGGACACGTCACTAATATGAGATGGAATAAATGGCTGTTCAAGAATGACCCATCTCATTTCATCAGCAGTATGTCTTTGATCTAGAAAGTGATTTGTTAGTTTAGTGGCCTGTTTTCGACATCTAATAGTGCTTTTGTGCTCCCCTATTCTTGTTTTGATCTTGCGGGTGGTGTAGCCGACATATCTGAAGGAACAAGGACAGGTTATCATATAGATGACATTGTCAGTATTGCAATTAGTATGTTTTTTGAGTAACCATGTCCTACCTGTCCCTATGTCGACTGTGGTGGTTTTCTCAGTCTGGGGGCAAACACTACATGACCCACAGGGGTGGTGGCCAGAAACCGGAGGAAGGTTCCATAGGGTTGTTGAGCTGTCAGTCCTGGTTGTCCTCGGTCTTGTATGGACAAGAGTGTCTCGAAGACTAGGTGCCCTTTTGAATGAAAACAATGGTAACGGAAGCTTTGCATCAGTACTATTCAAAATCGTCCAATGTTTGCGAACCAATTTTTGAACAGAGTTGGACATTGTGTTGAATGTACTGACATATGTCAGGCGTTCAATCGGTGGTTTTGATGGGCGTCTTTCAATTAGTGCCTCGCGGTTGTTATTCGAGGCACGCTTCCATGCTTTGTTCACAAGATGCTTAGGGTAGTGGCGTTCCTCTAAGTGAGTAGCTAGTATGGTTGCATGTTTATTGAATAATACTCTGGATGAACAATTCCTCTTAACTCGGAGGAACTGGCCCACTGGGAGGTTCTCCCTCAGGGAACGTGGGTGATGACTGCTGAATGACAAGAGTGAATTTCTCGCCATGGGTTTTGTAAATAACTCACTCTGAAGACTCCCATCTTCGGGAAAGATAGATAAATGAAGGAAGGGAAGTCTAGCATGACTATACTCAAGTGTGAATTTGAGGTAGGGATTGCATCCATTGAGCCATGTATGAAAAGCCTGTACTTCAGGGATAGAACCTCGCCACACCACCAGAACGTCATCTATATACCTCTTCCATAGCACCAGGTGGTCAAAAAATGGGTTGCTATGGTTGAGGATATGAGTCTGTTCCATTTGGTGTACATAAAGATTTGCCAGACTCGGGGCAAAGACACTCCCCATGGAGGTCCCGGAGATCTGTAGAAACAGGTGTTCTTTAAATTTGAAGTAGTTTTTCTTCATTGCCAGTTCTGCAAGAGATAGAATGAAATTGACTGGGGTTATACTGTCAAGGTCTTCCATTGACAGAAGGCCTCTAATTGCATCCAGCGTATCCTGTTGTGGAATACAGGTGTAGAGTGATTCTACATCAAAACTGACCATTAGGTCAGTGTCCACGTTGTATTGTATAGTTGGTAATAGTCTGAGGACATCAGCTGTGTCCTCTAGATACGTAGGCATTTTCTTAACTAGAGGTCTAAGAAAATGATCTACAAAAGTGGAAAGTGGTTCCAGAAGGGAACCAATCCCTGAGATGATGGGACGGCCTGGAGGTGGTCTAGTGGCTTTGTGGATCTTAGGAAGGCAGTAAAAACCTGGAATAGTAGGTTTCTCTGTGACAAGGAATCTGGCTTCCTAAGGTGTAATCCACCCTTCCATATTTCCTTCGTCCACCAAAGTTTTGATTTCGGTAAGTAAACTCTGAGTGGGGTCTGTAGTTAGACGGCGATAGAATTTGTCATTATCCAGCTGTCTGAGACATTCCTGACGGTACTGTTCCAAATCCATGATGACAGTGGCTCCCCCTTTGTCCGCCGGTTTTATGATGATGGACGGATCTTGCGAGAGATTTTTGACCGCCTGTTGTTCAAGTTTGGAAAAATTGTGGAACGTTCTCCGTTCAGTATTTTGCAGCTGTGAAATATCGTGTCTGACCGCTTGTTCGAAGGTGGTAACAAGGGAAGGAACTTGGTGACTCAAGGGAGTACAGGTAGAAGGAGGACGTAGTCCTGTGTTCTTGACTGTATCATCACCTGATTGAGAATCTTCAGTTCTGTCTTTGAAGAAAAAGTGAAGACGCACTTTACGGAAAAACTTTTCAAGTTCCGTTCTCAAAAGGAACGGGTCTCCTTCATTAGTTGGCACAAAGCCCAGACCTCTCTCCAAGACTGACTGTTCAACTGAAGTAAGGATTCGGGAGCTAAGATTAACAACTAGACTCCTGTCGCCTTTGAGCTGTTGCTCTCTTGAGCTGCTTTCCTGCTCCGGGTGTTGGGGAACGTCTGATCGGCTTCCCAATGGACAGTTTGTGGTCCTTTTCTTCTTCCCCTGTTCTGGCCCCGGCCACGCCCTAAAAAAGGCTGGTTAGGGAAAAACTGAGGAAAGGAAGTGTATGGATTCATTTGTGGCGTGAATGGCGGGTGTGGTTGAAAACCCCATGGACCCGGTGGCAACCAAGGGCCAGGATGCTGGTAATTACCTGGGTGTTGATTGTACATCGCACCTCTCTGTCGACCACCTCTCTTGAATGGTCGTTGTTGAGAACCACCCCCTCTTTGAGGAGCTCCAGACGTGCTAGGTGCCTCCGAGTCACTGGAGTTGGTATCGGAACCAGAAGATGAATAGTTGGATCCGTACTGTCTCCCTCTGCTATTGAAGCTGGGGGCTACATAGTTGTCACTGGTATATGGATAAGTTTTCTCCATGGAGAAACGATCTAAATCTTGGTCGTTAAATATGCCCTTTTTGACCCTCCCCACATTTATCTTATGAGCCTCACAGACTCCCTGAGATCTCCATTGTGTTGATACCACTGCCTGCGGATGCACCACTGGAGTGCCCTCATGTGCCAGCGTGCATGGTTGACCAACAGAATGCAGGAAGCCATCAGACCGAGCAGACGAAGGACCTTCAGGACTGGAACGACCGCTCCACTGTAAAATAAAGGAATCATTTCCTGGATGTCGCGAATCCTTTGAGGAGGAGAGAATGCCCGACGCACAGTTGTATCCAGTACAGCACCTATGAACAGGTTGCGCTGGGAGGGCACCAGCTGAGATTTGGGCACATTTATCGAAAAGCCCAACCTGTACAACAATTGAGTTGTGCATTGCAGATGATGAAGCACCTTCTTTGGAGATTCTGCTTTGATCAGCCAATCGTCCAGATATGGGAATACTGGAATCCCTGACCTTCTGAGATGGGCTGCCACCACCGCCATCACCTTGGTGAAAACTCGAGGCTCAGTAGTAAGACCAAATGGAAGGACCGCAAGCTGGTAATGTTGTAAATCCACGGTGAAACAGAGAAACTTCCTGTGCGACTTCAGAATTGGGATCTGGAAATAAGCATCCTGCAAGTCGATTGACACCATCAAGTCCTCTTCCAGCAGCGCCTGAAGAATCTGCGCAAGGGTGAGCATCTTGAACTTCTCCTGTTTCAGACAGAGGTTCAAGATCCTGAGGTCCAGGATTGGACGAAGCCTGCCATCCTTCTTGGGAATCAGGAAATACCGGGAGTAGTATCCCTGACCCCTCTCCTGCTCCGGTACCACCTCTATCGCACCTTTTCTTAGTAACGCCAGGACTTCCTCCTGCAGAAGCAGCAGGTGGTTTTCTGAGAAAAACCCTTGACAAGGAGGGAAATTCTGAGGGAACTCCCAAAAGGGAAGAGCATACCCATTCTCCACGAGATTGAGAACCCAAAGGTCCGATGTGACCAATTCCCAATCCCGCAAAAAATAGGTAAGCCGACCCCCCACAGGACCTGCATGATCCGGAAAGGCGGATCTAGGGCTGCTTTCAATCAGTCAATCAATCAATCAGGGAATTTGTAAAGTGCGCTACTCACCCGTTAGGGTCTCAAAGCGCTGGGGGGCGGGGGGGATCCGCTACTGCTCGAAGAGCCAGGTCTTGAGCTGTTTCCTGAAGGAGAGATGGGTCCTGGGTCAGTCATAGGTGGGTGGGGAGGGAGTTCCATGTCTTGGCCGCCCGGTAGGAGAAGGATCTTCCTCCGGTGGTGGTTCTGAGAATGCGTGGGACGGTGACGAGTGCGAGGCTGGCGGATCGGAGCTGGCGGGTGGGTGTGTAGAATGTGAGGCGGTTGTTGAGGTATTTGGGCCCAATGTCGTGGAGAGCCTTGTGTGCGTGGGTGAGGAGTCTGAACGCGATCCTCTTGCTGACGGGGAGCCAGTGCAGGTTTCTCAGCTGGGGAGTGATGTAGCTGTGGCGGGGGGTGTCCAGGATGAGTCGTGCAGAGGCGTTCTGCATGCGCTGGAGTCTTTTCTGTAGTTTGGCTGTGATTCCAGCGTAGAGGTGCTTCCATAGTCCTGTCGGCTGGTGACGAGGGCCTGGGTGACCGTCTTCCTGGTGTCAGTGGGGATCTACCGGAAGATCTTTCGGAGCATGCGCAGGGTGTTGAAGCAGGATGACGTTGACTTGCATGGTCATCGTGAGGGAGGAGTCCAGGACGCAGCCCAGGTTGCGTGCATGGTCCATTGGCTTGGGGGCGGTGCCCAGGGCAGGGGGCCATCCGGAGTCGTTCCAGGCGGAGGGGGATGTTCCCAGGATGAGGACTTCCGTCTTTTCTGAGTTCAGTTTATGCCGGCTGAGCTTCATCCATTCCGAGACGTCTTTCATTCCTTCCTGGAGGCTGGATCTGGTGGTGGCGGGGTCTTTGGTAAGGGATAGGATCATCTGGGTGTCATCTGCGTAGGAGATGATGTCTAGGTTGTGTTGGCGTGCGATGGCTGCGAGGGGGGTCATGTAGATGTTGAAGAGGGTGGGGCTGAGCGAGGATCCTTGCGGAATGCCACAGATGACTTTGGTGGCCGCTGACCGGAACGGGGGGAGGCGGACTCTCTGGGTTCTACCGGCGAGGAACGCGATGATCCACTCCAAGGCATTTCCTTGGATTCCGATGTTGCTGAGGCGCTGTATCAGGGTGCGGTGGCATACGGTGTCGAAGGCTGCTGAGAGGTCCAGGAGGATGAGGGTTTTGCTGATGTTGGAGGGGGGTGGGAAGAGGAAGAAGAGGAGGAGGAGGAGGAGGAGGAAGCTTGAAGTCCTTGAGGACGAGCCCTTTGTCTGTCTGTGTAAAATTTGTACAGTGGATTTTGTTGCTGCTGCTGTTGCCACTGCTTGTAGGCTCGAAAGGAAGACCTTCCGAATCCCCTATACCTTTTGCCTACAGTTGCCCTGGATTGCAAACCCAAGGATCTGGCCTTAGCTCTGCTGTCCTTGAATCTCTCCAACGCAGCATCAGCCTTTTTTCCGAAAAGGCCCGAACCATCAAAGGGTAGATCCATTAAGGTAGCCTGGACATCTGCTGAGAATTCGGAGGACTTCAACCAAGCCTCCCTTCTGGTGGCAACTGAAGATCCCATTACTCTCGCCACTGAGTCAGCAGTGTCTAACCCACTCTGGATGACCGCCGAGCAGCAGCCCACACCTCATAAAGTTTTTTCTATCTTCCTCTGGAATCTTAGGAGCCAGCTGTTTGACAGAATCCATCAAAGCATGGATATAAAGTCCCAAGAGACATGTAGCATTTGTTGATTTGAGAGCCATACTCGCCGATGAAAAGACTTTCTTCGCAGCTTGGTCCCGCTTTTTTGATTCCTTGTCCCCAGGCACCTGAGGAAAAGCACCTGCAGATTTTTTGGAGCAGGAAGCCTGTACAACCAAGCTCTCTGTCAAAGGGTGCGAAGATAAAAAGTCTGGGTCACCAGGAGCCACCCTGTATCTTCTCGCAACAGCTTTTGAAACAGCAGGAGCTGTAAGAGGTCTATTCCACACTTCTAAGATTGGTTCCGTCAAAGCCTCATTGAAAGGAAGCATGGGCATTACAACAGAGGATGGCGAATGGAGGACTTCTGTCAAAATGTTCGACTTGTACTCTGCAGTAGGAAGAGTTAAGTTCAATAGATCCGCCGCCTTCCTGGTGACTGCATGGTATGGAGTCACATCCTTAGAAGGGGCATCAGAGACAGAGGCTAAATCTCAATCAGGAGACAATTCCAGTCCACTAGCCTCCCTTAAATCATCAAAGAAATCCTCAGATTCCTGCAGCTCACCCTCTTTCATCTTGGCTTCTCGGTACCTTTGCTCCTCCAGGAGTCGCTGGGTTTCACGCCTCAACCTCTCCTTCGGGAACCGCGTTGGCGGATCCAGAATCGACTCTGACGGAGCCGGCGTCGAGTTCGGAACCGGAGGACCAGGCCGCTGTTCTCGAGGTCGGACCAGAACCGGCGCCGGTGACAAAGACATCGGCGTCGAAAGCTTCGGCATCGAAGGGAAATGCCAAGGCGGTGTCGGAGCCGGCATAAATGGCAAAAACGGCACCAGAGCATAAGACTGGGGGACTTCCAGGTTAAACGCCATCAGACCCATGGGACCAACCGGTGCTCCAAGGGGGGTACAAGGCTCTTGAATAGACTCCATACATTGCATTTAAAAACTGTGTAGGGTCTTCACCTGAGGCCGGAAAAGGAGGGTATGAACCCACAGGCTGTTCTCGAGGAACCAGAGTCATCTCGACCTTACTTCGGGTTGGTGCACCGGAGGCGTCGAACCCTCTGACAATGGAGCCTCTTCTTTTTCTCGAGTTGGTGATCAAGAAGGAACCGGAGAGGGATTCGATACCGGAGCCGGTGAATGCTCCGGCGACTCCATAGGCGAAGCCTCACCTCCCGGATCCTGAATTTCTGGTGAAGGAGAAACCTCAACCTTACGATGTCTTCTCATTGGCGATTTCGGTCTCAATTCCGAATCCTTCACAGAATGATGTCGTGATCCATGCTTCCTCTTCTTGTGCTTCTTTTTAGCCGATCTGGAAGCATGCCCCGATGACGACCTCGAGGGCGACTTCGAGCGAGACCTCGACCTCGACCGACTCCACCGCGACCTCCAGCTCTTCCTGTCCTTTTTGCCTTTCATCTTGGCAACCAGGAGCTTTGCCTCTCTCTCACAAAGGGCCTTGGGATTCATCTTCTTACAGGATGGACACCCCTGGACATCATGGTCCGAGCTCAGGCACCAAACGCAGTCCTCATGCGGGTCCGTGATCGACATCATCTTACAGCATTCACCACACAGCTTGAATCCGGTCTTGTTCGATTACATATCGCCTGGAAAAAGCGATACAAGAAACACGAAAACCAACAAACAGTAACAAAGTTACTATCAAAGCTACAGAGGATCCCTCGAAAACTGTTGGCGTCGATGACACAGAAAAAAGGGAACTGATGTCATCACGCCGACGTGTGCATATTATGGTGTCGGTGACGTCAGCGGAGCCGCACGCGATGCCGTGCTTCTGTGACGTTGTTGGCGCGAAGCTACAAAAATAATTTCCGAATGTTGCTGATGTAGGGGGATATTCACAAGGTGAGGAATCCACTGGCAGATGTATCCATTAGAAATGCCCTATCCGAATTAAAAACAGAAAAGCCCACCTGGTGACAACTTATGGACTGTAACTAATTGGATGAACCCACTTCCGAAAACGCAATCCAGCAGGCTATTACCTCTATGCCAACTGGCAAGATGCTAGGTCCAATTGGGATTCCTTGAGTTTTTTAATCAATATTGCTTGCTCTTGATTCCTCAAGTGCGTGATCTCTTTGAAGAAGCATATGACCATAAAATACTCCCCTCCTGCTGCCACTATATAGGGAGTGACCCTTGACCATGTGGGAGGTCGCTCCACCTCCGCACAGCACTGCCTGCGTGTCCTGCTCCTGCCGCTGCTAAGGTTAGCTCTGAGCCCCCTGATCTCTGCCCCGTTGTTTCTCTGTGTGCCCCCTGAGCTGTGCCCCATTTTGCCATTCTCACTGTGTGCCCCCTGAGCTGTGCCTCGTTCTCTTTTGTGTGCCCCGGGATTCTTGCCAATGCCCCAGTGCCGTCCACTGCCCTGTTCCCGCCGCTGCACCCCCTGCGGCTCCTACCCCTGGCCGCCCCTTCGCTGCCCCTTCCTTCCGACTCCATGCTTCTCCTCCCTCCCTACTCCCCATATATGGAGGCCGCTGCACGGCCGCACAGAGGCCGCGCGCAACGGGCGTGCCGCTGGCGCGCCTAAGGCAAGCCAGTCTGCGCCCGTCCACACCTGGACCCCACCCAGTGCCAGACCTCCTGGTCCCGGCAGTCGCCACAATGCCCAACTCCGCTACGATGCCAGCACTCTCCACTCACTCAACTCCGGAGGAGAAAACGCCTGCTACCAAGCCTCCCCGAAGCGCACCCAAGGACCCTTAACCTGCCGGAACTGCAGCTTCACCAGCATCCGCTCAGCCAAACCTCCACCCAGGGAAAATCCATCTACCTCAGTTGCATCCTCCTCAACACCCACTCCGCCCGCACACACGCCGTTGAACTCTGGGACCTCCTCGATTCAACATCCCCAGACATCGCCTTCCTGACGGAGACCTGGCTGAAACCCTCCTCAACACCCGACATCGCCATAGCCATCCCAGAAGGCTGCAAGATCACCCGCAGGAAGCGCACCAACGGAGTGGGAGGAGGAATCGCCATCGTCCACAGGAACACTCTCAGTGTCTCGACCAACACCGACAACTCCTTCAGCACCACTGAACACCTGCACTTCCAAATCCACACCAACCCAAATACCACCCTCAGAGGAACCCTCATCTACAGACCCCCGGACCCCGACCACAGTTCAGCGACTCCATCGCCAACTTCATCAGCACACACGCCCTCGCCTCCACGGACTACATCCTCCTCGGGGACCTGAACTTGCATCTCGAGAACAACAACGACACCAACTCCACCACCCTCATCGACAACCTTGCCAACCTCGGACTCAGACAGCTTGTGACAACACCCACCCACGCTGCCATTCACACACTTGACCCCATCTTCTCCGCAAGCCCTCACGTCTCCTTCAATCACACCACTGAACCCCACTGGACCGACCATCACTGCATCCATTTCACCTTCAGGAAGCCCACCATGCACCACCGCACACAACAGATGCCTCGCCGCAACTGGGGCAAAGTCACCGAAGACCAGCTTACCACCACCTTTGCCCAGAGAGCATCCGCCAACACCACCGACCCCGACACCGCCCCCACAACCTAAGACAGTGGATTGACGACTGCGCCAACACCCTCGCCCCACTTAAGAAACCCTCCAACAGCCACACCAGCAAGAAAGCCACCTCGTTCAGCAAAGACCTCCAGGCCTCCAAACGAACATGCCGAAAACTGGAGAAGTACTGGCTCCGCGGACGAATACCGGACAGCTACGCCGCCCACAAGAACGCCACCCACAGACACCATCACCTCATCAAAGCCGCCTAAACAACAACGCACACAACAGCAAAGAGCTCTTCAACATCGTGAAGGAACTCTCCAACCCAGCTCCAACACCAACGACATCCCACCTTCTCAGGACCTGTGCGACTCACTGGCCACCTTCTTCCACCACAAGATAGCAGACATCCACAACAGCTTCAACGTTACGAACGCCCCAACTACCACTGAGACATCCGACACCACGACCACCACCCGCACCAACCGCCTGCTCTCCTGGAGCTGCATCAACGACGAGGACACCAGCAAGATCATGAACACTGTCCACTTCGGATCACCATTAGACCCATGCCCACATCACATCTTCAACAAAGCCAGCAATCCATCGCACCCCATCTCCGGAAAGTTATCAACGTCTCCTTCAATTCAGCAACCTTCCCGGAAAGCTGGAAACACGCTGAGATCAAGGTCTTACTCAAGAAGCCCAAGGCGGACCCCAAGGACCTCAAGAACTTATGGCCCATCTCCCTGCTCCCGGCGAAGGTCATCGAAAAAACTGTCAGCAAGCAACTGACCCGGTACCTCGAGGAGAACAGCATCCTGGACCCGTCCCAGTCCGGGTTCCGCTGCAACCATAGCACCGAAACCGCCCTCATCGCCGACATCCAACGACATCAGGACCCTACTAGACAATGGAGAAACAGCAGCCCTCATCCTCCTGGACCTATCAGCTGCCTTCGACGCGGTCTGCCACCGCACCCTACGAACACATCTAAACGACACCAGGATCCAAGAGAAGGCCCTGGACTGGACCACCTTCTTCCTCTCCGGCAGAACCCAGAGCGTCGATCCCCCCTTCCGCTCCGATGCCACCAAGATCATCTGCGGCGTACCCCAGGGCTTATCCCTCAGCCCAACACTGTTCAACATCTACATGGTACCCCTCACCCACGTTGTCCGACAGCACAACCTCAACATCATCTCCTATGCCGACGACACCCAGCTTATCCTCTCCCTCACCAAAGACCCTCACAACGCCAAAACCAACCTCCACGAAGGAATGAAGGCCGTCGCCAATTGGATGAGCATCAGCCGACTGAAACTGAACACAAACAAGACAGAGGTCCTCATCCTAGGGTCTACCCCTTTAGCTTGGGATAACTCCTGGTGGCCAACAACACTAGAAACAACCCCGACACCCACCGACCACGCACGCAGCCTAGGGGTCATCTTCGACTCCACCCTCTCCATGACTAAGCAGGTCAACACCATCTCCGCATCCTGCTTCAACACCCTCCGAATGCTCCGGAGGATCTTCAAGTGGATCCCCACCGAAACTAGATGAACAGTCACCCAGGCCCTCGTCAGCAGCAGGCTGGACTACGGACACGCCCTCTACGCAGGAACATCGCCAAGCTCCTGAGACGGTGGAAAAGCATACAGAACGCCTCAGCACGTCTAATTCTTGACATCCCCCGCCACAGCTACATCACACCCCACCTGAGAGACCTGCACTGGCTCCCCGTCAACAAGAGGGTAACCTTCAAGCTCCTCACCCACGCACACAAAGCTCTCCACAACACCGGCCCAACATACCTCAACAGGCGACTCAGCTTCTACACCCCCACCCGCCAGCTCCGCTCCGCCGGCCTCGCCCTCGCCACAGTCCCCTGTATCCAAAGAATAACCGGCGGCGGCAGATCCTTCTCCCACCTCGCCGCCAAGACCTGGAACACCCTCCCCACCAACCTAAGGCAGACCCATGACCCACTGGCCTTCCGAAGACTCCTCAAGACCTGGATCTTTGATCAGTAGCAGCCCCCTCCACCCTTCATCCCCCCCAGCGCCTTGAGACCCTCACAGGTATGTAGTTTATGTTTATGTTTTTGAGATTTTTATTGCGCACGAATACCCTAGGGTGTCTCGGCACATGCAGAACTTCCTAATAACAGAAGGCATCTAAAGGGATCACTGGTTGAATAACCAAGTTTTCGAGAGCTTGCGGAACATGATGAGAGTAGGGCAAGTTTTTATAGCCAATGGGAGGGAGTTCCACAGCCTGGGGGTTGCTACCAAGAAGCGCCTGTCTCCCCATGTGGTGGTTCTGGTGCGTGGCACCGGGAGCATGTGTGTGGAGCATGTGTGTGGAGGCTGATCGTAAAGATCTTTTGGGAACATAGATTCGGAAGGTGTCCTTCAGGAACCTAGGTCCTGAGTCATGAATGGCTTTATAGGCGATGCAAAGAGCCTTGAACTTTATCCGACTCTTTACTCTCAGCCAGTGTAGGTGGTATATGGCTGCGGAAGTGGGGTGACGAGTTGGAACGCCGAGCAGTATTCTAGCTGCCGCGTTCTGCACTGATTGCAGCTTGGATATAACCTGCTCCTGAGCATTGAGGAAAAGGGCATTGCCATAGTCCATTTTTGAGAAGACAAGCGTGGTGATTAAGTTTTTTCCTGCAGTTGAGGGGAGATACGGCAGCAACTTCTTGATTTTCCTCAACATATAGAAAGAGGATGCCGCCACAGCGTTGACATGATGCTTAAAAGACAGTTTATCATCGAACATGATGCCAAGATTCCTGACCTTGGTTACTGGTGTGGGGGGGGGACCCATATCACTGGGCCACCAGGTCGCAGACCACTCAGGAGAGAGCCTGCCGAAGGTCAGCACCTCGGTCTTATCGGTTTTAAACTGTTATCCGCCATCCAAGAGCTGATGGCGATCATCCCTTCCTGGAATCTAGCGGCGACTGCGGGACCATCTTTTTGAACTGCCAGCACCAGTTGGGTGTCATCGGCATAGGGGGTTAGCCGCAGCCCGTGAGCTTTTATAACCCTCGCCAAGTCTGCCACATAAATATTGAATAATGTGGGGCTTAGTGATGATCCCTGAGGGACCCCGCAAGGAAGAGTGAAAGTGGGCGAGTAGAAATTGCCCAGTTTCACCGCTTGAGTTCGGTTGGCCAGAAACGAGGCAATGAGATCTTTTGTGCGATGAGTTACCCCCATGGATGCGACACGGTCGACCAGGATGGAGTGGTCGATCGTGTCGAAGGCGGCGGACAGATCAAGGAGCACCAGGACCGCCGCCCCCCCTGATCCATGATGGTCCTGATCTCATTGGAAGCCTTTATCAAGGCTGTTTCTGTGCCATGATATTTCCTGAACCCGAACTGAGTATCATCTAGAAGATCGTGATGGTCAATGAACTCAGATAGTTGCAGGTTCATAACCGACTCAAATATTTTAGCCGGGAAAGGTAGGCAAGCAATAGGCCTATAGCTGGCTGAGTCAGTGGGGTCTAGAGACGGCTTTATCAATAGCGGTTTAATAACTGCCTTTATCCAGACTTCCGGATAAATGCCTGTTTGGAAGATGGAATTGCAAAGGTCCGTTAAAGGAGAAGCTATGACCTCAGTGAGAGTGTTCAGTATCGCTGGGGGGCATGGGTCAAATGGGGAGCCGGACTTGATAGAGGTAATCAACCTACTGATGTGTTCGGTTGAGACCGGAAGAAAGTTAGTGAACTTGGGTATGTGAGAAGGGGGATCAGGGGCAATGCAACGTGTGGGGAGGGAGAATGACGAGTAGATCCTGGAAACCTTAGTGAAAAAGAAACTGGCTTACGCATTGCACAGGACTTGAGAGGGTGTGAGTGTGCTTTACAAATATCCTGATTGATTGACCATATCGATCATATTTCATAAACCTCTGGTGACAGTGGTGCATCCTGCAACTCTACCCAGATGTAAAGTCATGTGAAAAACACCAAAAGAAAGCATCCTATTCTGCCCATCCAAGAAATAGATTAAATAACCCTCAGAAAGACCATGACCTATTAAGCTTAGGAGAGAGAGAAAGACAGGACAACAATCACCAGATAAGAGCAATGCGTCAGGTTTTCAGAACTTTCTAAGGTGCAGGTGCAACACTAGTATCTGCTAAGTATGGCGAAATGTGCAAATTCGCGTTCCGCGAATTTGCGCGAAATCGAAGTCGCAATCCGCAAAACCTGCAAATTCGTGCGAATTTGCGGATTTTACCTTTTTTGCATGTTTCCGGGTTTTTTTGCGTGTTCGCGGGGTTTTTTGCGCGTTCGCAGGGCTTTTTGCGTGTTCGGGGGCCGCTTGCATGGCAAAGTTACCCATGCGGTCGTGTATGGGCACAGCACCCTCTGGTTCAACACTCCCACCCTCTGGTTCATCGCTGCCCCCCTCTGGTTCATCACTGCCCCCTCTGGTTCACCACTGCCACCCTCTGGTTCACCCCTGCCACCCTCTGGTTCACCACTGCCACCCTCTGGTTCACCCCTGCCACCTTCTGGTTCACCCCTGCCACCTTCTGGTTCAGCACTGTCACCCTCTGATTCACCACTGCCACCCTCTGGTTCACAAATGCCACCCTCTGGTTCATCACAGCACCTCTGGTTCACCACTGCCACCCTCTGGTTAACCACTGTCACCCTCTGGTTCAGCACTGCCACCCTCTCGTTCACCACTGCCACCCTCTGGTTCACCCCTGCCACCCTCTGGTTCACCACTGCTACCCTCTGGTTCATCACAGCACCCTCTTGTTCACCCCTGCCACCCTCTGGTTCACAACTGCATTCCTCTGGTTCACCCCTGCCACCCTCTGGTTCACCACTGCCACCCTCTGGTTGATCACATCACTCTCTGGTTCACCCCTGCCACCCTCTGGTACAGCACTGTCACCCTCTGGTTCACCACTGCCACCCTCTGGTTCATCACATCACCCTCTGGTTCACCCCTGCCACCCTCTGGTTCACCACTGCCACCCTCTGGTTCACCACTGCCACCCTCTGGTTCACAAATGCCACCCTCTGGTTCATCACAGCACCTCTGGTTCACCACTGCCACCCTCTGGTTAACCACTGTCACCCTCTGGTTCAGCACTGCCACCCTCTGGTTCACCACTGCCACCCTCCGGTGCACCCCTGCCACCCTCTGGTTCACCACGGCCATTCTTTGGTTCATCACAGCACCCTCTGGTTCACCCCTGCCACCCTCTGGTACAGCACTGTCACCCTCTGGTTCACCACTGCCAACCTCTGGTTCACGACTGCCACCCTCTGGTTCATCACAGCACCTCTGGTTCACCACTGCCAGCCTCTGGTTAACCACTGTCACCCTCTGGTTCAGCACTGCCACCCTCTGGTTCACCACTGCGACTCTCTGGTTCACCCATGCCACCCTCTGGTTCACCACTGCCACCCTCTGGTTCACCACTGCCACCCTCTGGTTCACCACTGCCACCCTCGGGTTCACCCCTGCCACCATCTGGTTCATCACTGCCACCCTCTGGTTCACCCCTGCACCCTCTGGTTCAGCACTGCCACCCTCTGGTTCAGCATTGTCACACTCTGGTTAACCCCTGCCACCGTCTGGTTCATTACTGTCACCCTCTGGTTCATTACTGCCACCCTCTGGTTCACCACTCCCACCCTCTACCGAGACCTTTTGTGACGCAGCGGCAGCACAAAAGATGCGCATTGGTGCTGGGTATTAACAATGTGACGCATCTTAGATATGCGGCACGTTGTAAAGCCCTGCGCCATCAGGTGGCGTTCCGGCGCAGGGGAGGGCGTTCCTGTGCAGGAACGCCTCCTAAAAGTGGCTGAGTGAAATCTACAAAAATTCACTCAGTCACTTTTAGGCCAATGCTGCGTCAAAACCCTGCGCCTGCTTGAAGCAGGCGCAAGGCTTGATGCAGCATTGAGGAGATAGGGCCTCCCAGAACATTGCTGGAGCTGTGTCGCAAGCTTGACGCTGCTCCAGCAATGCGCTGCTTTTACGGCACAGATGTGTGACGCATCTGTGCCGTTTTTGCAACATGGTGCGCCGCATTTCAAATGCGGCGCACCATGGGTGGCGGAGCTGCGGCGCACAATAACTGGCGCAGTTATTGTAAATCTGCCCCTATACATTTAGCCAACGAGGGAGCACTTACTGATTAGACAGTAGAAAGTACTCCAGTTGAGTAGCGGTATTGCACAAAAAGGTGGCATCTTCGTGGACAAACACGCACGGCGGGATTCATTCTGCCCTCTGTTAGACTCGTTTTTCGCTTGTTTTTCTGCCCTTCTGCCCTCTGTTAGACTCGTTTTTCCCTTGTTTTTCTGCCCTTCTGCCCAGTTAGACTCGTTTTTTGTGCCCTTCTGCCCTCTGTTATTCCCTTGTTTTTGTGCCCTTCTGCCCTCTGTTAGACTCGTTTTTCCCTTGTTTTTCTGCCCTTCTGTCCTCTGTTAGACTGCTTTTTGTGCCTTTCTGCCCTCTGCATCACCACATTATCACTCAGCGCTACCCCAGCATCACTCAGCACCACCACATTATCACTCAGCACAACCACAGCATCACTCAGCGCCACCACAGCATCACTCAGCGCCACCACAGCACCACTCAGCACCACCACAGCATCACTCAGCACCACCACAGCATCACTCAGCACCACCACAGCATCACTCAGCGCCACCACAGCACCACTCAGCGCCACCACAGCACCACTCAGCGCCACCACAGCATCACTCAGCACCACCACATTATCACTCAGCACCACCACAGCACCACTCAGCACCACCACAGCATCACTCAGCATCACCACAGCATCACTCAACACCACCACAGCACCAGCTAGCATCACCCCAGCATCACTCAGCACCATCCCAGTATGACTCAGCACCACCACAGCACCACTCAGCATCACCACAGCACCACTCAGCATCACCACAGCACCACTCAGCGTCACCCCAGCATCAATCTGCGCAACCATTCAACAACAACTGGTTCAAATATGTTCTCTCAATGTTTCAAACTTTATTACAAATGTCACAAAAAGATGTTAATATTTCACTCCTGTTCTTGGATTTTCGTCACAATAAAATACACTGAACATAATCTTCACAAAAGTTATTTACAAAAGTTTAAGCTATTGCCATTATAAATTAAAATCACTTTTATTTAAGTATTAATTATTTAAAAAAATTAAAAGCTATTGTAATTTGTAATATCAATACAGCTAAGTCACGTAAATACAAAACATGTTGCATTACAAATGCTATAGGTGTCACATTTGCGAAAGTTATAACTATTGGCATTGTAAATGACAAAGCTATTAATTTAGCTATTTTCAAAACCAACACATAAATTAAAAAAATTATAATTTATAAGACCAATAGCTCAAACTTTCCTAATGCGAGACCTATTGCATTGCAAATGCTTGTTTTTATATCTGTCAGTCCTTCCTGTTGAGGTTTAAGTTTCGTGACAGGCGCCTCATTGCCTACTTGTAACTATTCTCTGACCCTGCTTCAAGGGCCAGAGCAGGGTCAGAGAATAGTTGCAAGTAGGCAACGAGGCGCCAGGAAGCACTTACATGCTAACAGCAGCAGGTGCCCAAGTTGAAGTTAATTTCTTTGTAACCCTTTTGTAAAAGGTTACAAAAAATTAGCTTCAACTTTTGCACCTACTGCTGTAACTGAAAATTCGTCCCCGCTGATTCGCGGATTTTACCGCGATTTCGCGAGATTCGCGGATCGCGAAATCGAGGAAAATCCGCAAATTCCGCGAGCGTAATGAATTTTCAGCCCATGCTTAGTATCTGCATTGCCATTGGAAGGTTCTTCTGCATTTTTGCGGCTGCCAATGAAAATCTACTGCCGCCCAAGAGGACTCGATGGGATCAGGAAACTGAGAAGAGAACAGCCTCCTGTGAGTGAAGGGACCAGCATAAATACTGAAATTCTTACTCAAACCGAGTGGGCAGATGGTATATGGCTTTGTGGAAAATACACAAAGAATAAAAGGGGATCTTTTTAGCCAGAGGATGGCAGTGAAGTATATGCAGGGCGGAGGAAGATGAGGCAGATCTGGGAAGATGAGATAATGAAAGGGAAGGCACTCCTTTCTTTTAACGAAAATATAGTTTTGATCCTCTTATTTTTTCACATGCGTGCTGCAGTGGTGGCACGTTTGTCCTGCTTCCGTGCCTGCTAAACTACCTACATGATGCAGTCATTATTTCTTGTGCATGAAATGTAAAGTGATATTTCGTTGTTTTGAGCATTCGAAGGTTTTGTAACTTGAATCTGATGAGAAAAAATAGGATATTATAATGAAATTGCTGATATGAGATATTCATATTTTCAGGCCCCTGAGGAAGAGTCCAACAAGGACTCGAAATGCATCGGGCTACACCAACTACACGTTGTCAAGAAAGATTTTGTTGATATATTGAAATTATGAAATGTTTTGTTTTTTGAATATATGTTTGAATTTATTGAAAATGTACTGATGATTAAATATCATACTTTCAAAGAAGAATGGTGAATTTGGTTATATGATAAATTCATATTTGAAAGAAGTGAAATTAAAATTAAAATGATGATATTTCTAGTGTGATTCACTAGCAGCAACAGTGCGCAGGGGTTGAGAGGTTCATCCACTCAAGTTAGGTTGGCAGATCTGGGAAGGCCAAGGGCTAATTTGGCGTTGGTGTTTTGGATGTCCTAGAGTTTGTACTCCCAATAGCGCACTGAGAAATAAAGAGTTGCGTCGGCCGAGGCAACAAAGAATATTCTTATGGTCTTCTTACGAAGGATCACCACAATTGTCTTGAGATGGCTGGTATGAGAAAAGCAGGGATCATTTCCGGTACTTAGGGATGCAAATTATGCAAACCCATCATGGGAGTTGGGCCCTGAACAATCTCCCCTTAGTTCTCAGATTAAGGTTAGAGATAAAGATGAGGGCTTCTTTGCCGAGCTCAATGATATGACGGGGCACTTTTGAAGATGACGTCTCTCCCTCTTTTCCCGTACATACTCTGAACAACCACTTTGTGCCCCCGCCCTGTCTCTTTGGAAATCTCTAGTCCCAGCAACAGCATTTTATGGGATAATAAAACGCTGCAGGTATCATTTGCAACTGTAGGCATGGTAGGTATGATGCTGGCTTGGGTTGGGCAGATGCAAAATTATATTATAGGGCTACACAGCTTATCCTAGGTAATGATTGGTTACATGGGAATAACCATGACTCAGCAGAGACTAGAACTAGATGTCCTAGGTAAATATAACCAATGCCTCTTTTATACAGTAACTATATACCCCTTGCGCTGCACTCTGTTACTAGTGGCATGAAGCAATAAAAAATATTTTGTGATAACGGAAACCACGCCATTATGGAAAGTACATGGCTAGAGCTTACTGCCAGATTGGCTGGGTTCCACACATGGGACTTAATTGGTATATCTGACTACGGGTAATGTTTGGTTACTGCTCTTTCTTAGTTAATTCCCAGGAAGCACTTCTGACTTTTAAAAAGTAAGTGGGAAGAAGATACAGGTTTGATAGAAGGCAATGAATGGGTTGAAGCAAAAATGGCTGCCTGAAATCTGTCAATTTCTTCTTGTCATTAATTGATACAGTTAAAATACTTTCAGAGATTTTATTATAATCCAGAACGTTTATGGAAGATGGGCTAACTTCATCAGTGCCTTAATGGAAAGAACCCCATGCCACATATTTTCATGTCATCCGGTTGCCTCCTACTAGAAAGAGATCACTTGAATTATGGGTGACGTGGTGGGAAGGGCGATTCCTATGGATCCTAAATTGGTGTTATTGGGGATCTTTGATGGATGGGGTGGCTCGCGCTATGACAGAATCCTTGTAGGATTTGGGCTAATATTAGCCAAGTGAGACATTGCAAAGTGTTACCGTTCACCTACTGGGCTCTGTAGCCCTTCCAGGAGGGAATATTTGAGAGGGCTGGACCTCTGTGCTACAGAGGATGCCATTTACAGACTCTGATGGTGTTCCAAAAAACCTAGTTAGATCTGGGGTAAGTTGTGGTACTATTCGCAAGAGGTTGTTGTACAATTGCAACTGTCTAAAAGGCGTTCTCATTTACTGCAATTAATTTACCTACTTTAAATGGAAGATATATTTAATTTGCATACTTGTTCCTGTAATTAGGTTATGGATTAATGCCTTGTACCTATGCATATTGTTATGGTGAAAATCAATCAAAAGATTTTTTTTAAAAAAAAGAAAGAATTCCTCACTGCCCACTTTCTCTGTCGTGTGTAACCTCGAAGCGCCACACTGCTGCCACACCACACAACATGGAAGGAGTGTTCACATGCACCTTTTGCAAGTTCTCATGTACTCACCCACACCCTACACCCACCACACCTGTACTAACAGCACCAAGCAAGACACTCGCTCACTCAAATCAGCCACCCGCTCAGGTTCACACAGAACAAACATCACTCACACAACACACTACATTTGCATGCATGCTCCTCAACACCAGCTCGCTCACCAAACACACCATGGAAATATGGGACCTACTGCACGACCACGCTTCAGACCATCTCTTTTCCTGGTAAAATGGCTAAATCTAACCTCTGCACCGGACATTGCAATAGGCATTCCTGCCGGCTACAGGATTTTCATGCAGGACCATTAGAATAGGCCTGTAGGTGGGGTCGCCATCATATTCAAAGATACCATCAGCTGTACCTACAAGGGCACCCCCAACAGCTACATTGAACACCTCAAGTTCAAGATACGCATCACAGCCAACTTCTCCCTGGTTGGAGCAGTCGTATACAAGCCACTAGGACCACGCACTAATTTCCCCAGGGACTTCACAGACTTTGTTGCACCCCTCATGATCAAGGTCAGTACCTTCATCCTCCTCAGAGAGGTTAACTTTCACCTAGAAGGCCACTCCAACCCAAACTCTATGGCTCTTCTAGAAAACCTTGTAAGGCGTAGCCTCACTCAAAAAAATACTGAACCCACCCACACCATCTACCACATTCTGGACTAAATATTCTCCTCAATCAGCAACATCACAGTCAATAAGCAAGCAACTATGACATGGACAGACAACGCTCTCATCAGTTTCTGCATATCCACCAATGGAACCGGCTGCTACAGCTGGCAAAGCATCACAGAAGAGGATTGGGCCTTCGCATTCTCAAAGCACGGGCCTGAGCACAAAAGCAACTTGCTAAAAGCCATCAATAGCCTCAACAGCTGGATCACTGTCTGCACCTACTCCCAGGCTCCCCTCAAGTGCAACCCAATGGCAAGAGCTGAAGCACAGGCCAGCTTCTACACAGAGGAACTCAGGCTGATGAAACCCCACTGCAGGAAACTGGAGCTCCAATGGAGGAAAAGTAAAGATACCACAGGTAAATATTTCTTCAAATCAGTCTTAAGGCCCGACTACCAGCAGATACTGAACACCAAATGCACAGGTAATACAGACCACATCGACACTTACACCAACAGCAGCAAGGAAATCTTTGCCATCATCAAAGTTTTCACCGCACCTTCTCCCGCCTCCAGCAACATCACTCCCTCACAAGACATTTGCAACAAGCTATCTGAAGTCTTCTATGACAAACTCCCCTCCATGTACAGCAACTTCAACCGGACCCAGTTACATCACAACTTCCAGTCATGGCCGAAGAACGAACTCAGACTTCGTGGGCTGCTGTCACCACCATTCAAATTGCTGATACTGTGAAGACCATACACTCTGGGGTCCCATCTAACCCTTGCCCTATCACACCTTTACCAAAGGGTTTCTACCAATCAGAGGGGCACTAACACCCATCCTCCATACCTCGATCAACAGCCACATTCTTGGAAACATGCCACAGTCATGCTCCTGCTAAAAAAAACAACCGCTAACCCAGCCACGCTTTGCAACTACAAACCCATGCCCCTCCTGCCATACCCAAAAAGGTGTTAAAGAAGCGAATCAACCGACACCTCACTGACCACTGCAATAACCACTCGCTCCTTAATGCTTAACAAAAATGAATGTGTCCTCATGTAATGCAACTGGTGCTATGTAAAGTGCTCTGATACCCGATACGTTCGGGTCAAGTTTGTGCTATATAAAACTAAATCAAATTAAAATTAAAAATTAAATTAATGCCATATGGTCCAGATTCAGGCCTAACCACAGTACTGAAATAGCAATCATCATTGCAACAGGCGATAAACACATGATCCTTTGCAGAGGAGACATGCCACACCTCTTTGCAGTCTTTGACAAGGTCTTACACCCCATCGCCAACAAGTATGTGCAGGAGATTGGCTTCCAAGGACCTGCTCTCCGCTGGATCTACTTCTTCTTAACAGATAGAACACAAATGGTCAGCCTGGCACCTTACTCATTAGAAGCCCGCAAACTCATCTGCAGTTAATTACTCAGCCACACCCACTTCAATGCATACATGATCTCTCTGGCCAACGTCATCCACGCATATGACATCAACATGCTCTCGTACACTGACGAAATACAATTCATCCTCTTCCTCTCAGACAAGACCACCAACACAAGGAACAAATTCACTGCCTGCATGATTGAAGTCGCTAACTGGATAAAAGCCACAGACAAGACAGAAGTAGTGATCTTCAACAAGAACACCTCACCATGGGATTCAAACTGGTGGCTGGCCGAACTTGGACCCACACCCAGTACCCACAGCAGGAATTTCGGAATAATCACTGGCAGCGAACTTGACACAACTGCATAAGTCAACAGTCACTAGATTCTTCTTCCACAGCCTTAACCCCTTCGACGCTCATGACGTAGCGGTTCCGTCATGAGCGTCGGTTGGGCTGTGCTCATGACGGAACCGTTCCGTCATGACCACGCCCGTTCTTAAGAACGTTCAGCACAGTGCAAAAATTTGCGCTGCGCTGATGTGGTTAAGATGCTGAGGAAGATCTTCAAATGGCTCCTAAGCAACACTAGAAAAACTTTCACTCAAGCCCTAGTCCCCAGCAACTCGGTCTATGGGAACATCTTCTATGCCGGGATCACCAAGCAACTCACTAGAAGACTACCAACCATCCAGAACTCGGTAGCCAGAATCATGCTCAAACTTCCACACAAAGCCACCATCACACAACAATGCAGGGAGCTGCACTGGCTCCCGATACACAAACAAGCTCATTTCAAACTCATCACAGACATATCCAAGGTACTGCACAACTTAGACCCCACCTACTTAAACAGTTGCATACCCTTCCACCAACCACGAGACACCGCCGCTCCACAAGACTCGTGCTTGCACACATACCACACATACATAGAACCAGAGCAGGAGGACTGCAAGTCTCACACAGCCCTCCTAAAGAGAGTAACAACCACCCATTCCATATTGCAGCCTCCTCCTCTTACCTTAAATTCCACAAGAAGATGAAAACCAGTTTTTTCAATTAAGCAACTTACCATACGCGGGGCTTGACAAACACATCTGCTCAGAGCCAGGATACCCTTGCGGGGGATGGTGCCCTTTACAAATACACATAGCATAACACAACATAACATAGCATAAAATAATTACAACAGGCTAATGACGGGCGTATATTGTCAAAGTTGTGTGAACAAAGGGTCGCATATGGAGTAAAAACAGGGCTTTAGCAGCCACACTCACCAAGTCTCGGTGAAGTAATGGTGTTGGCATTTATCCTCTCGTTACAGGCCTCCTGGTGGCACTGCCTGTAAGCCACAGGCTTTGACATCGCTGGGCACTCGTTTCCATGGCGCCCGGTCACTTGGTGCATGCACTGGACCACTCTGGACTGCAGGCCCTTTCCGCACGTTGAGGAGCACTAGAAGAAGGTAATGCAGATCATGAGTTAGGGATTCCTTCAGACCAACTTTAAGGAACGCCTTTCCACACCTCAATGGTACACATTGTCCTGCACGGTGGTCCTGAGGGTTTGCAACCTTCTACGTTTTCCAGTGATACGGATAAGTAGGGAGCACAATTAAGGGCCGACCATTGGACCAGCTGAAGTGTCAGCAAGAGACATCATACCTATGTACGTCATGGAAAGTGAAAACATGCTAACTTCATTAATGAATCCTAAATAAATGTAAGTTCTGACAGCTGCACTGTGTGTTTCTGATAATTACACATTTTAGATTTGTAACACTAATATAAAAATAAACGACACAATTTAACTGCTGCAATTGTGAAGCTGAAACTTTTTAATACCCCTGACTGGTATTAGTTTTCTACAGCAGCAAGTCCTGTATGCTGGTATCAGAAAACTGTGTTCCAGGTGGATACACAGCAAGCTACAAGAGGAAAACCAGGCCTCGCATTACGAACAGACAGTAAATTAATGCCAGAAGAAAGAGCATGCATATTAATGTGCCAGCAAGTAGACTACAATCAAAGTTTGTTTTCCAACTGGTAGCCTATCAAAAGTCATGTGTCCGGTGACATGGGCGTTGTAAGATCGTTGCTTTTATAAGTCAATGTGCCAATCTAATTGTTAATGCTCAAATACACCTGCTTAATCTGCCAGTCAGGTAGGGGTGGTGCTCAAACAGGCCAGGGCTGTTCCATATGCCAGGGATCAGGGCGGGACTGGGAACGAAAAACGGCCCTGGCAAAGTGCTTGGTTCGCGATGTATCGTCATACATCCCTCTGGGAGCAGTGGGACTACGCTCCTTCGCCTTAGTGGTGGAGTCCCCGCTGGTGTATATGTCACACCACAGATCTCCTGTTCAAGTTTAGTTTTAGTTTTTTGTGGTTATTATTTTGTTATGCTTATCATTAACAAGTTGTGGTACTCAAACGAATCGCAAGACTCACAAAAACACTCTGAAACTCGCAATTTTAAGACAAGAAAGATGCAAAATATTGGACGTCTGAATGACGATTGTAACTTCTGAAACACTTGTACTTGTACTTGTTCCTTAACATGCTACAATTATATGTAGAGAAGTTTGTACTGTTTCCACGGAAAACCTCAACAAAAAGATGGATAAACAAGCCTTTACAATGCAACGGTCTCGCCTTTGCAAAAGTTAGAGCTATTGGAATTGTAAATGACAAAATTTTTATTTATGTGTTGGTTTTGAAAACAGATAAATAAATGGCATTGTCATTTACAATGCCAATAGCTTAATCTCTCGCAAATGCGAGACCTATTGCATTTGCACCCACACATACAGAGAGCTACACGCACAAAGAGACACACACACACACACAGCCACACAGAGCCACACACACACACACAGCCACACACATACACAGAGCCACACACACACACACACACACACACAAAGAGAGCCACACACACACAGAGCCACACACACACACACAGAGCCACACACACACATACAGCCACACAGAGCCACACCCACACACACACACAGAGCCACACACACACAGAGCCTTGCAGCCCCCGCAGTACAGAGCTGGGGGCTCTTTGGATTTAGCTAGTAGTTTAGCCACCTACAGGACCCCTCAAAGATCGCAGCCACACAGGTCATGCTGGAATTGAAGTCTTACAGTACAACGCGAAAAGACACTACAAGTCCCAAAATGCAACAAGCTCATGGCCCAACAGCTAGGACCGAACGAAGGAGTCGCCGAGCGCGAGATACCTTGATATTACAGAGACCTGCACTTGTGCACAGACAGGGAAGTATGCAGACTGGGAACTGGGGGTGGGGGCGGGGGCAGGCATTCGTTGCAACAGTTTAGATAGACATTCTATAACGTTGAACGAGGACTGCTAACACTGGAAACAATAACTATGCATGTGCGTACAAGTACAGCCCAGGACAACAATGTGCGGCCAGGTAGGGTGGGGCCACCCAAATCACCACCAGAACAGAATGCGTTACTTACTGTTTGGCTGCAGCGGCTTATAAAAGCCCTCAGGGGGCAGCGTGGTGTTATGTTTGTGCTCGAGAAGCCAGCAATAAAGTTGTGGGTGAGTAAGATTTCGATAAAGAACAGGATGTATTCAAAGTGCCACCATAATAAGACCCAATCGCAAATGACTAGCAACAAAGAGAGTACACACAGTTCCCCAGAAGAACTAGATGGGAGGAAAAGAGAGTGTGTGTTGTAAAGTAGAAGCAAAAACCAAGAGGGAAGGAAGGGGAATCCCCTCTTGGGAACTAGAACCCTCACACACCCAGCAAGCTAGGTGTCATGCTTCATCATATGGGTCCTGCTCCTCGTCGGACTGGCGCTGCAATGTCCGACGGGCACCCGCGAAGGGGCTCTTTAGCGGAGATCTTTTGTTCCAGCCACATGGTGCATGCGTGTGAGAGGGAAGGTGAACGTGTAGTCATGAGTGGGTGGTGATTAATTAAAAAAGGTGGGTTAGTCCACAAGGGACTTTATTGACGTGGCTAACTCCCTTGATTAAAATGGTGGGAGGGGAGATAGATGCTACGCTAGTATGTGGCAAGGCTATCTCCAACCCTCAGTTGAGGTCGTCATGTTTAATAATAAACTAGCAATTCCTCAGGACCTTGGTGCTCGTACTATGCAGCTGCTCCAGATCCCTGTCGGATTACGCGTGGGGGTAGATTTGCAGGCAGAGACCGCACACCTCTTGGGTTCCTGACTCTTTTGTGCAGGTCCCACAGAGCAGACTGAGAAGCACCTTAGGGAATTGCTTAGGGTTGCATTATTCAAGACAGGACCTTTCGGCCTGTCCCACTACAGACCTTGAGACCCAAGGTTGTATTAAGTTTTTTAATTTTTTATTTTCACTGTGTAGTACGAGCACCAAGGTCCTGAGGAATTGCTAGTTTAGCATGAAACATGTCGACCTCAACTGAGGGTTGGAGATAGCCTTGCCACATAGTAGCGTAGCATCTATCTCCCCTCCCACCATTTTAATCAAGGGAGTTAGCCACGTCAATAAAGTCCCTTGTGGACTAACCCACCTTTTTTAACTAATCACCACCCACTCACGACTACACGTTCACCTTCCCTCTCACACGCATGCACCATATGGCTGGAACAAAAGATCACCGCTAAAGAGCCCCTTCGCGGGTGCCCGTAGGACATTGCAGCGCCAGTCCGACGAGGAGCCTGACCCATATGATGAAGCATGACACCTAGCTTGCTGGGTGTGTGAGGGTTCTATTCCCCAAGAGGGGATTCCCCCTTCCTTTCCTCTTGGTTTTTGCTTCTACTTTACAACACACACTCTCTTAGTAGTCAGGGATTATCGGAGCCCGTTCTTTGACGCTTCAAACAGCGGTGAAGAGCCAGCGCCGCGGTGTGACCGGGCTCTGACTAGAAGGGCTCCCAGTCTCCATGGACCGGCAGAGGCCCTGCAGCTTCCCCAGAGATGGGCGCCTGTTGCTTGGCGTGAGAGCCGCACAGCCCAGTAACCATGGAAACTGCTGTCGCTGCGGACCGGCATCGCGCCGGGCCGCAGATGTGTTTACATGGCAGCAGCCACTATGCAGCAGAGCCCGGCACCATGAAGAGGGATGCGGGGGCTGCGGCGGCGGTAAAGACGACGACGAATTCAGTACTTTCGTGGCGGCGGGGGACCACGTCGAGTGGGGAGAATTCGGAGTCTGTCAGGGACGGGAGCAGGCCGGGGAGACTGGCAGCCGGAGGCCGGGGAAGGGTCCATTGAACAGCATCCCCTCTCCCGCAGGCGAGTAATGCTACGTAGAGGGAGCAAAACGGAGAGTCTAAACGTTTTGCATGGTAAAGTGGCGCATGTAATGAATTACAGGTAAAGAAGTGGAAAAATCTGAAATGACCCGAGACAAAAGAATAAACTGACTATACGTACAAGAGTATCCAAGATCAAACCCAAGCGCCGTCCTTTGCAGACTGGGGGGCGCGTTTTTCTTTCTCCCCTCTTCTCCATTGGCTGGAATGTAAACAACGGGCGTGTTTTTGACTTGTTGTTTACATTCCAGCCAATGGAAAGAGGAGAGAAAGAAACAAAAAAACACGCCGCCAATCCGAAAAAGACGGGGCTTAGAGCGAGAGAATGATGTCACTGAGACCTCTTCTCCAATGGCTAACCACTGTTTAGGAGGCCAGCCAATGGAGAAGAGGGGTAGGGTTTACCCTCGCTACTCAGAGTCATTAATTCTCGCCAGCGAGCCGGCGCATGTGCGCAGCCTACGCTAGCCGAGACCTAAAAAGGCTCCTCCGCACTGCTGTATCTAATCAAAAGCTGCTCAGCAACTGTGGTGCCAGTGGAGTACAGGGGCCCTGATTAAAGCAAGCAAGGTAAATGGACCACACCTTCCAGCTGATTTTCTCTGTTCCTTATCACCCTCTCAGCCACCACCATAATCTTTTAGCCACCTGGCGTTTTAGACAACAGGAGCTTGCAGTCAAGGGTGTGTAGTTCTGGAGTCATCATTCACTAACATAAAGCTGCAAAAAACATAGCAAGTACATCTTGCACATAGGAGCCGAACTTGGCCGAAAGGGCACTACAGCGCTTTACATGTAGGGTGATCAACTGGCATAGGTGCAAATTCAGGACTGTCAGTGTAAAAATTCAGGACAAAGGTCAAAATTCAGGGCAGAAGGTCAAAATTCAGAACAAAAGCTTGGGACAAAACATACATTTTACAGACATATCAGAGGAGGTCGCACAATACTATATAAGTAAATAGACAACCAAAATAAGTGTATATAAGTTTGAGACAACCGTGCACTTCACAGTTTTTCAGTATGCGCGCAGCTTTGCAAAGAGACATCAGGCCCTTTCAGCAATCAAGATTTGGGAAGGAGAAGGCACACCACATGCTGTCACTATAATAGGGCCCATTGTCAGTCCGCGCTATATAAAAATGCATAAATAAATAAATAAATCTGTGATAATCGTCTGCTGTTTCAGAATGAGAATGGGCCAGCCCAGTCTTTGCAAGGTACGAGAGGGGCTGCTGCAGGCAGCCTCAGTCTGCAGATTAAAAGATAAGTGCAAGAGGCCTGAGTGGAAACTTTTAAACTCATGGTCCCTCTCGGAAGGGAACAGCATACATCCCCAATTTGATTTTAGTATGATGTGTGTAAGGCGTCCGTAATTATGGGAGCTCAAATTACGGACACCTTACAGACATCATACTAAAATAACGTACGGTCTGTGAAATTTACGAATGGTTGGTCACCCTATTTACATGGTAAAAGAAAATGCTGATATTGTTAAATGTCTGCCTCCCAGCCATGCCCCCCAGCACCCCTAGACAGTCCCCTACCAGACCCTCAAGACCCAGCCCAATCAGTTTGGTGAGAACCGCCACTTCCCTTTCCCTTTATAGCACTGGGGTCAGGTAAAGGAGACGTACAAAGATTCACTCCGTCCGCCTATAATCAAGTGTCCCAGTGAGTGCTGCTCCTATACAGCTCACGAGTCGTCCATGTAGAGAACTTATTAGAGCTGCGTCTGTCGTGTGCCTGCCTGGCGGTGTTACTCCTAGTCTTTACTGGACAGACCCTTGTGATTACGTTTCACGGCTGGCTGTATTCCGCCCATGCCTTTAGGGTGCCTTCATCCCTCCTAGGGGGTTATACAGGCCCTCTGCCATCACCCCCTGTATGTATCCAGTGCACGCTGTGGGTTGTTTCTCTCTCACACATGGTTGGACTTCTAGAGATCTTCATAATCCGGCAGGAAAATAAATTCATGAAGAGGCATGTGCTCAATCTCTCACCCCTCTTCCTCCCAATCCACGCATAGGCACATAACACGCGACGAGAACCACTCTGGTCACTAACAAACGACAATAAAACACTTCCCACGGAGGGCCACACTGCAAATCAACACTCATACAACTAGAACCTCCCGCAGGGTGTAGTATGCTAACTGTCTACTCACGCGCTTGAGTGCATTATTAAGGGTAGGAAGAATTATGTAAATGCAAATACAATGTACAACATTGCTTGCAGCATTTAGTAGACAAAACAAACTAGGGGACAATTACAATGGTGGCATTTCAGGGCAAGGCATTGAATGGAAGAGAACATCAGCCGTTGGTCTATCATCTCACCCACGGTCTACCATTGAAATGTCTGATACTTTCTAGATGACGCCACAGCCACCCCTGCACACTGTGAATAAATGGCGACAGGCTGCAGTGCAAAACATGATATACCTAGTTTATCACTTCAGTGGTTGAAGCACTACTATGTACTTCGTTGTCATATAAGACGATTTGAATATGATGTTTGCTTTTGTATTTGCTGTAACGTTTGTCTCTTATGTCTTCTCTTCGAGCACAAAGTTATCTGCTAATGGGCGTTAGCTATGTGTGCTGCATGGATGATATCCACCAGTGACCCACCCAGTACTAGCTGCTTCCAGGGGAGCAGATGCAAATCAAAAGGCTAAATGGAAGGGAAGTGAAACAAGGCCTACGTCCTTCCAAAAGCAACAGCAGCTGGCCGCCTTTCCTGTCCACGCGTTATAATTCCGCACATTGACAGAAAATTCTGGCAGAGCACCCAGCTCCCACCGCGACTGCTCCCTTCCAGAGGCGGACTGAGAAGGGAGCAAGCTCGGGCTGGGTGCCACTTGAATGGCCCTACATCCCGAGAACATGAGTGCTGCTGGCTGACAGGGGCCAGCGTTTATTTACAAGGCAAATGGGCGCTAGGCACTTCAGCATAAATGTGTCCAGGTAAGTAGAGCTCAGTATCAGTCTTTATTGGACCTAATATGCACTGCTTCCGAGGTGCCTTGCTCTCAGTGAGCATTATGTGCAAGATATGGCCAATATCTAGCGAAAAGTGAGACACCGGGAAGTACCGATGTCTATAGGTAACTCCTTGCACACTTTCACATGAACCACTAGGTTCTCCTCTGGTGTATGTGTATACCAAAATAATGATAATTCCAACTTTTTCATTTGTAACAATATTCTTTGTTTATTCTTTCATTTTCATTCACTTAAATCCTTTCGTTTTCAAAACAATCTTGGGTCTCATCTCCCATATACCCAATGCATTTCGGGTCTATGACCCTTCTTCGGGGGTCTCTATTAAAGAAAATCAAGAAAAGGTCGCAATCAGCCCATAAACTTTGGTTACATTAATGCATATTATACTGTGTCTAACAATATGAACAAACATCTGTGACTCACCAAATATCCTGTTTCTACCCTCATGATCATTATTTACATCGCACATCCTTGTTTGTATCAGCGCTAAAAAATTCATTTATGAACACCAAAAAAGCTGTGTTTAACCCAAAATAAACGTATTCAACCCAAATTACTGAAGTCCCATGTTAGAGCATAAAAATAACCTTCTTTCAGCTGTGCCGCTTAAATAACACGGAATTTAACTAGGACGAAGCATTTTAGCGCGCATTCTATCTCTCCTTCGTGTTTTGTACTTACTAGGAAATGAAAACTGAGAAGCGTTCCTCGCTCGCATATTCTCCACGAATCCGCTATTACCTGACATACTGGGTGTTGCTATTTAAAGCTATCTGTGCGCTGATTGGTTCAGTTAGCGATCACATGATCGCGACCTCGGACTCTGTAACAGTCCTAATTCTATATTGTTTAAATCCGTGTAGATGAGGATCCTCTCTCACAAACTTCTTTTGCGCAGCTCTAACAAATAATAGTCTAATTCATGGCAAACTATATTTTCTGAAAACAGTTACATTTTCTGAAACAATTAAATCATGCATAATTTTCAATCGTTTACGTTTTGAGGTTATTAACATTGTGGTAATGTTCAGCATTATATTATATAACTCGGCTCACACATGGTTAAGACTATATTCAAAAAATGAAATAAAAATATTGAAATGAATCCAATTAACTTAGGTGTCGGCCATTTTGGATAGGGAAAGTCTCATTGTCATGCAGGAATTAATAAACTCAGCTTCCCACAATGTCTTTATAAGAAGCAGGATAATTCTATCCTGTCATTGAGTCCATTCGGTTGTAAGCTGCCCATTTTCTTTATCCAGAAGTATTCAGATCTTAGTCTTGATATATGAGTGTCTCTTTCAGGGTGATGTTTAATGACTTCCAGTATTGTGAAACGCAGTTGTGCTATGTTGTGCCCAGCTTCTAGCCAATGTGTAGCCAGTGTGGATTTCATATTTTTCAACCGTATATTACTTTTATGTTCTGTTATTCTTATTTTGATTTTTCTCTCTGTCTGTCCTATATACAGTTTTCCACATGGACACTTGATTCCATAAATAACATTCTTCGTGTCACACGTTCCTGAGTGTGATAAATTCACTTTTTTGCCTGTCATGGGATGGGTAAATATCTGTCCTGTCATCACATTATTACAATGAATACAGTTTTCGCACCTCTGCATGCCTTTATGATTGATTTCTTTTGGTAAATTCTTCTTTTTTAGCAGTTCTTTTAGGTTCTTAGATCTATTATATGCAAAAGTAATATTTTCAGCAAACAGTGGTTCCAGATCCGGTTCTTTAGTGATAAGTACCCAATACTTTTTCATGATGTTCACTATTTTTGTTGATTGTAAAGAATGCTTTAAAACACATACTGTTTTCTTGGTATCTCTTTTTTCTTTGGTGACTAGTAGAGACTCTCTTTGCATATTCATAACTTTGGTTTTAGATTCTTCCAATAAAGGAGTGGGATATCCTCTTTGTTTGTATTTTTGGATCTGTTTGTCAATGGTGGAGAGCAAGTCTTGTGGGTCAGATGTAATTCTTTTCTGCCGAATGAATTGGGATGTTGGGAGATGTTTCTTTAATGAAAAATGGTGAAAGCTTTCATAGTGTAAACCACTGTTTCTGTCTGTTTCTTTGATATGTACACTTGTTCTCAACTTGTTCTGTTCAAGAAGAATTTTCACATCTAAAAAAGCCAATTCTTTTTGATCCATTTGGTGAGTAAATTTAATCCGATCGTGTACACAGTTCAATCTCTGAATGTTGTTAACCAATATGTCTTTCTCACCTTTCCAGATTAGGAAAATATCATCAATGTATCTTTTAAAGACCAAAAGTCCCGATGACCAGTTTATGTCATGGATTATGTGATCGTGCTCAAATTTGGCCATAAAGGTGTTTGCGTAGGACGGTGCCCCCGCAAAGCCCATAGATGTTCCACTACATTGTTCATAGTAGTCACCTTCCCAATTGAAATAACTATGAAGATATGGCCAATGCACGTGCCCTTCCAACAGTAGTGGTTACTTCATTGGGGCGCGGGGGCATCACCCCCATATGTAATGTTGCCCCCAGTTTACTTTACTAATTGTTTATTTTAGAAGCGTGAGCGGGAATGGCCCTGGTAAAGTTTCCCTTAATTACTGCTGTAGTAGGTGAACGTGAGGGCGGGAGTGACTTGGAGATTTGATGATTGACAGGCTCCTTGGGGTGAAGTGCGCATGTCGGGTGGGACAGGTGCCTCACTCTGTCCAGTTAGATATATGCACTTAAAACAAACCCTCACCACAGTGTGCAATGAGCTTGGGATTGTTGCATCAAGTCTCCGTAGAGCATTGACAGTGCCGGGCCGAGCCTCATTGTGCTGCTCTCATGCTGGGTCCTAACCTACAAAGCAGGGGAGGTGTGCCTAGATTGGCTCAGGTTTCGAGGGGTGGGGCTGAGCTGCCTTTGCACACTTTCAATCAGCGTGTTTGAATTATGATGCAAAGCGGCGCCATCCTTATGCATCACTGACAACCTACGCCAGTCGCAGGCAGGCGGAGGTGTGATCGAGGGCCTACAGCTGGGCCCCTAGCACCTGCAGGCCTCCTCTTCAGTACGGCCCACGCCCAGGAACCCCTACAGTCCACAACTATCTCGGCTCTCCGTCTATCAACAGCAATCCCGGCTGAAAGTCAAACACTGCAGTTTTGTTGGGACTACCCAATGTTTCATCCTTCTTAAACTGATAAACTACTACCAATTAGTGAGGACTATAATAACATCAGTTACTTACAACACATCAAGGCCCAGATTTACTGAGATGTCAGGACACGCAGCGCAGCAGGGGACGCTGCATGCATTGCATGAAAGGGAGAGAGCAGAACTGCGCCATATTTACAAAGATATGGCACAGTTCTCTCTCCTGCTGCTGCTTAGCTGCCAAGGTTTGACATTTTCATAACTTCAGTGTAATTATGAGTGACATTTCAACGACTATGAGTGACGCTTTCTTGCGAGCAAAATCAAACCATAGAAGACGAGAAAAACCTATAACAGTCAGAATTTACACTCATTTCCCCAAGACCCTGCACTTTTTCGGGGCCCCTCTCTTCTGCTGCAACATTTATTTATAAATGTTTTAGCAAGCCTGCCCTAGGTATTAATGGCAAGGAATCAAACCTTGCAATACCACTAAACGGCGCTAGGTACTGTACGTTTAGTGCTTGGAACCGGCAAAACCGCCTGCTATGCCTTGCCTTGGTCCACACCTAAACATACCCAGCACCATCCAGCACCGCAGGGATGGTCAAGCACTAGTATATATTTATGCCACGGCACTGAAACTAAATGTCATCCAATAACAAGTTATTTAGAGCACCTGTAAACACATAGTCACACATTACCACAATGCATAGGTCATATTTGAATTAATTACCAGAGGACAACAGAAGTGACATGAGGAAAACACTTTTTACTTTCTTAAAGATTACTTGTCATAATTAGGTCACACATGGAAACAAGGCCCACATGTACAAAGACTTTTTGTGGTTGCAAACCGCCCAATTCGCACAATCGGGCTGTTTGTGAACGCAAAAAGGCATTTTTGTATGTACCGAGCCAAATTGCAATTCTTTTACCGAATGTGTGTGTGTGTGTTTTTTTTCGTGTTTTCATCTACTGTTCCCATTCCAGGGAAATGTTTCACAGTAGAGTAAGATGATGTTCTAAAGAGGTTTTCTGGCTAATTGAATTCTGGTAATTAGCCCAGATAACATTTCCCAATAACAGTTTAAGTGCTAATCTTCTACGGGCAGACACTTTGAAATGTACAATTTTTCACAAAAGCATTAAATTCATATTTAAGATATTTTAACATTCCATGCATGATTCATACATGTAGGTCTTTGGAGCAGCATACACCAGATTGTAATCTATCCAGGACAGAGCAGAGAGAGAAGAACAATAGGAATGGGGGAAGTGAGCTGAGAATCAACAAACGGTAGGTAAAGTTTTTTAATGTAAACTGTGCTTCACTATACGCAACTTATTGAATAAATAGCAGACCCAGAAGAGTTGTTTAGGACTACCTATTTCAGAACTTTTTACAAAATAAAATCATCTTGCTGTTAATAATAATGTCTTTATTTTAGCAACTTCCAGAGACGGTATTATATCACATGTGGTCTGGAGAGTAGAGATGAATGAAGAAGGGCTGGAGAGTAAGCGGTTGGAGCCAACGGTGTCTGAGGCCAGAGACTGGTGGGTAGTATGCCCCAGAGGCAAGTTAATCCTCAACAAAGTGAATGATGGTCAGTCTCACCCAAATCAGTATATATCCACCAGTGTCACCCTGAATACAGCATTTAAGAATCAAAGATAACATTTAGTGAGGTTTTGCTTGGGTGCTTCTGTGACTTAAAGTGCGTCAATGGGCACTGCGATTACTGTACATTACAAAGGCTTTTGTAAACGTGGGTCTCGAGCTAAATGAACACTCATTGGTGAATTGAGTGCTCTGGACACAAGGTTTAATATGACATTCAATGTAGTTACTCTAGGATGAATCCCACTGGTTAAGGTGAAAAGCATTGCGTCACTTTAAAGAAACAATTAATATTAATTATAATTAAATTATGCAAGGAAAGACACAGCTCTGTTATTTTTGTCCTTTACATGCAGCGTTTGAAGGTAGATTTTGCATTTTTTATTGATTTCCATTTTGCATGGATATTTAGAGGTACTTATTGCATCTATAGATTGCTTACGTAAAATTAGTAAATAATTCAAGAACATTTGAAATGCTTGTATTGCAATGTCATACCCATGGCTGTAGTAATACCTACAAATTATAATGTTGCTATTTTGTCGCAACGAATTACATTTCCATTTATTACACTGTGCATTGTTTTATTGTATAATATTGAACCTATGTAGCTCAGGTGACTGTAGTAGCCAATAAAGTGAGTACAGGTGAATGTACTACGTCCCACCTACAAGAACCTGTCGCATACAGTTCTCAGGCATCTCCAAACCATGCCGTGGGGACAGTGGCGGCTCATCCACTATGGCGGAGGAGTGTCGCCCCACTGCTTTTAACCAGTGCTAAGTTGAAACACTCAATTATAATAACTTTGAGTTATTATCATTTTATGCTTGTGCTGCTTTGCAGGTGCTCTGCTCTGTTCTCGCCGGGCAGGGGGGAGTGGTTTGGCTACTCCTAAGTGCATATGACTGTTTGGCCGGCCCTCTTGGGCAGCCCAAAACAGTCATGCACACTTTTCCTGTTCTTCATGCAGGCTGCATTACAGCCTGCATGGAGAACATACTCAGGCCCAATTCCCTGGCTGAGCGAAGAACCAGGAAGCTCAGAGCAGTCACAACGCTTGGTCAGGGGAGCCTGGGTGCTTACCAATCACAATGCTGCACTGCAGCATTGTGATTGGTCACTGGGGCCTCGCTGTGCTTCCTGTTCCTCAAGTTCGACAAGGAGAGCAGGAGCAGAGATACAGGACCCGGCGGCAATGTGCGTTTGACATGTAATTTTTTTTATTGCACCCCCATGTGACCCCCCTCACCCCGCGCGCCAGCCCCACCACCCGAGAGCCATGCTGGCTGCCACTACGTGCGGATGGAAACGCCACCGAGAGAAAGGCCTTGTCTTGAGGTGTCCGCTCAGCTCTGATACTAGGGGTGCACCACTGATGAAAGAACTGTGGGACTGTGATCTATGGGTCACCACTAGGCTCCTTCAAACCCTCTGCTGTGAATTAATCCTGAGAGTTACCTTGGACCATTCCCCAGTTTTCCACTCGTAGCAGCCTGTGTGGTCTTCACACTCTTCCTCATCTCGGGGTCGAGTGGCTGCATCACATTTTCCTTGAGAATTGGTGCAGGTGACAGTCCTCCTTTTCGTGCCTGTGCCACAGTCCACTGAGCACTGTAAAGAAAGACATTGGTAAGCGTAGGGCACACAGGCATGGGAATGATCAGACTGTGGCATGGGCACCAGCAAGCACAGGAACAAACACCATTAACAGGGGCACTGCAAGTTTTTGGCATGGACACTGACAGGCACAAGAAAGCACAGACAACTAATAAGTACAAGCAAGCATACAAATATGGACACACACATGCATGGCCAGAGACAGGAGCTGCCATCAGGATGCGTTAGCATGAACATGAAACATACAACAGTATGGGCACTACTAGGCACAGGCATGAGCACATACACCTGCTGACAAATGGGACAAACCCGCATAGCTAATCTATTACTATGGGCTTAATTCTTCAGAACTAAGGGCCATTTCACGGGGGCGCGATGGCACCCTCAACTTTACTTCGTGGGGCCCAGGGTTGGGATCGTGGGTCCCCCTAGGCACCTTCACAGGGGAAGAGACGGCACTCCCCAACGCCACCTTCTTCTGGGGGCAGCCCCGAGACCTGACCCACCCCGGGGGCACATCGAAGACCGGTGGCGGAGCCCCATGTGCTTTGTCGTCGGTCACAGGAATGGTCAAAAGTCGCCTACCCTCTGGGGGGCATATCTCAGCCTCATATCTCATGGCACAGATTAAAAAAATCGTGGCCTATTTTCGCTCCTGGTGGCCAGCCCTAGTCACCTGGGCCTCCAAGAGGGCACACTCAGCAAGGAGCTGTTTTCACTGGCCCCCTGCACCAGACGTTCGCCTGGCTCTCCTTCTGGGCCTCTCTTCTCCTTGTGCAGAGGCCCAGACTTCCTCTCACTGGCACCTGACTCCTCAAAGGTGCAGTCCAGAGTCCTGGGGTAGTCAGGAGGTTCCTCCTTCCAACTGCCCATGGTGCCAAACTCCAGCACCAGTCTTCCACACCCCGGAGAGAGCTCCTCTTGCTATGCAAGACCTTTTAAGAAAGATTGGAATTCACTTCTGCCCTATCCTGCACGGACATAACACCTCTCTGGCCATGATCCATCCTTCCTGCACAGGCCTCTGGGATACTTTAAGATGGCATTGTCCAGGGGTCTGATGCCAAATGGTCTCTGACAAGCCCCCTTCCCCCACTGGCTGTCTTCAGGACCCGGGCTCGGAGTAGGCTTGGTGCATGGCACTGGGTGGCCACTGCTGATTGATGCCCTGCAGCGTCACCCCATCTCTCCTTCTTGGAGAGAAGTCCTATACCCTTGGGAATGCTTGCAGTGAAGGGCTAGGCTTCTGATGCTACTGCTTTGGAAGGAATCTAATTAATCCAGCCTGGCAGGGTCTGGTTCTTGGCTGAGTCAGAGGAATATGACATTTCTGGATGACCCATAAGCAGCATAGATATGGCTTTGGACATTCCTCAATAGTTCTTTTCACACAACTTACAGTGTACTTTGGTGCATGTCTGGAGTTTGTAGGCCCTAGGGAACTGAAACTACCCCATGTGGTCTCTTTCTTCATAGAAGAATAATGGAGTGTTCTACAGTGAAACAGTAAAGCACACTGACTATCCCCTACGGTATGCACCTGTTACAACGCATTCGTTACTCCGCACTACCATTACAACACGACTTTTACAACGCATACCATTACAACGCATTGCGCTGGGGGGCGCTATAGGATAGGGAATAAGTATAATTTACTATCCAACACCTTCCCTAGGGTCCACGGGGACTGGAGTTAGAATAGTAAATTATACTTACCACTATCCAGCACCCCAAAGCGCTATGCGTTGTAATGGTATGCGTTGTAATGGTCGCGTTGTAATGGTAGGTAGTTGTAACGGTATGCGTTGTAACATGGTACACCCATCCCCTACATGTGTGAACCCAAATTATAAGACCCATTCCATATCATCACCCAACTCTGCCTAGTCCCTTCCACACCACTCTATATGTACCCAGCTCCTGGGCTGTGCACAACAGGGATCTCCCCCTCACAGCCCTTACACGGGTGCACAAACGTGTGCACACATGTCCGCATGTAATCAGTCCGGTGTCCCTTACCCTTGATGCAGGGCAGATGCTTTATCTCACAAGGCGGATATCGGTGAAACCCACATGTAGTCCATTTCATCATGAGGTTACTGTGGGTGAGTCCCAGCTTATGAGGCTCTCCCATAGTAAAAGCTAAAAAATTAGGTGTTTAAAAAGCGAAAAAGGATTGGTGGTCCTCAGAAACAAGTGTTCCTCCGTGTCCAACATTTGCTTGTCATGCCATTTTTTTTATCAAGGCATGAAATTGTCGTATGCTCTCCTGATATATGGTCATGGTTGTCAGTTCATAGCATTCTGAATTCTTCAGTTGTCTGAGAGTTTCTTCTACGTAATGTTCACGAGACATGAGGACGATATTTCCCCCTTTGTCAGAGGGTTTGTAGATGACAGTTGTATTCTCTTCCAGATTTTTTAAGACAGTCTTTTGTAATTTGGTCAGATTCCCTCGATTTTTAAGTGGTTTCTTATTTTCTCAATTTCAGTAAGCCCTTAATGACTGTTTCAGAGAAAGTATCAATAGCATCCAGCAGCATCTGTGGAAGAATTTGCGATGGAGATTTCATGCCACTTGAAGGTGCATCCTGTTCTGTGCCTGCAGACCTGATCCGTTGGCTCCACGTTGTCTCTGCTTGGTCAACTTTCTTTGGTTCTCCTTGACGTAGGTCTTCCAAAATTTCCAAGGTTGTTAAATCATTGACTGTCAGAAGATCTGTGTCTTTGCTCTGAGATTTGAGGAATCTGGCTTCCTTTACAGTTGGTCTCAATTTTAAAAATGTGTGGAGTTTCAGACTTCAAATAAACTTAAACAAGTCAATCCTGGTCTGAGTGTATTCCATCCGAGTCTGGGGGCAGAAAGTCAGTCCCAATCTAAGCACAGACTCTTCTGTGCTTTTTAGGAGCTTAGTTGATAAGTTAATTATGGTTAGTTGATTAACATCTTCTACCATTTGCCTCCCCTTTTGCTCCTGGTGACTCTGCTCGTTTGATTGGGCTTTGCCCTGCCTCTTCCTATTGCACCTTCTGGTTCCCTCCTTCTTCTGGAGGCCTGCTATCCCCCCCCTTAGCCAAGATTGGCGGATGATGTTGAACTCCTGTTGAAAAGGGGTTCTCTGTGGCCTCCCAGAGGGGCCCGCTGAGTCTTCTTCAGATTGCTCGTTTTCCGTTATATCGGATTCAGAGGTTTCAACTCTTTGAGGTTTCTCTTTAGTAGCAGCCTTGCTTCTGTTTACTACCTCTTTGCGTGGCTGGTCAAATCTCTTTGCGAATGTTAAAATTCACCCCATAGCGAAGTCTCTCTCATCCCGGTCAAACCTCTCTTGCTTTCGTTGTTAGATCTTATTTTCATATTTAGAGAGGCGTTTTTTCATTGCTTCTCTAAGCTGTTCTTGTAAATCTTTCTCCGGATTCAGTTGTAATTCCTCTTCTAGAAGCTCAATTTCTTTCAAAGCTTTTTCTCAGTCGCTCCAAGCAAATTGCACTAATATCTCCAGTATGCCTCAGCATGACTGCGCTGTGTGAGCTGACCAGGCCTCTAGGAGTTTGGGGTATGGGTTTTCGTACACTGGGACCGTATATATATTCGTAGTCCTTTGGGTACTCTTTCCACTTCAATATAATTTTGTAAGGAAGTGGCTTCCCACCAATTCCTTAATTCTCTCTCACATAGTCTCTCCAGCCTCATATATTGTATTGATAGATTACTAGGGACATTGTTAATTATGTTGATTTCAGTGTGCTTGTAATCAGTTTGCTTTTTCTTAACCATGCTGGCAGCTGCCTCGTTACGTTCTGTAACGCTGAACATCGTGATTCTGTGCAATTGTTGAAACTCCGATCCCGGAGCTTGTTTGCATAGGAATATGTTTGCTGCTAATCTAAGACCCCTAGTCCTGCTTCCGGACACTTCATTCACGACACGCACACCGCAGGGCTTACTGTTCTTCGTAGCGGTTCGCCTGAAGACTGCGTCTTTGCTGGGCCCCGGGGAAAGCAGAGTCGCAGACTAGTCTTTCCCCGGGGTCTTTCGCGCAGGGGATAGGCCAGGTAGGGGAAGGGGAGGAGTTAGGGGGTGGGTACTTAAGCGCGGGGGAGGAAGGGATCTTCCTCTTTTCTGCGCCTGGCACCATCGGGAGGGAGCTCGAAAGGAGTTGTAGTTAGTGCGTAGTTTGAGGCCTAGTGCTACTTTTGGGATTGTGCTCGGAGCTGTTCTACGGCAGCTGGGGTTTTATCTTGTCCTCCTGTTCTTGTCTTTTGGCTCGGGTAGGATGTCTGGTGTGTCTGCGGAACAGGTCCGTGAGGCCTTGTTACTGCTTGCTAGGGCCGGCCGCGATGACCTGATTAGGCCCGGGGTCATGGACCAGGCCTGGGTGGGGGCCACCAGGGGCACGAGGGCTGCCTCGGCCGGGGTGCAGGCGGCGGTTTTCGCCTGCTTGGAGGATGACCAGGTTCAGGAGGGTGGGCCTGCGGTTAGGAGGGGGGGGGGGGTTTCCCAGGGATACGGCGCGTGGCGGGAAGCACAGGACAACCTCCGCGCGGCCCTTCCCCCCGCTGGACTTTTTGCCTGGGGCCTCGGGGGCGGCCGTGATGGCCGCGCCTGCGGCGCTTCCGCTCCGCGGGCCCCTGACGGCGCCGCGCGGGGGGAGGAGCTAGGAGACGCCCCGGCCGGGCCTGCTGTGGGCCTGGTGGGGTCGCTGGACGGCGGCGGGGCCTCTGGGCCCGTGGTCCGCTTGGAGGATGCCTCTTTTAGAGGGGATGGGTCTGGGTTTGAGCTGCGGGAGTCGGGGGAGGGGTCTGGGGAGGCTCCTATCGACTTGTCCCGGGGCTCTAGGGCGGGCACCCCGGCCGTTGTGCGGCCGTTGGCGCCTGGGTTTACGGTGGGCCGGAGCGCTTCCCCCACCCTGGTTCCTATTGGCGGCCCGGGTTGGGTGCAGGGTTTCCAGCAGGTGGGTTTCTTCCCCCGTGTGGGTGAATTCTTTGGCCACGGCCCACCCCTTCCCCCTCCAATTTGGGGTTCCGTTTTCTGGGAGGAGAGGTCCCGTGGGGAGCGTATCCTGGAGCAGATTCAGGAGGTCAGGTGGGCTGAGGAGACGAGGGCCAGAGTGGGTGCAGTTTGGGGCCACGACATCGAGGGTCCTCCTACCCCCACCTCTGAGGAGGAACGGGAGGCAGAGAGGCAGGAGGAGGAAGCTAGGCAGGCGAGGTTGAAGAAGTCGGGTCCGGCCGCCCACCTTCCCAGGGGCGCGGCCGGGGTAGGGACGGCCAGCACGGCTTTGAGGCCCGATGGTGCCGGGGCCCTGCCAGGTTCGAGCGACCTGGGGGGCGGGAGGGGATCCAAGTCGGCGGTTGCCTGCAAAGCAAAGGGGGGCCTTGCGGGGCGCACCACGGCTCCGAAACGCAGGCCGGAAGCAGTAGGGCAGTCCGCGGCGGCTGTCCCTCCTCCGCGGGATCGGGCAACGGCTACTCGTGGCGCCACCGTAACGCGTGGCCGCGATTGCGTGCAAAAGGGAGTGAAACGTGCTGTGAAGGATGTGGCCTGCGAGGGAGTCAAGTCAAGTCAAGTCAGAGAATTTATATAGCGCACTACATACCCAGAGGGTCTCAAGGCGCTTAGAAAGGGGAGGAGGATTACTTGTCAAATATCCACGTTTTAAGTTGCTTTCTGAATGCTAGGTGGTTCTGGGTAAGGCGAAGGTAAGCGGGGAGTGAGTTCCATGTTTTAGCAGCCAGGTATGAGAAGGATCTGCCTCCCATGGTGGTCTTGTTGATGCGAGGTACAGTGGCGAGGGCTTGGCTGGAAGAACGTAGTTGGCGGGAGGGGGTGTAGAAGGACAGTCGTGAGTTGAGGCAATCTGGTCCGATGTCGTAGAGTGATTTGTGTGCGTGGGTTAGCAGTCGGAAAGTGATCCTCTTATTGACGGGTAGCCAGTGGAGGTCTTTAAGGTGACCAGAGATGTGTTCGTTGCGTGGGATGTCTAATATGATCCTGGCTGAGGCGTTTTGGATTCGTTGGAGTTTCTTCAGGAGTTTAGCGGTAGTGCCTGCGTAGAGGGTGTTTCCGTAGTCCAGTCGGCTCGTGACTAGAGCATGGGTGACTGTTTTCCTTGTTTCGGTGGGGATCCAGCGAAATGTTTTTCTGAGCATGCGAAGAATGTTGAAGCAGGAAGAGGATACGGCGCTGACTTGTCTGTTCATTGAGAGTGAAGAATCAAGGATGACGCCTAGGTTCCGTGCGTGGTCTGTCGGGATGGGTGCTTTTCCGAGGGCTTCCGGCCACCAGGAGTCGTCCCATGCAGAGGGGGATGTACCTAAGATGAGGACTTCTGTTTTGTCTGAGTTTAGTTTCAGACGGCTTTGTTTCATCCATTCGGCAACTTCTTTCATTCCTTCGTGTAGGTTAGTTTTGGCGGTGCTGGGGTCATTGGTGAGGGAGAGGATTAGTTGAGTGTCATCCGCGTAGGAGATGATGTTGAGGTTGTGTTGGCGGGCGATGGCCGCGAGGGGGCTCATGTATACGTTGAAGAGGGTGGGGCTGAGTGAGGATCCTTGTGGTACGTCACAGATGACTTCAGAGGCCTCGGACTTGAATGGTGGGAGGCGGACTCTCTGGGTTCTTCCGGTGAGGAACGAGGTGATCCATTCAAGTGCTTTTCCTTGGATTCCGATGTTATTGAGGCGTTGTAGAAGGGTGCTGTGGCAGACTGTGTCGAATGCTGCAGAGAGGTCGAGGAGGATGAGGGCGACTGTGTCTCCATTGTCCAGTAGAGTTCGAATGTCGTCTGTTGCTGCGATGAGGGCGGTCTCAGTGCTGTGTTTTGCTCGGAAGCCAGATTGTGAGGAGTCGAGGGATTTGTTGGCTTCGAGGAAGGCGGCGAGCTGGTTGTTGACAGCTTTCTCGAATACTTTGGCCGGGAATGGAAGGAGCGAGATGGGGCGGTAATTTTTGAGTTCGGTGGGGTCTGCTGTGGGTTTTTTCAGAAGGGCGGTGAGTTCAGCGTGTTTCCAGTCTTCCGGGAAGGTGGCGGAGTTGAAGGAGCAGTTGATGACGTTTCGGAGGTGCGGTGCTATGACGGAGTCTGCTTTGTTGAAGATGTGGTGAGGACATGGGTCTGTGGGGGATCCTGAGTGGATGGAATTCATCAGGCGGATTGTGTCCTCAGTGGAGATTGGGTTCCAGTCGTTAAGGGTGTTCACGGGGGGAGAAAGTTCAGCAAATGGTAGGGTGGGTTGGTTTCTGGGTTGGTTGTCGAAGCTGTTGTGGATGTCTGCAATCTTGTTGTGGAAGAATGAGGCTAGGGAGTCGCAGAGGGCTTGAGAGGGGGTGATGCCGTTGGAGTTGGCCGAGGGATTGGAAAATTCCTTGACGATGTTGAAAAGTTCCTTGCTGTTGTGGGCGTTGTTGTCAAGTCGATCCTTGAATGCTGTTTTCTTGGCCTTTCGGATCAGTTGGTGGTGTATGCGGGTGGCGTTTTTGAAGGCGTCCTTGGTGCTAGTGGTTGGGTCTTTTTTCCAGGCCTTTTCAAGGGAGCGGCAGAGTTTCTTGGACTTCTTAAGATCATCGTTGAACCATGAGGCCTTTTTGCTGCCAGGTTTGCTTTGACGTTTCTTCAGTGGTGCTAAGGTGTCGGCGGTGTTGGATAACCATAGGGTCAGGTTGGCGGCGGCTTCGTTTGCGTTAGAAGAGTGGGCTGGGGTGTTTAGGAGGAGCGATGCGGAGATCTGGTCCATGGTGATTTTGTTCCAGTTTCTTTGCAGAGTTGGTTGGAGGTGGTTGGTGGGTTTTGGTTTGTTGTAGGTGAAGTGAACACAGCTGTGGTCAGTCCAGAGGAGATCCGTAGTGTGGCTGAAGGAGACATGATTGCTGGAGGTGAAGATGGGGTCGAGTGTGTGACCTGCGATATGGGTGGGGGAGGTGACCAGTTGTTTAAGTCCGAGGTTGGCGAGATTGTCCAAGAGGGTGGTGGTATTGCGGTTGTTGATCTTTTCAAGGTGAAAGTTGAGGTCTCCCAGAAGGATGTAGTCTTTGGAGGGGAGCGCGTGAGGAGTGATGAAGTCCGTGATGTCTTCACTGAATTTTGCGCGGGGTCCAGGTGGTCTGTAGAGGAGGGTGCCTCTGAGTGTGGTCTTGGGGTCGATGTGGATCTGGAAGTGAAGGTGTTCGGAGTTAGCGAGGTTGGCGTCAGAGCTGGTTGAGATGCGGATTGATTTCTTATGGACGATAGCGATTCCTCCTCCTGTGTGGTCGGTGCGGTCCTTGCGTGTGATCTTATAGCCTTCCGGGATGGCAATGGTGATGTCTGGGGCGGAGGAAGCGTTCATCCAAGTTTCTGTTAGGAAGGCGACGTCTGGAGAGATGGTGTCTAGTAGATTCCATAGGTCAATGGCGTGTCTGTGGACCGATCGAGTGTTGAGAAGGATGCACTGTAGATGGAGTAGCAAGAGAAAGGTCCATGGGTGTGTCCAGGAGCGGCTTGGACGCAGTTGGGGGCGCGACCGGGGTTAAGGGCTAGGAGGGTGGCGGCATCGTAGGTAATGCGGGAGGGCTGGGAGGGACGGGGGCCAGGGGGTCTGGCGCTGGGCGCGGTCCAGGCGCGGATGGGCGTAGACGGGCTTACCTTTGGCGCACCTTCGGCGCGGATTGGGCGCGGTCGCTGCGCGTGGACGCTGCACGCGGGAACTCCTGTCATATATGGATAGTGGAGGGGGGAGGGGCGAGGGCGGCTCAGCTGGGAGGCGTGGCGGGCTCAAGGGAACAACAACAATAGCAACAGAATCAAAATGGAGGGGAGGGCAGAGCAGGGCGCCGGGGGATAACACACGATGTCAATTACACAATGCGCAGGTAAATATTGGAGCGAGCAAGCAAGCATCCGGTAAAGCAGTGACCAGGCGGTGGAAAATGCTAATGAGTCCTGGCGCTGTTTAAATTAATAAATAAATGCTCAAACGCTATAGAATCCTTGCGCTATGGAAATAGATAGGAAAACAACACTGAAACGCGATTAAGTTCTGGCGCTGTTAAAATAAATAAATAAATGAGTAACACTTCGACAAAATCAGCTTTGCAGTACAATACCGCCTTTCAGCAGCAAGCAGGCAGGGGAGCGACCACTCGAGGCAGGAGCGAGGAGTGGATCTGGAACCGGTGCTTGAACTGGATTACAGCGAGGAGAGTGAGGAGTTGGAAGAGGGGGAGGTGCGGGATGACTTGGAAGGAGTAGGCCGCGCAGCGGGGATGACGACCTTGGTGTGTTACAGGTCGACCCCGGGACGAAGAAGAAGACTGGAAATGGGAAGGCCCGTGGAAAGGAGCCCAGAGGACGGGCCCGGGAGCGGACGGAGGCACTAACAGGTGAGAGTGCCTGGTGGGCGGCTTGGGATGACGCGCCCCGGGGCGGGGAGGGCAGGAAGCGCACCTGCAGGTCGGTGGGTGTGGGGGATGGGTCTGTGAGGGAGGGGGGGGCGCCTTCTGGCGGTCCACCTGCAGATGGTAAGAAGGTGGATGGTAAGTCGGTGACCCTGGGGGTGCAAACTGACAAAAGTGATGGCAAAGATGAGAAGGGGGTGAAGGTCCCGAAGAAGATGCCTTATATGGGGTTGGTGATGCCTTTGGGGTCGCACTTGTCGGAGAAAATGAGGGACAAGATATGGAAACATGAGTTTGTGGATGTTTTTAAGTTACTACACCGGGAGGTGCAGGCGAAGGAGGGTTCCAAGGAGGAGGAGTGGGAGTTGACGAGGCGGCCTAGGGTGCCGATCACTATGGAGAATTGGACTTCGGCCTTTCTGATCTATGCTAGCGTGTATTGTCAGAAGTATCTGGACCGGGCAATTGCGCTTTTCAAGTATATGGATATCATTCGTAAGGCCCAGATGCAGTTTGGTGGGTTTGCATGGTTGAGCTATGATGAGGAGTTTCGGGCCCGGGTTGGCGCTGATCCTGAGAAGAGTTGGGGTGAGGTGGACCAGGAGCTTTGGATGCAGTGGATGGCTTCTTCGCACTCGTCGGCCTCTACACATACGGCCAGCGGTTTACCGGTGTTGTATCGGTCTTTTCCGACGCGTCCCGCCCAGGGCGGGGCGGGGGGCGGAACTGTGCCCAGCACCATTGTGTCCGGTCAGCCGTCCAAACCCGGAGGGCCCACTAAGGGGGTGTGTTGGAGCTACAGTCGGGGTTTCTGCTCTCGGTACCCTTGCAAGTTCAAGCATGAGTGCTCTAAGTGCGGCGGAAAGCACCCCCTTACCCAATGCCTCTCGCTCGCCACCCCCTCCGAACAGTGGAGAAACGCTAGGGGTCGGGGGCAGCCTGGCCCGAAGGGCGCCTACTACGGTTAACGTGGAGGCGATGGCCCCGTGGCTCGCGTGCTATCCTGATCGCGAGTCCGCGGCGCGGCTCTTCTGGGGTTTCACTGAGGGCTTTCGGGTGGGTTACCAAGGTCCCAGGGAGCGTCGGTGGGCGGAAAATTTGAGGTCGGCGAAGGAATTGCCGGGGGTAGTGGCTGCGAAGTTGGACAAGGAGGTGGCGGAAGGGAGGGTGGCAGGGCCGTTCGATGACTGGCCGCTTCCGGACCTGATCATTTCTCCGTTGGGGGTGGTGCCGAAGAAGGAGGAAGGGGAGTTCTGGATGATTCACCATTTCTCATGGCCGGAGGGTCGGTCGGTGAATGACTTCATTCAGGTGGACGATGCGGTTCGGATGGTGCGGTTGTGTGGTCCCGGTTCGGAGCTGGCGAAGTGTGACATTAAGTCGGCTTTCCGGCTCCTGCCTATTCACCCGGCTGATTTTGCGCTTTTGGGCATGCAGTTCGGGGGCGCCATTTACGTCGACAAAGTCCTTCCCATGGGTTGTGCCATCTCCTGTGCGTTGTTTGAACTTTTTAGCACTTTTCTGCAGTGGGTCATGGTGCGGGTGAGTGGGTGCCGCGAAGTCACTCACTACCTGGACGACTTCCTTTTCCTGGGCAGGGCGGGGACGGGGGATTGCGGCAGGGCCCTGTCGCGTTTCCAGGCCTTGGCCGTGCAGTTTGGAGTGCCTCTGGCGCCTGAGAAGACGGCTGGGCCCAGCTGTTGCCTCACGTTTTTGGGGATTGAACTGGACTCGGTGGAGTGGTTGGCGCGCCTGCCGGCAGCTAAGGTGAAGGAGATTCTGGCATGTCTGGAGTGGACTGTGGGGGAACGGCGGATCCCTCTGCGGGCGGTTCAGAAGCTTCTGGGTTTCCTTAACTTTGCATGCAGGGTGGTGCAGGCAGGGCGCACGTTCTGTCGGCGGCTCGGCATGGCCATGTCGGGGGCGGTGCTTCCGCATCACAGGGTGAGGATATCCCTGGGGGTGAGGACGGATTTGAGGACTTGGATCACGTTCCTGCAGAATTTCAACGGGGTGCCTTTGGAGTTTGATGAGGACAGGGCGGTCTGGCAATGCCAAATTTTCTCTGACGCGGCTGGGTCAGCGTGGTTTGGGGTCTTCTGGGATGGTCGGTGGTGTGCGGAGAGCTGGCCGGCCTCCTGGATCAAGCAAGGCAGGAGCATTGCGTTTTTGGAGTTCTTCCCATTGCTGGTGGCGCTGGTGGTGTGGGGGGAGGACTTTCGGGACAGGACGGTGCTCTTTCACGTTGACAACATGACGGTGGTGGACCTTGTTAATAACCAAAGGGCGAGGGACCTGCGAGTGCTGCGGCTGTTGCGTAGATTCATGTTGGCGTGCCTGCAGTTGAATGTGGTGTTTCGGGCCAAGCATGTCCCTGGGGCGAATAATGACATTGCGGATGCTTTGTCTCGTTCGCAGTGGCAGCGGTTCCGACACCTGGCGCCGGGAGCGGACGCCTGCAAGACCGAGCTGCCGGCCGGCATCTGGGCCTTGGGGGAGTGAGGATGATTGGTCTGGTGGAGGGTTCGTTGGCTCCGTCCACGAGGAGGACATATCGCCTGGCATGATCGGAATTTAGTTCTTTTATGGGCTGGATGGTGGATGGTGTGGTGAGTGGGGAGTCGGAGGTGCTGGAGGGTTTGAGGGGCTATGTGCTAACCTGTATGGACCGTGGCCTGACTGCTGCTACGATTTCTGGGAAATTGGCTGGTATTTCCTTTTATTGTGTTTTGTTTTTGGGTTTCGACCCCACCAAGGATGTGGTGCTGGCTCGCATGTTGCGGGGGTGGGGCCGGGAAAGGGGCGCCAGGAGGGGGCGCCTACGGGAGGCAGTGACGTTTGACTTGTTGGTTCGGCTGGTTGGGGTGTTGCCGGAGAGTTGCTATGATAGGGTCGAGGTGGGCCTGTTTCGTCTGTGCATGGTGTGGATGTTCTTTGGGGCGTTTCGGGTGTCTGAGTTGTTGGGCACGAGTCGGGGGGCTGGCAGGTTGTTTGAGGATGTGCGGGTCGATGCGGGGCGTTTGGGGATATGGCTGGGCCGCTCGAAGACGGATCAGGTGGGCCGAGGCCAATGGGTGTGGTTGAATGAGTCTGGTGGGGCGGTGTGCCCGGTGCTGGAGTGGCGGTCTTTTTGCGGGTCGGAGGGGGCCCGGGGGGGCGAGATTTTCTGCCATGCCTCTGGTGCGAGAGTGTCGGCTGGCCAGTTGTTGGCGGTGTTGCGCATGGCCTTGGGACGCCTGGGGATTGATGGGACTGGTTACGGTACTCATTCCTTTCGCATTGGGGCTGCGACTGCGGCAGCATGTCTGGGTTGGTCCTGGGACAGGATTAGGAGGATTGGGCGTTGGAAGTCGCGCTGTTGCGAGAGGTATGTGAGGAAATAGTTGGGTCCCAGGCAGGTTTGTTGGTGTTGCACTGTTTTTTGTTTGCCTGTTCTAACATCTTTTTCTTCGTAGGTTGCGTGGGTGGCCCGGGCGGTAGGACGGTGACTTGGATCGTTGGGCACTCATTTGTGCACTGGGCGTCCAAATACGCTGACCAGCAGGTTTACGGCCGTAACCTGGGACTGAAAGGACAATTGCACGAGGTGAAATGGTGGGGAAAGAGCGGAATGCGATGGGGGGCACTACTGCCCTGGCTCGCGAAGATGGTCCCACAGAGGGGATGCCCGGATTTGTTGATCATTCATTTGGGAGAGAACGACCTGGTGCAATTGTCTGGACTGGCTCTGTTGCAACTCATGCAAAGGGACTTGGATGTGTTGAAATCGAGGATGGCGGGGGCCTGCATTGCCTGGGCGGAGCTGGTCCCCCGGAAAGTTTGGAGGGGGGCCATGAAACATGGGGCTATCGAGAAGGCCCGGAGAAAACTTAATCGGGCTATGAGGCTGTACTGTGCGGACAGGGGTGTTAAAGTCATTTCGCACCCAGGGATACGACTGGAGGAGCCTTTAGCGTTTAGGGAGGACGGTGTGCATCTGTCTCGACTGGGGAATGCGTGGTACATGATGGAGTTGCGGGATGTGGTGAGCAGATTGTGGAACGAGTCGATCTGGTGCCGGAGGGAGTGACTGTGCAGTGACGGACGGACGGCCCCGTGGGGGGGGGGGGTGGGGGGGGGGGGGTGGGGCAGTGTACCGCCCTGCAGGGGGTCTACTGGGTGGCAGGTTTCGAAGGGACAGGGGGTCAAGAGCGGGCATACCCATCCCTTGGGGGGGGAGTTGGCACAGGAGGGACCGAAGTTTGATTGGAAGTTTGCAATGACTGGGGGGCTGGAAGACGGTGATTGACGTACAAGAGAAGGGTGTTTGGAGCCGGTAGGGCTTAGTGATGACGTGGGTGAATGAAACGAATGGGGGGGAAGTGTGAATGGGGGTTTGCTGTTACTGTTATTGTTGATTTATTGTTATGCGCAGTTCTGGTCTAATAAAATGGCCTTTTACGCTGACACTGCGTGGTCTGTTTATTGCGCGATGCTGGGCCTCGGGGAAAGCACAGTCGCAGACTAGTCTTTCCCCGGGGTCTTTCGCGCAGGGGATAGGCCAGGTAGGGGAAGGGGAGGAGTTAGGGGGTGGGTACTTAAGCGCGGGGGAGGAAGGGATCTTCCTCTTTTCTGCACCTGGCACCATCGGGAGGGAGCTCGAAAGTCCGCCCACCCACCCGGCAACTGGAGGTGGTTTCTTGGGTTGGTCTGTTGCGTTGCCAGTTTAGGCCAGAGCTGCGGTAGGCAGGTTTCGAAGGGACAGGGGGTCAAGAGCGGGCATACCCATCCCTTGGGGGGGGGAGTTGGCACAGGACGGACCGAAGTTTCATTGGAAATTTGCAATGACTGGGGGGCTGGAAGACGGTGATTGACGTACAAGAGAAGGGTGTTTGGAGCCGGTAGGGCTTAGTGATGACGTGGGTGAATGAAACGAATGGGGGGGAAGTGTGAATGGGGGTTTGCTGTTACTGTTATTGTTGATTTATTGTTATGCGCAGTTCTGGTCTAATAAAATGGCCTTTTACGCTGACACTGCGTGGTCTATTTATTGCGCGAGAAGGTGTGCGTCTCTCACCACGAGAGCTTCTCATCGTCCTCACAAAAAAATGTCCACAGCGGTGCCTCCACCATTTAAATCTTGCTCCGAATTATGCCAAATGCGGGGCACTCAAAGGACGGGTGCCGATGTTGCGGTGACATGCCGCAAAAATATCATGCTCCAGATCTCTGCAGTTCATGCAAAAGAAAAACGGCACTCGCGGGGCTTAAGTTACAGCAGCAGTTTATTCCAAAAACAGACGTGTTTCGGAAAGACTTCCTTCGTCAGTGTTGTTACATTTTTACTGGCGGTCACCATTTTAAAAAAGCATGTCAATTACCATGTCATCGAAACAAACAAGGGTTTGCGCGAATCCGCTGATTGACGAGCGCCACCTTAAGAGGGTGAATCTCATACTGTTTAACAAATATTTGTGACAGAATGCACCACAGGAAATTAAATAAAGCCTGACATCCAATATTTAGATGCTGTGTGGTGCAATTAATTTTATACATATATATTTTCTGATGCGGACAGGCTCCTCCCGGGAAATCCGCCCGTTGTCTGTTGGCGCGTTAAAGCCGGTAGAGCCACAGCAGGTAGTAGGTAGCGTCGTAGATTCCAAAATCACAGCGCGCTCTCAGTTGCAGTTTAAACAGCAGAATTGTATTTCCAATGTTACGCGTTTCGAGAGTAAACTCTCTTGATCACACATTTGGCGTTCGTGACTTGGTATCTATGTATAGCGCCAAGTCACGAATGCCCAATGTGTGGAAATAAAACTCTGCTGTATAAACTGCAACTGAGAGCGTGCTGTGATTTTGGAATCTACGATGATATATATATATATATATATATATATATATATCCTGCACTCCGTTTGTCTCCAAGCTCGCGCAGCTCGCACAGCCAGCAAGCAGACTCCGGACACGGACCTCGAGGTGCTTCATAGATCTTTATTTGGCAGAAAGAGTCACAGACGTTTCGGCTCAGCGGAGCATTGATCACATGTATATATATACAGGATACTTTGCAATATGTGGATGTAGCACTTTATTCCCATTCCCCTATTTCCCTATGCACTTTAATACACTCCACTTGCCGCAGGCTTGGAACCAGTCTAATTTGTATATATTGGCACTTTTAATAAGCCTTAATTCCCCCAGTCACCGTCAATACATTATGTAAATATTTTATGTTTTTTACTAAAAGGATTTATCCTGAAATCAATGATATGAAACCATGTCTAATAACGCCTGTGAAACTACATTGTACCTTTTGCAAAAAGTGACATTTCATTGTATTTATAGCGTTTGTCAAAATTTGAATTACATACTACTTACAAAATATAACAAGCATTAGAAATGCAATAGGTCTCGCAGCATTAGAGTTAGTGCTTTTAGAATTGTTTATGGGTTTTTTTGTAAATCTTTAGCATGAGGTTGAGGGTGAGTGAGGGGTTGAGGGTGAGTGAGGGTGAGGCTGAGGGGTTGAGGGTGAGGGTGAGTGAGGGGTTGAGGGTGAGGGGTTGAGGGTGAGTGAGGGTGAGGGGTTGAGGGTGGGTGAGGGGTTGAGGGTGAGGGGTTGAGGGTGAGGGTGAGTGAGGGTGAGTGAGGGTGAGGGTGAGTGAGGGTGGGTGAGGGTGGGTGAGGGTGAGGGTGAGTGAGGGTGGGTGAGTGTGAGTGAGGGTGAGTGGGGGTGAGTGTGGGTGAGTGTGGGTGAGGGTGAGGGATTGAGGGTGAGGGGTTGAGGGTGAGTGAGGGTGAGGGGTTGAGGGTGAGTGAGGGTGAGGGGTTGAGGGTGAGTGAGGGTGAGGGAGGGTGAGGGGTTGAGGTTGAGGGGTTGAGGGTGAGTGGGGGTGAGTGAGGGTGAGGGGTTGAGGGTGAGTGAGGGTGAAGGTGAGTGAGGGTGAGTGAGGGTGGGTGAGTGTGAGTGAGGGTGGGTGAGTGTGAGTGAGGGTGAGTGTGGGTGAGTGTGGGTGAGGGATTGAGGGTGAGGGGTTGAGGGTGAGGGGTTGAGGGTGGGTGAGGGGTTGAGAGTGAGTGAGGGTGAGGGTGAGTGAGGGTGAGGGGTTGAGGGTGAGTGGGGGTGAGTGAGGGTGAGTGAGGGTGAGGGGTTGAGGGTGAGTGAGGGTGAGGGGTTGAGGGTGAGTGAGGATGAGGGGTTGAGGGTGGGTGAGGGTGAGTGAGGGTGAGTGTGAGTGAGGGTGAGTGAGGGTGAGTGAAGGTGGGTGAGGGTGAGGGGTTGAGGGTGATTGAGGGTGAGGCGTTGAGGGTGAGTGAGGGTGAGGGGTTGAGGGTGAGTGAAGGTGAGGGTGAGGGTGAGTGAGGGTGAGGGGTTGAGGGTGAGTGAGGGTGAGGGGTTGAGGGTGAGTGAGGGTGAGTGAGGGTGAGGGGGTGAGGGTGAGTGAGGGTGAGGGGTTGAGGGTGAGGGTGGGTGAGGGTGAGTGAGGGGTTGAGGGTGAGTGAGGGTGAGTGAGGGTGAGGGGTTGAGGGTGAGGGTGTGAGGGGGTGAGGGTGAGGGGGTGAGGGGTTGAGGGTGAGTGAGGGTGAGGGTGAGGGGTTGAGGGTGAGTGAGGGTGAGGGTGAGTGAGGGTGAGTGAGGGTGAGGGTGAGTGAGAGTGAGGGTGAGTGAGAGTGAGGGTGAGTGAGGGGTTGAGGGTTAGGGGTTGAGGGTGAGTGAGGGTGAGGGGTTGAGGGTGAGGGTGGGTGAGGGTGAGTGAGGGTGAGTGAGGGTGAGGGGTTGAGGGTGAGTGAGGGTGAGGGGGTGAGGGTGAGTGAGGGTGAGGGTGAGTGAGGGTGAGGGGTTGAGGGTGAGTGAGGGTGAGGGTGAGTGAGGGTGAGGGGTTGAGGGTGAGTGAGGGTGAGTGAGGGTGAGGGGTTGAGGGTGAGTGAGGGTGAGGGGTTGAGGGTGAGTGAGGGTGAGTGAGGGTGAGTGAGGGTGAGGGGTTGAGGGTGAGTGAGGGTGAGGGTGAGTGAGGGTGAGTGAGGGTGAGGGGTTGAGGGTGAGGGGTTGAGGGTGAGTGAGGGTGAGGGTGAGTGAGGGTGAGGGGTTGAGGGTGAGTGAGGGTGAGGGGTTGAGGGTGAGTGAGGGTGAGGGTGAGGGTACATGCTTTTCACTTTCTTCAAAGGTTGTCCGTGCATCAAGGGTAGTTGACTGAACTTTAAGTATAATAATTGTACGTACTCTTCGGTGGCATTGAGCTCACACCCTCGAATGGTCTTAGGTAGTATTGTTTCCTGTAGAATTCTATTTCCTGCTTATAAAGCAGTGGTATGTGCATGTGAAAGTCTGAGAGTTGGAGGCGGTTAAGGAAATGCAGAACATTCAGCAAAAGTAATGGGAAACCATTTTTATCTTGAAACTGTTTTTAACCGACAGTCTTTTATTCCTAATCATAGATGAGTGGGAGTAATACAGGGACTGGAGCAGCAGCGCCTCAGTTTGGATTGGTGTGGCAGGCAGGAGAAAGTCAGGAGAGGGAGGAGGGGGAACTGCTTGCGAAATGAAATTAAAAGCGGCCGGGCGGGAAATGCTCTCGGTAGCATTTGTGTGAAGCAGGGGGCGGGAGCAGCCTTTGATGTGCGGATAATTAGGGGAGGAGTAGCCAGGAGATCCAAGCTGGGGAACAGATGGCTGGCGCGATGAGACTGACACAGTAAAGACATTACGGTGAGGCCGGAAACTGTCCACTCGCAGAGTCCATTTATCTCTCCAGGTCTTCATTAGACATGTGCCTTTGAGACCAGTGTTTTAACAAAGGATTCTCTGGAGCTGCTGCGCATAAGCATGAGTGTGGCTGTTGTTGTTGCGAAGGCACATGTAAGTGAGGGCAAGTTAGACCTTTCAGTGCGTCTAAACACTAAAACACACGATACTTTAGAGACCTAATGTGTTCTAAATTTGCAAAGAGCGATGTGTTTGGCTTCATGGGGACAGGCTTGAATCCTAGTGGGTCCACTTATCCTTCAGAGGTCGGACAAACAATAGTGCATTGAGTTGGGTAACGTCTGTTTTTCAATTTAACACCAAGACTCCCGAAGATGATGCGCTTTACGTTATAACACAGCCTTCTACCAGCCTATTTAATTTTTCGTTTGGAACTAAGCACGTCCTTTTGTAATGTAACGGGTCCTATTGTGAAGCGCTCTGACACAGAGTAAAGTTCGCGCTATATCATAAATAAATGCAAAATGCTACAGCCTAACATGTCACAAGTCCTGTTGTTGCCAGGCTTTATGGACCTTAGTAGTTGCTCTTTAACATGATTTTGTAGCACGTTGAGTTCTGCTTCCCGAAATATAACAACTTTCGGATCATGCGATCACGGTTTTCACATCAGTTGGTCAGAAGAGAGCTTTGCGTATAATCCGTAGTCGAGGATCATCGACACAAACGAGGTGATCTTCAATGGTAATAGAAACAGAAGCCAGACTATGCAACCTTTCCGTGATACTGATTTAATAGCTAGTAGATGTAGAGTAATAGAGATGCGAAAGGTTATTTTTAATTTAAATGGCGCTTTTGCAAAAAAAAAAAAATGTTAGTTATTTATAAATCATAGGATTATAACGATTGGCAAATCGAAGCGTGTTACTCTCATTGTTAAACAAGGGAAATCGGAACCCTGGCAGGAGAAGATCAGGAGCTAGGAAAAGATCGGGAGGCGGAGAGTTGAGGCAGGCAGGCAGGCATGGGAGGAGAGGAGGAGGGGGAGGAGAGTAGGGGAGGCACGGCCTAGCGGCCGTGCAATCAAGTAGTGAGGGGGCGGAGTTGTGGGAAGGCTGAGAGAGAGAGTAGGCGGCTGGGGGCATGTGCACGCGCATTTAAGCTCAATGCGCATGCGCATTGAGCTTAAATTTATCGTGCACTGCAAGGAATCGCCACGATTCCTTGCAGTGTGGATAAAGAGTGGATAACTCGCAATAGTCTCGCTTGCTCGATGCGCATGCGCATCGACAGGCGAGACCTAAAAATGTAATGGTAAATGGAAATGTGATATGTAGCACCACACTCCTTAAAACAGGAGTAGTATGTCTCATGTTTATGAAATCCTGACATCACGTGACTGGGCGGGCTAATTGGGTGTGCACTGCATTATAAAATTAAAAAACTCAAACTGGCTCACTTGCATGTGAACAAGGGCTTTTCAAGCCCGAAACGCGTAGTGCCCTCTTGCCTACCGGCTTTCCTGCAATAAAGATCCTGTGAAGCGCATCTGGAGGTCCGTCTCCTATGTTTCCTCGCCAGTCTGACTCCCGTCTGACTTGGAAGTGGTGTTTGGAGTTTCCGCGTATGTAAATTACGGAAGCCGGCTTGCTTTCGTTCCGGACCCCCTTTCCAGTTTGTGGCGCCACTGTCAAGCCATTCTGTTCAAAAGTTTTCCTGGAGGAAATTAATCGTGGCAGCCCCCTCACGCAACCTGAAACAAGATACTCTCAACCGGCTGTGCAACCCGGGCATTCATCGGCGGATTCGGAAGGCTCTGCCAGAGGAGTGACAGCGGTGTACGCGGTGAGTCCAAGCTTGCAAAAAAGAAGCGGAGGTGGAAAGGTTTCCCCGTTTTCGGGGAATAGCGCATATTTAAAACACCATCCGGAACTTCTAGTCATCTCAGTGGTGTACATTGCAACATTTCTAAGTCGGGTAAAGCAGAGGTGATGTCTGCGGAGGAGTTCCATGCGAGGGAGGAGGAGGCGGAGTTACTATCTAGTCAAGTCATGGCGCCAAGTAACAGCACGAGTGCACCAGCGATAGGCGCAGAATCACAAGACAAGCCTAATGTGAAGACACTATACAAGGAATTGGAAAAACAAAAACGGCTTGAGATAACTAAATGGTGGGAACATTATTCCCTTTCCAAATATGCAGAAGTCAAGAGGGTGCCACGAGGGCTAAGAATTATGTTAGCACCAAGCTTCGAAAATCCCAACCCATTAATGCTAAAAGAATGGGGTCAAAATAATCTCGCGGCTTCAATGAACTTTGTTCTTATTCTTATTAAATACGCCGCCATAGACAGAGATGCTATTTTGAAAATCATTCCTGAGTTGGAAGACCAAATAAATGCATTGGGTGAAGTGGAAGGGGCGAAGCAGTTGAAAGAAGGAATGGATGATCGCCTAAAAAAGCACGTTGAGAAAATGAAGGCGAGAAAAATCAGCAAATTCGCCCGAGACGCTTCAGACTATGCGAATGGACAAATATTTACCTTCGCAAGGAAATATAATGCAACAAAAAGACAACAGTTTAGAGGCGCATTAAATTCCACACCCAATGCTCAACTTACAACAGCTGAAAATGAAGCCTATGAAGAAGCCTCAGCTGGCGCCAGCAGTGACACAATGTCCAGCTACAGTGGAACAAGTGGTTCAAGCACAGATTTAAATGTCACTAACCAAACTTTGCCCGTTTTGAATATTGATGAAGAGCTGGGTTTTTTAGTGGCAGAAAGACTACGTACATTAAGACCACACCAAAAAACGGCAACAGATCCCGCCGTAACCAAAAACGCCGGGAAAGGCGGAGAAGATGCAAACAAAGGGCCCAAGAAACAACAAAAAAACAATCAACAGTGGAAGAAAAAGAAACAATAATGGACAGATCCATCATTAATCTATCTGATGTGGTCCTCACCAAAGCGGAGCAACAACTTCTTGCTTTAGGCTTAAACTACTGCCCCAATCAAAATTTCAACTATGCTTCTTCCAGAGTGGATGTTTATTGTTACATCCGCAAATTAAAGCTACGCAAATTCTTCGCTTTACAACGTCTTAAAACCCCTGCTGGCACCAACAATCCTGCCAATCTGAACATCACTGACACGGAACAGCTTTTTTCAGTGTCAGATGCACCAGCGCTCCTTGCCATTCATGATTTAGCGAATGATGACAACTACGAAATCAGCAATGAAAATGAAGTGGCAAGCACACAAAATCGACTTGAAAGAATCAATATATCCAAATCAGGAGCAGGCATCACTCCTTTCAAGCGAAAATCTGAATTTGTACCTATTATGACTCGTGATGCAGTTGATGTTTTCCAGGATTGTGTCATCACAGAAATGAAAAAACTGCATAAAACTACCAACATCCACAAAAAGAGAAAGAAATTTGATGTGAAACAGGCACGATATTCTGCATTAATGAAAGAACTAAAGAACAATCCAGACATCGTAGTCAAAACGGCGGATAAAGGTGGAAACATCGTTATTTGGCCTAAGGCAGCGTACATTCTAGAAGCCCAAAGACAGCTATTGGATCCAGATTGTTACAAAAAATCTACAAACAAAGAATATACCAAGGCTAATGAAAATCTAAATAAACTTCTACAGAAACATCGCAGAGGTGGCCTAATCTCGGAGGAGGAGTATCAATTTATGCTCAATGAACATCCCACCTTGCCAACTATGTATTTAATCCCCAAAGTTCATAAAGGACAATCACCAGTGCCAGGCTGGCCGATCATCTCTGCGATAAACAGCTGTGGAGAAAAAGTAGGCCAATATGTGGACTTTTTTCTGCAGAAGTGGGTAAGCAGCCTGCCTAGTTTTGTACGTGACACTGGAGACTTTCTAGCCAAAATAGAGGATCTAGAATGGCAAAATGATATGCTGCTAATAACTTTGGATGTTGAACAGCTACACATTAGCATTTCACACACAGATGGTATGAACGCAGTTTCTCATTTTTTGGGCCGTCGCCCAATTGACTTCTATGAATATAACAAAGTGATTCTGGGCCTAATAGAGTGGTGTTTGTACAACAACTATTTTTTATTTGGTAAAGAGATTTGGAAGCAACTGAGGGGCGTGGCTATGGGGGGCCTGCTTCTCCCCCAGCTATGCGTGCTTGCACGTTGGCTGGTGGGAGGAGCGGGTCCTCAACGTCACGCATCAAGTGTGGGTACGAGAAAAAATTGTCCGATACCTTTGCTATATTGATGATATTTTTCTAGTTTGGCAAGGTGATAAAACAGAAACTTGTGCTTTTATCAATGCTATCAATGACAATCCATATAACCTTAGATTTACTTCTAAAATGAGCACCAAACAAGCGGAATTTTTGGATGTCACTGTGTATATTGATGATCATAGCAGGGTGCAGACTACTCTCCATTGTAAAAGTACTGCAGGCAACACTACCCTCCATGCCTCTAGTTTACACCCTAGGCATACAATCCAAAGTATTCCCTAGGCTGAAAAGAATATGTAGCAGTACTACTGATTATGAGATGTGTGTTTATGGCCTGCGTAGCCGTATGAAAGCCCGAGGATATACAGAATAAATGTTTAACCAAGCGTTAGCAAAATCCCAGGGCAGAACACGGGCTAGTCTGCTAAATCAAGCTTCTGAGATTACTGATTTGTCTGATGTGACAATAGATACCATCAAACAGGAATGTCCCAGATTTATCACCAATTACAGCAGCCAACAAAACAGGATAAGACAAATTATCAACCATCATTGGCCCATCATACTAATTGACAATGTATTGGGCAATATGCTTCCTGATAAACCCATGGTTACCTTTCGTCGTGCACTGAGTATGGGTGCTGTGCTCGATCAGAGTAGTCCAGAGCTTAAATGCAAACAAATTGGCTAATTAAGGAGGGATTCCGGAAATGCTCTACTTGTAGAGCATGTAAGTTCGGAATAAATAAGACACACTACACAACCCCCTTTAGCGATACTGAGATTCCCATCAAAGGCCAGCATACATGCAAAACAGAATATGCAGTATATGTTCTGACATGTACGTGTGGCCTCAATTATGTAGGCAGCACTAAACAGCCCGTACATGTCAGAATTTTGCAGCATATCCAAGCCATTTTGCACTCAGACCCTGCATACCCGGTTGCACGTCACTTTTTGAGCTCACACAATAAGGATATCAATTGCTTGTCTTACTACGTATTAGCTTCAATCCCCAAATTGAGGCGAGGTGGCAATCGTGAGCTCAAACTCAGACAATTAGAATCACGAATGATCCTCGAATTTGACAGTAAATGGCCTTAACATTACTGAGGATCTTCGCCATTTTCTGTGACATGCCTCCCGTTTACAATACTGAGTTCTGGATACATTCATGAAATTCGGCTGTCCTTCCCTCTAGATAGTCAGGTTCCCTGTTATCTGGTGGGCCAAATACTCTTTTTCAAGTGATCAAAAATGGTGCCTATGTAACCAGCTATTAGTTTGGCCAGTCAAGTTCCTTGTTGGCCATTCTACTATTGATGGAAGTAACTCCTTACCTTCTCTAAATTTTGTAAATATTGTTATATAATATTTTGTATACACTTTTTATCAAATTTTGTATATTTATTAGTACTGTTTTTTACACTGGGTGTTTTTAGCTATAATGAATTCTACATATTGTAGTTTTATCTAGTATCAAATGTTTTTACAGTATTTTATGAGATATATAGAAGGACAGGGTCCTATCTCTTACTGTTTGCATTTATGCAATGAATACACAGGATACTTTGCAATATGTGGATTTAGCACTTTATTCCCATTCCCCTATTTCCCTATGCACTTTAATACACTCCACTTGACGCAGGCTTGGAACCAGTCTAATTTGTATATATTGGCACTTTTAATAAGCCTTAATTCCCCCAGTCACCGTCAATACATTATGTAAATATTTTATGTTTTTTTCTAAAAGGATTTATCCTGAAATCAATTATATGAAACCATGTCTAATAACGCCTGTGAAACTACATTGTACCTTTTGGAAAAAGTGACATTTCATTGTATTTATAGCGTTTGTCAAAATTTGAATTACATACTACTTACAAAATATAAAAATGTAATGTTAAATGGAAATGTGATATGTAGCACCACACTCCTTAAAACAGGAGTAGTATGTCTTTCATGTTTATGAAATCCTGACATCACGTGACTGGGCGGGCTAATTGGGTTTGCACTGCATTATAAAATTAAAAAACTCAAACTGGCTCACTTGCATGTGAACAAGGGCTTTTCAAGCCCGAAACGCGTAGTGCCCTCTTGCCTACCGGCTTTCCTGCAATAAAGATCCTGTGAAGCGCATCTGGTGGTCCGTCTCCTATGTTTCCTCGCCAGTCTGACTCCCGTCTAACTCGGAAGTGGTGTTTGGAGTTTCCGCGTATATATATATATATATATCCTTGCTCGCTGCTCCAAGGTATGGGGCACTCTTACGGCGGGTGCAGTTCCAAGCGCGTCGGAGCCTCGCGCTTCAAATACGAAAGCTCTACCCCTCCCGGTCCCGGGTGGGAATAAGGACAGCACACACGGGAATTCTCGATTAGAAGCAACCTTTACTTGCACAGACGCGTTTGGGAAGCCACGCTTCCTTCCTCAATGTTTGTTACACCGCAACGCGCGTCTAGGCGCCATTTTATTTCAAAATACACACACAACTCTAGATGGTGAGCATAGAGAGAGGACTGACGCATGAGCGCCATGTTGCTAATGCATGTCATTCTACAGTGGCATAGCTATCATTAAACATTAGTATTCCACATTGTTATTACTAATATTCATATTCATTTAAGAGTAAACCTCACAAATTATAAAAGGGAATTACTCTGTAATATAGCCGTGGATCGGCAAGGAACCTCTCTCATCTATACGATGGGCCATGGAGTAAGATCTCGCCGTGGATCGGCTTGTGGCAACCCAGAGGTTGCCCTTTAAATTTCCAAGGCCCCGTATTTCAGTTTGACACATCTATGCTGTATGATCAATTCCAAAATATTAAAAAGTTGCAAAATACTTTACAATAATCCTGAAAATACCAAAAGAAAAATATATACTTTGTGCAATGTTCATCTGAACAATTGTCCTCTTCAATTAATTCTTAGACACAAAAGCACCATCAGTCACAGAGAGATACGCATGGCAGGTAACAATTTCATTTCGCTAGTTATTATTACATCTATGGCCGTCATGAATACACTGCATGCCATCACTTTCGTTCAATCTTTTAACTTCCTAAGTGTACAGTTAATTCCTCCCCACAGTTCAGTCCTAGAGGGGCCTTTGTTTGGCAGTCTATAATATATCGGGATTCTAACCTACGAAGTTTTTGTAGCTTATCTCCTCCCCTGATATTATCAGAAATTGCGTCCAGGCAAAAATACTGCAACAGACTCCTGTCGCTCTTATGCTTAATGGAAAAGTGTCTTGCGACAGGGTATGTAAAGTCTCTGTTAACTATAGCCCGCATGTGTTCTAAAATGCGCAATTTTACGGGATTTATGGTGCTGCCTATGTACTTGAGCCCACAAGGACAGAGAAGGCAATAGACTGCAAATGGTGAAGTACAGGTAAGGAATTGCTTGATTTTCTTTTTGGTTCTACACCCCACAATCTCATAGGAATAAACCCTTTTGCTGTTGGCACAGGCCTTGCACCGGCCACAGGGAAAGAAACCTTTCGCATCTTTTAATGTTCCTGTTCGTGTGGGGATGGGTGACAAATGGCTGTGTACCAAAGTGTCCCTCAAAGAACGTGCCCTTTTGAAAGTGATTAGGGGGTTTACAGGTATGTCACTCCCTATAATATTGTCACTTTGCAATATATGCCAATGCCTTTTCAAGATTCTTCTAAGTTGTTGACAATCTTGAGAGTACGGTGTAATCATTCTAAATTTTTCTGTATTGGCTGAGGGTTTATTCTTTTTGACAAATAGGGTCTGTCTTGGTGGTATCCTTACCCTGTCTAAGGTATTCTGTAACAGTTGCTTGCTATACCCCCTGGCCTCAAATCTCTCGTTGCTTTCTTTGGCCGCCTGCTCAAAGTCTTCATTGGTAGAACAGTTACGTTTCAACCGTAGAAGCTTGCCATACGGTATACTTTTGATAAGTTTGTGGGGATGATTACTAGACGCATGTAGCGTGCTGTTTCCTGCCGTTGGATTTCTATAGAGGGAAGTTTTGATTTTATTGTCAATCACCTCAACTTTTAAATCCAAGTACACTGCCTCACTAGTACTAGCCTGGCCGGTGAAAATCAGGTTGCAATCATTCTCATTCAACACTTTGATATATTCCCAGGCTGTCTCTACTGAGCCATTCCACACTATACACAAATCGTCTATGTAACGATACCATGAGACGATACAGTTAGACCACTGCTCTTTCTCGGGGCCCCAGGCCTCCTGCTCCTCCCACCAGCCCACGAATAAGTTCGCGTAGCTGGGGGCGAAGCAGGAACCCATGGCTGTACCGGAAAGCTGTCTAAACAAGGCATCTTGGAATAAAAAGATGTTATTATGGAGACAAAATGCAATTAACTCCATCAGCATGGCGTTGTGCTGGGCATATTTCAAGGGTCTCTTCCCTAAAAAATACTGAATCGCCTTCATCCCTTGTGCATGCTCAATGCTCGTGTAGAGACTAGTAATGTCAAGAGTCAACAGGCAATACCCTGGATGCCAGTCAACTGATTCAATCTTTTCAATAAAATCGGCAGTGTCTCGGATATACGACTTTAAACCCAAAACTATTTCAAACAAAAAGTGATCCAGAAACTTCGATAGATTTTCGGTAAGGCTGCCCATGGATGAAATAATAGGGCGCCCTGTTGGTTTGTCCATCCTCTTATGTACTTTGGGCAAGTAGTAAAAGGTGGGGGTAATTGGATGTATTGTTTTCAAAAAGAAATATTCTTCAGTCTCAAGCATCTGTTTGTCATGCCATTTTTTGAGCAATCCATGCAGTTCTTCAATACTGGACTGATATCTCTGTTTTGTAGTCAATTCATAACAAGACTCGTCCTGCAATTGTCGCATGGCTTCTAGGACGTAATCCTCACGTGACAGGATGACCACATTGCCGCCTTTGTCTGAAGGTTTACAGACTATTGATGTATCTTTGGGCAGTGTTTTTAATGCGGTCCGCTGTTTTTCAGTTAAGTTATTTCTACGTCCCGATGGTTTTTTGTGCATGCGCATTTTTCTTAGATCACTGATCACTAACTCTGAGAAAGTGTCTATCATGTCTGTTTGTGTTGGAGGCACAAATTTTGACTTGAGTTTAAGACCACTATTAAGAGCCTCTTGTTCAATGTCCACAGCCCTTAATCTCTGAGTTAGGCTGTCCATTGGTATTGGTGTTGTCCCTGCTGTGTTCTCAAATCGTAATTCTTCAAGCAGTTCCAAAGAGGTTAGGTCACTCACTTTCAACAGATCAGTATCTTTGTAGCGTGATCGAATTAGTTTCGCTTCATCTGTAGTTGGTTTAGTCTTGAAAAATGTATGCAGGCGAAGTCTTCTAATGAATTGAAACAGATCAATTCTGGTCTGGGTGTATTCAAGGTTACTGTCAGGGCAGAAGGTTAGTCCCAATTTGAGGACTGACTCTTCTGAGGGTGAAAGCGTCCTTGCGGAGAGATTAATGATTGTGAGATGGTCTGTCTTTTCTTCGTATCCTACCATCTTGATCCCCTTTTGGCTCTTGTCTTGCGTGTTGGAGCCTCCGCATTTGCCGCTCTCCGTCTTCCTCTGCCTCTTCCGACCACCCCTTCTGGTTTTTCTCCGTCTTCTGGGGGTTTGTTCTTCCCTCCCCTCAACCAGTTCAATCGGATCACTTGAACCTCCATTTGAAAAGGGGTATCCTCGGTATGTTGCAGGGTTCTGGTTTCGTCTTCAGATTGTTCACCCTCTGTAACCTCAGACTCCGATGTATCAACATTCACCGGTGCAGCCGCACCGGCAGCTTTGTTCCTGCTTAACAAATCCTTCCGTGTCTGATCGTACTTCTTAGAGAACGTGAGGACTCGGCCCATGGCATAGTCCCTTTCGTCTCTATCAAATTTCTCTTGTTTCCGAGTGCGTATTTTTAGCTCATATTTTTCCAGTCGTTTCTTCATCTGGGCTCTTATCTGGTCTTGCTGTGCTTTGTCATCATTGGATGCTAGCTCTGTTTCCATAGTCTCGATTTCTTTAAGGACCTTCTCTCTGTCGCTCCAAGCAAATTGAACTAGGATTTCTAGCATCCCTTCGCAAGATTTAGCAATGTGTGCTGCCCAGGTTTCAAGAAGCAGTGGGTCCGGGTGCTCATAAGCGGGGATTGTAAATATCCGCAAACCTCTTGGCACTCTTTTAACTTCTATGTATCCTTGGAGTGATGTGCCTTCCCACCACTTGCGAAGCTCACGCTCGTATAGTTTTTCCAGTTTTCCAAACTGCGTGGCCAGTGGACTGGGAGCTTCGGTTGTTTTCGTTTTCGTCACTGGTTGAGTGGTAACGTCAGGATTTTTATTCTTAAAAATTCCTGTTGCTAAGTCGCGACGTTGCGAGATGTTAAACATGCTGATATTTGTAATGTTGAGCCCCCCGCTCCCGGGTTGCCCTGGTTGTTGCTGTGATTTTTAGATCAGTTGAGATTCCCTTCGCCGAAGCCACACACTCTCGTTGTTCGGAGTATACTTTAAAGTTCGCTTTCACCCTCAGAAGAGTCAGTCCTCAAATTGGGACTAACCTTCTGCCCTGACAGTAACCTTGAATACACCCAGACCAGAATTGATCTGTTTCAATTCATTAGAAGACTTCGCCTGCATACATTTTTCAAGACTAAACCAACTACAGATGAAGCGAAACTAATTCGATCACGCTACAAAGATACTGATCTGTTGAAAGTGAGTGACCTAACCTCTTTGGAACTGCTTGAAGAATTACGATTGGAGAACACAGCAGGGACAACACCAATACCAATGGACAGCCTAACTCAGAGATTAAGGGCTGTGGACATTGAACAAGAGGCTCTTAATAGTGGTCTTAAACTCAAGTCGAAATTTGTGCCTCCAACACAAACAGACATGAAAGACACTTTCTCAGAGTTAGTGATCAGTGATCTAAGAAAAATGCGCATGCACAAAAAACCATCGGGACGTAGAAATAACTTAACTGAAAAACAGCGGACCGCATTAAAAACACTGCCCAAAGATACATCAATAGTCTGTAAACCTTCAGACAAAGGCGGCAATGTGGTCATCCTGTCACGTGAGGATTACGTCCTAGAAGCCATGCGACAATTGCAGGACGAGTCTTGTTATGAATTGACTACAAAACAGAGATATCAGTCCAGTATTGAAGAACTGCATGGATTGCTCAAAAAATGGCATGACAAACAGATGCTTGAGACTGAAGACTATTTCTTTTTGAAAACAATACATCCAATTACCCCCACCTTTTACTACTTGCCCAAAGTACATAAGAGGATGGACAAACCACCAGGGTGCCCTATTATTTAATCCATGGGCAGCCTTACCGAAAATCTATCGAAGTTTCTGGATCACTTTTTGTTTGAAATAGTTTTGGGTTTAAAGTCGTATATCCGAGACACTGCCGATTTTATTGAAAAGATTGAATCAGTTGACTGGCATCCAGGGTATTGCCTGTTGACTCTTGACATTACTAGTCTCTACACGAGCATTGAGCATGCACAAGGGATGAAGGCGATTCAGTATTTTTTAGGGAAGAGACCCTTGAAATATGCCCAGCACAACGCCATGCTGATGGAGTTAATTGCATTTTGTCTCCATAATAACATCTTTTTATTCCAAGATGCCTTGTTTAGACAGCTTTCCGGTACAGCCATGGGTTCCTGCTTCGCCCCCAGCTACGCGAACTTATTCGTGGGCTGGTGGGAGGAGCAGGAGGCCTGGGGCCCCGAGAAAGAGCAGTGGTCTAACTGTATCGTCTCATGGTATCGTTACATAGACGATTTGTGTATAGTGTGGAATGGCTCAGTAGAGACAGCCTGGGAATATATCAAAGTGTTGAATGAGAATGATTGCAACCTGATTTTCACCGGCCAGGCTAGTACTAGTGAGGCAGTGTACTTGGATTTAAAAGTTGAGGTGATTGACAATAAAATCAAAACTTCCCTCTATAGAAAGCCAACGGCAGGAAACAGCACGCTACATGCGTCTAGTAATCATCCCCACAAACTTATCAAAAGTATACCATATGGCGAGCTTCTACGGTTGAAACGTAACTGTTCTACCAATGAAGACTTTGAGCAGGCGGCCAAAGAAAGCAACGAGAGATTTGAGGCCAGGGGGTATAGCAAGCAACTGTTATAGAATACCTTAGACAGGGTAAGGATACCACCAAGACAGACCCTGTTTGTCAAAAAGAATAAACCCTCAGCCAATACAGAAAAATTTAGAATGATTACACCGTACTCTCAAGATTGTCAACAACTTAGAAGAATCTTGAAAAGGCATTGGCATATATTGCAAAGTGACAATATTATAGGGAGTGACATACCTGTAAACCCCCTAATCACTTTCAAAAGGGCACGTTCTTTGAGGGACACTTTGGTACACAGCCATTTGTCACCCATCCCCACACGAACAGGAAAATTAAAAGATGCAAAAGGTTTCTTTCCCTGTGGCCGGTGCAAGGCCTGTGCCAACAGCAAAAGGGTTTATTCCTATGAGATTGTGGGGTGTAGAACCAAAAAGAAAATCAAGCAATTCCTTACCTGTACTTCACCATTTGCAGTCTATTGCCTTCTCTGTCCTTGTGGGCTCAAGTACATAGGCAGCACCATAAATCCCGTAAAAGTGCGCATTTTAGAACACATGCGGGCTATAGTTAACAGAGACTTTACATACCCTGTCGCAAGACACTTTTCCATTAAGCATAAGAGCGACAGGAGTCTGTTGCAGTATTTTTGCCTGGACCCAATTTCTGATATCAGGGGAGGAGATAAGCTACAAAAACTTTGTAGGTTAGAATCCCGATATATTATAGACTGCCAAACAAAGGCCCCTCTAGGACTGAACTGTGGGGAGGAATTAACTGTACACTTAGGAAGTTAAAAGATCGAACGAAAGTGATGGCATGCAGTGTATTCATGACGGCCATAGATGTAATAATAACTAGCGAAATGAAATTGTTGCCTGCCATGCGTATCTCTCTGTGACTGATGGTGCTTTTGTGTCTAAGAATTAATTGAAGAGGACAATTGTTCAGATGAACATTGCACAAAGTATATATTTTTCTTTTGGTATTTCCAGGATTATTGTAAAGTATTTTGCAACTTTTTAATATTTTGGAATTGATCATACAGCATAGATGTGTCAAACTGAAATACGGGGCCTTGGAAATTTAAAGGGCAACCTCTGGGTTGCCACAAGCCGATCCACGGCGAGATCTTACTCCATGGCCCATCGTATAGATGAGAGAGGTTCCTTGCCGATCCACGGCTATATTACAGAGTAATTCCCTTTTATAATTTTTATAATTTGTGAGGTTTACTCTTAAATGAATATGAATATTAGTAATAACAATGTGGAATACTAATGTTTAATGATAGCTATGCCACTGTAGAATGACATGCATTAGCAACATGGCGCTCATGCGTCAGTCCTCTCTCTATGCTCACCATCTAGAGTTGTGTGTGTATTTTGAAATAAAATGGCGCCTAGACGCGCGTTGCGGTGTAACAAACATTGAGGAAGGAAGCGTGGCTTCCGAAACGCGTCTGTGCAAGTAAAGGTTGCTTCTAATCGAGAATTCCCATGTGTGCTGGCCTTATTCCCACCCGGGACCGGGAGGGGTAGAGCTTTTATATATATATATATATATATATATATATATATATATATATATATATATATATATATATATATATATATATATATATATAATCTCAGTGCTACCAGATTCCGTCGACCTTCAAAACTGAAATTCGAGCACTCAAGAGGGAACCGTGAACGTTTTTTATTCGGCAAGCAACACGGCAAACAAATGCGTTTCGGAATCAATCCTTCATCAGTGTTTAGTCTCATTACTGAGAGGCGTCATTTTAAACACATTTCCGTCAACAGTGTAACAACAGTGAAGATGGCATATCACTACCAAGGTAGAGGCACCGTAAATGGCCGCCATCTTAACATGGTAATCAATTCAGTTTATATTCATTATTACAAACATATATCAGTCAGATTTTGGTCAAATTACATACTCGTTGGCCAACATTCTATTTACGGCTAGTATATAGCTTCGTAAAAACACCAGATCAAATTGGGAACATTCCATGATCTACCACAGTCATTTATGCTGTATATCGGAAGTATATCATGAAATTAGGAAGTGGTGGGAAGCCACTTCCCTCCAGAACTATATAGATGTTGATAGGGTGCCCAGGGGCCTACGCATCTATACTGTACCAGCGTACGAATATCCCGATCCACGCCTGTTGGAACAATGGGTGGAGGATACGGCGGCATCATGCAAAGGGATGTTGGACACATGAGCTCAGCATGGTAGAAATGCTGGAATATCTACGATCAGAACGAGAAGGAGGAGATAATTAAGGAATGGAATTAGCGGTGAGGACAAGGAGGATTGGCATCAATCATGAAGCACCACTGACAACTTTCAAGCCTCCTTCCCAATTTAACCCTCCGATGCCATATGACGCGATCGACTCCTTCTCAGATTCAGTTCTTCAGGATCTTGTGAAACTCAGAAAAACCAAGAATGGTCAAACCACAAAACATCAGAATTTGACAAAAGAACAAATGGTAATCCTTACCACCCTTAATAAAGATGAAGAGAATGTTTGTAAACCCTTGGATAAGGTTGAAAATATCGTATTGCAAACTAGAGAGAAATATTGTCGCGAATCGCTGCGACAACTCAACGATGGAAGAAATTACGAGAAGACAACGAAGGAAAGATATGTTAAAAGTATTGCTTCATACCATGAACTGATCAATAAGTGGAGAACTAAATCTATGTTGGACACTGAGGAATTCCTGTTTTTAAGAAACTGTGAACCAGTTACACCTACCTTTTACCAACTCCCCAAACTTACCATTGTGAATTTGACTCCTCGTATATTAACAACAGCAGAGGAATCCACATTGCAACTAGGACTTAAGTTCTGCCCAAGCGAGAAGTTAGAATTCACCTAGACCAGGATTGATCTGTTTAAATTTGTCCGAAAAATGAAATTACACAAATTTCACAAACTTAAACCATCAGTTGCAGAAGCAAGACGACTGAAAGTCAAACCATCTATCAAGGATACTGACATTCTTACCACACATGAGCTCAGCATGGTGGAAATGCTGGAAGATCTATGATCAGAAAGGGAAGGAGGAGATAATTCAGGAATGGAGTTAGCGGAGAGGACAAGGAGGATTGGCATCAATCAGGAAGCACCACTGACAACTTTCAAGCCTCCTTCCCAATTTAACCCTCCGATGCCATATGACGCGATCGACTCCTTCTTAGATTCACTTCTTCAGGATCTTGTGAAACTCAGGAAAAACAAAAATGGTCAAACCAGGAAACATCAGAATTTGACAAAAGAACAAATGGACATCCTTACCACCCTTAAAAAAAGATGAAGAGATTGTTTATAAACCCTTGGATAAGGGTGGAAATATCGTATTGCAAACTAGAGAGCAATATTGTCGCAAATCGCTGCGACAACTCAACGATGGAAGACATTACGTGAAGACAACGAAGGAACGATAGTTGAAAGTATTGCTTCATACCATGACCTGATCAATAAGTGAAAAAATAAATCTATGTTGGACACTGAGTAATTCCTGTTTTTAAGAAACTGAGAACCAGTTACACCTACCTTTTACCAACTCCCCAAAGTGCACAAAAGCCTGGTTAATCCGCCCGGGAGACCTATTGTTTCATCAAAAGGAGAACTCACAGAAAACCTTTCCAGGTATATAGACTCCTTTCTTTTTCAGATGGTTGTACAGCTTGCGTCTTATGTTAAAGACACTAAAGACTTCATTGTACAATTGAACAATATCGAATGGGATCCTACATATGTGTTAAATACTCTTGACATCACGAGTTTATACACATGTAACAAGCACTCTCAGGGAATTCAAGAGATAAGCTGCTTTTTGAGAAAGAGATTCCTCAAATTTTCGGAGCATAGCAACATGCTTGTGAAGCTTATTGAATTCTGCCTTCATAACAATATTTTTTTGTTTCAGGGTGACATGTACAGAATGATCTCAGGGACGGCGATGGGCACCTGCTTTGCCCCCAGCTATGCGAACTTGTTCGTAGGCTGGTGGGAGGAGCAGGAGGCCCTCGCCGGATCCCGCAGTAAGTGGGCAGAAAATGTTGTGTGGCGTCGATATATCAACGACCTCTTCCTGGTGTGGAGGGGCTCATGCAGGCAGGCAGAGGAGTTCATCAATGAACTGAACGATAATCATCTCAATTTAAGATTCACACATGAGATAAGCACAACCTCAGTCAACTACCTTGATCTTAGAGTGTTTGTAAGGAAGGGAGTCCTAGGTACAGAACTCTATAGAACGCCTACTGCTGGAAATTCCACTCTCCATGCGGGGAGTAGCCATCCCCCCAACTTGATAAAAAGTATCCCGTATGGCGAGCTCCTCCGTCTTAAGCGGAATTGCTCGTGTGACACTGATTTCAGCGACGCCGCAAGTGGCATGTTTATTCGGGTTATGATCTGGTGCCGATGGAGATAAAAAGATGAAGAATAGTCTGTTGACTCATCGGCTTATCCCGCAACCTGCTCCCGTATTGTGTGAATGCACTGATATACGGCATAAATAACTGCGGTAGATCATGGAATGTTCCCAATTTGATCTGGTGTTTTTACGAAGCTATATAACTAGCCGTAAATAGAATGTTGGCCAACGAGTATGTAATTTGACCAAAATGTGACTGATATATGTTTGTAATAATGAATATAAACTGAATTGATTACCATGTTAGGATGGCGGCCATTTACGGTGCCTCTACCTTGGTTGTGATATGCCGTCTTCACTGTTGTTACACTGTTGACGGAAATGTGTTTAAAATGACGCCTCTCAGCAATGAGACTAAACACTGATGAAGGATTAATTCCGAAAGGCGTTTATTTGCCGTGTTGCTTGCCGAATAAACAACGTTCCCGGTCCCCTCTTGAGTGCTCAAATTTCTGTTTTGAAGGTAGACGGAATCTGGTAGCACTGATGATTGCCGTGGAGCAGCGCCACGGTTGAGCACCCGCCTGAGAGTGCCCCGGCAGTTTGGTGCATTTGGGAGTGCACGGAAGGCAAGCTTGAGCCTTTGCCCTCTGTGCACCACTTCCAGAACTCCAACCCTCCTGTTTACATCCCAGCCTCCCTCCTCTGCTCGGTCCCATCACACAATCACTCCTTTAACATTTCAAGGCAGCCCAGTTATGCCAGCCTGGAGCGGGGAAAGTTTGCCTTTGTAAAGTCAGAAATATGTATCTTCCTTTGCAAAGGTAAAGTTCATGCCACTGTGGCCCAAGGTTTTTCATTAACTTGCCCTAAATTTATAATCACCTATCACAATTCAGCGAACATAACATGCTGCTTGAGACCTACATTGCATTACATGATATCCCCACACTAGTTGAAAATATTGTGTGTGATGAGCATCCACCACATTGGAGCTGTCTCACTAAAACTCTGATTATGCCTGCTCTCCATACGTGTATTATGGTATTTTGTGATTGAACACTTGGGGCTGTATTACACAAAGTATTGGTAAGTTCAGGGGTTGGTGCTGTGTGCACGTAGGGGGTACTTTGGTTTATAGAAGGTGCTGAAGATGCATTGGTGGTCTCCTTGGTCAACATAAGTCAGATGGGCACACATGTTTCACCCCTTATGTATGAGGGGTACTGTTCCTCATTTGAATGTGACCGTGGTCCTAATGAAATGAGGAAATGCGTTTACCTGTGCACCTTTGCCACAATACACATATAAGAGTATGGACAAAGCAGGCACAAACTACCTCCAACATGGCTAGTGCCCTCCTCGAAGTGTGCCCCATGGGAGAGGCCATTTAAAATTCCAAGTATCTTACAGAGGATATTTTTCAGGTGCTGGAGTCACTTTTAAGGATCGCTGTAACAAAATCAACGAGTTGGCATTCGCAACACACTTCTCTTATCATTTGCTTTACCATCAAGGACTGGATACCCTTCAGAATCAGACCATGAACATGGAGAATGCAAACAGATGAAAACGTAAACATTTAGAAAGGTGAGGGAAGGAGGGAAACAGAATGTCGAACGTCAATGATTCACAAAGTGCAGGAGGAGTCAGTGAGCATCCTGGGTAGGTCTGGAGACTATGGAGTTTCTCCAGATTCTGCCATATGAAGTAAAGGGATGGTTGCACCAGATAGTTATGTTCTAGAGTTACTTTTGATGAAGACTTGAAAATACAGATTGCTTCAGGTGCCTTATAATATGCATGGCCTCGCTTGAAAGTGTTGATGTTTCTGGCTTTTGTGTGCTTGAGCTAACACCCTTGGGGGCAAGGGTATGCTCATGCATATCTTCTGCACTCCCTCTGCCACTTGAACCAAGCTCCACCTAATTGATGAGGCTCAAATAGGCCGAAGTAGGGCTCTGGATGCTTGTGTTTCGGTTCAGAGGACCTAGATTGGCAGTTCAAGCTGGACTGTATTTATTGGAGCAGGACCCAGGCTGATTTACATATTCTTGTCTCTAACATGGGGTGGCATGGTGGGCAAAAAAAGTATGTGTTGGAATGCTACCCAGAGCAATAGCCTGTAGTCAGACTATTTGCAAGCATTCCCCCATCACTTTTTGAATGTTTGGTATTTATGACTACAGAGAACTACAGCTCTCTGAAAAACCTCATGTTATTAATTCTTAAAAAACACAGGGCAGTAAGAAGAATTACCGAGAGAAAGTAGGCTTTGATTCAGCCTCCTTTAAACCTACAGTCATTCAAGTGTTTTTCATGATTAACCATTGCTTTTATGGTCTGTCACTCAAGGCAATATCATTTTCAAAATGCTTACATTGTCCCATCTGTTTTGCCATTTGTTTTTTTAGGATAGGGACATCAAGGCGATTTTTTTAGTTATACTGCAAGTGTGATACATAGCTTTTATTTGAGACTCAGTGTCTGTTCTTTGATGTACTATCTTTGCTATCAGAATGACAATTTATTTGCTGATTTATGGCTTTTTTTGTTTAGAAAGTATGTGAAGTTGGATACTTACCCTATTAATTAATTAATTAATTGTGTGCTTATATAGCGCTGGAATCACTCCCGAAGGGGTACCTCCGCGCTTTGACCGCTGCGAAACCCTTCCTGGCTTCCTTGAGAGATGGCCCCTTAATGGGTATCTCCAGGGTGAGACCAGGCATCCCCGGCGGTCTGGTGGGGCCGTTAGTGAAGATGAGGCAAGCTAGTGCCCAGAGTTGCCGAGTGTGATCGCTGATCAGAGTGGGCACCGAGGCCAGAGAATTATCGAGTCCGCTGAATCTGGTCCAGAAACCTGCCGAGTCGGGAATCGAACCCTGGTCCCGGGCCGTCCTCTGCTCTCGGGTCTGCCGCCTCTAACCAGTGAGCCACACTACTTCACCTATCATAAAGACACTGTGCGATTCATTATTTCTACTTGCATGTTTTTTCATTATGCTGATTCACTACCTTGTTGAATTTACAGCTTTTTTGTTCAAGTAGTAAAGATGCACGTACATGCAGGATTTCTTAAAGATTAAATAAAAATACCGACCATTTGACAAAATGACCTATTATGCACTATTTTTCTGTGAAAGCCTTTTAACTTTACCACTTATAATACAAACTTCATCTTTCCTCTTCGAGGGTACAGCTTAATTCTGCTAATACAGTCTGTTCAGCAAAGAGGTATGAAGTAAGAAGGACGCAGCAGGTACGTCCAAAAGCTTTATTAAGGCAGAAACATTAGACATCTTCAGCTAGCCAGGGCAGCTTTGAGAAATCTCCACAAACACAACATTCTAAATGGCCTCCTACTGAAGGTCCCACGGAGAAGACCAACTGGGACAAAGGGAAAAGGGAGAGGAGGAACAGGGCAAGTATGCCTAGGTTATAACAGGGTCCTTCTGCCAGATTATATGCTGCTGCAGTCCAAGGTGTTGCTTTGTTTTTATTTTTAAGGACAGCTGGGTGAACCACGTACAAAGTTGCCCAACTATTACCACACCCCCCCTAACTAAAAGCCAGACCTCCTCCATTTGCTAATTTCTGATTTAAGTTTGATACATATTTAGCATTTCTGTATGCTTACAGTGCGCAAAGCCCTCCTATGCACTGACATGGTGGTGATGATAATAATAACAGAAGCAATCATAAGGTTATCTGGCATTCCTGAGTTCTCAATCCTAAATTCACATAACTGAGAGTTTTGCAGAGAAGACTTTTATCCCTCTCGTCCCCGTTGCTCATTGGACCACCAGAGGCGATCATACTTGCCTACTTTAGTGCCAGGCGCCCACAGAGAGCTGAGAGCACACGAATACCACCATCTTCACACACTGCTCTCTCCAGGCAATTGGAACTGTCAAGATGGCGGCCCTGGTGATATTTTGCCACTGGTGAAAAGTCGTTTGGGCGAGGGGGCACAAGAGCACCGTTTGTACACTCGGAGGGGATAGAGTTAAAATGAGCCCAGGTGAAACCTGCTGAAAGCCTAAAGTCAAATTAACACCATCCCCTCCTCCCCCCCACCCCACGCCCGAGACTCTCCCTTGAAGGACTGATCTGCGAATGGCCCATATTCGAAACTTAACATTCTGAATTTCTGAAACCATCCCTGGATCTCTGCACCCTCCAGCTCAATCTCTGGGGCCCCTTATGAGAATACAGAAGAGATGATGTGGCTAATTCTGCCACAGAAATGCTCACCTGCGACCATTCTGAGGCCTCCCAGATGGAGAGGCAATCATGCCCGTTGCAGCCCTGGACTGGGGGTGGCTTTGGGCCACGGCAAAAGAGGTCTCTAGTGGTGACGTAGGTGCCATTCTGTAACTGGTAGACGCAGCTGACCTCGCGGTACTGCAGACCGGTCTCACAGGTGGCAGAGCATCGACTCCAGTGGCCAATCAACCATCTGCAAGGCAAACATTAAAGAAATGTGTATTGTGGAGTCCTTTTAAGATATATAACCAACCTCTCTAGGATGAAAACTGAAGAGGTATGCAAACATAGGAAGAAAAATACAAGCTTATTAGCACTTTTATTAACCAAAGTCATCAAGCTTTTTGAAAACATAATTTTTCAAGAACACTGAGATTTTGTTAGTCTAATGGAGCTAGCTGGGTATTTTCCGAGGTTCTAGTTGCATGGATACCCAGTGTTTCTGGGTGACTGAGATGGGGAAATTGATCATTCAATTACAGAAGTGCCCCTGCATTGATCCATTGTCCGGCTGAAGAGGATTGTGGGGTAGCACTGATGAAGGAAGTACTAGACACACAAATGACCTGTCTGCAGGGGTAATACCTATAATGGACTGTGAAGCAAAGGAGGGCGCAGTGAGGGAGGGGGGGCTGGGTAGATGCAGGACTATTGGAACATGCTGGGATGTTCAGTAGCCATTTGAGCATTTAGGAACTGTTCAGGAGCCACATTAGGGCTAAACAGTATAATGAGCAGGGACTTCTGAAATTTGAAATGCGGGATAGCAGCTGTGGCACCATTCACAGGGCGATGGGTAGTGGTGTGAACATTGATGGTGCACCTGGATTTGGTGGGAGAATTGTTGGAACGCACAGCAGCCATGGGGCATTGAAGATAGCCATATAGCCACAAAAGCATTGTGGCAGGACAAAGATCATGTAGGAAAAGCTCATGTTCACTTTCTAAAAGCCCTTCCCACCCTAACAATCAAGGTCGAACTCCTGCATCCTAATTCCCAGGAACTCATCTAAGGGTAAACCGTTTAGTGGGGCCTCCCTCTGCACATCAGGCTTCTCTCGCGTGAACTTCTTCCTGCTTCATCAGAGCTGGAGTCAACTTTTAAGAGCAACCATCCCTTACATCTTAGCTTAGGGCCCAACTGATATCCAACCTCACAGGAATGCGTCAACGCTGAGCTGACCGTAGACTTCTTCCTCTTCCACCTAACATACCATCACCAACCATGCCTGCAATGAGTGCTGCAACACACAAAAACCCCAGACACTTGGCAGGAGCACTTAGGAGTCAGAACAACACTTCTTATGGTTGATTTGTATATGCATATATATGTTTAGCATACTGTGCATCTATGTACCTTCAGCATAGGCAGACATTTTTCAAGATCATCCTTCCTTCTCTTTCCTCAATGGAGAAGGGTGGATATTATGCCGGAAGGCAGTTTTGTAGCTGCCCCTGCTCTACCTTCTGCTCCTGACAACTAAGCACTGATTTACTGACATCATCATGACAAATGCACCAGGACATTTGATGAGGTACATCCCTGACCATTCCGGTCATCTGCTTAAGCAAAAGTGGAAGCCTCTGTGACGCTCTTAGTTTGCGAAAGCTGCTTTGTTTGAATTCCTTGGACTTATGGTTTCAGGGTGAGCTCTGGGCATAGGCAGTGGAGGGGGGATCCTCTCAGCAGACAGAAATAATTATTGCATCTCTAGTTATTAGGGAGTGAAAGAGTAGGAGTGGACAGAGAAGTAGGCCCAGTACACCTACAGTTACAAACACCCAGGAAGCTTACGGATTTCAATCTATATATTTGCCCTTGCTAGAGCAGCTTTGCTGCACCCCAGAGAAGCCGCTCCCATGCTTGTGTCTGGGCCATGCTAAACGCAAACATTAGATGGTAGCAGAGGTGTGCTTTATTCTGTGTTCTCAGTTTATCATGGTGGCAGCTTACAGAACTCCTCAAGGACAAAATCTATCTTTGATACAAATGTCGCTTACCAACTCTTGCTACATTTCACTGGCTCCTTTTCTAGGGATGGCTGACATCGGAGTGTGAATGCCAGAAAGACTGGTCATCCCCTTACCGCTTCCCTCCAGGAAGCCTTGGCTAATAACCCAAAGCGTATGCATGAGAAGGGAATCCCCCTCTCACATATAGAAAAACGCCTTAGTGAGTGTATCATATAGTCTGTACCACCACACCTTTTTAAAAAACGGTCCTGAGGAAAGCCAGAATATTCTAAGGCACTGGCTGAAACATGTCGACCATCTGAAGGACGCAGGGGGCAGTAACTCTCCACCCTCACGCGTCCTGTAGCCTTACTTTTAACCGCTGGTGACGGCCCAGTTATTAAAATGTAATTTACCCTCGGGTACTGGGACCACCACCAAGCCGTTTTAAATCACAACTCACCCAACCTCACTGCACTCTCAGAAATATACCAGCTCCGCTGTAATCAGGCGTTGTAGCACACCCGGGACATACTAGGTGTCACTGGGTGGGCCCGATGATGAAGCATGCCACCAACTAGGTTGGTGGGTGAGGGCTTCATGAATACACCAACAAGGTGCCCGTGACAGAACTAATTTGAGTACTGTAACACTTTGGTCAACTTAAGCTAGTCCTCTTTGTTTAATCACATATAAACCCTCTAGTCCTCTCTCTCCCTCTTGTTACACGCATTTCATCACTGTAGTACAGCAGTGATTGTTGCAGGGAATAGTTGCAGTGCTGCTGAAGCGGGTAGGACACTGGTTTATGCGAGGTCATGCTGGCTGTGGTTGGTATTTTCAGCAGTCGCCATAACTCGTTTCCTTTGCCTCGGCTTCAAATGTTAATTGCCTGCTCCAAGTCTGCCCTCTTTTCATACAACGCAGCCTGTTTCCTTTCACCGGGTGTTCGGTGTCAGTGTTGGGTTGCCTTTAGCCCCTCCCCAGGCCGTTCAAGTTGTACACTTTCCACTCCCCTCCTGTTTCCCATGTTTCTCTCTACTCCAAGCATGCCCCACATTTCACTTTTCCCATCACCTGGTAGTGTTGCCTTTAGCCCCTCCCTCCCCGCCTCATGCCGTTCAATTTGTAAATTACTCGCTCCCCTCGTGTTGTCCATGTTTTTTCCTGTGGCTTGTTTTCTTTCTTTCTAACTCTGATATCCCGGCCGTTATTGTAAGTATTGCTGAGTACAGCTGAGCCAGCCTGGAGTTGACCGTGCTTCTTCTTAGCTTTTCTCTGCTTGCCGCTAACTAGGTCGCCATTATTATTAAAGGAGCACGGCTGGGGGGGAAGTTGAAATGTTGGTTTGTCGTCCTATCTAATTAAGACATTATTATGAATGTTGACTGGAATTCTGTGGAAGCGTGAACTATGTTGCACAACATGACTTGCTCTCCAGGCTCCCCTGTGCCTTACCAGAACGGAAAGCTGGACAGTGTACTGCGCTCTGTGTATACTGATTTCAAACAGTGACTTGTGCATTGCGATTAGCATTTTTTTCAGCACTAAAATCATGTTGGATACATTTAGAGCATTTCTGGACATTGTACTACCTAAAAAACATAGGTAGCGTTATGGCACAGGGTAGCCTCCGCCATTTTTACGCGCAAAAAAAAAAAGACAAAAGGGACTAATTCTAGGACTATGCCAAATGAGTACGGAATTTGTACTCAAAACGCACACACATACAAACTCACACAGCCACACACACACAAGCTCACAACAACACACACACTTACAACACACTTACAGTCACCCCCACTCACTCACCCTTACACCCTCACACAATTACCCTCACACACCATCACTCACCATCACCCTCACACCCCATCACCCTCACACACCACTCACCCTCACACACCATCAATCACTCACACAATAACCATCACACACACTCACTTGCCCTCACCCAATTACCCTCACACACCATCACTCACCATCACCCCATCACCCTCACACCCCATCACCCTCACACACCTCACTCAATGCCACAGCGTCACTCAACACCACAGCACCACTCAACACCGCAGCAACACTCAACGCAACAGAACCATTCAATGCCACAGCATCACTCAGCGCCAAAAAATCACTCAGCACCACAAAATGCCACAGCACCCCACAACGCCACTGCACCACTCAACGCCACAGCACCACTCAGTGCACAGCATCCATCAACGCCAAAAACAAAAAAATGCCACAGCATCACTCAACGACACAGAAACAACAAAAGCCACAGCATCACTCAACGCCACAGCATTACTCCACACTACAGCATCACTCAATGCCACTGCATCACTCAACGGCACAGCATCACTCAGCACCACCACAGCATCACTTAGCACCACCACAGCCTCACTCAACACCACCAGAGCATCACTCAACACCACCACAGCATCACTCAGCACCACCACAACATCAAACAGCACCACCACAGCACCACTCAGCACCACCACAGCACCACTCAGCACCACCACAGCATCACTCAGCGCAACAACAGCATCACTCAGCTCAACAACAGCATCACTCAGCGCAACCACAGTATCTTCACTAAATATATTTAATAAACTTTAAGCTATTAGCAATATAAAATAAAATCCATTTTATCTACGTATTAATTATTACATTTTTTTTAAAGCCATTGATTTTTTTATATCAATACATATGTCACGTTAATCCAAAACATGTTGCTTTACAAATGCTAGAGGTGTCACATTTACAAAAATTATAACTATTGGCTTTGTAAAGAAGAAAGCTATTAATTTAGCTATTTAGAAAAAACAACACATAAATAAAAAACAACAAAATAAATAACACCTATAGCTCTAACTTTCCTACTGCGAGACCTATTGCATTTCCAATGCTTGATTCTTATGGTCCCTCTGCCCTAGGCCATGGGCTAGATATTTACTTCAAAAATTATGACACATATTCCAGTCTTTGCTTGGGTTGTTGCTGCACAGACATGGACCAGAATCTCAAGAACAGAAACTGCGAGAAGTAAAAGTATTTGCACAGCCATTTAATAACATATTCCTCCAAAAAAACCTTTAGAGAAAACACTGTAGAGCTTAACAACACCACATCATTTATCTGCTGACACCTCTCAGAAGCTTTCGCCTCTTGGTATCTGAACAAAACATTACTATTACTGTAACAAGTTATCTCTCATCTGGACTCATTAATGCTACATTGTAATTGTAATTGCATTTATATAGCGCTTACTACCCCTGACAAGGTGTTAAAGCGCTTTAAGCCGGGCACCACTCTGCTCCGGAACCCAAGGTTAATGGTTAGTTCAGTGCTATTGGTTACTGTTAGTTATTAGGATTAGTCTTCTGCGCTCAAGGCAAACCATCCCTTGCAGTCATTTCAGTTTCTTTATGGTGGACTAAAGTAATAGTGGCTGCTTGTGATGGGGGCGCTGAAGTTGAGAACTGTCAAACTGCATGTGTCAGAGTAGACTGTGCTCAGATGAGGGGGCATGCAGAGGATGGAAGGGAGGAGGAGCAGGACATTTGAAAGAGAGTAGAAAAAAAGGAGAGGCGACAAACAGATGTTTTAATTAAAGGAGGTTTTTTTAAATGCCAGATTTAAGGAATCTAGCGAATATTTTTGAGACAGCATGCAGTTTGAGGTTGCAAGAATGTAGAAAGAAACAACCTTATTCTTGTACTAATCATGTTGGGGCCCAAGGAGATCTGCTAGGAGCCATACAGTTAGATATGATCTTCACATAGTAGATTCATACCATATTATGTTTCTTTCTTTGTTTTAATAGAAATTAAAGTTGAACAAATCCCCTATATTTTCCTACAGAGAGGTCTCCGATCCCACGATGGAGATCTCCACAAACAGGTGAGAAGCTATACTTTACACACTGACTGGTCTACACCTACGTGCAAATCTCAGAAATTATAAATAACAAAAAATGGATTTTTACAGCTAACTATAGGAGTCTAACTACACATAATTAGATCAACACATGCCCACTTAGCTTTGTGAATCGCGCCCATGGTGTCTAATTGGGATAAGTGGCTGTCTTAAGGTCTTGTGGGTCTTGTATTATTTAGTATAGGTGCTAAGTGCCAGTGGGGGTAGTGCTGTGTGTCAGGAAGTGGGGGCAGGGTTCAGCAAGGTGAGGAAGGTCCCCACCAGTTCAGCTCCAGCAGTCTCGGGCAGGGAAATGCTGGGGGAAGCGTTTTCTGCAACCCAGTGGTGCAGAATGGGAATGGGCAACACCTGGGCTGAGCCTCTGCCCACAGATCATCTGCGGTTTTTACCGGGATCCACACCTGTTGAAACAAGGTCCAGTGTTACCAGAGTTACCGGATGCAGTATTTGCAAGCCGAGTATTCCCAGATCTGGAATCATCAAGCCATTGGTAGTTGCCTTAAGCGGTATCTCCTCAAGGGATACCACTCCGCGAAACTCGTAATGAGGGTCCTACAGGACATTTATCAAGTGATTGGGGAAACATGTTTTCCCACTCAAGAACAATGACCAGGACTTACAATCACTTTCGCACAGCAAAGATTTGAGGTACAGACTATATCAGACCCCAAAGAAGCTATTTTGACCTATCACTCAGGGAATAAAAAGTGTTGGGGCTTGAAGGGCAATTTATAAACATGTCTTTAGGGGCTGAATTTGTGATCTAAGTCATGGAAAGAATGTAGTGAGTCACCTTTGTCTTCATTGAACTGAACAAGATAAATATCTTCTATATACTGAGCCATGGCTCGATTTGGGGTCATATGTATTTAACTTTGGTTTTGCGATTCTCATATAGCGATTTTTTGCGAATAGCTATTTGAGAATCGCAAAACGCTATGTATGTAGGTTATGCAAATACTTTTGCTAATCCTACATATTCCTTTATTGCGAATTGCAAATTGCGATTCGCAATTAAGGAATGCTTCCCCATTCATACCTATAGGCCTAAAGGAATTTAAAGGAACGAATTTCGGCGTTTGCGATTGCAATTTTGATACACATGGCCCTCAGATCTTTAGAGACACTGGAGCCCCCAAATATATCTAATTAAAAATATAAAGAATAAACCGTACAATACAATTTCATTTTTCAAATTGAAACAAAACTTACAGTAAGATGGAAAAGAATGTTTATTTTTGTATACTTCCACTTTATTTATATTTGAAACGTTTTCTCCGACTTTTCCTAATTGCGATATTTGCAGTTTTGCACCATATGGTCCATGAAAAATCTGGCAATGGAAAATTTCTGTGGTACTCCCACTTCCCTTGATGCCCTAAGCACGTGCTTAATTTGGTTAATGGTTAATCCCGCCCTGCACTGAGCATAGTCAATGGCAAATAAACCCTAGAAAATAAAAAGGTGCATTTCTTGTGATATGGCGGAGCACAGGTTATAGATGCTCATGGGCGTTTCCTCTCATACCTCTCTTGTTGATGCAAAGGAGCTCTAGCCTAGGTTTGAAGAGCTAAACCTGCTGGCAAAATAATCATGTTGTGATGGTGAAAACCTGCACTAGACCTCTTTGCTGAGGGACTGGGTCCCATCAGCTAGAGAATATACTGCCACTGACCACCTTTCATCTGTTTATCTGCCTTGTGCACTACAACTCTAACATTGACATTGATCCCTACATTTTACACTTAGATGTGTAAAGACATTTTTACATGGGCACGCTGTCAGTTCATCCACCGTATTTTGGTTCTTTATTTCAACTCTGGGAATCCTGGTTCAGTCTTATATGATGCCAAAAGCAAAATCTAGTAAAAAAGTACCAGAATGCAAATAATATAATCCAACCTGGATGACCTACTCACAATTGCCTTGGAGCAACACAAGAGTTGGCCAAGAGTGGAATTATCACCAAGGAACCATGTAAGTGCTTTATTAAAAATGCCTAGGCTAATTACATTAGCAAATGTAGGAATGGACAGCTAATATTGAGTCATAAGACTTACTAGAAAGAATGTCTTGAAAGGAAAAAAAAATAGACTGACATCTTTGGCTCCACCAGGAAATAGTGTTTTTGGTCTTAACAACTAATGCTGAGAGAGTCTTAGTAATTTACTTGATAGATTTCTGACGGGATAACTGGGAATAGAGTTGTTTTTAGGCCGCACATTTTTCACAAACAATAAATGATACGAAATGCGTTGCTCCTCACTCTTGCATATAATTTCCACGTCACTCGCCTATTCACTTTCCCTTCTCTATCATCCCTGATCCTGTTTCCATTTCGGTGTTTTATAGAGGAATTTTCCATACGAATGAATTTGCTTTCCTGCTTGAACCTCTGATTAGTTTTGAATACTGCTATTAAAAAGTTAACATTAAGGTTTGTTACGTTAAAATTGCATTTCTGAGTAGTTAAAAAAAAGACAATCTAAAAGGTTTATGGTTTAAAAGGTTATTTGAGTCACTTGGGGCCAGATGAAAAACGAAGCAAAGACTGACAAGTAAATTCTAATTATACCGTTTTCCTGCCAAGTTTTTTTGTCGATTTATAATGCTGTGCAATAAGTGTGGAATGACTGAATTTGCACTTATTCTCCTTGTTATTTTCCTAGCTACAAAATGAATAGTCAGTTGTGATATTGCCGTATCTCAGTTAGATCCATTACCCTTTCAGTAGGGAGCCTCCTCCACAGTGTGGGCTCTTTCCTGCTGCATCTCTTCCTTTTCTCACAGGGCCCCAGAACCCCTAACTTCTATCCTGGAAATATCGATTACATGCATCACTAATTCCTTCTAGCCCTAAACTCCCTCCCTTATTTTCCCTACCACCTTCCATGGGCATTCGTTCTCCCCACTATTATTAGAATACCAAACGTGTTCCTCCCACCCAGGAAAATACAAAATCTACTCCCTTTCTATGGCCATCTTTGTTTGATCATCCTTGCCGTATAGCCCTCCCTCGATCTCCTGTTCCATCTCTCCAAATGTTACACTAGATTTTTTTGATCAAGGTAGAATTTGAAAGAATACTATTATGACCTCATTTATCTATTTTTTTATTATTGTTACATTTTAGAGTTTGCCTCTTATACTTTTGATTGGGGCGGGGTCAATAATGTCAACTTGCAGGGGACTTTTTGTTTTCATATTTTTTAACCTTTTCCCTCTAGACCTGGGATGTCATGAATGGACCATTGATATGTGTTTATGATTTCGTAAGTTTTATAGTGAATGACTGACTGTTCATCACCTTAGTCATTCACCAGCTAAGGCTTCCATCAGCTTGTCTTCTCCCACCTTGAATCAAGTTAAAGATTCAGCAGGATAACACACATCCAATTTGTCCCACTCTCTGATCTATTGCTTAGACCTTTAAAAGCTCACTCCTTCAGGCAGTCTGGTACCAATCAGCAGCTTATTAAGAATGAAGAGAATCTGTTTCTTTTATCTGTTATGATCCCTTTGTGAAATGGATACGCTTAACTATAATAAAGTCTATGGTACATTCCTTTTTTGCTTTAGCTCAACACTGCCACTGTCTGCAAGGCCTACACTTTCTAAAATACAAAGAAAAGGCAATGGGGCAGCTGTGTTCAACCACTAACGTGCTCTGTCCAATCTCCTTCAGCCACATCCTTCAGGTACTTTCAATTACATCTCTGGCCTGCCCGGAGCAGTATGCATCCCTCTCATGCTGTTGGCTGTTTGGCATATCATACTGCCTTCAAGTAAGCAGTTCCATTGCACTGCATGAGTGATCATTTTACATTTGAAAACTATACATTTTTATCTCATACATGTACCATGCAGAAAAAGCAGTCCTCTATCGTCAAGCTATCTGATAAACTTTGTTTGATTAATTAAAATCATTACAATCGTCTTTTATGGGATCACAGAATTTTAAACTAGCATTCATCTGAGATTGTTTAAAAGAGAAAAAAAAACTAAAAAAACTAAATAAAATTAATTCACATGGTTAAACAACTTATTTATCATATTAAAAACGACACTTGGGAGCCGTTGTTGTCCCGTATGAGTTAGCGTCTACTAGAAATGAACACGGGACGAAATGAAGATACGTAAAAAATACTGCTAAAAACACGAATCTATTAAGACAGTAGGAACGCTATATATGGTGACTTAATGGTCCTGAGACACGTGGTGTCCGGGGTTGTCTATGTAAAGGATACAGCCTCGATCGGCTGCTATTTCACGGTCCTCTATTTTTCTTAGTTTTCGCTGCAAGACACATCAGTTTAGTTCATGGTAATACAAAACAAAGGAGTCGCTTTGGATGCCAAAGGACACGTCCTCTGATGGTTTGCATCAGAGAAACAGCTCTTTGGCTTCCTTGGTAATAACATTGAGCTGCCATGCCACACTTTTTTTCAATGTTTCAAATTCAATACAAATGTAACATGCCAGGCAGCTTTGGCGTAGCTAAAAGGTCTGACTTGTAAATGAAAAAGCTTTGCAAATGTTTGTAATATTATTGGATGTCTACTTTGTGAAATATTTAAAAAAAACTTGCAAAAGTCTAAAATGTAAGCTCTAGACCACATTTTCTTTGTTGATATATGTGTGGGTCAGACGTAGGTGTGGTACATGACGTCCACTCCCCAGCCCTCCAGAGAGACAGTCCTGGCAGACATGTGCCCATATCCTCTGCGCTAGATTGTCTGCACAAGGCACACGCCTCTCTGTTGTTCACTGTAGAATTTTTGATTTTTTTGCAGCTGTGGCTCAGGGTAGCCACGAGCCAAACATAGCAAACAGCACGCGCCGGCCCCCAGCATCCTATCTGCTGATATCTCTGCTGTTAGATTGCTGCACAATGGAACAGATGCTGGGTGAGGTCTGTGGGGTGGGGCAGTAGGCTTTTTCCTATTAACCAGGGAGGACCCTGCACCACTGTGCCAAAAGCAATGTGGTGCCTTCAACCGGCGCACTTTTTAAGGGCTTTAAAACAACACACTGCATTGCATACTGCAAATAATTGTGTACAGCACTGCCCGTAAAAAGAAGAACCATGATGCACATAAACCGAAATCACGCAGCCCGGCTCACGCCAGGTTCGACATTCATGCACCACGTGTGTCTGGCAGTAATAGCCATCCACTGACTACCCTACAAGAATAGGGCCAATCCAAGGCTCCCTTCCTCCGCACAAGGCCTTGCATGTCAAGGGACAAGCCAGAAAAATAAAATACGCCAACCTTACCCACACATAGCAATAAATGGGCTAGTAAAGTGAGCGATCTCAACAATTGCTATGAAGTGTCATGGGAATTGTAACCATGGGAAAGGTTCGCGGAAGATGTTGCAAAATGACGTCTATCATAGCATGTTTTTAATGGGATCTGGCCGAAAAGTACAAATTTACCAGTATAGACCGATTTCTCTTATTCATCCTTTCCATCGTCTTTCTTTCTTTTCATGCTTCTTTTATTTATTTATTCTTTCTTTTGTTTTTAAGTCTATTTCATTCTTTTTTCCTTCTGTCTATTCTTCCCTCATTCCATCAGTCCTTTTTTCTAGCTTTTAATCCATCATCGGTCAGTTTATTCTTGTTCCTCCTGGCATTCTTTCACACCGTCTTTGCATATTTTCTTTTTGTATTCCTTATATTAATTAATTATTTCTCTTCTTTCCTTCAATCACACATCCTTTCAGCTCACATTTCTTCTTTATTTCATTATATTTGCTTTCCTTCTTTCTCTTTTTTCATTTTTTCTTTTTTATGTCGTGGATCTTTTCTTTTCTACTTTCCACCATCAATCTTTATTTTCTTTTCGTACACCTTTTGTCCTTATTTCCTGTGTTCAATTGTACCTTTTCCTGCATGCTTTCTTTTTCCTTTCCTTCTTACATGCATTTCACTTGCCTTCTTTTGCGCTGTTTCACTTCATTTGGCCTCTTTTTTTCTTTTACATTTCAATAGTTTGTCTTTCTCGCTATCCCGGTTTTTGACTGGTTTTAGGATTTTTTTTGGTCCCCACCCTACAGCTGGGTTATTATAGTTTATTCTAGCATAAGTTATTCGTTTTAACTTCTGACTTGCTGTTGACCTGCGAGCCGAAGTTAAATGTTAAGAAGGGCCATAAAACAATTTAATCTGCCTCAGTCGCACCCCCGCATAAGCTGTTTAGCAGGTGGTTCACTACGCCCCAGCTGCATGTTCATGCGCCAAAAACCCTCCTCAGTTAGATGTGGCGACAGACACTGACGCAGGCCTTGCTGCCAGTCTAGAGTATGAACAACAGTGTAAAACAATTTGCATTTAAATCGAGCCTTTTTCAATCTACTGAAGAGAATGACAAGATCTCTGAAACCTTCCATTTTTTATTGTCTCAATGTAGGGTAATATGAGGACACATTTGCTCATTTTTCCATATCACAGAGCATCTTCAGGAGGTGAACCCTGTATGACAGCAGTCCGAAAGTATAGAGAAAACCGATATATATATATATATAAATATACATATATATATACATATATATATATATATTCACTGAAAAAACCATAGGTTATAGGCCATATATAGTTAGGAATTTGCATTTACAAAACCTTGAAAATTCACTGAAAAAACCATTGGTTATAGACCATATATAGTTAGGGATTAGCCTTTTCAAAACCTTATTTTACTCACACAAAACCATTGAAATTTCATATATAGTTAGTTCCACTAACTATATATCGCTCACCCACAATCCACTGCTGATGATGTCACATATTACATCATTCATGACATGGTTAGTGACATCACTGATGACATCACTGATGACATCTCAAATGACATCACTGATGACATCTCAAATGACATCACTGATGACAACATCCAGTGACTGTATGTTTCTGTAAAGTTAAAATATGTCTTACATATTGAAGAATGAGTGGATGTATAAGTGTCTGGATGAAGGATTTAGTAGGTGCATGACTGACTGTATGAGTGAGTGATTAAATGTGTCTCACTGAGTGCATGGGTTAGTGACTAAACTGTTTTAATTTGTGCATCATTATATCTGTTGTTCTACAAACTGCTACATATGTTGATCAGTAGCTATATGAGTAACTGTATGGGTTATTCATTGGGTGTCCAAGTATTTGTATGGGAAACTGAGTGTGTGTGTATGGGTGGCTGGGAGGTGTGTGACTCTGTACATAGATGTGTGAGTAGTTGATTCACTATATGTATGGGTTCAAAAGTGCATGTGCAAACAACTGTATGGGCGGTTGACTGTGCATGAGTGTATTAGTGAGTGAATGGATATCTCAGTGCTACATGTCAAAGTAAGTACATATGTAAAACACAGTACATGTGAGAGTTGACATATATAAATAACTGCGCATAAGAGCCAGTGAATGTGTGAGTGGCTGTATGGATCATTGTGAACATGTATCAGGGATTGTATAAGAGAGTAAAGTAAATGTGTTAGTATATGTTTGAATAAGTAAGGTGTGTATAACTGTATAGTTGAGAAAATGGAGGTGTGATTGATTTTTTGCATAACTGACTAGGTGTGTGAGTAACTCCATGGATGAGTGACAGTCTGTGACTGTCTATTTACACTGATTGTATCTAAGGTTATATTAGAGTCTGAAGAGGTTCATGGTATTATCACATGAATGATATCATCAGTGATGTGATCAGTCATGTCAAATGAGATGTTATCAGTGATTTTATCAGTGATGTCATTTGAGAAGTCATCAGTGATGTCATTTGAGATGTCATCAGTGATGTCATTTGAGATGTCATCAGTGATGTCACTAACCATGTCATGAATGATGTAATATGTGACATCATCAGCAGTGGATTGCGGGTGCGCGATATATAGTTAGTGGAACTAACTATATATGAAATTTCAATGGTTTTGTGTGAGTAAAATAAGGTTTTGAAAAGGCTAATCCCTAACTATATATGGTCTATAACCAATGGTTTTTTCAGTGAATTTTCAAGGTTTTGTAAATGCAAATTCCTAACTATATATGGCCTATAACCTATGGTTTTTTCAGTGAATTTCATTGTTTTTTTAATAGCAAATATCAAAAGCTGTAAAATGTCAAGTACGTGATAGGTAAAAACTTTTTCGTGTTTATGCACGCTGATGTGCTTTGAACGCTGCCCCCCTCCCCTCTTTTCTCTTAGTAGTACTCTCTCTTTGCAGATAGTGAAGAGTAGTTAACGCAGGCCTTTACCCCCGTTGTAATCCGTCGTGCCTGCTTGTCTCTCCATTTGATTGATTGTTATCCAAGCATTTACTGTTTTACAATTGATTCTCTTTGGTTCATTCTCTATTTACAAACAAGCACAAAGTCGCAATACTCTGTTTAGTCTTTGCAGATAGTGAAAAATCGTGAAAAATCGTGTAAAAAAATAAAAGTAATCGAGCAAAATCACTAGGCCACTAATTGGATCTCTTTTTGACCTCGCTAAAATAGAAATATTATGAACAACCCTTCATGAGAAATACGAAAATAGTGAGATGAACTGAGCTCCACACCATGAGGGCTGCAAGACAGCTCGGCTCCGTCACCCACCCCGCCCAAAATAACGACAAACCCTATGCAAATATTAAAAATATAGACAACACACCAGCAAAGAAACAGGGTAAAACATTTTATTAAATAACTATTTACATAACTATTTTATACTTTTTATTGCCCGATCCGGCTAGCTCAATCGATCGAGCATGAAACTCATGCACTCTGATAGCAAGCGTTGCTACTGATGCTATGCAGACCAAAACTGGTTTTCAGTTTGTACATTTTTCTAGATTTTTCCATCCAAGGTTGGTTGACTTTGTAGAACGATGGCTTCAGATTTTCAACATACGGTGTGGTGGCGCGGACTGGGAGGGGGCGCTTCGCTCCTGCCCCCTCCCCAAGTAAGATTTTCATACGTGAAAGTACGTTAATGGTTTTGGTCCCTGAGTTGCTTCAATGTCACTGCCATTCTCAAATGGCATAAGTTCTGGATGTTGGGTGCCATAGTTCAGAGTTCTGAGCAGCGCTTGTAACACTGTCTGAAGCTTATTTCCACCTACTGCAGCTTCACTATTCTCAAAGTAAGTGAGTGTCGTTTGTGGACCTGACTGCATTTGAAAACAATGTGATATGTAACCTTCCTAAACCGCTTGACGGAGGCCCCCGAGGGGCGGTGTGATGGCCATGGACTCGGAGAAGACGCTTGGCTCCGACCCCCTCCCCAAGTCTTATAGCACCGGTGTAGCCTGAGATCGCCCCCGACATAGGCGGCCGGCTCCCGGGGTCCGGCGGAACTTTTTGCCTTTTGATGACTCTTCTATTCTGGACCTTGTCCCACAATCCGTTTGACCTGAAGACACGCTGTAGTGGGGCGCCCCTTTACCGTTTTAGTTGCCATTCCGCCCGCTTTTGCTACACTGTGCCTCTTCCGCCATTCAGCTGTTTACCACCCGCTCTTGCGACTACAGCGTCTCGCTCACCATGTAGTTGAGTTGCTCCCGCTCTTGCGATGCAACGATAAGCGACTGCTACAGGACTCTCAAAATGGCGGCCGGCTCTTCAGATTTGGGCGTGGTCCACTAAAATGGCCCTGGGACACCTTGGAACTCGGACGCTTCCCTGATAGGGCTTGGGTCCCATTCTCGAAAGCGTCCCCTCAGCCGTGAAGATTCTACAAAAGTCTTGGGGGCCCCCGACTCCCGCAGGCTTCTGGTGGGGAGCGGCTGCCATGTTTGCTCGTGGAATGGCCACGACGGACCTACGAGATGGTAGTGCTCTCATGCTGACGCTAGCTTTAGTCTGAAACATCCAGAAACACTGTAGACTACCAATTCGATCAGTTCCGGTAGCGCCCCAACATGACCCGGTAGAGAAGAACTTGCCCTCCCCTCTTTGACTGATGGTTCTTGTTGCCTGTCCCCTCTGTTGTCATTTTACAGAACTTTTTGGACTGCTGAAAGGGGTTGTGTTCCGAACGCTGGTTGGTGGAGACATTTTGACTATATTCTTGACCTACGTTGTCGCGTAATGCGTTATATGACACGCTGCGTTAGCGCACCCGGAAGTAATCCGGGGCGCGCCGCGCAGCGCGCAACGTAAGCATAACAGGTCATGTGACTTGTTAATAAAACTTTTTATTGGTTCATTTTACTTTTGTTATTTTAATAATGAAAAGCTTGGTCATATGACCTAAAAAATACGCTTTTTATTGATTTCGAACTTTTTTTTTAAAACATATATGTTATAATATTCCAGGCTAATGTACTTTCCCGGAAAATTTACAACTGTCCTGCAAGTAAAATATATTCCTTTTTCGAGAAAAAGGGCGTTTCTTCGTTCCATGACGGAGCCGTTGAGTAAAAGAGACTCGGCCTGCTGTCTTAGTCGCCGATACGCCTGATTATCAGATTCTTATCGATCACTTTATGTTGCAGAAGTGGAAAACACAACTGCCCTTGACCATTTATCTTTACTGCGTTCCTACATATTATACCTTTTATCCGTCATGTAATTGGACTACTTTATTTCACTTGCCTTTTACTGATTCGAAAACAGTGACTAAAAGTAAAAACTTTACCAATGTAAATACTACTACCATGTTTTGTTTTAAAAACCTTTATTGTGAAAATGTCAGTATACAAATACGGGCCTATAACCACGTGGGCCGGCCACGGAGCAAACTGGAATCGTATATGATGAGGAGACATTTACATTATAGAGGAACGTAACGAACGACCCATTAGGTTGCAAGAACTAAGGTGTCTAACAGTTGCGGAATCAGTGGACGTACATTTTGTAATTAAAATACGACAGGGCCACTTACAAAAAAGTTATCTAGATATACATTTGCGTGCAAGTACCATGGGTGACGTTAATTCGAACTTTCAATAGTACAGTAATCAATAACACATCAGAACTTAATATCAATAGGGATGTCGAAATATTCAATCAATTCTCGTCCCCGCCCGCCATGAGCATCAAAACTGCATTCATATCTCGTGATATCAAGGTTGTTCAACCAGTACACAACAATGAGTTACGAGTCCCATTTATACCGGCGCCATTTTGGGCGAGGCCGGGCAGGTCCAAGATATAGTCAAAATGTCTCCACCAACCATCGGCCAGACCAGAACCCCTTTCGGCCCTTTATGCTACAAGATGGTGTCTTCCATTCAGTAAATATTGTTCGCAGCATTTTGAAAGGAAACATAAACAGCCGTTCTCCTAGCGAGTCTCACATTGTTACATTTAGGAAGAATGTTGAAGAGTAGTATGTGGAAAATCTGAAGCCATTTTTCTACAAACTCTCAATCAGCCTTGGATGGAAAAAAAATCCTGAAGAATGTACAAACTGAAAACCAATTTTTGTCTGTATAGCATCAACAGCAACGCTTGAGTCAGCTTTGTGTCAAGCCGCCATTTTCATTCAATCAATAGCGTCCCCCTGCACACATTCAGGGACCTGGTCGTGTCTTCAGATGAAACGGATTGTACGACAAGAAGCAGAAAGGAAAAGGAAAAAAGATCCGCCGGACCTCGGGAGCCGGCCGCCTATGTCATGTGCGACCTTTGGCCACACCAGGGCAATAGTGAAGCTGCAGCAGGTGCAAATAAGCTTCAGACAGTCTTACAAGCACTGCTCAGAACTCTCAACTATGGCACTCAACATCCAGGACTTGCCATTCGGATCTTGGCGCCTTGTGCTGGTTCCGACCTATTCACACATCGGTCCACTACTGACATCACCTCATAAGCCAACGGGGCACCCCACGCCGACTTTCGGCGCAGCATTGTAGGATGGCCACACCAGTGCGGCAACTTGCTGGACACCACCTCGGTGCCATCCGGATCTCGGCGCGTTGGAGTCACTGTACCGCAAGAGTGACCGGAACTCAGCTGGACACGCCGTCTTTCGGCGCAGCATTGTAGGATGGCCACACCAGTGCAGCAACTTGCTGGACACCACCTCGGTGCCATCCGGATCTCGGCACGTTCGAGTCACTGTACCGCAAGAGTGACCGCAACTCAGCTGGACACGCCGTCTTTCGGCGCAGCATTGTAGGATGGCCACACCAGTGCGGCAATTTGCTGGACACCACCTCGGTGCCATCCGGATCTCGGCGCGTTGTGCTGCCTTCGGCCTACTTGAGCCGCAAGTGCGGACGCAACTCAGTTGGACGGCGAGTGAAACGCTAAGGGGCGCCGCACTGCAGCCGAGGAGCCTCCATCTTGGGGGAGACGCACAGCCCCCACTGACTGACGCGACCTCACAGGCCAACGGGGCGCCCCACGCCGACTTTCGGCGCAGCATTGTAGGATAGCCACACCAGTGCAGCAACTTGCTGGACACTAACTCGGTGCCATCCGGATCTCGGCGCGGTGTGCTGCCTTCGGCCTATTCGCACATCGGTCCGCTACTGACGCCGCCTCACGTGCCAACGGATTTTCTACGCTTTTTGTAGCCCTATGCCGCATAACAGGTCATGTGACTTGTTTATAAAACTTTTCATTGGTTCATTTTACTTTTGGTTTCCTAAAAATGGAAGGCTTGGTCATATGACCTAAAAATAACACTTTTCATTGGTTTAGAACATTTTTTTTTCCCAAACGATGAAAGCCCCACCTTGTTTCTGGATGATTCAGACTGAAGCTGGCGTCAGCATGAGAGCACCACCATCTCGTGGCTCCGTCGTGGTCATTCCGCGAGCAATCATGGCAGCCGCTCCCCACCGGAAGCCTGCAGGAGTCGAGGGCCCCCAAGACTTTTGTAGAATCTTCACGGCTGAGGGGACGCTTTCGAGAATGGAGCCCAAGCCCTAGCAGGCAAGCGTCAGAGTTCCAAGGTGTCCCAGGGCCATTTTAGTGGACCAGGCCCAAAACCGAAGAGCCGTCCGCCATTTTAAGAGTCATGTGGCAGCCGCCTATCGCTGCACTGCAAGAGTGGGAGCAACTCAACAACATGGTGAGCGAGACGCTGTAGCCGCAAGAGCGGGCGCAACTCAGCTGGATGGCCGCCACCTGGGGAGGCCCGTTCACGCCGCCTCCCCCACGCCCCCCCCCCGGGCCGCCCCACGCCAATTTTCGGAGCAGCATTGTAGGATACCAAAACCAGTGCGGCAGTTTACTGGACATCACCTGGGTGCCATCAACATCTCAGCGCGTTCTGCTGCCTTGGGACTATTCGCACAACAGACCGCTACTGACGAGGCCTCCCTCCGCACCACCCTGGACGCCCCACGCTGTTTTTCTTTGCTGCATTGTAGGATCCCAAAAACCAGTGCGGCACCCAGGTGACATCACCTGGGTGCCGTCCAGAACTCAGCACGTTGTGCTGCCTTGGGACTATTCGCACAAAAGACAGCTTCTGACCATTGTTGCTTTTTTTTGTGAAAAATGTTTAAATGTTTTTACAGTTTTTGTTCCGTTCGTTATATTTAAAAGTTAATAAAGTTTTATAATCCTACTTTGTTGGAGTGTTATATATTTTTTTTAAAACGGGTGAATGGGGCCTTGAATCGGGTTATTGTCATGTGTGGGCTTTGCAAGTGTACTGCTACAGGATCGGACATTTCAAACTCAAATGCACGTTCTTTTTCTTACCTTTCCGAAGCATGGAGCGCAATAGCAGGCAGAGAAAGGGTGATGCAAGTGTTGAACACTGCCTGGCCTGGAAGCTGGAAGTTGCTGGCAGTGCCCCCCCCCCCGCCCGCTCCTGAAAGAGGACACACACACACCGCCGCCCCGAGTACTTCACAGATCTTTAAAAGACCATGCGCTTGTTCATGAGGCTTAAATGGTTTATCACCCCTTCTAGAAACCCTGCATCGACCCTCTGACGTTTCCTAGAAAAATTACCACGTAACACAATACCAAGCCCTGTCAGCTGAAACCCCCGAGGAATCGTGGGGCATATTATCAAGGGGGTTTATCTCCGCTTTTTTGGCTTTAAAAGCCAAGAAAGCGGAGATAAAATTATCTCCCTATTACCAAGCTGTCGCTAACACCAGTTAGTGACATCTAAAAGGAGATAGCGACCATCTTGGGCCCCTCTTTGCATGTCAGTGATATTTATCACTAATGACATGCAAAGTGGGCGTGCCAAGATGTTAGCGACTGGAAACAGTCCCTAACATCGCTATCTCCTATTACCAACTTTTGGAGATATTCGCGCTAAGCGCGAATATCTCCAAAAGCTAACACCTGACCTGAGCAGTTCTTAGCCATGTTATCCAATGGGAGGTGGATAACATGGCTAAGAGCATTTGCTCGATAATGCATGAATATCGCTGACTTTTCAGCGATATTCATGCATTGCGGCCGTTTTTTATCGCATTTGCGATAAACCTTGCTAATAGCAAGGTTTATCTGAGATAAAAATCGCCGATGTGCGGCGATAATTTTTGTCTCTAAACAAGTTAGAGACAAAAATTATCGCTAGTTGTTGGTAATATGCCCCCGGGTTTTTGCTTGCAGAAATCGGGAGGCGGGAGACTAGCACTGAAATCAGTAGTCTCACGCCTGAATCGGGAGGGTTGGCATGTCTGGATTCTCTTCAGCTGGGGCCATAAACTACATCCGCAGGGCTAGGTGATAGCCTGGGACCGGCCTGGCATCTAAAATGGCTGCCGTGCATGACAAAATTGTGGCATTGGAAAAAAGGCAAGATGGCGCAGACAATGTTTATCAATAAGGATTCATTTATAACAAAATATTTTATCGCACTGACAAATTTGTGGTCAACACTTCCTGATTTCCATCGAATCGAACGTTAACAGACGTCACGCAGCAAAAAAAAAAAAAAGCTCACGCACAGCCGCTGGAAGACATGTATCAACATATATGAGCCTCCTCAGCCACCCTCAGAAAACATAAGGGATTAGGATACGTCTCCCGCACCCCCTTATACCTAGTAATTTAATTAAAACGAAGCACAAAATGGTCTCCCGCACCCCCTTATACCTAGTAATTTAATTAAAACGAAGCACAAAATGGCGAATTCCCGTTTCGCTACCAGTTTGCGGCCCAGTTCGCGGCCCGGGAAGCGCTTCTACCGCGAAAAATAATTTTTTTTTTATTTTCCCCACAGGACCCTTTATTAACCCCAACAACATTCCTAGGGGGTCAAGAGGGGTATACCTTGCCCCCTTTCATTAAATTCCCCCTTCGTTTTTCACCTCTTCTTCTCTCTCGATCCTACCGAGAGATAAGATGGCGGCCGCTCCGGACTGTTTAGAATGTTGACAGACACCGGGGAGCCAATCAGCTTCGCATCGCAAAGTTCCGTTTCGCGAAAAGTAAGCGGACAGGAGCGCAGCCCGGAGCGCTGTTACAGATATATATCTTGTTTTGAACGTTAATTTCTCAAAATCCACTGGAGCACATATATTGAGACCTAGCAAAGGCACATCGGGCTAACAGTCCCTACAATTTTGCCAAGTTTCGTGCAAATCCATTCAGCCGTTCGAGCTAAAAGTGAGGCCAAAGGCCCTATGGACATTAACATGGGAAAAACGCGTTTTGGGACCCCCCTTTTTTCTCGGCCCCCCCTTGACGAAACCCCCCAAATTTTCGGGGGCTGCTCAGAAACAAAATGTGCCATTTTCCTGAAAATTTCAGCCGATTCCGTCCACAAACGCCAAAGTTATTAGACATAGAATTTTCAAAAGTTCCATAGACAAAAAATCCTAACTATATATACCTACTGGCGACACGCCAGTAGGTAATATATATATGTATATATATATATATATTCCAATTCAAAGTTGCTTGGCAGCCGCCAAGCCCCGCTCCCTCGAGCCACTTAACGAAGGCGGTTCGCGTGTAGGCAGCGAGCCTGAAAAAAGGTTGCAGCGTAGCTACTACCTCCCTTGCTCACGAGTGAGCAAGGGAGGTGAGCTCCTGAAACGTGCATTAAAGCGTTTCTTCAGCAAGAAGTTGTTCGTGTGTTTTTGACTAAAAGGAAGAAGTCAGAAATCGATTTATATATATATATATATATATATATATATATATATATATATATATATATATATATATATCAATATGATCATTATATTGCTTGGTGAATTTTCTGTATTTAATTAAAGTTTGCACCTAATGACATATTGCGAGTGCCGTTCTAATTATGACCTCTGTGCCAGTGGCTAATTCTGAGGGGAATTTCAGTGTAAAAAACACTGTCCTTGGGCTGAATCCTCTCTGCCAAACTTGCTGACATTTGGAGATGTGTAAGAAGACTGAAATGTCATGAGGGGCATTAGCATTTAGTTGAAGAAAATTCAGGTGACTGGACTAGTTAAAACAAGAGTAGGTAGTAGCTACGCTGCAACCTTTTTTCAGGCTTAATGGTTTGTATGTATATATCTCTGAGTCTATACTGTTTAATCTGTCACTTGGCAGGAGGATCAGATGTCAGGGAATATTTTTATAATGATGTAATTTCATGGGCCATTGCTGTGCAGTTTTCTTGCCTATGCAATTTCAGCCAAGTTCGTCCTTGCATTTACCTCTGGAAAAAAAAGGCTTGTGCCTTTCTATAAAGCGGCACAAATGCAAGCCACAATGCCCTGCAATCTTCTGCAGGTAGTTAAGACTTTTTCACATCTTTTCATAATCATAAAGATAGTATCCACTGTGTACTGTCTGAAGTCGCACGGGTTCTATTACCTGTGAAGCTTTTTAGCTTTAAAAGTTTAAACAAAACTGTCTAGAGTTCAGAACATTTCAATTATATTTTACTTACTATTAACAAGGTTGTTGCACTAGTCACTTTACAACTGTTTGAGTTTCATTATATGTCCGATGATGTTGCTTGAGTTGTGGATCCACACATGTGGTTTTGCATTGTATGACTCAATCAGAAGAATGTTGCATTAGTTACTTTAAAACTGTTTGGCCTCCCTTGCTTGTAAATCGGTTGAAACTATTTGAATTGTGATTCCCCATATGCTTGTTGTCATATCTTTTCTATACTTGCCTGTTTTTAGCTTCTTAGCTTGATGTGTTGTGGAACGCTGTGATTTTTACACATGATTATATTGTACTTTTTATGGTTATATATGACAGAAATAAAGTAAAGAGTAGTATATATAATTCATTGGACATTTAAACAAAATGCACGTTTAACTTTGTAAAATGTATTTTATAAATTTAAATTAAATTATCTTAGAAGTACTTATTATATGCAAGGATAAACCTACTACCCCCATTCGGACCTAAGCAACATAGGGGAAATAGTTGGACTTGGGGGATGAGATATTCCATAAGCACTTCAAACTAAGCCACCCTGGGGAACATTTTGGACTTTGAGGGATCAGATATACTAATCCCTCTACAGGTAAAGTGTTTGCCCCAGGGGACAAAGAAGGATCACATTTACTATTCCCAACTGAAAGTAATCAACATTGGGAAACTGTTGGGATGGCGTTGGAATGTTATTGCGGAATTTGCAGAATGATGGGTGGAAGGGTTCTGGAACAGCGGTTGCTAGTAAAAGGGACTGCTGATACGATGTGCTGGTGTTTTTATCCCGAGCTTAAGACTGGATAAAAGTACTCACGAGCATTAGAAGAGTCGTCTTCTTTTCAGTGGCGGTGAGCGGAACCATTTCCACCAGCTTTCCACATCCTCAATATACACTAGTGTGCTGTGTCATTCCTGAGAGCTGCTTTCTATTGTTTGATAGACTGTGGTGCTGCATGTAATCGCCGTCATTGAACTACCACACTTGTTCACAAGCAGGTGAGCTCTAGCCAACCCGAGGGCTTCTGCACTTGTTCCCAGGCAGGTGAGCTCCATCCGACCGTCATCCATCTACCCCCTTCTGATCAACGTCGCCACCCAGACTTCAAACAAACTTTTTCTCAAGGCGGCCACAGTGTTGTTTCCCCTGGGGCAGAGTGTATTCAAAGGGCATGTTTAGTGAGCCCTGTTTCTCCGTGTTTTTTTTCTTGGCGACATCAGTGTGGCCAACATCGGCATCTCAGCTGATCTTTGTTTCTTCCATATCCTACTTTGCTGTCCGGCCTTGCGCCTAGATCGCAGTCTTTACCTCAGGCCCGTCTTGCTACAACGGGGGACTAGAACTGTAAAGGAGGCTGTTCATCAACTGTACACATTGGACACAGTAAAACATATGGCTATTTTTGGTAAATTTGTACAACAGACTCGTATGAAGCTGATGGTCCCTCCCAGCTAAGCAACCTGGCAAGTACCGGCGTTGAGCTTCTATACCGTCTGGAACTAACGGCTTAGCTCAATGAGAGCATGCACAACTGCTGGCCGAGTTCAAAAAAGCTTTCTTGGACTTAATGATCATTGAATTTCAGACTTCAGATTTTATTCACAATGTTTATGATTTTAAATCGTTCAATTTAAAAAAAAATTAATGTTCTTTTTCTACTTCATTGTTTTATTTTAATGGTTTTGAGTAACCACACAAATATATTCATTCATTCATTCATTCATACCATGATAATTAATATAACATTAGAATGTAACTAATTATGTTTAAAAAAAACATTTAAATACTCAAAATGTCAATAAATCCCGACATCCCGACAAAATAACATGACACGTACAAATATATATATATAAAATAATTAAAACAATATTTCAATAAAAATTGATATATATATATATATATATATATATATATATATATATATATATATATATATATATATATATATATATATATATTAAGGGCCTTATCACAACTACGACACTCATGGTGGCGGTTCGTGGAAGAATAGTATTCAATGTGGAAAAATATTTTCACCATTGGAAAACAGATAAAATAAAGAGTTACAAGTACCAATGCACATTTGTGTGATTTGGTTATTCAGAGGGGTCCACCTTTTGTGAATTCTGAATGAGTGCTCTCTATGAATGAGAGAACTCTCAGAAACATATCTCGATCCTAGTTTTTTGAAGTAGCCTTAGAGATTATTTGTCAATACCTGCAAACCCTGAACTTTAGTGAAGTGGGTACGAGGTTTGCTCAACTTTAGATGTTTTTGCTAAAGTAATTAGTCTGAAACTATAACTGTGGTATCCTGGGTCAGTAGTTAACAACTGATCCACCAGATGACATGCCCATCCACAGAAGCACATATCAACATGTCATGTTAATATTATATAACTTGTGGTACAGTATGTCGAAGCTCATTGGAGGCAATCATGTTTGAAGAGAACTAACCTCCTCTAAAAGTAGGTTTGCTCTCAGAACTGCAAGGCAGAGGGACTCATTACGATGGCGGTCAGACAAGTGTCCGACCGCCATTGTTTCGGGCATGAGACAAGGAGGCGGCAGTCCCAACAGCCAATTACGAAGGCGGTCGTAAAATGCTTTTTGCTACTGAGGCTTGTGCAGGGGCCCAAAGCTGCAACAGTAAAAAGCATTTTGAAAACATCCATGCACTGTGTGCCAGGCACCATGTGCATGCATCGTGTGCCAGACCCCAAAATGTGCCTGGCGCACTGTAAATAGATGTTTGGGTGGGGCACCACATGTGACCCCCCCCCCTGGCCACTTAGCGGAGGCCTACGGGGAATGGGGGCCATTCTAGGGGCCCCCAAAGTTCCTTTCGGATAGCCTTTCCATGGTGGTAGGACTGCCATGAAAAGGTTGTTGGGAACTGACATCTTAATCCCTACGGTGGTGCCTCTGCAGGCGCTGCCTCCATTGTAGGGATTAGACTCCGACCGCCGCCCTGACGGGCTCCTTGAGCCTATCGGAGGTGATGGTCTTTCCCCCGTCTGCTGCACTCTGGCTGCCAGTATTATAATCCAGCGGTCAGACCACTGCCCTAAATGTGGGGTGGACCGCCAGCGACGGCCCGTCAGTAGCGGTCCGCTCAACATCGTAATCGGGCCCAGAGTGTCCTGTGACAATGCTGTCAGTAGCGTTACCTTGCTAGTCCGTAAAGAGTGTGAAAGTGATTACTGGTAGCGTGTGACTGCTTGTGTATGTAGAGGGCGGGGTTTCTCTTTGTAGTGTGAGGGGGCTACTTTGTGAAGGGTGTGAGAGTAATGTTATTAGCGCGTGACTGCTAGTCTCTGATGAGTGTCAGATGGCTGTTGAAAGAGTTTGCCTGATGGTGTGTGAGGGTGCTGATGGAACAATCCCAGGTGACGAATCATACCTGAAATGTGCACAGACTGTGTTGTATCTTACCCATGCCCCCCCCCCCTGCACCCCTGCGCTTGGTACCTTCCTTTCCCCTGCGCGTGAACCTCCCCAGTGTTCTCCCCTTCCCATTGGTTCCCCCACATTCCATTCCTTCCCACAGCTGATAACGTTGACACCAACTGTGATTCTTCTGATGTTCCGCTTACCCACGCACGACCATAGTGTGGGGCTGTTATAATAAACTTACTTCACATTCCTTCAGCCTGCAGTCTGCTTTGTAACAGTGGCGACGAGGTTACCTGCGGAACGACAGCCTCACACCTGGTACAGCTGACAGACTATGACTTGCAAATGGTATGCCAATTCATCAACTCTGCATGGCCTGATAAGCGCAACCTACAGGACAATATCAAGGTGTTTTGGGAAACTAGAAACGAACTCAGTTTGGAAAACGGCGTGTTGTACAGAATGGGTAAAGCCATAGCCCCTGCCACGCTCAGAGACAAAGTCCTAAGTTTGTGTCACGTTGGCCACCTTGGCATCACCAAAACCAAGCAGAGTGTCAGGGCAAGTTATTGGTGGCCGGGTATCGACAAGCAAATCGAGGTCCAGGTCAGGAACTGTATGGAATGCTGTGACTCAGACAAAACTCTCAAAACGTCAAAAGTCAGTCTCTCACCGATTCAACCCCCGCAAATGGCATGGGAGAAATTAGGATTGGACATAGTGGGGCCCATAGAAGGACACGATGGAGAAATCAAGTACATCTTGGTGGCAATAGATCACTTCTCCAAGTGGCCAGAAATTAAGATTGTGGAGGAAATTGACAGCTCCAAATGCATAGACTTCTTGGACAAGCTCTTCCTCAGTGAAGGTTTACCCAAATCCGTCATCACCGATAATGGCCGGCAATTCTGTTCTGAAGCATTCAAGTCATTCCTATCTAGAAACTGTATCACCCACCACACCACTTCAATTTATCATCCAGAAGGTAATGGCCTCACTGAACGTTTCAACCGTGTCTTGAAAGGGCACATACAACTATCCAGAAATGCAAACTTAAACTGGGAAGAGGAAATATACAAACTTATCTGGGCATTCAGGATTGCCCCCTGTGCAAGCACACGCACAGCACCCTTCATTCTCATGAGAAGCAGACAGCCTATGAGCATTGATCTGGGGTGGATGTCTGTATCAAAACAAATCGAATGGTCACCTGAAAACATAAGAAATAACATCATCAAGGCACAGAAGTACTACAAAGAATGGTATGATTCTAGACACAGCGCAAAAGATCATTCATTCAAGGTTGGCGATCTTGTGAAAGTTCGTTTGGAAAAAAAAGTAAAGAAAGGAGAAAGCAGATTCACCGCCCCACTTCACATCGACGAACTGTTTAACAATGCGGCAAGACTCAGTGATGGGAAAGTCTGGCACATGAGCAGACTGGCGAACTATCATCCCAGTGACAAGGCCCAGGGTCATCAGCAGCATGTTACTGTTAGCAATGATTTGTGGGTAGATGTTGATAGATCTAATGTTGATGTGAATAATAGGTCTAGAAACAACAGCACACGTGACCTCCAACCTGACTCTGACTCTGGCGATGGTCAATCGACAGATCGGTCTGCAGGTGTCAATCCCCGCACTTCGACTTGTAATCGGAGTTGTCAGGATGACCCTCATTCGGATTCTGAAGTTGCGTCTGATGGTCACAGATTCAGTGGTCGGTTCGGCAGATCTGACCTTGACTCTCATTCGGACACCGAATGTGCACCACACTTACATGCGGCCTCTGGAAGGTTTGGAAGAACCATCCGCAGACCTAAACGTTTAGATGATTATGTGTGTGACTAACTCCCAACTGGCTATGCATCCTCCTGCATGTTGCCACTGCATTCCGTGGCGCTGTTGCCAAAACTCTATAGAGAGGAAGATGTGTTGTATCTTACCCATGCCCCCCCCCTGCACCCCTGCGCTTGGTACCTTCCTTTCCCCTGCGCGTGAACCTCCCCAGTGTTCTCCCCTTCCCATTGGTTCCCCCACATTCCATTCCTTCCCACAGCTGATAACGTTGACACCAACTGTGATTCTTCTGATGTTCCGCTTACCCACGCACGACCATAGTGTGGGGCTGTTATAATAAACTTACTTCACATTCCTTCAGCCTGCAGTCTGCTTTGTAACAGACTGAAACAGCAACTGCATGCAGCTCATCATCTTGCCACTGCGGCTGTCAGTTGGAAGAAGGCACGCTACGATGAGTCGGTAATGGAACAACACCTACTCATTGGGGCAGAGATCTTGTCCATTGGATGAGGCTTCGCTGGAGATGAATAGGGCTTCGCTGGAGATGAATAGGGCATCATAGGACACAAGAAGTTATCTGAAAATATGTGGTGTAAAGGAAAATGTGCGACCTCCCAGTTTGCAGAGTGTGCCAACCAGAGAATAGCAGACAATTTAAATGTCTACAGGGAAATCATCCCCTCCCAAAAGAAGGTCAAATACCATAGTTACAAACAACTTGACAGAAGCAGATGCAACTAAAGAAACGACCACTGCGTGCTCATGGGAACACACCCAGGGCATGCTGTAATATAAACAATGCGCACGAGACGCATGCCACCCATGCAGCATGCGTTGCTGCAACCCCTCGCATTTCAACGAATAGAGAAGTAGACTGGACTCGCGTGTGCCTTGAGATCGCCAGTTTCAGATCACAGATCAGGCGCTTTCTCCCACTGGGGCACACTACGCTACGGCCATCTGCAGTAAGCCGGCATTATTATTATCACGGTTATAAAAAAACTTAAGCTCACTGAAGTTAGTACGACCTACACAGTTTATTATTAAAACAAACCTGACAATTAAATGCCTATTTGGGGAATGCAGTCATTTGCAGTTACAACGGAAGCAAACAAAACCAAAATACCACAAGAAGATATCATACCTTGAGTAATTGTAAATATTGTGGGGGAGATGATATTTTTTCTGTTTTTGAGTCGTGACTCGTGGATAAAAAGAATTAAATAAACACCAGATTTGACGGAGAGATGGAGAGGCGGAGGGGTTAAATTGGCCCGCCTGAAATTTCCCTACTTAGCCACTAGAGGTCTCTGTTGCGCCGGCGTAGCCGAGAAGCTCTCGCCGGTAACTCGTGCACAAACGAAGCTGGTAGCGCCATACAACTGCGATCATGTCTGCAAAATCATTAGACTGCAAGTCTGTTTCTTTACTTTAGTTTTTAAGAGAGGGTCTGTCCCGTGGACTAATATATGAGGCAGCCATGAGAACACATTTATGTATTTTTAAGGAGAAATATTCCATGGGTCATTAAGCACGGTACTTTAAACCCTGGCCCTGGTCACCTAATGACCCTTTCTACAAACTTACAAAGAAGAGAGAAGGCTCTCCCAAAGGACTGCTTTCAAACGATCCATGCCTCTTTTGAAAGGTACAGGCAAAGATGTTGCGGAAAAGTGACGAAGGAAGCGGTGATTTCCCCATTGTACATAGAAGCTGATAGAAGTGATGTAGCAGACATGGAATGTGCCATTGTGCCTTGACGCTGACAGACTGTGATGTGGCAGGCAGAGACTGACACGTTGTATAATCAGGATGACTGTCTGTGGTACTGCAGGCATGGAATGTTCCGCTATACTGTGATGGCAACAGAACGTGAGGCTGCAGTCGTGGAATGTCCCATTGTACTTTGAAGCCCACATATTGTGATGTGGCAGGCAAATGCATTTAGCTACGTGTTTTTCGACTACGCAGGCCAGGCCTCAAGGGAGCACCGCACAAAGAATAGAATTTGCAGTGTACAGCAAAATAGTCGCAGTGAATAAACACAGTTACCTATGCAGTGCATACATTGCATCTATGGGAAGTGGATCATATTTCTCATTTCCAAGAAGTGAATATACATATATATTAACAAGGTTAAAAAATGTATTAGTCAGCAAAGATGATATTACCTGATTTCCAAATAACTTCACATGGCTGATTCCATAATACGCAATAAAGCACTCATTTCCCAGTTCCCACAGAGCCCCTGGGAAGCACATGCAATATTGACAGTTCCGTATCTGGATTTTTTTAAAGCACAAACTAACCATCATCATCAACAAACTTTATTCGGCTTTAAAATATAAGACCATAACAGTAAACATTATGCAAAGTACCATCATACAAGTTACACATTCACAAATGTAATATAATCTGAGTAATCAAAACGCAAGATAAAAATACATGATTTGCAATGCACAAACTAATCACCCCTATTATGGTGCTGGTGTCCGTCGGGGAGATTAAGTCAGCTACTGCCCAGAGTCATAGGGTGCTGAGCTGAGCTGCCGCTGGGGATCGCCCTCTGGAGTCTGCCACCCGGGCTGCTGCACCACACCTCTCCCTCCGACAATGCTCCGACATTGTCCTGCTCCTATATTGCTTCAGTAAGCATACATTTCAACGAACAATAGGTCCTGGTGATGAGGTCTTTCTTCAGAGTAAGTTCAAGAAAGTGGAGATGTGTTGGTCCTCGAGCCTCTTATGGGCTCGTGGGATTCTAGAGCTCAGGCTGTGCTCTGGCTGTAGATAGAATGTGAAGGGAGAGGTCTTGGGACAGAGCTGTGAGGAGACGGTTGTACGACTCTCCTTTGCTGTGTGGATTTAAGTCAAGAATAAAGCAAGTCTTCTCAAGATCTGTGTGCTCTCTTGCTTTGCAACAATGGCGACGAGCGACTTAAACTCCACGAACCCACTCGCCTGACTTTATGCAAATTTAGGGTTATCTCTTTACTTTGTGCGGCAGCATTGAAAGAAGCTCGTTAAAGAAAATACTGCTTCCACCTTCAAATCTACAAAAGAAGAAGAGGAAAAACTGTACATTCGTAATTTGTAGAGACTTTTTTAGCTCACCGGTGTGCCAGTGACCCTTTAGGACGAGCGCAACAAGGTGGGAGCAGCACGAGGAGTTCAACTGTTACGTCTCGAGAACCACCTGCGGAAGTCTTCACAGAAGAAGTTGCTACTAAGGAAACGCACTACGGGCGTGACATTGACTCATGGTAGACGTCAGAGCTGTGACGTCGTGGGTGGCGCTAGCGCTAATTAATGCGGCGCCGCGACGCTAATGAAAACTCTGGAGCTGGTACTTTGCTGTGCTCATGGCTCCGACTGATCACGTCGGCCACGCCCGCTTTATTTTGTAGTGGGCGCGGCGCCCGCGTTAATGTGCACTCGCAGGCGAGGGTAGACTGGAGCACTACCCTGCGCCGCAGGACACTACATTCCTTCTAACCTTTATTTGAACAAAACATAAACAGCATCATAGAAATAACGAGGGTCTGTTACCAGTCTCTTGACTTCCAGTCTCTGGATGGTCACACTATGAAATCAGCTAGCCGGGAGGATGGTGCTGGATTCTGGCGCAACCCATACCTGGATTGCTCCCCCCTGGACGATGGCACTGACGATGTCACTCTCGGCGAGGTCTCACTTGTCGGAGACCACACTGGAGAGCTTGGCCGGCTCTCCCTTGGTGTATCCGGCGTCAGCTGAGTGTCCGGGTCCATTCGGTTCTCATTTTCAGTAGGGTAATGTCCCGGTAGTTCATAGTCGTCTTCATCCGTAGATTGGCTAGGCCTGGTTGTCGGGCAATCTGGCTCATGACGACCTGGTGCTCCGGGGTATGCCTTCTTGAAAAACAAGATGTTTCGAGTGACAACTTCACATCCGCGCTGGGCGGTCATCATGGTGCCAGTTCGGCGGAGAACGGTCCAGGGCTTGTTCTCGAACGGGAGCCGGAATTTGCTCCCTGGATATCGGTCTTTGATGAACACGTTGTCTCCTTCTTGGATGTCTGATTCTTTAGCCCGCCTTTTAGCGCTGGCTTGGTTGTTGGATTGGGTCCGGTTAGCCAGAGTTCTTTTCACATCCACTCGGGCTGGGACCCAGTTTGGGTGGTTCGGGAGGGTGTCTTTCACTACTCGGCCCATGGTTGCTGACCGGGGGCTGCCTCGGTTGTGAGATGAGGTGTCAGCCGGTACTCCCTTAAGAAACTGTAGAAGGCTCTTTCCACGGGTGATCCATCAGCATGTGCAATGCGTATTGTTTTGTTGAGAGTGCGCAAGAATCTCTCCACCTCCCCGTTGGCCTGGGGCCAGCGGGGAGTCTCTTTCCTGTGGTTGATCCCCCAGCTCTTTAGGTAGTCCGCAAACTCCTGTCCCTGGAAGGGTGGGCCATTGTCTGTTTTGACCACCTCGAATATTCCATGCATGGCAATGTTTTTTTCGAACTTGGTAACGACCTCCGCGGCTGCCTGGCTCCCTACAATCTCCACCTCTGGATATTTTGTGAAGTCGTCGATGATTACCAGTGCATAGCGTACCATAGGGAAGATGTCCAAAGTCTGTGCTTACACATTCCCACAGTCTTTTAATATTATCCTCAGTGATGACAGGGTGCGGGCGATCTGACTGCCCTGCTGCTTGACACCAGGCGCAGGTCTGGACTGTCTGTTCTACCATCACGTCCATTCTTAGCCGACTCTTCGTTTTCACCACGCCTTGGTGCCCTGGTGTGCCAGGTCAATGGCCTGCTGAGCCAGGCTGACAGGCATCACCAATCGTGGTCCTCGTAGGAGGCAGCCTCGGCTGTCGACCGATAGTTCGTCTTTGACCCGCATCATGGACTCTAGTGCCCCTTTTGCTTGCGGTGTCTGCCTGTTCAGAGTGGATTGGATCGGGCACCAGTCGTTCATTTGGACAGCCTCTGTGACCAGTTGTAGACACTCATCTCCCCGGGTGGCTTCGATGATGGCTTCAAGACTCATTGGCAGGGGCCGAGCTCTCTCCAGTACTAGCCGGACGTATTCTTTGGTATCTTCCACCTCCTCTCTTTCTGCTAGTGTGGCCGTTCGGGGATGTCTCGAGAGGTAGTCTGCGGGATTTGATGAGCCGGGTTTGTACTCTACCCGGTAGTCATAGCCCTGGAGCTGAAGTATTCACTTTTCAATCCGCTGTGGGGGTTTGGATACTGAGCCTTGAAACAGGGGTATGAGCGGTTTGTGGCCCGTTGACGCTGTGAAGGGGTGACCATATACATAGACATGAAAGTGCCGACAGGCCCAGTGGATGGCAATTGCTTCTCGCTCTATCTGCGAATATCTCTGTTCTGTGTCTGTTAAGGAGTGGCTGGCATATGCAATCGGGGCCCATTCTCCATTGCTTTGTAGTTGAGTGAGTACTGCCCCTAGCCCATAGGGGCTGGCGTCCACTGCGACGTTGGTGGATCTGGTCGGGTCAAAATAGGACAGGGTTGTGTCCGCTGACAGAGCCCGTTTTGTGGCTTTGAAGGCTTGTTCCTGCTCTGGGCCCCACTGCCACGTCGCGGTGGACTTTGTCAGTTCCCTCAAAGGTTTGGTGAGGTTAGAAAGATCGGAGACGAAACGTCCACAAAAGTTCACCATGCCCAGGAAACTCCTGGGTTCCGAGATGTTGGTGGGGGCAGGGGCTTCTTGGACGTCCCTCACCTTTTCGAGGTCCGGGGCGATTCCTTGGTCCGAGAATGTGTAACCGAAAAAGCTGATCTTGTTTTTCAGAAATTGACACTTCTCCCGGTGTAGGGTCAGGCCGGACTCCTTGACCCTTTGTAGGACTCCCCTCAGCCTCTGATGGTGATCTTCGACCAACGATGCGTAAATGAGCAAATCATCGCTCACGTTTAAAACTCCTGGGAGCCCACTGAGGACTTCACGGATGGTGTTTTGGAACACCTCAGCGGCGCTTGAGATCCCGAAATTGAGGCATCGGTATCTTCTGAGGCCTACGTGCGTGGAGAAGGTGGTTATGTATCGATAGTCCGGATGTAGTGGCAATTGGTGATACCCCAACCGGAGGTCCATCTTTGAGAACCATCTCGCGCCGTTTAACTCTCCCAGTATGTCGTTGATGGTTGGGGTGAGATGTTGCTACCTCTTTACTGCTGCGTTTTGGAGGCGCATGTCCACGCAGATTCGGACTTGTCCCTGCAGTATCGGCTTCCGAGCCACCACGATCGGGGACACCCAGTTCTTCCTTGACCTTCTTCCTCAAATGGAACGCGATGTGTCTGTGTCTCAGTGCCACTGGTTGGACAGATGGGTCGATATGGAGGGAGAATACTTCTCCTTTCAGGCATCCAATGCCTTTGAAGACGTCCCAGAACTCTTCTAAAATGGCCTCTAGTTCATCTTCCAGCACTGCCATGGCGAACGATATGAGCCTCAGCTCTTCTGCTGATTGTCCACTAATTAGCATGCCGCTGCCTTCCTTGGTGACGTATACGGTGGTGGGGACTTTGAGGCCCTGGTGTTGCAGATCCGTTTTGAAACACCCTATGAGGGGAATTGGCGTCTTCTGGTCATATGCGAATACCCTGATCCTTGCGGAGCTCAGCGTTGGTGGGCACAGATGGGGCTTCACAGGCACCTTGGCAGCAGCATCCACTATCATGAGCCAGCAGCACGAAGCCCTCGTGATCTTCCTGGGCCTGAATACCACAGCTCCCGAAATTGGCCCAGCAACACAGCAGAGGAGGGGGCACTTAGCAAAGCATGGGGTCGATAAGCCCCTCGTTGCCAATGTGACGTCGCTGGTGGCGCTAGCGCTAATCAATGCGTTGCCGCGACGCTAATGAAAACTCTGGAGCCGGTACTTTGCTGTGCTCGTGGCTCTGACTGATCACGTCGGCCACGCCCCCTTTATTTTGTAGCGGGCGCGTGACGACACGCGCCCGTGCTAACGTGCCCTCGCAGGCGCGGGTAGACTGGAGTGCTACCCTGCGCCGCAGGACACTACAGAAGCGTCCATTTTTGAATTTGTCTGGTTCGCATTATTCCGTTATTGAAACAAATAAGAGTTTACGTCCAGCTTTTGAAAGTCCATTGTCATTCACGGTGACACGCACACCTAGCATGTCACATCTGGGAGGATTAAGGGAGTTGCATCAATGCTTCCAAACGAGTCACAACCAATTATCCACACGCTGATATTTACTGTGATCAAATTACTGATTTTATGGCAAGGCAGAGATCTAGCAACTTATTAGAATAGAACTTCTACACCAAACAATTGAAAAAGAACTTTAAGCTCCCATAAGATCCTGCCGTCTGCCATCTTATCACTCATTTGTTTGCTGCTTATGAGCAGATAAGTACTCCTTGTATTATGTGTAAAGTTTTGAAAACACGTTTGTCTAGAGTGTTTGTTTATGGGAAAGTGTCCAATTTTTGGACTAGAGATATTGGGAATTTAGTGTGTTTATTAATTTATGATGAATTTATGAATTTGAGTTAGAATATGTAATGTTTACAACTCTTAGATAGGTCGTTAGTTTTGGAAACATATTTTTTTACCTGCTTTAGTTTTGGCAAATTTCAGGTAAGTACACATTTATTGCAGTATTTAACTTGTAAGGTGATCAATTTAAAAGTTTAAGGCTTACTGTTGCCCCTGTTTCATTATGCAGTGTGGTACGCAAGAGATATGGATCTCCGTAGCGGGGAGCTCCAGGCTTGGCTGTGGAGCGGGCGGCACTTTTCTTTAAAAAACAGAGGTCGTGTCACGTACGGTTCAACGTGCGATTTCTGACACGTACCGAGGCAATTAGAAAGATGGTGAAATACGTCTGAAATGAAGATTGGGATTGTTAAGCAAGAAAGTGAATGCTTGTTGGCACATTTTAGATTTTAACAAGTTTATAATTACTTAATTTAAGAAGCTTAGATGGCGGACACCATTTTGGTTTGGGCTCGTTCAGAAAAGATGTGCCCGAGTTCTTTCTGTGGACGGTTGGGCTTGTTGTATTGTTGTAAGTCTGTTGCTAGGCAACCCTGTTCTGCCATTTTTATTAACGGAAGGAGCGCATCTCATTAGAAGATTTTGAGGGATTGTGGAGATAGTGTAGTGGCAGTTTTTGTGTGTAATTGTTGGAGAAATTAGTAAGAGTGATGACTGAAAAAGAGATTACTATTGTGGAGCAAGGGTCCATGATGAAAAACATTTTAACAGAGGAAATAAGGAGTCTGATCCAGGAAACCGTGAAAACAGCCACGCTAGTAGGGAAAGATCTCATGTTGATGAGGAGGATGAATATCTTTCAATCTCAGAAGGTGAAGAGAGAGCTCATAGAGGTTCAGGGGGCAAATGTACTGGTAAAAGAAAGCATCTGCATTCCAGTGCTGAAGGTGGTGGAGTCCCAAGTGGCTAGTAGAGAATGGGTGTTCATAGCAACAGCAATGATGGCCGGATATCCCTGCAGATGGTGTAGATAGTAATGATTTGGATGAATACACATTTGATTTGAATTACAAAGATGATGTGGAGGATGATTTTGGAAGTGAAAATAGCAGGATCAAAGGAGAAAAGATTGTGGTTGACCCCGTTGGTCAAAAGTTGTTTGAACCTAAAGAAATAAGTAATCCTAGCGGATCCGACTGTGGCCCATGAACTATGTGGCGGACTACATTAGGCACTGGATTAGGAGACCTCTGGTAAAGGGTGAATGTAATGTAATGAGGGCAGAGTGTTCGCGCCCTGTTATCGGGGATAAGGATTCACGGACTCTGAATCTAGATCCTGAGTTAATTACATATATGTTCAAGTTGGGAAGGGATCCTAGGAAAGGATTAGAGAAATCTTTAAAGCAATGTGAGTACAAGCTCCTGGATACTTTAGGCCCTCTTCCTAGAATGTTTGACATGGTGGACAAGGCATACCTTAAAGGTACGGATCTGGATATTAATTTGTTGAGAGGCTGATGCCAGAGAGCAATTTGCTTCTTAAGTATGAGGATGTGCGACTGATTGCCGAGAGTCGCAAAGCAGTTTTGTTTCATATAAATCCAAAACTTGGAGATTTTGCTAGTAAAAAATCTAGTGAAGATCCCAAAAGCTTGCTTTTTGGTGAAGGATTAATTAAGGCCTTGGGGAAGTACGTGCATACTTTTACTTCTTTAGATGAAAGCACAGTTTAATATGCGGAAAGTCTTTGGTGGAACTATAGTTTTTATGGTAGGGCTGAAGGGAGAGGGCAACCTCCCAGCTGTATCTTCTATAAATCCCAGATTAACAATAACGGGATTCTTCCGAGGAACCCAGGGTCAATACAGATTCTATCTTCAAAGATGTAGGGGAATCAGATCTAGAGCTGCAAGAACATGAGGGCAATCAATTGCAAAAGTTTCAGGTGAGTATGCGTATGAGGATTTGTACTCATTTGATCCAAGGAAAGGTGGGTGGAAGGTTGAGACATTTTGTAGATGGTGGAAAGGGAAAACAGCAATCCTTGTGTGTTGGAAGCCGTAACAGGTTACGGCATACCGTTATATTCTGTCCCTGTACAAAGACAGGAACCAAGAGAGTTGTGTTTCAGCAAAGAGCAACAAAACATGGTGAAGGAAGAGATAGAGAGTATGCTTCAGAAAGGAGGGATTGTAGACGTAGGGGAAAATCAGATTGGTTTCATGAGCACTTTATTTCTAGTATAGAAGAAAGACAAGGGATAGAAACCTGTGATCAATTTAAGAGATTTTAACTATTATATGACATACAGACATTTCAAGCTGGAAGGCATTCATCTGTTGAGAGATGTTTTACAGGATTTAGATTGGTTCGTAAAGTAGTAAAGATTTAGTAGTAAAGTACTGAAAGATGCATACTTTACGATACCAATGTCAGAGAGCAGTCAGAGATACATTCAATTCAGGTGGAAAGGGCATGTTTACCAGTTTGTTTGTCTACCATTTGGCTTCTCACCAGCCCCTTGGTGTGTCACTAAGGTAATGAGATCAGTTGTTGTTTTTTTTTTAGAGAAAGAGGTTTTTTTTAGAGAAAGGGGGTTACTTGGACAATCTGATTGTGAATCAGGATGTGACATTGTCAAAGGAAGAATCTAATTTTGTGACTACTAAGGTCAGCAAATTGGAGCTAATGAAGTAGAGAATAAGCAGAAAAAATGTACAAGTAATTGCGGTGTCGCTGCTTGCAGGCAGTGGAATGTGAGTGTGATGTCGTTAGAATGTGGGGGAAGGTAAAGGTTCTGGGGTGGATGGTTGGGAGGCAATGCTCAGGTGGAGTTGGTGCTGCATCTTTGTCTTCCTCTCAGTAACAGAGTGGAGCATTAAGGGACTTGTGGAAACCACATGAAGAGTCTATCATTCTTACTATATGGCGACACTCCCAACTCTGTGAGCACCATCGCATGCACATGAAGTTTGAGGCAGCATTCTTTAAGGAAGTGTAGCGTGGTAACGTTGTGTAAGTTGGCATGTTTAAAAGGCACAGGTGTAAGGCATGGTGTACAGAGGATTTGCAGCACAAGTGGTTGGGCATAGTGGCTACAGGTCAAATTTGGTGCTCTGACCTAGCAGAACAGAGGTGGCAGTTGCAACGGTGTGACGATTTACCCACGTTTTTCAGAGACTGATGACGGAAATTTTGAAAGGAATAGAGAGTGTTCTGTATTACTAAGATGATGTTTTAGTAATTGGAAAGAATTGACAGGACGATGATGAACGGCTCAGATGTGTTATGGGAAAGTTGAAGCCCAAAGGGTTGACAGAAGAATATAAAAAAAATGTAAGATTGCAAAAGAGCAAGTTACATATTTGGAACATGTCATTAGTGGAAATGGAATCTCACCCAAAAATAAGTTGGTAATTGTGATAAGAGAAGCTCCTGCACCAACAAATAAGGATGAGCAATGCTCATTTTTGGGTCTTGTGGAGTACTACTCCAAGTTTCTGAAACAATTATCAGAAAAAGCCACATACTTTTAGACAACTGTTGCAAACCAGAAATAAATTTGTGTTGGATGAGGAGCGTGAGAAGCATTTTGGAAGTATAAACAATTAATTGTGCATGGTAACACCTATTCACGGTTTTGATCCAGCATTGCGTTGTATGTTAAGAGTGGATGCAAGCAAGAAAGGAATGGGTGCAGTGCTTACACAAAGTGATGTGCATGGCAAAGAATGGGTGAATGGTTTTACTTCATGTAGTCTAACACCTGTGAATCAGTGATTAAGAGTGAAACACTAGCTTGTGTATGGAGTATGGAGCATTTTAGATAATTCGTTCTGGGCACAGAATTTGATGTGAGAAGGGACTATAAGTCATAAGTAAAGTTGTTGACTACGGAGGGATTTTTGAAGGCATCTCCAAGACTTGTGAAGTTTTCCAGAGATTGCAGGATTTCAACTATCAAATAAAGTACTTACCAGGAGTGCAAAATAAGGTGGCAGATGGTTTAAGTCACATATCGTTACCCATAACAGAACTTCTGTGGAGTGAATGAGATGACTTTCAGGTTGCATATGCGAATGATGATGACATTAATTCAACTGGGAAGGAGGATTGGAGGAAGGCATATAGCAGGGGTTCCCAAACTTTTTTGACCTGTGGCTCCCTTGACCTAATTGGCAGTTGGCCGTGGCTCCCCACCATTTTTTTACCGGTGGGCGGGTGGGGATGTAAGCCCGACCTCGGGAGTACTTCCTGTTGTCTTCCTTAAAGTAATTGGGACGCAATGATAGTTGGAATGCTTGAACTATTAATCTCATCCACTGGCAATTACTTTGGCTGCATCCCAATCCATCATTTTTTTCCCCAACAGAGTGCCTAGTCCCAAACCCTTATTTATGCCAGCTGCTGCTTTCAGTGGCTTTTGGTACTGATACCTGCTCAGAGAACATGAAACATTGAGTTTGGTCTGTCGTAATCAGTATCACCAGCATTATTTTTACACTAAAAAGGAGGGCTCCTTATGAGTGGCTTCACCGACCCAGAGTGATGCATGCAGGTGCAGGACTATGCGCCCGTCCCAGCACCTGCGCAAAGGCTTTGTGCAGGAGCTATGTGCCTGGCTTTAGAACTCATTCACCGCTAGCAAGAGAGGAGATGGAGTGAACCAGGGCAGGCAGCTACTTGGAAGTGCAAAAATAATCTGTCAAACGTTGTGTGCATGCAGATAAGTGTGTGTTTGAAAGTGAGCAAGAGTTAGGAGTGAATGACTGCTATTGTGACTTAGAACGAGTGAGACTGAGAATGAGGGCAAGTGAGTAAAAGTGATAGTGCATTGCACTGAATCAGTGTGAGTATGAAAGTGAGAAAGAGTGTGAGTGAGTGAGTTTAAAATGAGCATGAGTGAGAGCGTGTTTGAAAGTGTGCTGCAGAGCTTGCGAGTCTGGTGCTGACCCTGGCATTCGTGGCGTCAACTTTAGTTGTGTTTCAAGCCACTGCTACTTTAATGGTGATGTGCACTTTGCTGTGGGTGGTCAGGTGGCACACCTTTCAGTGGGTGATCAGATGGTGTACTTTGCAGTGGGTGGTCAGGTGGTGCACCTTGCAGTGGGTGGTTAGGTGGCACACCTTGCTGTGGGTGGTCAGGTGCTGCACCCTGCAGTTGGTGGTCAGGTGGCACACCTTGGTGTGGGTAGTCCGGTGGCACACCTTGCTGTGGGTGGTCAGGTGGTGCACCTTGCTGTGGGTGGTCAGGTGGTGCACCTTTCAGTGGGTGGTCAGGTGGTTCACCTTGCAGTGGGTGGTCAGTGGGCGGGTGGTGCACCTTGCAGTTGTTGGTCAGGTGGTGCATCTTGCAGTAGGTGGTCGGGTGGCACACCTTGTTGTGGGTGGTCAGGTGGTGCACCTTGCTGTGGGTGGTCAGGTGGTGCACCTTTCAGTGGGTGCTCAGGTGGTGCACCTTTCAGTGGGTGGTCAGGTGGTGCACCTTGCAGTGGGTGGTCAGTGGGCGGGTGGTGCACCTTGCAGTGGGTGGTCAGGTGGTGCACCTTGCAGTGGGTGGTCGGGTGGCACACCTTGCAGTGGATGGTCAGGTGACACACCTTACAGTAGGTGGTCAGGTGGCACACCTTGCAGTGGGTGGTCAGGGGGCGCTGGGTGCTCAGTCCTCCAGCCTGCACCCTGTGCTTCTCTGGAAAAGCCCCCTGTTTACCAGAGCATCACAGAGCTCGTTGAGGTAGAGCCGTGATCTTGGGTGATGGAAGCCCCCGCCTACAGGGCCTTGAAATCTAACAAATCAGCTTGGGGTAATAATGCAGAATTATGCGGCGAGGGCGCCCTCCACGTGCCACAAAGGCTGTTTCACCAGAGCTGCAGGAAACGCTTGGCTGCCAGCAGTGGCACTAATCCAATGTAAAAGTCTTATATAAACCCACAGGGCCCCAGTGGGCAGCCACCGGGTTATCTGAAGCACCGCATCATTGTACACCATGTCCTAGGATGCTGAGGTCACCTGAGAGGTGACGTCTGATCCCACCTCAGAGCAGAAGGAAAGACTTCAGGGAGTGCCCGCCCTCCCCCTCCCCCACCCTAACCCTCCTCCCCACCCCAGACATTACCAGCACGATGGACTTCCCTTCCTACAGATTTACGACCCCCCCCTACCTCTCCCCCATCAGCGCTCCCCTTTCAGGAGGGAGCTAAAGGCGGCGCTCTTCTAACAAACAGGTTCATTTCCTCCACAGCGCCTGGGTGTCCATGTTGGTCTTTAGTGCTCTATATTCTCTTTGAAGACTTTCTCTCTCTCACTCCCTGTTTTTGTCCTGATCTCTCTGTTTTTCTGTGTAGTTGTCTCTCTCTCTTTCACTCTTACCTATCTCTTGGTGCCTTTGTCTTTCTATTTTCCATCTCTCTCTCCTTCTTATTCGCTCTCTCTCTCACAGTCTCACGTTATGTGTGTGTCTCACTCCCACACACTTCCTTTTTTTTTCTTTTCTCTTCCCTTCCTCTTCTCAACTGGGTTCCATTCAGTCTGAGGCTGGTGCGCGCTCCGTTGGCATTTCCTATTATCACACAGATTGCCAAAGTGTTCTAAGTGTTATGGATTCCTCTCTGCCTCTCTTTTATTTTAGTCTTCTCTCTCCCTTCTGTGTCCCCTCCTCTTTCTGCCACTTCCTGGCTCTTAACTTCTCATTACTTTTATCTGTAAATTTAAAGTTTTGGAAGTTTCTCCCAAGCAGTGGCAGACCCCTCCTGCCTCCCGACCCTAGATGCCTGGGCATTCCGGCCATACCTCCAACAGGCGCTCCCTCCATGTACTCACTCATGCTCCGACCACAAGTTACACAGCATTAAACTGCGTCCAAGCCGTGCCCGCCGAATGACGGATGGCTGAGGGCCGTTGGTAGTAATTTCCCACAGTGTGCGTGCGGCGCCCCTGGCACCTCATTACTTTTTCTTTCTTATTACTTATTCTGAACCACTCAAAGTCATAGAGTGTTAGAAAAATGCAGCTAGACTCAGCGACAATTGTGCATGGCACATTAGTCGCATAGCAAGATGCAGTAAGATGGAAGTACGGGAAAAGGGACATTATGAAGAACAGTTACTAGATAATGATTGGCTGAGGGAGAATGAGATAAGGCTGGAGCATGAGGTGGGAGATGGTGCATGCGGAGTAAGGAGGCGTGTCTGCGAGAGAAGTAGGGAAAATGTGTGGATAGAACTGGAAAATTGGGCAGGATAATTCGCATACCAGCTAAATCTAAAGATTTTGTATTAGAATGGACAGTACATTTATAAGAAGTAATCATACAAAAAAGTGCATTTAAATGTACTTATTGTTTAGGTTATATAAGTTGTAGATAGGATGTCAGTGGGTTATTGGGTCAGTTTTTGTGAATTTGTTACTTTATTAATTCTTTTTTTATAATCTTTTTTTATTGTTTTTTTGTATGATCATAGGATACATAAAATTACATTGATACTATGCACTTTAACCCCCTAACCCCCCCACCCCATAGTCTGGCACATTTTTTTTAAAAAAAACCACAAACTTAGTACCACGTCGGGTTAATCATTTACATAACAGCCCTATGTCATATTATTCCACTCTAAATCTAAAGAAACACATTAATAATAGTAAACACACAAAAAAAAAGAATTCAAATACAAATGCAAAGGCACTCGCGAAATCGTCAGTCAAATTTCTGCCTTGTTTAAGAGTTATACCCCAAATATTCTTCAATAACAGTGACACAAATGAAACGAAATTGGGTTTACAGGAGTCACAAATTATTATTACTTTGTATATCACACCATTCCTGTAACGGAGCCCAAATTTTCAAGCCAACAGTCCGTTTCCTTCTAACGTTCCCTTTATAAATTGCAATTTCCAGTTTAAATGCGGCAAGTAATCTAGCGAACCATTGCTGGAATGAAGGAGCAAATTCGTCTAACCAGGCCGATGCGATACACATCCAAAAAACAGCCATTGAGATAAATATAAATTCCACCCCTTGTCCTTTCCAGTTAGGGTCCGTTGAACCTAGAAGCATCATTTCAATAGTTAGGTTGATGGGATTTTTCACCACGGCAGAGATAAACCTCTCAATATCAAGTTTCAGTTGGGATAGGCCGACGCATGTGGCGAATATATGTACACAGTCTGCATTTGGAGTATGGCAACGGGGACAATATGTTCCCTTACCGGGCCCCATTTTGAAATGTTATCCGGAGTATAATACAGCATAAAGCAAGTTTTATAAAACTGCGTCTGTAATTTGGTGGATAAAAGATAAGTTTGTGACATAACCATTGTTCTATCAAATTCTTCGGGGGATATACCAATTTTGTTTTCCCATTTCGAGGCTATCTTTCCTATATCATCAGGTGCCAAATTAATTAATACAGTGTATATTTCACTAATAGTGTTTGCTTTTATCGATGACAGTGCCTCAAATAGCTCACATTTATTGCAAATAATTCCACTAAGATTTCTTCTAGTGATATAATCCCGGATTTGTAAATATTTGAAGAAATCTCGGTTATTAATTTGATATTTCAATCTAAGTTCCTCGAATGTGAGAAGCCCTGTAGAAGAGCAGAGATTGCCGAAATGTGTAATTCCAGCTGTTTCCCATTTCTTCATACAGTTATCCCTAAATATTTCAGGCAGATCTAAATTATCTTTAAAAAGTGTATAGTATGAAACTCGCCCAATATCCACCATTTTCCTTATTTTTTGCACAATTTTAAATGAGTGTAGAAGCAGCTTAAATGTTACTTTTTTGTGATAGCTGTCATGTAGATGACGCCATAAATATTCTAAACTTTTTCCACCTATCATTAATTTATAAATAGTTGCTTGTTCACCCCAAGATAATTCACTCGCTGATTCAGTTTGAAGGAGCTCTTGACTATTGATAAGGGTTACAGCCCAATAATAAAGTCGCAAATTTGGTAAGGCTAGACCCCCCCCCATTCCTTAGGTAAAGTAAGGAATTTTAATGTGCGTCTTGGTTGGCAATATGACCATATAAAACTTGAAAAGTCTGTTCCATAGATTTTAAACAGGAATCTGGGAATTCTAGGCAAATTGCTCTAAATAAATACAACAATTTAGGGAAGAAGACCATCTTTATGGCATTCACTCTACCAATCAAGGAAATATGTAGGTTATCAAGTCTGTGGAGATCTTTTTGCATAGTCCTTAGAACAGGTTTTACATTGATATCGACCAGATCTTCTAGTTTGAAGAGGGTTGGGATTCCCCCAAGTTTCAATAAGGCCATACAACAATTATATGTCAACCCGGCCGCCATGGTTTCGGTTAATGGCAGTCTTACTAAGCCGTTTAAGATATCTAGGGGAACAAGACAAGGTTGTCCTTGTTCTCCTCTGTTATTTGCCTTGTATCTAGATCCCTTTATACAAAGACTGGAAAAGAATAGGGAGATAGAACCAATTCTATCACAAGATATCTCTACTAAAATTTTAGCCTACGCAGATGACATCTCAATCGTCACCAGGAACCCAGCATCAACTGTGCTTGCTATCGTTGATGAGGCTACCAAATTTGGAGCTATTGCCGGATACGCCCTTAATCAAGGTAAAACCCAAATTGTGATTAATGAAAATGTGGTTTTTGCTGACTCTAGAGTTACACCGAACGCTACTTACTTGGGGATATCTATTACTGCAAAACTAGAAGATCTGGTCGATATCAATGTAAAACCTGTTACTTTATTAATTCTGTTGTCATATGTAAAAGTCTGTTTGTAAATACATTTGTGTATATAAAGGGGAAGGATGTGTGGTGTCACTGCTTGCAGGAAGAGGAATGTGGAAGGTGAGTGTGATGTAGTTAGAATGTGGAGAAGGTAAAGGTTCTCGGGTGGATGGTTGGGAGATGATGCTAAAGTGGTGGTGGTGCTGCATCTTTGTCTTTCTCGCACTAACAGAGTTGAGAATAAATGGGCTTTTGATAACCACATGAAGAGTGTATCATTCTTACAGTCATATAATAAAAAAGTCTAATTCCCCTTCCCAGCAAACTATGTACCCAGGCAGTGCTAGATACCCCAGAATATTCCTTTTCTACATATAAGAGGAAGATGCGGTTCACGTGCCCAGTCACCGGTATTAAAATCAAATTGCACTGACGCAACGCCATGCCCAGACTTAAAGACAGAGATCTGTAGTGGAAGTGAATCTGTAATATCTACAATGTAGGACATTGAGTTGATGCAGTTTATGAAAGATGATATTATTATGTTGGATCCAATGAAGGCAACTGTGTCAATACCTCACCCGCTTATCGACTTTGATTTGAAAATATGTCGACCAAATTATTATAATAGGAACAGATTTCACTCCTCGGTTTCGTTTTAATAGTAGAAAGTGGTTGGTGGAGTTAAATGAGAAAAATCATTGTTGTTCCAATGCACTAATAAATCGTGTACCAAAGGGGGTCCATACACTATATTAGAAGAAAATTGTGAAGAGCTAATGCTGCACAGGATGGGGTGACATATTGCAGTCTCTACCTGAATTAATTTCTCCACCAATAAGCATCCACAGTGTTGGTTACAAGTTACAATATTTTAAACTATAATTAAAAGAGGTCCAGGGATACTGAAGGACTAGACTGTAATTTTACTGTGTTGCAGTGTTTTCTGAACACTTAGGCCATTAGAGGATTTGATAAGGTAGATATTGTGTGTCTGCAAATCATCTGGAAGATTTCTGAGTTTGCTTTAGTACATTTAATGTTTTTTTTCACATTCTAGTTCTTTCTGTAAAAGGCCACTCAAAAGAAGGCCCTATCATTATATTGAGTGTCAGTATTAACTGGTAGGCAACACCTTTGATTATTTTTTTGAAATACCTATTTGTGATGAAGATTATTTTGATGAACTATAGTAATACAATTGTGGTATACCCAGGCCCATCCAGAGATCACCTTATTATCAACACTTTAGCAAGGTTAAGGTCAAGATTCAATTTTACAACAAAACAATTTCAAAGCTTTTTTATTTATTAGCGGGAGCTTTTAATGCACATTTTATAACAATATTACAACAAAACCGTAGAATGGGTTTGAGGATACTGTTTCATGTTGGGATTAGATATTATAAAATTAAGGAACAACAGAATGGTGGAAGAGAGTGACTTAGTTAAGCCCGGTCGTAGAACACTGCACTACTAAATGGCAGATTGAGGGCGTGCACCCTGGCTAATTTCACCTAAAATAAGTAGGATGTCTCCTCAATGACTGATTATGTTCTGGCCTCCTACTTTAGTTTTGACTACATTCACTATTTTAGAGTTAAGGAAAACGCAAGAGTAACAATTACCAACTAGAGATAAAAGTAGCTGTAAACTTTGAATCTGATCATTGTTGATTCTTCAACACACAATCTATACATTGAAAAGTAAGTGTAATACGATGGAATGGTATAGAGTAAAAGCAAATTATTCAGCGTGGCTTGGTGGGGATGCAGATTGATTGGATAGTACTTTGTGTTCTGTTCTGGGTTGGTTTTTGGTCCAGCTGCCATTGTTTCAGAATCAGATGGAGGCAGTTGACTGTGTTAGCTGTAGCTGGGTATCCCATTAATATGGATCCATTAAGTCTGCCCCAGGAACTTAGTAAAACGGAAGTAAACAGGATATTCAAGATGCAAGGTGGAAGTTCCCTATTCTGCCTTGTCTTTCAAAAGGAAATATATGAAAAGTTTAAGCAATTCAGGTAGACTCCTAGAAAATGAGGAAGTTAAAAAATAGTTGCAATAGGTGAGAAAGGAAGGTCCTCCTACTTTGCAGATTTATATGTAGAGAGAACGGAAATCACCCCATTTTAATCACTCCTACTAATATCGTAGACTGATCGGATGTACCAATACAAATTTCACTGGAGCAAATAGCAGTACTTATAAAAACAAATTACCCAATTTTCTTGCTCGAGGCCTATCCCCGTGTGCAAACCTACTCCAGTTCTTAGGTTAGAATTTATGATTGCCTAATTATTGTGTTAGTGCAGCTCAAATACTGCATTCATGAAAAGTAGGTATTACTCTTTCAAAATGCCCTAGCAGGCAATTAGTCATGTGCTTGTTCTTCTAGGCGCAGTGGGAAAACTTCCTGCAAGATTCACACTAGCAGTGTAGAAGCTGAAATAGACATAAGGAATAATACAAATAACACAAGTCTCTGTCAGCACAACTGTTAGCAAGATTTATTGGGGAACAACAAATAATGCAAAAGTATGTGCAGCACGGAGGCAGGCAAAATAGATACTGAATGCCCAAAGATGTGACATTGGTGAAAGCTTTTATAGGCCGAAACCACAAAGGATGCGGCATCATCACATACGTAGCACAAATTAAGCCCTAGTCATTTGACCAATTAGCAAGGGTTCTAAACAGTCATATACCATGTAAGGTCCGAACCATACTGTTGCTGACCACATGACCCAAGTGGGCAGCTTGTGGGACTTTCCACTGTAATGTAAGATATAAGTCTGGTGCTTTTCCAGTTAATAATTGCAACATAATAGAAGGGACCAGACATATTGCAAATTGTGCTAGCTGAAATGTCTGTGTCTAAGTGAGCATCTTCACTGTCACGTATTATTCTTGATCAAACCTTGTGTTACAAAAGCTGTGTCTCTGAAGCAAATGGAAAAGTACAAGCATTTGTGCACTGCTTTTTATGTCAACTTAGCAGGGCCTTAAAGCTTACAGCATTTGGTATCGTACAAGAAAGATGGCTTATACAGCAGGTTCTGAATCCAAGGCTCAAATAAATACATCAAACTTGAACACGGGGGTATTAAACCGAACTGTTATATGGTAGGCAAAATGTTGACCATACGACTAGACACTGAAAAGTATGTTCCGAAGAGGAACCAGAAAGTATATGTAGCGTTTATCTACTTGTCCTGTATGATTGATCGGGTGGATCATAAAACTGGATGGAGCAAATTATCAAACTGGACTATTCCGTTGCTTGATTTCATATCGTTGCATTCTAGCATGGGGAAGAAAGATGACCTAAGATCTAATATTGAGGTGGAAAATGACTCAAGTTGGGGTACGTACTGGCTCCCTATTGTTTTCAATGTACACTTCTGATCTTCCAGATAGTTTGCAAAATATTTTACATTATGTTTGGGCAGCTCTTTGCTGCCTCACATAATCTAGCTATAAGCCGTAATATTGTTTGGTCTAACATCCATTGATTTGCAGAGGGATCATCATGCTCTTTCACAGTAAGTTAGTTATGAAGCAAACAAAGCAAAATAATGTTTTTGGGCCTCGGGTTTTGGCTAGTCCTCAACAGTTAGTACTGCAAGTCAATAAGCTGGACATGGTAAAGCAGAATATGCCTCTGGTGGTGACTTTCAACAGAAATGTATCTCAGAGAACACAGTTGGCTAAAGCTAGCTCGATGGGTATTTGTCTCCTGCCATATTTTAAAGCATTTGGCAAAAAAATGTGAAAATCAAATTAGGAACTCATGCAAGGACGAATTATATATTTCAAGTGAAACACCCTACACTGGAGGTGACAACAGTCTAACCAGCAACTTACAAGAACATATCTCAAAATTTAATTTTCCATTCTAATGACATCACTGCACATTCAGGGTAAAGGACAAGATAGAATTGTAAATGGTATTGAGAACTTCAAAACCATGTAATATATTTGTTACAAGATCCTATCCCACTTTTCAAGGTGTATGTTCCCTAAATGCTGGTCATTTAACGTTATGCTTGGAGACTTTGAATTTGCAGGCATCTCATAAGATGGAAACACTTGAAGGGTGACTATGAGGGTCTCAAAAAAGCATTTCTGTAGAGACGGTTCACTTAGGAATATAATTGGTTCAGAAGAGTAAACCTACATCAGGCTATCTTGAAACTGGTTTTGTGGCAAGATGTGTAGAGGGATCTTGGTAATTGAATAGGTCTTCACAAAATATTTGTGCTCCACCTTGCAGATTCGGGAAGTAAATAAGTTAAAAATCTTAGCAAAGCATTCTATAGCCTAATTGATACCTTGACTCAAGGGCCTGCTAGGTTGAGGAGGTTTAATAAAGATGATAAGCTAAAAAGACTCTTTTAGTTGTTGAATTTAACATGTTGATTTTTATGTACAATTCATTCTTTTAATTGGGCAACACACTAAAGTACACACAAAAAGTGGTGGAGGTAATGCTTCAATTCATCGCAGCCACAGGTAATTACGGGCACCACATTAGACCCTGCTAATGAGCCCATAACTATGGCGAAACCGGTCATGGGCTGCTCATGTTCTGATTCAGGGAGGACCTGGTCTCGCAGTTTGGGCAGGACTGTTCCCATTGGATCATGATCAAGAATGATTTGCATATGGCTGGGTCAAACTGAGGTTGCATGGTGTGCACAATAACGATGGACTGTGATGCGGCCCCAGGTAATTATCAATGGCTGAGATTAGTTCAAGCATTCCATCCATCACTTTTTGTATACTTTCATTGTCTGAAGGCATTGTTTAGTGTAATTTTACCCTTCAAATACTAAATAAAATACTACAGATATCCAAGTGTGCACATGCTGCAAGGCTGCTGCTTCTGTTCCCAGCTCCGGAGGTTCATTCCAGCAGGCACAGTGGGCTTCCAGAGAGAGAAAGAGAGGAAGAGCGGGCGAGTGGACGGAAAAGAGGGGGTGACAGAGCGAATAGATGAGTGAAAAGAGAAACAGAGCGAGGAGATGCAGCTGGTTCGAGCCTTTTTTTCCCAGGCTGATTTTGTTTCCTCAGTTCGGCTCTGACCATTGTCCCATTTTATATATATGCCTTAAATGTGTCTGATTGTTGAACATACTTCAGAGAGGTTTCTCTTCAGATCATAAAGTCCCATATAAAGCGGTGCATTAGGAAGAGCATGTATGGGAATCACAGAATTTGGTGCATGGGTGTTTCTCTAGCAAGGGCTATTGGAGTGTGATGTCATAATATGATGTAGGCCAATAGGCTATTGAAGACTACAGTAGGCGTGGCTTACCTGTCTTCCTCGACAAGTTATTAAAATTGTTGCTACTCTCACAGTTCTAAAAGTGGCTATCAGGTTACACGTTGTTCGTGTTAGCGAGCCTTGTACAGCAGGAACATATGGCAAATGGTGTTTTTCGTATACCTGATCTAGGCACGGACTTTGTTGAACATCAGGGCCGGCCTGGCCATAGAGGGCACCAGGCGTTTTCCCAGTGAGATGGAAGCGAGAGTGCCGTTTTTTGAGTGGTGGGGGCCCTTTTTGTTACTGGGGGCCGGTTTTGCAGCAGTGATGCAATATCGCCCCCCTAAACCAAAAGCAGCAGCAGTGCTTCACACGAGCCCCCCACCCGCCCAGCTCCCGGGGC